>NW_028174886.1:735585-1335585 GCF_963971535.1 Notolepis coatsorum | reverse complement strand
ACAGGATGCATGACTCTTCAGTGAATCAACACTTTGATGAACAGTTATTCAGCTCATCTGAGTTGTGCCTTCCTGATCACTTGTCTTACACAACTTGTGAGTCGCTTTGGATAAAAGTGTTTCAGCTAAATGACAATGTAAATGTAAATCCAAGGATACTCACTTTACTGTTGTTACAGAAAGAAAACATTTCCTCTCTTTTCGATGCCTTACAGTTTTAATGACTCTGAAGTCATTCTCATGGGTGATCTAAATTGGGATTGTCTTTCCTCTGCCTCGGATTGCATCAAGGAATTGGGCGATTCCTTAAATCTCATGCAATTTATTAATGCTCTTACTAGACCCAACCCAAAAGATTTAAGCAAATGTTAAACCTACATTAGATCCCATTCTCACCCACAACTAGTTTACCTCTACTGCAGTATTCTGTCATGATGTCAGTGATCATTGTGCTATTGCCTGTGCATGTCTCAAAATGACCCAAGTTCAAACCTTGTTGTGTTCTTTTAGATGTATTTTAAATTGGCGCCCCAGTGGTGCACCGCATACTGCCTCCCGCTCCCGGACGCACTTCTGTCCTCCCCCACATCTTCTCCGTTCTCCCTCTCCTCTGTCGGTCATGTCCTCCCCCACATGTTCTCCCGTTCTCCCTCTCCTCTGTCGGTCATGTCCTCCCCCACATCTTCTCCCGTTCTCCCTTTCCTCTGTCGGTCATGTCCTCCCCCACATCTTCTCCCGTTCTCCCTCTTCTCTGTCGGTCATGTCCTCCCCCACACCTTCTCCCGTTCTCCCTCTCCTCTGTCGGTCATGTCCTCCCCCACATCTCCTCCCGTTCTCCCTCTCCTCTGTCGGTCATGTCCTCCCCCACATCTTCTCCCGTTCTCCCTCTTCTCTGTCGGTCATGTCCTCCCCCACATCTTCTCCCGTTCTCCCTCTCCTCTGTCGGTCATGTCCTCCCCCACATGTTCTCCCGTTCTCCCTCTCCTCTGTCGGTCATGTCCTCCCCCACATCTTCTCCCGTTCTCCCTCTCCTCTGTCGGTCATGTCCTCTCCCACATCTTCTCCCGTTCTCCCTCTCCTCTGTCGGTCATGTCTGACCAATAAAGCTGGAAAAACGCTAAAAATACATCTTTAACATTTTCTTTTAATTTTAAATTATTTGAAGGATTTCTGCATTTCTGGACCATAGCTAGACACACTAACTCCCCTGCAGACTGGACTGCATTAGCGCTATAAATGCACAATCCGGACTAGGGTATCAGAGTCAGAATATTATTTCAAATCTATTTTGGAAACAGATCAAATCATTGTTCCAGTTCCACTTCAGTCCTTCCTGAAGGCACTTTAGTGACTCAACTTAAATGAAGAGCAAGGATGATATTGTTGGGCGCTTTAATGAGCATTTCATATCAGCTGGATCTGTTTTTAATATATATGCAGCAGGGTCTCTAAGCTCTAATTAGTTGTGTGAACCTCCATCCTGTAGAGACCAACCTAGAGACCCCTTTGTTTTAGACCCATTTCCAGTGGAGATCAGTAAAGTTCTGAAAGCTATTGATGAAGTCATCTGGACCCAACAACCTGGATCCTCATCTTTCAAAGCTTGTAGCTGATTCAATTACTGAACCTATTGCTCATATTTCTAATTGATTTATATATTTCATAATTATTTAATGATCAACATTGGACACCATTACTCGCTAAAATCTTTTAATATTGTATTATGTGGACTGTATAAATCAAGGTGGTGCTATACACATGAACAGTCATTCACTCCTACATGTTGTAATAGAAGATCATTCACAGGTGAATGGGGGTTTCATCAGTACAAGTTGAGGCATATATTTTTATTTTATTTATGCATTTGTCCTTTATTTGTACAGGTAAAGCACTGAGACTTTCTATCTTTTTTTTCATGAGCTGCCTGTTTACAAGACATAGAAAAAAAACACATTGGACAGAAAAGTACAGTTCCGACAAATATTCTGTTGAACATCAACAATCAAATGTTGATCAAATCAATTTATCAAATGAAACAAATACAAACAACTAAAATATCAAGAGTTCAAAAATGTTTGATCTTCTAACAGAATGAAATGTTCTAACTTCAAGGTGCATTGCATGTGTTAAAGTTCATTCCATTTGTCTGGGGTAGGGCTGGGCGATATGACCAAAAACGTTATCGCGATAATATTATAAAATTATTTTCATATAACTCGATATCGATAATTATCGTCGATATAATGTCTGTCAAGTTTAATTAACTTCTTATGCTGCTGCGAATGTCTCGAGTCGAGTTGATGTCGTCATCAGTCCGCGCACGTTAGCAGTTAGCCGACAAGCGGAGTATCTCATGACAATGTAATAAATATGACACTAAAATACTCTCTTCCGCCACAATATATTGAAACGACGTCCACTGTATACCCCACACTACTATAAACGTGGCCTCAGAATTCACGCCACACACATACTCTGCACGTAAATATATAAAACAGCACCGTGCAAGCTAGTTATCCTAGCCAGCCTGTTGTTTCTAAGCGGTGTATTCCATGACAATGTGCTAAATATGACACTAAAATACTCTCTTCCGCCACAATATATTGAAACGACGTCCACTGTATACCCCACACTACTATAAACGTGGCTTCAGAATTCACGCCACACACATACTCGGCACGTAAATATATAAAACAGCGCCGTGCAAGCTAGTTATCCTAGCCAGCCTGTTGTTTCTAAGCGGTGTATTCCATGACAATGTGCTAAATATGACACTAAAATACTCTCTTCCGCCACAATATATTGAAACGACGTCCACTGTATACCCCACACTACTATAAATGTGGCCTCAGAATTCACGCCACACACATACTCGGCACGTAAATATATAAAACAGCGCCGTGCAAGCTAATTAGCCTAGCAAGCCTTGTTGTTAAGTGAGTCCTACCTCTGGGTCTCCTTCCGGGTCTCCTTCGCTCTTGGCCATCTCCTTCACTGATTGGTTGTTAGTGCGTGTGCTCATATCCAAGCTTGGAAAATCGATATATCGAAACTTTGCGACCACGTTTCATGTTTATTTCGAGGAAATAATTTATCGCGATAGTTATCGTTTTATCGCCCAGCCCTAGTCTGGGGTATAATATTTAAAAGCAGTTTTGCCAAGCTCATTTTATACATGCAGTGTATCTATAGCTAAGTAATGCTGTGACCTAGTACCATATGTACTGTATTTAAAAGCAATCAAAGAGCAGAAGTAACAAAAGAAACTAGCATAATTTAGTCGGCACGTAGCATCCTTTGGCTAACCTACCATCTAGCCTGCGTGGATGTGTGTCTGAAGCAAACACATTGATATGTAGCAAACAAAGAAGCCTCGTGGCAAAACATTTTATAAAGTCACTTTGACTCAGTGTGTTGGTATCGTCTCTCATCATGAAATGTCATTCAAGTACAGTAATATTAGGGGAAATATTATTGTGTCTTTACTAGCCAACAGCTCCCCTCACAGCATCCCGGCTCTGGCATGGTTATTGGCAACGGATCGATATCCATTGTGTCGAGCTCGAGTCCCGGGACCTATAGCGAGTGATCGGACCAAATTGAAATGAGCACCAGCGTCCACTTCCCTGTTTATGTCCTGGGCGATCTGCCGATCGGCCACCAGATGGCGCTCTTGAACCGTTAGAGAGTTGACAGGGGCTCACCAGTACATATAATGTCTCCGGGGGAGAAATATGATTTCGATCACAGATTTTTGAAATATTGATATCAATGACGCTGTACAGCGTCATCGGCAGAATAAGCATGGCGGGGAATGACGCTGGAAAGCGTCAACGGCGATTAAAGGGTTAATATGAAACACAGGGTCAGAGGTCAGCCTGAAACCCTCTGGTCAATAGGGAGGTGGTTAATATGAAACACAGGGTCAGAGGTCAGCCTGAAACCCTCTGGTCAATAGGGAGGTGGTTAATATGAAACACAGGGTCAGAGGTCAGCCTGAAACCCTCTGGTCAATAGGGAGTTGGTTAATATGAAACACAGGGTCAGAGGTCAGCCTGAACCCCTCTGGTCAATAGGGAGGTGGTTAATATGAAACACAGGGTCAGAGGTCAGCCTGAACCCCTCTGGTCAATAGGGAGGTGGTTAATATGAAACACAGGGTCAGAGGTCAGCCTGAACCCCTCTGGTCAATAGGGAGGTGGTTAATATGAAACACAGGGTCAGAGGTCAGCCTGAAAAGCAGAATTCCGTAGCTGAGACAACAGTAGAAAGTGAAACCTACAGTATAACATACACAGGATAATCAGTATATGAAGATCGACTGTGACCTTAAGATGGACAAACATACGTGTTGTAGTGGGAAAGAGCTTTTTCCAGCTTAGGAGGCCGTCCAAGGTCGAACCTTTTTTATCTCTGTTTTTGAAAATGTTATACATGCTTTTATGACCTCTGGTCTTGATTATTGTAATGCCTTGTATGTTGGTGTCAGTCAGGCCTCCCTCTCTCGCTTGCAGTTAGTCCAGAACGCTGCTGCTCGTCTGCCAACTGGAACACGTAAGCGAGAGCACATTTCCCCTGTACTGGCTTCCCTCCACTGGCTTCCTGTGCGTTTTAGGATAAAAATTAAGATTTTACTGTTGGCTAAGTGTCTGAACGGCTTGGCACCGGTCTACCTCTCGGACCTGCTGGAACCTTATGTTCCTTCAAGGTCCCTCAGATCAGCTCCTACTGGCTGTTCCTAAGTCCAGGCTGAAGCTTAGGGGGGCCGTGCTCTCGCAGTGGCAGCCCCAAAATTCAGGAACGAGCTGCCTCTGCATGTTAGGCAGGCCCCCACTCTGCAGGTGTTTAAATCATCAAAACACCTTTATCTTTGCTTGAGAGACCTGCCTTTTTATGTGACATCTTTTTATATCTGTGTAAATATGTGACTTGTACAGCACGTTGTGTTGGAGTGACATAAAACAAAGTATATGGGGGTTCCTATTGTTTATACTGCAAATTGTGTTTGGGACCTGTTCTCTCTTCTTTTCCAGTCTACTCCGAGCTTGGACTGAACAACTAAATGGTTTCTCTCAAGTATGAGTTCTCATGTGTTTCTTCAGATTTCCTTTCTGACAGAATAGTTTACCACAAACTGAACAGTTAAATGGTTTCTCTCCTGTATGAGTTCTCATGTGTTTCTTCAGATCTCCCTTCCTACTGGACCCCTTTCCACAAACTGAACAACTAAATGGTTTCTCTCCTGTATGAGTTCTCATGTGTCTCTTCAGACCTCCCTTACTACTGGACCCTTTTCCACAAACTGAACAACTAAATGGTTTCTCTCCTGTATGAGTTCTCATGTGTTCCTTCAGATGTCCCTTCCTATTGAACCCTTTTCCACAAACTGAACAACTAAATGGTTTCTCTCCTGTATGACTCATCATGTGTTTCTTCAGATCTCCCTTCGTACTGAATCCTATTGCGTGTCCCTTCAGATATCCTTTTGAACTGAACCCTTTTCCACAAACTGAACAATTAAATGGTTTCTCTCCTGTATGACTCATCATGTGTCTCTTCAGATCTCCCTTCGTACTGAATCCTTTACCACAAACTGAACAACTTAATGGTTTCTCTCCTGTATGACTCATCATGTGTTTCTTCAGATATCCCTTCGTACTGAATCCTTTCCCACAAACTGAACAACTAAATGGTTTCTCTCCAGTATGAGTCATTGCGTGTTCCTTCAGATGTTGATTCCTATTGAACCCTTTCCCACAAACTGAACAATTAAATGGTTTCTCTCCAGTATGAGTCATCATGTGTGTCTTAATATTCTCTTTCCTACCGAACCCTTTCCCACAAACTGAACAACTAAATGGTTTCTCTCCAATATGCTTATTTATGTGTATCTTCAGATCTCCCTTCTTTCTGAACCCAGGACTGCTGTTAGACAAACTCTTTGGTTTCAGAGTCATCAAACCTGGCCCTGCAGTCTCCTTCCATTCATCACCGTCATTGGTCTCAGTTTCAGAACTGTCATTATCACCGTCATCAGTCTCAGTTTCAGAACTGTCATCACTGTCATCAGTCTCATTTCCCGAACAGTCTGAAGAGAGGAGCTGGCCATCTCTAGTTGGTTCTAAATCACCAGCTGGATCTAGGTTACTGGCTGGTTCTGATACTCCACAGTCCTCAGCATCAGGTTCTGTTTTCATCTGTTCAGTTGAAGTGCTGGGTAAAGAGTATGCTTCTCTGTTTCTCTCCCTTTGGGTTTGAAGAGGCTGATCATTCTTTTCACCATCTTCACATTTCACTGGGTCTACTGTGATCTTGTAGTGATCAGCTTCTTCCAGCCCTGGATGTAGTTCAACTTTAATCTGTAGGAGCTCTGGGTCCTGGGTTTGGCTGAGTTGTGAGGACAGAGTATTCTCACTATAGTTCTCATATTTCACAGGATGTAAGATCATCTTGCACCTATCAGACTCCTCTAGATCTTGACATAGTTCCTCCTGTTCCTCTTTAATCTGTAGGGGATCTGGGTCCTGGATTTGGTTAAACCACGAGGACTGAGGTTTCTCTTCATCATGTTCACTCTTCACAGAGACAGGATTGAATGTGACCTTCATGATATCAGCCTCCTGTAGACCTTGGAGCTGCTCTCCCTCCTGACTACTCCAGAGTTCCTCCTGTTCCTCTTTCATCTGTAGGGGCTCTGGCTCCTCCTGGTCCAGACTGGGGCTCCTCTCTTGCTGCTCAGGGGGAACCTCCTCTTCACAGATACACAGTTGTAAGGCAACGGAGTCTAGAAAGAAGAATGCATGTTAAATGTAATTTGTTGTAACCATTACTTTTGAAAGTAACAAACACTACACTCTTGCCAGGAAGGTAACATGTTGAACGAATAGGCCTATATAGGGATGCACAGATCATATACCCAATATCGCTATCAGGGTGATACTAGCTAGGGCTGAACGATTAAGCGATTTTAAATCAAAATCGCGATTTGAAATTATGCAATTAGCAAATCACAACAAAAAAAAATCGCAAAAAAACGTATTTTTTATTAAAAAAAATGTTAACCAGGAAATCCCATTGAGATACAAGATCTCCTTTGCAGGTTGTTGTTATTGTTGTAGAACGGTTTGGGAGAGGGAGATAAGGGGTTTTAGATTGTGTGTTGTGAAGTTTAGTCTTCAGAGAGGGAGAGTAAAGTACAGAAAAAAAGGTACCGTTGGGTACCGGTATCGATTCCCAGGTAAAAAGAAATATTTTCAGGCTCGGTGTCCCGAACAGACCCACCACGTAGGCCAGATGCAAGCCGCATTTTACAATAAACCTCTGTGGGGCTGCTTAAAAAAAAAAAGTATAATCGCAAATTTTATCGCAATCGCAATATCCCTCAGAAAAATCACAATTAGATTATTTCCCAAAATCGTGCAGCCCTAATACTAGCTACATTTGATTGATCTGTATCGACTACAGTTGGTCAGATCTATTACCAAGTTGTCATAAAGCTTTCTCCTCCAGTAACAGAGGAGAAGGAAAAAGTTCCCAGCTTTCCTCCAGAATAGGGCTGCACGATTTTGGGAAATAATCGAATTGCGATTTTTTGGACAGATATTGCGATTGCGATTACATCAAAAGGCATCACAGTATATTGCAAAAAATTGTCAGGAGTAACAAACGCAGAGATTTCCGAGGCACGGGGGGGGGTCAAAGGGACCTGCCAGTAACCCTTTAACAAATCTAGTTTGCTAACATAGGTGGCAGATCCAAGGTTGTCAATACAATCTTCCATGCGGGGCAGTGGGAAGGAATCAGGCACGGTGACAGCATTTACCTTTCGGAAATCAGTATAAAATCTAGGAGTTCCATCCGATTTGGGAGCCAACAAGCAAGGTGAACTCCAGGGACTGCAATTTGGCTTGGCTAAACCATGTTTCAACAAATAGTCAACCTCCTGTTGCATCATGGCTCTCTTGGTGATGTTAACACGGTATGCATGTTGCTTGATAGGCACAGCATTGTTAACATTAATATCATGGGCCAATACAGAAGTACAGGAGGGAACATCACCAAACAGAGCCATGTAGGCCTGAATCAAAGTTGTGATGTCCTCTCGCTGCTCCTCAGGTAAGTGTGCTAAGTGAGTGGGCAGGTTCAATAACATCTCAGTGTTGGACAATCTAGCACACTGATGTGCTGCATTGCGCAACTCTAAGCCATCTACATCCTCACCACTAATGTCAGGAGAGTCCGGAACTATAGGAGTTGAGGCAACAGCAGAGACGGCTAGTCCTGCTGTCTGGTCTGAGGTCTTCACCTGCAGACTATCTCTGGAGAAATATGGTTTAAGCATATTGATGTGGCAAACACGAGAGTGACGTTTACGATCAGGGGTGCGAACTACATAGTCAGTATCACTTATTTTCTTGTCTATTGCATAAGGTCCGGCAAAACTAGCGGAAAGAGCAGAGCCAAGGATAGGTAACAGGACTAGAACCTTATCACCTGGCTGGAAAGATCGAGAAACAGCTTTCTCGTCATAGTGCCGCTTCATAGTTCTCTGGGAAGAAGAGAGCGCCTCTTTTGCGAGAGAGCACGCCTGATGCAGTCGCTCTCAAAACTGGCTAACAAAATCACATTAGTGGGTGTGCTGTCACCCTTTGACATGAACCGTTCTTTAAGAACTTTCAGAGGTCCTCTAACAGTGTGCCCGAAAACGAGCTCAGCAGGACTGAAACCAAGAGACTCCTGCATAGTCTCTCGTGCAGAAAATAGAACAAGGGGGACACCCTCATCCCAATCTTTCTCTGTGTCTAAGCAATATTTACGCAACATGGACTTTAATGTCTGATGCCAACGTTCTAGAGCCCCCTGAGTTTCAGGGTGGTAGGCACTGGACACTATATGTCGGATACCCAGGGACTGCAACACTTGCTCAAATAACCTAGACAGAAAGTTGGTGCCTTGGTCAGTCTGTACTACCTTAGGCAGTCCAAACGTGGAGAAGAACTTGGTCAAAGCCTTAATTATTACAGGAGCTGTAATTTTGCGAAGAGGTATAGCCTCAGGAAAACGGGTGGCAGTACACGTTATTGTCAACAAAAACTGGTTGCCGGCTTTAGTCTTCGGCAACGGCCCAACACAATCAACTATGACATGTTCACCGACCGCTGGTATGGGACAGAGGGGAGCAGGTGGAATTACTTGGTTTGGCTTTCCGGTGATCTGACAAGTACTACAGGTACGACAGTACTGTGCTACATCGGACTTCAAACCGGGCCAAAAGAAATGTTGAAGTATTCTGTTGTATGTTTTAGTGACTCCCAAATGTCCAGACCAAGGGTGGTCATGGGCCAAGAACAGTACATGCTGACGATAAACTGCAGGGACAACAATCTGATACAGTGCTCCAGTCTGGTTTCTGATCTGGTAGCCCTACCTCTGATTGCGCATGCTCTGCCAGTCTAGTAGCATGGGACCTCCATGTAACTTGATTGATTTATTTCGATTTAAAATCGATTAATCGTTCAGCCCTACTCCAGAATGGATCTGATTCCACTTGATGATATATTGGCCAAAGGTTTGACATTTCTATTACATAAGGCTATAAAGTAAGACATGTACATGAGTATCTCATCTTTTACAGTCTATGCTCGTTATGTTTACAGTCTATGCTAGCTCGCCAGCAGTCTGAGCTGACCAGAGATTGTTCTTCTTAACTTTTTAAGTTAACGTGGAAAGTCTGTTTTTATCTCTGGTCCCATTCCCACACTGGCCTGTTGAGTAGAATCCTCAGTCTTCACACCTGGCTCCAGTGCTCAGAACATAGCTTTCATTGACATTTGAATCTGTTTTGGGAATGAACCTCGCTTTTTAGAACTGACAGAGGCCATCCAAACAGACTGGCTAGTGTGAGACTTTGGCTCCTTTTGCTAACAAAAGGCAATTCTATTTGTGCTCAAATAGGGAATGTCACCGAATTCATATGGACAGTTGTGGCAGGAGCAGCGTTGCGTTGTTATTATGGGCTGAGCCGCCACGCAGGATAATGACGCCGCGCGCACGCGCGCACACGCACGCGCGGCCCCGCGCGCATGCGCATATGTTCCCTCGCGCACAATAATACACTTTGTTTGTATAGCCTTTCATACAGAAACTGCAGCTCAAAGTGCTTCACAACAGAATTAAGACAGGCATAAAATGAGCACATAAAGTGCAGACATATAAAATCAGTTTTTCACATTAGGATCTAACATCCCAACAGGCAACCTTGTTTATGGTTTGATTCAGTTTTAATATAAATAATAAAAATAAAGAGAAGATTAATTAATTATCTACTCAGTCCCGAAGTTTGTGATGTAGATATGGAATGTCCCGGGTTGCTGCTGTTTGCAGAGTGTGTTGTTGTCCGGGGGTGAGTGGTGGTGGGTGGGGGGGTTGAATCAAAACAGTTGTCAATTCGGAATTGACGGCTGTTTTGATTTGGCCCTTCGTTCGCCGTCGTTCACCTTTGGACGGCGGTGCACTCTGTGGGCAGCGGCAACTTGGGACGTTCCATATTTACATCACAAAGAGTCCCAGACTGGTTGAAGACACCAGCCTATAGCGGCTATTGTTATGATAATGCGAGGTAGCGCCGCAGGTAAACACAACGATCCGAGCCGAGCGCAGCGCGTTCTCGCGAGCGCGTGCATGTGCGTGCACGCGCTTCTGCTCAAATCTTTAATACTCAGTGAGGTACCACTGAGTGGTACCCCGTGCCATGAACAACGCATGCCTGGGCAGGAGATGAGTCTGTTCTAAAACGAAGAACTGTTGAAATTCTAGACCCTCTTTTAAGTCTGCTATAAAAAAAAATTAAAAGAAAGCCCGTCCTTGTTTGGTCCGATATTATTTTCTGAAAAGCCATTTCATTGGCTTAGTGACGATAAGACGCTTGTTTTCTCTGTTCTGGGCAGAATGTCTTGGCATCTCCACGCTACTGTATATTCTGCCCATTGCAATGTATAATTTTCCCATTGCAATGTATTATTTTCCTGTTTGTTGTTCACTTTTGAATAAACCTCTGAAAGATGAATTCTAAATCAAAATCAAATTTATTTATTTATAGGGCCCGACAACACACGTTAATGTCCCCATGGGCCGTACAGGTCTTCTTTAAACAAGTCAAGAAGAAAACATAACAATAAGTCAAGAACAGAACAAGAACACCATAAGGTCCAAACATTTTTAGATGAATGCAAATAAATGAAAGAATGCAAGCACTCCCAGACATACCCCACGCGAAGGTAAGGAAAAACTCACTAAAACCTAACAATACGGAAAAAAGCTCCACAGGCACTGTGGAGGAGAGAAACCTTAGAAGGGCCATTCAAGGGGGGATCTCCCTTCTTAGATGTTGGTGATAGTAGTGTTGCAGAAGGATAGTTGGTAAGCATGCACTCATGTGTGTAGTGAAACACAGATGAGTGCATGCAATAGCAACTGAACATTTTGAAAGATTAAAGATAGAGCTAATAGCGATAGCAACTGAACATTTTGAAAGATTAAAGATAGAGCTGATAGCGGATCTATTTGAGGCACAGGGGCGGCGCAAAGAGGGTCACGTCCTCCCCGTCTTAGTCACGGGACATTCAACACTCCGGTCATTGCTCAGGGACAGCCGGAGACAGGTAGATAGGGGGCGGCGCAGAGAGGGTCGCGAACTCCCCGACATCATCGCGCGACATCCGGCACTCCGGTCACCACTACGAGACCTCCGGAGACAGGGGGGCACGCAGAGGGGGTCGCAACCTCCCGGCAACCTTCTACCTTTTATTATTGAAGATGATCAGATAAACGCAGATAAACAGCAGCCGTATGCTAGTGGCTAACTTACAGCACGCTGTCCAGTCACGTGATTGACTGTTTACATCCCACACCCTACTCGCGGACCCCTCCCTCTCCTTCATGCAACTGTGTCATCACCTGATTCAGCCTTATTAGTCCACACTCTTTTAAACATAGGAAAGGCTTGGGACTAATTAATTTAAATGTAAGGAGTCTGGTAAAACAACAAGAATATGGATCATCTGAAGATTCTGGTCCCTCAGATTGATTCTGATATTTTAGTTAACTGAATCACATGACATCAGCTCCATTGATCAGAGTTACTCTCCCATTATTCAGACATTGAGATGATTGTCTTTGGTGATTTTAATGTTAATTGGTTAAGTAATGCCTCCAACTACTTTAAGGAGGTTAGTGGTAATTTATATCTTCCCCAGCTGGTTACTGAACCCACCAGGTTAAACCTGAAAAACATGGCTAAATCCACCTCAATTGATCCGATTTTCTAAAATAGATGTAATAATTCAGCTTGCAGAGTATTTGAGTTGGGAATCAGAGATCACTGCCCCACAGCATGTATCAAAAACTCCAGACTACAGAAATCAAAATCTCACACTATTTCCAAAAGACACCCCTGATTAGAGCTGCCGCGATTACCGCATTACCGCGGTATCGCTGTTACATCACGGCCACCGCAGAGTAGGCTGAATATCACTGGTGTTTTTTATAATAATAATAATGAAGTACCCTCCTCTCCTCTCGTTGGGCTTGCGGCTCTGCAGATATACCCTACTTCTCTATCGAGGTTCCAAGCGACCCTATTGGGTACCAGAAAAGTCACGTGAAACATTGCAGACCACTGATTGGTCAGAAGAGAGACGCGTCACACGTTGGGAGCGTCCTGCAGTTTTTTACATCCTGAATGTCAGCCATTGATCAGAGCTCATCACAATACGGCTAATAACGTTAGCTTTAGCTCCCCGCCGGAGTGGACTACCATCGCTCCTCAGGAGTACTAAACGAGACATAATGATTTTACTGTCTGCAACGAATGTTATAATAAAAGCCCTTCGTTCTATACACTTGTCTGATTGAAAACTTTATTAACAGACCGCAGAATGGGACAACTCAGCACGCTCTGAGCAAAGAAAGGAACTGAGATGGTCCGGTAAATACGCTGATGTTATTGAACGTATAACTATATAATGGTAATGCCACAAAACGAATGCCTTTATTATAAAGTAGTAACTTTATAGTAATAATAATAAGGAAGGGTCGGGGGGGTAACCACCCCTGCCCGCGACACCGAGTGAACGGCGCACGACCAGAGGGGAAACTTGGAATCCGTGTTTCACTTTCAATAACTAATGCGTGCTTGCCGAAACCCAAACAATATTCATGCTGCAAAGTCATCCTCTAAAGATCGACATTTAGACTAGAGGCAGGCTATATGCTATAAAAAGTAGACTACTACTACTAAAAAAAAAAATGCATTCAAACTTTTTTTTTTTTTTTTTTGTGCGTGCGGTAATAACCGCGGCGGTAGGAAATATTTTGCAAATCCGTGCGGTAAGGAAAACATCAATACCGCGGCAGCTCTACCCCTGATGTTGTTCTCTCTCTCAGTCATCAATAAACATGCTCCTTTTAAATAAATGAGGATAAAAGATAGATTAACCCTGTGGTTCTCACCTGATCTATGTGATTTATTTAGAGAAAGGAACACACACAGACACTCTGGAGACCCTTCCCATCTGTCATTATTTAGACAATTTAGAAATAAATGTGCATCTGAGGTAGTGAATGCCAAATCAAACTACTATTTGAATTTTATCACCAGCTCATATTTAGATCGCTTTATACGGCCAGAATTCTTTGAAGTGGTGAATTCAATTTAATTGTCTAATATCTGAGCAGAAAGATTTGTCTGGCCTTTAACACATTAATTGCCAATGACGAGTTAACTCGTTATAGCCCGCCAATCGAATAACGCCAACAACGAGTAAACTAGTTTTTTAGATTTTTTTTAATCCTCTTTTTCTCCGCCTGATTTTCTATTTTTCTCCCCATCCCAATTTAGTCGTTATGCCAATTCCCCCCCTCCCCTACCTGGTTGTTGTGCGCATGTTCCTCCTACTGGTCGGTACAAGGGAACCCCGAAGTTTACCACATGCTTCCTCCGACACATGTGGAGACAGCCAGTGGCTCTCTTTTCACCTGGCAGCGAGGACTCTCATTGGTGAAGCGTAACGCGTGGGAGGTCACGCTGCCTTCACCATTTCCTGCCTTTCGCTGAGCAGGCGCCCAGACCTGACCTGTAGCAGCGCCAGATTACCACCCACGACTTCCCTCCCGCTAACTCAGCCAAATGAGTTAGTATGACGATCGGCCCAAGCCGCAGGCAATGCTGACTCCGGGAGTCGAGACCGCAGCCTCTTACATTGGTGACGAGCGCAATCTCCGCTACGCCATCCGACCGCCATGTAAACTCGTTTTTATGATTGTTATTTATTTTATTCGCTATTTCCATTCATAATTCATCTGCTATGGTGTAGGACTGTGTTGCACTCTGTCTGAGACCGCAGCGGTGCAATACCGCCGCCTAACGCCTTGCGGCCGCTATTGCACTCCATTTGAAACGATGTGGTTTCTTTTCCTGGCCGAGCTGCGGCGTGCGGGGTCTGTACACTCCAGCAAGGTAACGATGCATCGACTAGGCTCCACCGCCCGCCCGTTGATTTTCTTTGGTGGTAAACGTGGGACAGACTACCGTGACCAGTATTTGGAATGGCGATTAGATAATAGGATTATTCTTTTTGCAGTACATCATATACAAGGTAAGGACTATATATTATCAATCTTGCATTGATCCGATAATTTTTTTCCCGCGATTGCAGCGTGTGTGTGTGTGTGTGTGTGTGTGTGTGTGTGTGTGTGTGTGTGTGTGTGGCATTGGCTGCGATAGACGCACGGAGGGCCGGTTTTCCCCCGTCCCCTTTCGTGCATGTATTTTTTTTTTTTTATTATCTTTTTCCCCCTTCTTTTTCCGTTTTTCTCCCATCCCAATGTTAGTCGTTATGCCAATTCTAGGGCTGTCCCCGACTAAGGATTTGGATAGTCGACTATGATTGGCCCAAATTTGTCGTTAGTCGACTATTAGTCGACAAAAAAAAAAATATATATAATCTTTTTATTTATTTTTTTAATCATTCCATTTGGGCTGTGGGGGTGCTTAATGTCTGAAGGAGTTGACTGAAGGCTTCTTGTCCTCTGCAAAAGCATGCAATTGGTCCACTGATGGATACATCTTGATATTTGTCTAGTGTGTTCATTAGATGGGTGAAATCCTCTTTCAGTGCCTCTGTGCCTGTTTTAGTTAGTGCCTGCAGTTAGCCTCTGGTATCCGTGCCATTAGCGTTAGCCACGCTTCTAGGCCTCTTTTCTTTTGGAAAGAATGATAAAAAATATAAATATATATATTTCTTTAAAAACTAAAAGTTGAATACCTTCAAAAGAAAGAAGGGGCCGCACACTCCTCAGGACTGGTTTTTGCTTTTTTTTTTTTTTGCACAACACGTTTAGCTTCTGCTTCCTCAGGTGCTATGATATATATATATATATAATTATTTATACATTTAAAAAAAAATGTTGTATTCGACTAAGAGGTTGGCAGTCGACTACAGCTCCTTTCGACCGATTAGTCGACTATTCGACTAATATGGGTCAGCCCTAGCCAATTCCCAATCCCCTTCCTGGTCGTTGCGCACTCTACCCCCTACCGTTGGTCTGGGAGGGCGGAGACTATCACATGCTTCCTCCGACACATGTGTAGCCAATCAACCGCTTCTTTTCACCTGGCAGCACGGACTCTCACTGGGAGAGTGTAACGTATGGAAGGTCACACTACCTCCTCCAGGTCCTTTCCTCGCTGTGCAGGCGCCCCGACCGAACTGTAGGAGTCGCTGTTTACAACGACCAGGACCCACCCTCACTGGCTTCCCACCCGCTGACACTGTATTTTAATGCCATTATTATGTCACACTTAACATACTGTCTGACTAGCTGGACACAAGCCTCCTGTACAACATTACGATCTGTACAGGTAGTTTACCATCAGGCTGTGAAAGTTCTGGACAGGAAAACAAACAGCCACCACCATTGTCATAGCATAACAAACCAGAACCTACTGAGCTGGGACAATCTTGTCAAATTCAAAGATGCCTGCCTTACCTATAAAATCCTACATGGCTTGGCTCCTCCCCCCCTCTGTACTTTCATAAAACAGAAAGCATCTGCTGATAGATATACCAGGTCTGTAGTCAGAGGGGACTGTGTAGTCCCAAACAGGAGGTCTGCTTTTAGTCAGACAGCCTTTTCCGTGAGAGCAGCCCACACCTGGAACAGTCTGCCAACACGGCTCAGGGAGTATCAAAGTTACATCTCATTTAAAACTAACTTAAAATCATGGTTGAGAGATGGTCAAGTGTGCGACCATTTTAACTGAGGGGTTGTATTTTAATGTATTTATTTCTATGTATTTTAGTGTATTGTAACCTATACTGATTCCTACTGTGTTTTAATTATTGTACTATGTTTTTTAACTGAGGGGTTTTATTTTAATGTATTTATTTGTATGAATTTTAGTGTATTGTAACCTATATTGATTCCTACTGTGTTTTAATTATTGTACTATGTTTTAATTATTGTTGTGCTCATGTCACCTGCCCCAGAGACTACAGTTGAAAATTAGCCAACTTGGCTAAACTGGCATATTTACAGTCAAATGTTCCTTAATATGCACTGTCTCTGTATTTTAAACCAATAAATACAAAAATACTGCCAATTGTGTCAGTATGGACGGTCGACCAAGCCGGAGGTACCACAGCTGGATTCGATCCCACTGTCTCTGTGGTGGTAGACAGACGCTTAGTCCGCTGCACTACCCGGCCGCACCTTTCGTGCAAGTATGATGACATATAATACCGATAATCTAGCGTTGATTTCAGGATGATTCGATAATCAGGCGAAAAATGGCAACGTGATAAGTGGATTTCACTAAAGGGCTGTTTGACGGAGTTCCCTGGGATTACACAGGACAGGGATTAAAGCAAAAAAAATCTCCTGACTGAACTTTTTTTCTGGCCAAGTCATATTCTTATTTTAACCTCCACACTGTATTTTTTTTTAATAGCGTTAGCGTTTTAAGGGAGCCTACTTGTAGAGCCTACTGTACTAAACGGCTTGTTATCATACAAACAAGGGACTAAACACGTTTAGCAATTATGCCACAACAACAATGGACAGTCTCCTCCCCACCATTTGTATTATATTTTTACCACCCACCCCCTCCTAATGTACAGTCTCCTCCTCATCATATGTATATATTTACTGTTAGGATCTCTGGGTAACAGTACTGTATATTTGCATATTGTATATGTGACAAATGTAACAGTACTATATACCTGTAAGTCATGTATGTCACAAATGGCATGATGTCATGCATGTTGTGTATGTCATAAATGTCACTATGAATTGAAAATGGGGGACCCTGATGTAAACAAGACGAAAGTCTTTCTCTGGTCTGCATCCCCTTAACAATTGTGTGTATTGAGCTGTACTGTATTGTACCCATTCTGCAATCTGTTAATAACAATCAATCAATCAATATTTAACAGATTGCAGAATGGGTACAATACAGTACGGCTCAATACACAATTGTTAAGGGGATGCAGACCAGAGAAAGACGTTCGTCTTGTTTCAATCTCCCGGACAAATGGGAGAAATTCCGGTCAAGAGTTTATTGAGCTTAAAAACAATTGATAACGCAAATAACGTTCTGATTAACAAAGGCATTCGTTTTGTGGCATTAACGTTACCTAGATATATCAACATTTATCATACATGGAAATCGAGCGGCGCAAGCACACACACGCAACAACAACAACACACCTGTTTTGTGGCATTCACGTTACCTAGATTTATCAATAGCAATAGTAATATATATGTTTCTTTAGACTAGAATAAGTCAAATGAACTTACCGTCTCTGAAAAGTTGCTGCATGTCAATGTTGTTAAATCAAGTTTACTCTCGAGTAGAGCTAGAGAGCAATGGCGGACTTTCAGAAACTCAAAAAGCATATGGGCGCTTCCCATTGGTGCTGAGCACACGGAGGCGGGTGAAAGCGCTGTAAATTCAGAACAATCTCGTCTTCTGGTTGGTTGCATTTGCCTGAGAATTTGCCGATTGCTTGCAAATGACTGCTTGGCACGGCCGCGGTAGAAAAAAAATGATATTTGACGCCTCTGATTGGCTCAGGTTAAATTCCGTCACGACTCCGAATCAAATGACGGAATCTCCTAATCAAATGGACGGATATCCGTCTCAAGACGGAACGCTTTAATGCCTGACACAGGAGCACTCTACAACTATACTCATATTCACCACGGTATAAAACGGAAATGTATAGATGAAAAGATTATCTGTTTTTTGCACGTTGGCCGGAAGAAACCCACTGACAATCGACAGCGTTATTAGATCCATAGCTATAATATAAAATATAGGTTTAGCTCTACAAACAAGGTGAGCGCTTACATGGGGTTAATGGGTGGCAAGGCCTATGCACTTCCCGGAAGGGGCGTGGCAGACAATGTGTTAATAGGCACATTTTCTGAAGCCGGTCATTTGTTTGATAATAATTTACCACCTCTTGGTGATCATGAGCTGGTGCACGCTATGAGGCATGCCTCACAGTTGACCTTGCAGCCCTTCTCTCCCTGTGTTGTTTTTGAAGTATTAGACCATTGATACCAGGAAATCAACTGGAGAGGTTAAGTTAGACTATTTTTTTCTCCTCAGGTTAGCTGCTCCAGTAATTACAGAACTAACATATTAAATTTTTCATTGCCATCATGTATAGTTCCTAATATCTGGAAAATAGCTCATGTTGTTCCATTACATAAAGGTGGAGATAGAAGTAATCTTAACACATTGTCTGCCACGCAGTATGCCCGTCTCATACCACTCTCTGCCCCCACTCTAAGCCTATGGAGATGTTCACCTTCTTTGCAGGGCTATAACTTTTTAAATTGTATTGCTAAATTGACATTACTATGGCCCATTCAACATCGATTATCTATCGTTCAGGATGTAGGAACGTTATACTTTTTCAGTTAAACATTCATACGAAAATACCATCTAGAATATAAGTATGTTTTTATCGTTTTCTGCAGTAATTCCTAGAACGCTAGTTATAGGCCTAAACGCATATATAGATTATCGATTGCCGTTTATTCCCGATACACGTTATATTAACAAATTCAACTGTATATGATCCTATACGTTATGCCTCATCATGCGCGGATGAACGGGGGGGGGGGGTCGTTTATAATTCCGTGATCGTCAGTAAATGCTTTATGTAGTATGGGTTGATTTATTGATCAGATGGTTTGTAAATAAAGAAATGTACAATCGGCTTGAAAATAACGTTACTGTCCTCTTACCGTTCGCCGATGAGATTGGAGGAAAAGATCCCACTTATTTGACGTAGATCTACTAGATCCATTTCCGGTTTGTATGGCGCAATAAACGGCCAAATCATATAGATTATTGAGTTATGGCAGCGATCCATATGCATGCCAGTGTATGTCTAGAGTCCCGCAACGATATGTGACTGCCGGACGGATTTCCCAGATGCACCGATGGCCACTTCCGGTTGTAACTCGCCCGATCATCCACCAGGCGGCGGTATTGAGGTGTTGCACTATTGTGCAGGGTCCCACTGTATCACCAGAGGCTGGGTGGCGGAATTATGAATGCCATGGCGAAAAAATTAAATATGATCTCAATTACGTCGTACAGCGTGGTCTGGCAGAATTCGCATGGCCGGCAAACACGTCGTAAGCCGTTTTTGGCGGGGAATGTGTTAATAGCTATTGACCAGTATCCAAGCTATCTTGTCTTGCAAAGATCTGTTTCTCTCAGATCACTCTATATTAAGCCCACATCAATGTGAGTTTAGAGCAACAGCCACTACTCTAGTTGTAAATGGTATAGTATCTGACTTTGACTGAAGTAAACACTGTGCTGCCTTTTTGTAGATCTGTCAAAAGCAATTGACACAGTTCATCACTCTCTTCTAGGGGTGTAAAGGTACACGTATCCATACCGAACCGAACTGTTTCAGTGTTTACCATACCGTACCGAACAGCTGTGTAGTGTACCGAATGAATACAACGGTATGTTAACCACTAATGACTGCCCACGGGGCTGATTTTTTTCACAATCTAATATAATTATTAAAAAAATTTAATTACAAGTCGATTATTAATTTCAATATAGAATATTCATTGACAGCCTTACAAGTACAATTAGCTACTGCACACTACCTCACCCCTGAGTGGAACATGGAAAGCCAACCTTCCCCCACTATACCGAATACCCGTACCGAACCTTGACTTCAAAACCGAGGTACGTACCGTACCGTGGTTTTTGTGTACCGTTACACTAGGGCTGCACGATTAATTTTAATTTTTTTTTACTTTTTAATTTATTTAACCAGGAAGTCCCATTGAGATACAAGATCGGTTTGGGAGAGGGAGGTAAGGGGTTTTAGATTGTGTGTTGTGAAGTTTAGACTTCAGAGAGGGAGAGTAAAGTACAGACAAAAAGGTACCGTTGGGTACCGGTATCGATTCCCAGGTAAAAAGAAACATTTTCAGGCTCGGTGTCCTGAAAAGACCCACCGCGTAGGCCAGATGCAAGCCGCATTTTACAATAAACCTCTGTGGGGCTGCTGAAAAAAAAATTATAATAGCCAATTTAATCGCAATCACAATATCTGTCAGAAAAATCGCAATTCGATTATTTCCCAAAATCGTGCAGCCCTACGTTACACCCCTACTCTCTTCTATTGCAAAGGTTAATGAATGTTGGCTTTGACACATCTGCTTACAAATGGTTTCAAAGCTATTTATCCAAAAGGCATACTTTTACATTTACTACTTTAGTTTCAAGTGTTGTTTTATTTGTCATATATAAAGTACATGTACATTACAGTAAAATGCTTGCTTCTGTATGAGCCCCCTGATAATATGCTTCATACAGTAAAAAAGTTAATAGAATAGGATCCAAATACAAACTAAAGTACAACCTAAAGTACAAAATGTAAACAATGAGGTACAAAATGCAAACTTAAAAAAATGCAAAATGCATGAATGAGGTATGAAAATGCAAATCATTTTAAGATAAGATATTCCTTTATTGATCCCCTTGGGGAAATTCAGGCATCATAGCAGCATGGGGGGGAGGGGGGGGGTACAGGTAGTAAAAACAACACAGTGTACAGGTAGTAAAAACAACACAGGCAGTGTAAACAATTTGGTCAATATGGTCAATATAATTTACTATCTGACTAGCTGAAGAAATATTCACATTATTCACAGTGCCACATAAGGTGCAGTATGCATAAGGTAGTGTTATAATTTACTATCTACTGAGTATACATTATTCACAGTATCACGGTATCCACTGAATATACATTATTATACATTTATTTTGTAATAAATAGATAAGAATATGGTGTTTAAAGTGTCTAAAGTGAATGTTAAAGGTGAGTGTTTGTTTGGACCCCATGAAGAGTAGTCTCACCTTGGTGTAGACTAATGTGGATCCACAATAAAACAATAAAAAAAGAAGTTAGTGTGTGCATGTGGATGTGTGTGCAATGAATGAAGATGGATGGATTAGTGTTGCATAGAGTCATTGAGCATGCTGATGGCCTGGGGATAGAAGCTCCTTTTGAGTCTCTCTATACTGGCCATGAGACTCCGATAGCGCTTGCCTGACCACAGCAGTGCAAAGAGGCAGTTGTTTGGGTGGCTAGAGTCTTTGACTATTCTCTTAGCCTTGGCGCTGCAACGCCTGGTGTAAATGTCCTGGAGAGTGGGAAGCCCACATCCAGTTGTGCGTTTGGCTGATCAAGCCACTCTCTGCAGTCTGCTGCGGTCGTGTGCGGTGCTATTCCCAAACCAGGAGGTGATATTACCAGTCAGGATGCTCTCTATTGTGCATGAGTAGAAGTTCTTTAAGATCTTCTGACTCACTTTGAACCTCCATAGACGCCTACTATTTATATGAATGATATTGTCTCTGATATCGTCAGGATCATCTCTATGCGGATGACACTATTGTCTATTGGTATATATGGTACTCAAACCAAACAAAGTTCATGCTCTTCTCTAAAGGTAGTCTATGATCATTTGCATTTACTGTATCTACTGTGAATGGGTCTATTATAAAAAAAAAATCTCAGTGAGAAATTTTTTTTAAACAAAGGTTATTTTTTTTAATGTTAACACATTGAGTGCCAACGACGAGATTTCTCATCTTAACTCACCATGCGTTGAGTGCCAATGACGAGTTCTCATTATTTTATCGTTATTTCTTTTATTAGCAATATAAATAAATTTTTCATCCATCCAGCCTGACGTTATCATTGGGAATGGCTCTGAGCTCGAAAAGGGCAAATACCGCCCCCTATCGTCTCCCGGATGGTATTGCACATCATTGGATTGGATTGGCTGAAAAAGTGCATGGTCCACGTTTACTTCTGGGGCATGCATCTGGATAGTGGATACTAGAGTTGTTCCGATACAAAAAACAACTTTTGACTGATCTTCAGAAATAGGATCAGAGGGGCGTGAGGACACCGAGCATGTAAGACGTGCTTTTCGCCGCTCCGCCGTTTTGTGACAAACTTCAATTATAAATAGTCCTTTAACTACGTTTTTTCTTTTTGGACTTTGGACACTGGACAACGTATGTTCATCTACCAGTCAGGCAGACTTTTCGACACTTTAAATCGTCCATGGGTCCTGTTAAACCCAAATTAAGGACGACGCGTGCAGGACAACAAACAATCTTTGATCAGCCACCCGGGCCACCCCCACCGCACGCGCCAGCTGCTAACATGACCAGCGGCAGCGCCTTTGATCTAGGGGCCTTACAATCAATGCTGAACTCGCTGAAGGAAGATATTTGTGGCAGAATTGACTCATCGGCAACTAACCTGAGAGCTGAAATCCTTGAACCATTGCTGCTGAAAATAAATGAACACGGGCAAACTATCTGCGAGTTGGAACGTGTGACGAGCGACCACAGTGACCAGCTCTCCTCGCTTGACTCCACTGTTAAGGAGCTCACGTCACAGGTGAAATTACTAACCGACAAATGTGAGGACCTAGAGGGGAGATCGAGGAGGAACAACCTTCGACTCGTGGGGATACCTGAGGGCTCGGAGGGTCCGCGGCCAGCGGAATTCATCGGCCGCCTACTCAAGAACCTACTGGGCCTGGATGATGAGCCCCTACTCGACAGAGCCCATCGCACTTTGCGGGCTAAACCCAAAGATGGAGAGACGCCTCGTCCGCTCATCATCAGGGTCCACTTCTTTCATCTCCGGAACGAAATCCTACGTCGGGCCAGCGCGACCTCCCGTGACACCCCTCTACTCTTCCAAGGCAAAAGGCTCTCTATTTTCCCTGATTACACCGTCGCTGTTTCCAAGAAGAGGGCTGCGTTTGGAGGAGTGAAACGTGAACTCCATGCCTGTCCTGGTATCAAGTTTGGGCTGATGTTTCCTGCGGTTCTGAAAATCACTCTGCCGGGTGGTTCAACGCACACGTTTGAACACTAAACTCAGAAAAGCGGTTCCCCAGACTGTATCCATCAGCTGAACGGCAAGTTCATAATTCATGTCCATATGAGCATATACAGACTATTTCATTTTGGGACTACGATATTTCACAATATTAACATTTGTCACTTAACCACGGAAGGGGTGGTGTTTATCTTTAGAGTTAGTAATAGTGGGTTATGCGCGCGTCCAATTTGAGGAGACGCATCAGCATGGGAGGGAGGGGGAGGGGGGAGGGAAGGGTTTGTTTACATTTACAGTTATTTTTGTGCGATGTTTATACTGTTGTTGCTTTTTCTATGACTTGGCCACTGCACATAAAAAATACTATTAGGACATACTTTTCGATGTTACTCATTGTACACTCAACACCAGTCTATGACTCAACCTAAAACCTCACAGCAGATTGGAGGAGTGGTCAAATTTACTAGTTGGAATTGTAAGGGCTTAAATCAGCCAATCAAACGTAGTAAAGTACTGGGGCATCTTCAGAATTTGGGGGTTCATATAGCTTTCCTTCAGGAAACTCATTTCAAGCTATCTGATTATACCAGACTACGTAAACGATGGGTTGGCCAAGTGTACCACTCATCATTTCAGAGCAGAGCTAGAGGTGTGGCAATTTTAATCCACAAATCAATACATTTTATTTGCTCTGACCCA
This sequence comes from Notolepis coatsorum, assembly GCF_963971535.1. Taxonomy (NCBI): domain Eukaryota; kingdom Metazoa; phylum Chordata; class Actinopteri; order Aulopiformes; family Paralepididae; genus Notolepis; species Notolepis coatsorum. The sequence goes on along the minus strand of NW_028174886.1, from coordinate 1,311,412 downwards.
AATGGTAGATTTGTGCTGGTAACTGGAAAGCTCTGTGGCACCCCAGTGATTATGCTTAATATCTACGGCCCTAACTGGGACATTAGCTCATTTTTTAGATCTGTGTTCTCTTCGATACCTGACCTCTCCACACATTATCTGATATTAGGAGGGGACTTCAATTGCTGGCTTAATCCATCATTGGATCGTTCATCTACCAGAAATGCAGTACTTTCAAGCTCTGCTAAAACCATTCAATCTTTTATGGAAGAGTTTTCACTTTCAGACCCTTGGCGTTTTCACAACCCATCTAGCAGAGCATACTCATTCTTCTCTCATGTTCATCACACCTTCACTCGTATTGATTATTTCTTGATCGACAATCGGCTCATCTCATCAGTATTATCTTGCTCATATGATGCTATTGTCATATCGGACCACTCTCCAGTTCTAATGGAACTGCAAATTAGGGGATGTGATAACACCCGACCACCCTGGCGACTGAATACTAGTTTGTTATCGAACGAAGATTTTGTTACTTTTATTTCCAAGCAGATAGATTTTTTTTGGATATCAATAAGACGCCTGGGATCTCAGCTTCCTTACTATGGGAGACACTGAAGGCATACTTAAGGGGGGAAATTATTTCTCACTGCACTTATGAGACTAGAGCCAGAAAGAAGAAATTAGATAATTTAACCAAACAGATCACTCAGATTGACAACGTTTACTCTATCGCTCCATCACCTGATTTATATAAGGAACGCCTATTGTTACAAGCAGAATTCGATACTCTGACTACCACCCATACCGAAAAATTACTATTCAAATCCAGATACAATTACTATGAACACGGAGATAAGGCGAATAAACTATTAGCTCATCAATTAAGACAGGCATCAGCTTCGCATTAAATACCACAAATCCAAACTTCAACAGGCAGAACTACAGATCCCAAAGAAATTAATGAACAATTTAAAAACTTCTACTCATCTCTCTATGCTGCAGAACAACCCACTGACCCGTCTGCCTTTAGCAACTTTTTTTGACTCTCTTGATATTCCTAAAATTGACTCCGACTCAGCGGTGAAACTGGAGGAGCCTATCACAATAGAGGAGATTGAAGAGGCTGCTCACAACATGCAGGCAGGTAAATGCCCAGGCCCCGATGGTTACCCAATCGAATTCTATAGGAAGTTTTTTGGCAAATTGGCGCCACTTCTTATTGATATGTACAATGAATCCTTCTGCTGTTTTAAATTGCCCCATACACTCACTCAGGCCACAATTTCCTTAATCTTGAAGAAGAACAGAGACCCTCTCCTATGTGGGAGCTACCGTCCTATAAGTTTGCTATCCGTGGATTTAAAGCTTCTTTCCAAACTACTATCTATGCGCTTAGAATCGGTACTACCCTCTATTATTTCCCCAGATCAGACTGGATTCATAAAAAAACGGTACTCTTTTTTTAACACTAGACGGCTTCTTAATATCATGTATAATCCCTCTTCTTCCTCAATATCAGAAGCTGTGATCTCACTAGATGCCGAGAAGGCTTTTGACCGGGTGGAGTGGAGCTACCTATTCTACACCATGGAGAGATTTGGCTTGGGTAAAACATTTATCACCTGGGTGAAACTGCTTTATACCTCCCCTATAGCCTCAGTCAGAACCAACAACACACATTCTGAATATTTCCCTCTCTTTCGCTCTACTCGGCAAGGCTGCAATTTGAGTCCCTTATTATTTAATATCGCAATAGAACCATTGGCCATTGCTCTCAGATCAAATCCTAACATAACTGGTATTCATAGGTTTGGCATCGAACAGAAGACTTCACTTTATGCGGATGACTTGCTTTTATATGTATCGAATCTCTCTGTCTCTATTCCAGCTGCCCTTGATGTTTTCAGTTCATTCGGTGCAATATCAGGATATAAACTAAACTTAGATAAAAGTGAGCTATTCCCTCTGAATGCTGAAGGTCGAAATTACCCCTTACATACTTTGCCCTTTAAAATTTCCCCACTTGGCTTCACATATCTTGGCATTCGTTTCACAGACAAATTTAAGGATTTATTTAAATCTAACTTCTCCCCTTTGTTAAGCAAACTGCATAAAGACTTTGAACGATGGTCGCTATTACCCCTGTCCTTAACGGCACGAGTCAACTCAGTTAAAATGAACTCCCTGCCAAAATTCTCATACCTTTTTCAATGTTTACCCATCTTTCTCACACAAGCATTCTTCCAGAAAATTGACAGTTTGGTGTCGCAGTTCATCTGGAATAGGAGAGTCCCTAGGCTCGGTAAAGCCCTCCTACAAAGACCAAAGCCTCTGGGAGGGATGGCTCTACCCAATTTTAAATTCTATTATTGGGCAGCCAACTTTAGAGCACTACAACATTGGGCAAGGTTTGAAGACACACCTTCATCCCCTGTATGGTTGCTTTTGGAATCCTCTTCTTCCAGCCCTGCCTCACTGGCTGCTCTGGCTCACGCACCTCTACCTTTTCCCACCTCTCCCTACTCTAAAAATATCATTGTCACATCAACACTCAGGATATGGAACCAGTTCAGACGACATTTTGGTTTACAATCTTTTTCTTTACTAGCTCCAATTACAGCTAACCCTGTTTTCCCCCCCTCTGTGATGGATAGAGCTTTTCTCTCCTGGTCCCCTCTTGGTATTAGAACGTTCAGTGATTTATATATAGAAAATATTTTTGCATCATTTGAACAACTGTCTGACAAGTTCTCTCTTTCGAGGTCACATTTCTTCAGATACTTGCAAGTCCGCAGTTTTGTACGTAATATCAACCCACAGTTCCCCAAACTCCCAGAAGCCACTCCTATTGACACTTTACTAAAGCCTACACTGGTCACAAAGGGTATTATATCTGTCCTGTATGGCTTGATTTCCTCACTGCGCCCTACCTCATTAGAAAAGATCAGGAGGAGTTGGGAGGAGGACCTGGGTGAGGACATCACAGAAGACCTGTGGGAGGATATTCTACACCGGGTCCACTCCTCTTCAATTTGTGCCAGGCACGGACTGATCCAATGTAAAATTGTTCACCGTTCACACTTTACTAAAGTCAGGCTAGCCAAGATCTATGGCAACATTGATCCCACCTGTGACAGATGCCAGCGTGCCCCTGCTACACATAGTCACATGTTTTGGTCCTGCCCTTCCCTGCATAACTTTTGGTCTGAAATATTTGAAACTATCTCAAATAGTATTGAGATCCCAATCAGCCCGACTGCCCGACTGCCCGACTGCTTGCTTTGGTGTCTCTATCTCCCCTACTACTCTGTCTCTGCCACGATATAAAGCTGACCTGGTGGCATTTGTTACTCTCCTGGCTAGACGTCTCATTTTACTGCATTGGAAGTCACCCACTCCTCCATCTCACTCTATGTGGCTCAGGGATATTTTGCACTTCCTTAAGATGGAGAAAATAAGGTGTGTCATAAGGGGTTCTACAGCTAGATTTTATAAAACATGGGGCAGTTTCTTTACCTATGTTGGGGAACAATGCTCAATCGACCCCCGCATAAATAATGCTCACTCCTAACCTAGCACAGTCCAGTCGAGTGACCTATCTACTTGTGCAAATGTAACCGATGTCTACCTTCTCATTTAAAAAAAAGAAAATGTGTTCCATTCCTCTATTCCTGCTGTACAGTGCTTGTCCTTAGTGTACATATCTGTTTAATTGACTATGTCCGAAACAATATCTATATTTATTTTGTGGTGTACTATTTTTTAGTCTATATATTCAACAGCAGACCTATACTTTGACTACTTATACGTAGCCATGTGCAACATGTATATTATTTACATTCAACAGACCTATATTTTGTTTATTTATACATAGTTTTGTGCAATAGGTATATTGTTTATCCAACAGACCTATATTTTTACTAACTATATGTACCTTTGTGCAATATGTATATTGTCTACATTCAACAGACCTATATTTTGACTACTTATATGTAGATATGTGCAATACGTCTGGCATATATGTGTACAATTTGACCTTGTGCTGATCTCATATTGCAATGAAAAAACTTCAATAAACAAAGTTTTGAAAAAAAAAAGTTGTTCCGATACCGATACCAGTATCGGAAATGCCTCCAATACAGCCTAAAATGCTGGTATCGGCAAGTACGCGTCAAGTCTAGCCTCCGATCCCATATGACATCATTTATCTCCTGCGGAGAGGGAGGATTATAAAATTAAAGTTTTTTTTAATCGACCGTGAATGAAAGTGTCAATGCTGTTTGTCATTTAAACAGCAGATACACTTTCTTAAATTCCATACTCCCGACAGAACGATGTGTTTCGCTTGCCGGTGTTATTATAGCATTAGCTGAAAAGCTAGCTAGTTGGAACAACATCCGCTTTAACGTTACATCAAATCAGATGATCGCCTGTCCTTTCTCCAGGACCTGACACTGGCCGTCTATCAACAATAATGCACCCACGGTGAATCATATTCAAGCCAAGTAGCTACTGACTAGCGTTAGCTGACTAACATTATCAAATATCAATGTGAAAACCTTGCGGGGAAGACGAGCTAGGTCAGCTAGCTTAGCTTGATAACGGTGCCTTGGCTAAAGTTGGGGCTATTCATAATCCAGCAATAATGGCTGAAGAACTGCAAGCAATGTACAGCAAGTTCCAAGTGCCAAAGGATAAGAGTCTGAGGCGGAGTCTCAAAAGAGAATGTTGAATATTTATTGTGCATCGAAATTCACAACATACACCCGTCTCGTTACTAGCTAACTGAACCAGTGCCTTCAGGATAGCAACAACGTACAATGTCCCAACAACTTTTTCTTCTTCTTCTATGGGGATTAATGGCGGGTCGCAACCACAGAAAGGCGCATACCGCCACCTACTGTACAATCCGGATGTCCCAACAACAGTTCCATGGATGAATTATGTCTAATCACCACAAGCTAGTCATAGTATTCCCATGATGTGTTTTGCCATACAACATGGCAAATGCCCTAACTCATTGAGCACAGTTGTCAATTAATGATACAAATCTATACAATCACCTGTTGTTGAATAAATACCATTACTTTCTAGTTATTATTACTAAAAAAAAAACAGTATATCTAAAACAGCATCTGTAAAAAAAATTAAATAAAAGTTTTATAATTACTGAAGAACTGTGATTTGCTACTTCTCTATCTTTTTGTATTTAAATGTATTATTTGTATGCTCGCTTATGCCTGTATTTTTTACTGTTGTGAAGCACTTTGAACTGCAACCTCTGTATGAAAAGTGCTATACAAATAAAGTTATTATTATAATTCATATAATATATATATATATATTTTTATGCACTGGTATCGGATCAGTACTCGGTATCGGCCAATACCCAAATCTCAGGCATCGGAAAGGAAAAAATTAGGGATGTCCGATATTAGGGATGTCCGATATTATCGGCCGACCGATATTATCGGCCGATATCGGCAGTAAAATGTGATATCGGAAAATATCGGTATCGGTTTAAAAACAAAAAAAAACAATAACAATATTTGTAACGGCCAGGATGGACTTGGTGTGCAGTGGATTTGTGTGACCAGGGGGTGGCGCTTCTTTTGTATGGGCGTCGGGTGCACCTGTAGGAGGAGGAGTTTTGACCCGGAAAATGCAATGGTTTTTGACCGCACGTACGACGCAGGTCTCAGGTCGAAATGTTTGTATCCAATTAGGTATCATATTCATTATCGTTTAATCAGTTTAAGGAACAAAAACAAGGATATTCTGTTTGCACGGTGAAGCAAATAAATATCATTTTCCAAGAAAGCTGCCTGCATTGTGTCATTGGGACAAGGACTGTTTGGTATGAGACCAGGAATATAACTGCGCGTCAGCCAGTCTAACTGGGGATCAAGATTTCTCAGTAGCTCCGTATAAGACGGGAGCTCCTTTAATATTAGTCAAAAACCACGCACCAGTTGGACTCTTGCTTGGAGACTGGGGAAGATTCGATGCGTTAGGGGACGTCGGAGAATCTCCACCGGAGGAAGGCGAGGAGCTGCTGTTGTTGTTGTGTGGAGGAAGAGGATTCTACTGTTGCTGCTGCATCGCGGATCCGCCTGCAGCCGTTCGTGGAGGAGGAAGACACCGGTGCTGACCCGAAGTGGCTGAGGATCAGTACTGGACCGCGAGTACTGATCCGTGAGGCGACATCATGGTACCCAACGCAAGGAGGTATGTGAATAGCGCTATATAAATACATGGCCATGTAAAATTGTGTGCACACATAACTTGGGGTTGAGCGTAAATCCATGGTTGCTGAAGAGGAATAACACTTGACTACGCGGACCTTTTTTGTAGTGACTATGTTGCGCGACTCGTCACCAACCGTCTCGTTTTAATTCAGACAATCTAATAACATGGCGGCGCGCAAAACGGCATCAAACGTTTCCATGGAGACCACAGCGCACTCCGCTGTTAGCGGTGACGTCACTGGGAAACGTGTCGTTAAAATGACTGCCAAGGCTGTTGCAGAACATTGTGGCAAATTGGTTGCCAGCAGAAAACGTAAATTTAACATGGCAGCCAAGATAAAAGATTCAATTCTTGGTTTCATGTTAAATAATGAGAAGGAAAAAGTAGAGAATGCTCTTACAGATTTGAATCAGGTGTGTTATGAGGCGAAATGCATACATGACAATCTTCTGTTGGGTTATACGTTACATGATGAAAAAGAAGAACAAGACACCTGGTTTAAAGCAAAAATGTTGTCAATCAATGAGTGTATTTCAAATGCAAAACTGTGGGTTTCAAATATTGAAGGTATAACGAATGTATATGATGGTAAAACAACTGAAGGTGATTTGCATTTAATGGATGATGGTATTGCTCCAAATGACAGTGTGTCAAACATTGTGAGCAAATATTCTAAAACAAGTAGCAGGTCATCTGCCAAGATTTTAGCTGAAGCCGATAGAGCTGCACTTCTCGCTCGTGCTGATTCTCTAAAAGAAAAACATGCTTTGGAGGAGCAGGAGCATCAGTTGAAAAGAAAAAAGGAACAACTAGAGGTGGACACTGAATTGGCTGCAAGCACTGCAAGGTTGGCCGTGTTGCACTCCTCTGAAAGTAAGCGTTCATCTCGTGCACCTTCAAATGCAATGAATTCCTATTTTGAAAGGGAACACCACAAGCTAAATCCTGTTGCAAGAGAATACCAACCTGGAACATTAACACAACGAAGTAAATTGACACAATTGTCAATACCACCAAACAAGCCTGTGGATGTGAGACCAAAGGAACGTGGTCAATGGCATAGCACTGCTGCTAACCGCCAATATAATCACAACCACAAGGAACAGGAAAGCAGAATGGGAACAACTGACAATGTTCAAATCAATTCAAACCAACCTGCAAACATGCTTACCATCATGGAGAGGCAAAATGAGATAACTGCTGCTCTGGTGCAGCAACAGCATTCCAGGTCTCTGCCACCACGAAATATCCCAACATTTGAAGGTGACCCTCTCCAATACAGAACATTCATCAAAGCATTTGAACAAGGAGTGGAGGAAAAGGCAACAGACGCTGATGCTTTGTATTATCTGGAGCAGTTCACAAGGGGACAGCCACAGGAATTGGTGCGTAGCTGCCAGCATATGGCTCCTGAGCGTGGTTACGCAGTGGCAAAGGGTCTTCTTAAAGAACACTTTGGAAACCAGTACAAAATAGGAAGTGCCTACATGCAAAAGGCCTTGGCATGGCAAACAATAAAATCTGAGGATGTCAAGGCACTTCAAGCCTACTCCTTATTCTTGCGTGGCTGCTGCAATGCAATGGAGGAGCTTCAGTACATGCAGGAGTTGGACATGCCTGTCAACATGAGGGCCATTATATCAAAATTGCCATTCAAGATGAGGGAGCAATGGAGGAGTACGGCTCATGGCATAATGGAAAATACACAGGAAAGAGCTCACTTCGGTGATATGATCAGGTTTGTGGAGCGACGCGTCAGTATTCTTTCTGACCCTCTGTTTGGTGACATACAGGATCCAAATTCTGGTGTGGTTGGCACAACATCTCTCACCAGGTTTGAATCATATCCCAACAGAGTGAAAAGAAACATTGTCGCCACCACAGTAATATCTGAGAGAGCCAAGGAGCTGACATCACCAACACCAGGTACAGTGAATGCTAGGAGAGCTGGATGCCTTTGCTGTGCTCGCAGTCACTCGTTGGAGGAGTGCAAACAACTGCAGGAGAAGAGGCACAAGGAGAAAATGTACTTTCTGAGGGAAAAGGGAGTTTGCTTTGCATGCTTATGTGTTGGTCACATGAGCAGAGATTGCGAAAGGCGCTTGGTATGCAAAGTCTGTGGTCAAACTCACCCCACCCTGCTTCACATCAAAAGGCAACCATTTTCTCCAGAACAGTTACAGCAACCAACTTCACTGCAAACATGTGGACATACAGGGGCCGGTAAGGACCGGTGTGTATTAGCCATTCTCCCTGTGAATGTGAAAGCAGCAAACGGAAACATAGTACAAACATACGCCTTCTTAGACCCTGGTAGCTCAGCCACATTCTGCTCTGAACGCCTAATGCAGAGGCTGAATATCACAGGCAGAGGAACCACCTTCCTACTGAGCACCATGGGGCAAGAGACGGGTGTTCCAGCTTACTCCTTGACTGGGTTGGAGGTAGCTGGTTTGGACAGCGATGACTTTTATGTTCTTCCGGAAGTTCTCACACAGAAGAAAATGCCAGTCACGGCTGAGAACATGGTGACACCTGAAGAACTGTCTAAATGGTCATATTTGTCCAACGTACACATCCCACGCCTAAAAGCAAATGTCGACCTGTTGATTGGAACCAACACTCCCAAGATATTGGAACCTTGGGAGGTCATCAACAGTCACTGGAATGGCCCGTATGCTATAAGGACAGTGCTGGGATGGGTCGTTAATGGTCCACTGAATGGAAACAGTGGTGTTGTGGAGTCAGAGTTTCCCTCTGCTACAGTGAACAGGATCTCTGTGTGCAGACGGGAAGAAATGCTGGCCGATCAGGACAAACACAACTTCAAAGAAGTAGCTGTGAAGGAGAAGGAAGTGTCCAGAGAAGACCTAAGCCATCTGGAAAAATTTGAAAGTTCAGCAGTGCTTCAGCAGGAGAGGTACTGCTTGAAATTACCTTTTAACAAGGAGGTCTGTCTGCCCAACAATGTGGGAGTGACTAGGCTGGATACAGCGTTTGAGGATGGACTCTTGAGAGTTGTAGGAACATTGAGCAGAGGATCAACACCAGAGGAAGCTAAACCTCCACTCATTCTCTCCAAGGACCAGCATGTTTCAATGCTCATTCTCAAGCATGTACACCAGAATCGGAGACATGGTGGAAGGACTCACACAATGTCTAAAGTGAGGAAGAAATGTTGGTTCACCAACGCCCATGCAGCTGAGAAGATCATCGCTGAATGCAGCTTTTGCAAACACTACAGTGACAGTGCAGTGGAGCAAAAGATGGCGGATCTTCCAGCAGACAGAATCCTTCCTGACCTACCACCTTTTACCAACACAGGGGTGGATAAAGGAAGAGGAAACAGGAAAGGAGGGGGAACAGGAAGTCGAAGAACCAGGAAAGGAGGAGGAGCCAGGAGTGCTAACTCGCTTCAGAGAGGAACCGGTGGCATTCATGGGTGACATTCAAGCCATGTTCCGCCAAGTGAAGGTCGCTGAGGAAGGCAGTGATTTTCTGTGCTTTCTCTGGGACATATGGGATTCTACACATGGGAGTAGAATTAGTTTGGCAGCTGGAGATATTGTAGTCGTCATGGACTCTTCAGCTCTTCGTGGGTCCTGGCCACTTGGCAGGGTTCTGGAGGTCTTTCCAGACGAACAAGTAGCACCATTGTAAGGCCAGTGACAACTGTGTTTGGTTCATGAAAATGTAGATCCATGCACTTAATCCATGACATGTTTTGGCTCTTATTTGTTTTGTTTATTTTTTGAATTGTTATGTCTGCCTGCCTTAACAATTAGGGGCCGGTGTGTAACGGCCAGGATGGACTTGGTGTGCAGTGGATTTGTGTGACCAGGGGGTGGCGCTTCTTTTGTATGGGCGTCGGGTGCACCTGTAGGAGGAGGAGTTTTGACCCGGAAAATGCAATGGTTTTTGACCGCACGTACGACGCAGGTCTCAGGTCGAAATGTTTGTATCCAATTAGGTATCATATTCATTATCGTTTAATCAGTTTAAGGAACAAAAACAAGGATATTCTGTTTGCACGGTGAAGCAAATAAATATCATTTTCCAAGAAAGCTGCCTGCATTGTGTCATTGGGACAAGGACTGTTTGGTATGAGACCAGGAATATAACTGCGCGTCAGCCAGTCTAACTGGGGATCAAGATTTCTCAGTAGCTCCGTATAAGACGGGAGCTCCTTTAATAATATTTGTTATATATATATCCAGTGAAATTATTAGTTACCTGAAATTATTCAGTTTTTTGGACGGGGAAACCCTGCATATATCGGTATCGGTTGATATCGGTTGATATCGGTATCGGAAATTAAGAGTTGGACAATATCTGAATATCGGTATCGGTAAAAAAGCCAATATCGAGCATCCCTATCCGATATCATCGGCATTAAAATGTGATATCGGAAAATATCGGTATCGGTTTTCAATTTATTTTATTTTATTTGTTTTACATTTCTATAACCTTTATTTACCCAGGCAAGCAAGTAAGAACAAATTCAGATTTTATTTATTGTCAAAAGTATGCATAATGTTGTGTTAATTCCACAACAAGAGATATGTAATGTTAATTACCTGAAATTATTCCATTTTGGGGGGGGGGGGGGGGACCCTGCATATATCGGTATCGGTTGATATCGGTATCGGAAATTAAGAGTTGGACAATATCGGTATAGGTAAAAAAGCCAATATCGAGCATCCCTAGAAAAAATGGTATCAGAACATCTCTACTGGATATTATACAACGGCATGCAAATTTCTCGATTCTGATTGGCCATTTACACGTCTTTATTGGCAACAATCCACGGTCCTGGGCTCAGGACCCGCCCACAACCGACCCACATCACATCACTCCGCCGGATCACAAGAAGGTGCACAATAATCTTTACAAATGGATATGTTGATACGACTAAACGACTAAATATGAAGCGATTCTGTCAAGGGGAATGTGTTAGTCCTTTAAACAATGTTGGATGATGTAATTGATGGGTCTTGAATCATTCTGTAACAAAAGAAAAATCGCGGATTGATTGATGGATTAATTTGCGATTTTTTTTTCAATTTATTTTTCCTTTCGACTGTCAGCGCTCGCTCTAGTCTCCACCCACCGCCACACACCCCCCCCCACACACATACACACACACACACACACACGCACACACACACACGCACGCACACGCACGCACACACACACACACACTCTGCCTGCAACGCGGGGGATAGTCAGAGAGCTGGGTGCTGCGCTGTTCTAAGTGAGCATGGCCTATTGAGTTGATTGATTGATTGATTGATTGCTAATTTTATTACTGTACGCTTGGTTTCCAACTGGTTAAGTTTAGGCCCTCTACAGTAGGTTTAAAAAAATAAATAAAAGAATAGGGCGAAGAAAACGTTTTTTTCCTATAGGGCAAAGAAGACTTTTTAATTTGTTTTACCTACTTTATATAGAAGCATCTAAGAATGAAGTTCTATGGAAAGTAGGTCTGCATTCCCTTAACAATTGTGTGTATTGAGCCGTACTGTATTGTACCCATTCTGCATCTGGTAATAAAATTTTCAATCAATCATTCCAATAATACACAGTTGGATGTGTTAGTTGGTTGGATGCACTTCAAGCTGCTTCCACATGAGGCAACTTCTCTCAATCATTCCAATAATACACAGTTGGATGTGTTAGTTTGGTTGGATGCACTTCAAGCTGCTTCCACATGGAGGCAACTTGTCTTTTTTGTAGTTGTGGGAACTACTTTTTCTGGCGGATGGTTTTTTCAATAAATCTTCGATTAATGTGTGTTTATTGTATAGAAATAAGGTTGGATGAATCTGGCAGTTGTATAAAAGCTTTACATCACGCGCAGTCGTGATTTGTGACCAATAAACCATGCCTAGGGGGGTCTAACGACCACCCCTAGGCATGGTTTATTGGTCACAAACCACTCCTGCGCGTGATGTAATGCTTAACTATTGCATTGACTGAGGGGACTGGAAGAAGCGTCGATTATCTGTTTCGGAGTATAACGATGGATCAATAAACGCGATCGATATTTGGAATGGCGATTAGGAATGGACCTGTCTCAAAACCCTGCCCTCTTTTCTTGATCCTCCAATCACAGCTGTCGCTTACCTCTGACTTCCTTGTACAAACTTTGTTGTTTGTTGTTTGAGACAGGTCTATTCGATTAATCTTTTTGCAGAACATCTGATGTGAGGTAAGGACTCTATGTTACCAGTCTTGGGCTAATCAGATGTTTTTTTCACAGCGATCACAACGTGTGTGTGTGTGTGTGTGTGTGCGTAATGTTAACGCTAAGCGTGGCATGAATAATCTATTTTTCAGCCAGCTTCTCTAGCGTGCATAAGTACACATATACTATCGATAATCTAGCGTTTATTTGAAAACGATTCATAAATCAGCCGAAAAATGACAACGTGTTTTGTGTATTCCACTAAAGGGCTATTATCGCGGAATTTCTCTGAAATTACTAGAACTCTCCGAAACTATACTTGTATTCAGTATAAAACGGAAATGTACCAATGAAAAAACAATCCGTTTGGTACATGTTGACTGCAAGCAAGTCATTGATAAGCGAGGGGTGTTTTAGACCCATAGCCATAATTTAAGATATAGTTTAAGCGTTCGCAAATATCCCCGACCTGCCATTGACTAAAGCGCTGGCACTCAAGGGGTTATCTGGTCAAAGGGGCGTGGCACCCAATGTGTTAAGGATGGGTATATATGTTTTATAAAGTATGTACATTTAAAAAATGTTTTTAATTATTTATAAAATAATTAAAAATACAATTGTTATGGAAAAATGATCAAAGCATTTTTTTTGTACAGCCTATTTGACCATTTCTTTATTCTTATAATCAGGATTTAGCATAGTAGTTTACATTACTGTATATATATCCTGAATTTATCTTTTCATTGAAGCATCATGGGAGGACATACATTTCTAAGATGTATTTTTGTGTTGTTGTTTTAATAGGACAAGGGTCCATTTAGTAGTAATGGGGAATTGGAAATGCCTGGGAATTGAAGTGGCTGGAAATGACTGATGGGCCATTTCTTTTGGTGATATAATGCAAATCTTAGATTTTTTTTTGCATTTCATGTGAGGTTTAACATAAAGTTAGATTTATTGGAATATGGAGATTTTCTTCAGATTCATCACAGTATTATGTCACCTTGAAAATGATGGTAATGAGAATCATGCAAAAACATGCATAGATAGAATGAATGGTGATATATTTAGTTTTGTCTAGTCTTTGCATGATTTATTTCAAGCGTCTGTATGAACACTGAAGATGGATGTACCCTTTAGAGCAGGCGTCGGCAACCCTAGGCACGCGTGCCTACTTAGGCACGCGGGACCATTTTCATAGGCATGGGGGGGCGGGGGGGGGGCAGCATAAAAAAAAAAAAATAAATAAAAATGTTTACTTCGCTTTGAAATATTATAGTGACATATTTTGCACTGTTGTCGCATATCTCTTGTTGAAATCCTCCCACAGGTTCTTTTTTGTAAGTCGACTGTTCTGCACACCCCTATGACAGCAATCAGCTGTTCCCATGGTGCTCCGCTGTAGCCGGCCTCCCGCTTCACTCGCGCCAGGTAACACACAGTGCTGAGGTTGCATTCTGTGCAGTGTTATGATGGCAACCCCCGCTAAGAAATCAAAGCAAATTCGCACATTCCAGCCCTCGTGGACAGACGATTACGGGTTTGTGGACCGTCAGAAGGACCGTGCTATGTGTTCTTTCTGTTTGGAAAATGTAGTTTGCCAAACATCATCTGTGAAACGCCATTTCGAGACTAAGCATAAAACAAGTTTCAAGGATCAGGCGGATAAGGCAGGATCCATTAAACGTGCCGTCGCCAGGTATGGGAAGCAAGCCAGCACCCTCAAAGTGTTCACAAGTGCTAAAAAACACGCAACTGAAGCAAGCTATCGCATTGCTCATTGCATTGCAAAACGTGGAAAGCCATTCACGGATGGCGACGTATATTAAGGAGGCTTTTATCTGTAACTCAGACGTTTTGTTTGAAGGCTTGCCAAATAAAGAGACAATAAAAGCAAGGATAAAAGATATCCCCACCATGTCAACGGAACGTTGCAATGGCTTTGCTGACGGTCTTCGGGTCAACATACCTCTGTGAGCAGATCTTTTCGCACATGAAGTACGTGCTCAACCCCTCCCGGAGTCGATTGACAACCGACCACTCCGAAGCATGTGTCCAGCTTAAAGTGACTAATTACACCCCCCAAATAACGGAGCTCAGCCAGGCAAAACAGGGCCAGCGACCTCACTGACGTGACAGGTAGGCTGCTGTTTATTTTCCTATACATCGGTTTGCATGTTAACTTGAACGTGCATAATGCAGGGCTCTACGCATAATAGAGCATACGCACAATCGCGCATATATTATTATTACGCGGCATGTGTAGGGCTAGGGGAGCTGTCCACTGTGCATGTGGTGCTGAATCTCTCTCTCTCTCTCTCTCTCTCTCTCTCTCTCTCTCTCTCTCTCTCTCTCTCTCTCTCTCTCTCTCTCTCTCTCTCTCTCTCTCTCTCTCTCTCTCTCTCTCTCTCTCTCTCTCTCTCTCTCTCTCTCTCTCTCTCTCTCTCTCTCTCTCTCTCTCTCTCTCTCTCTCTCTCTCTCTCTCTCTCTCTCTCTCTCTCTCTCTCTCTCTCTCTCTCTCTCTCTCTCTCTCTCTCTGAGATTGGAGGAGGAGGAGGGTGTGCTGTGTGTGTGCCATCATGTTAACTCTTTCAGTGCCACGCCTGGTTTTCCATTTTACCGCTTGAATGCCACCATCCGCGCCAATGTTAACGTTAATATCGCCTAATCTATGTTTTAAATTATGGCTATGTGTCTAATCTGCCCATCGCATTATCAAAGACTATTTTCCAGACAGTGCTGTGAAGGCAGATTGTTTTTTTATCGCGTCGTTGCCGTTTCAGAGCAGTTAGAAAAGCCCCCGTTTTGATATAAAAAACAGCTCATTCTGGAGCATTCTATGAAAATCGTCTTTTAGTGGAATATTCCACAACGTTGATATTCGTCTGCCTTTTTATGAATCGTTTTCAAATAAACGCTAGATGATCAATATTATACGTGCACGCACGCACATTACGGCCGCGCGCGGATAATCGCCTCGTTGATTTCCTCTCGGAGTTTTACATTGAAACCGAAAGAAGACATTTCACAAAACAGCTTATAACTTCATCAAACTTACTCTGATTATCCTACCACTGATAACATAGAGTCCTTACCTGACATCAGATGGTATCCAACTGGTATATTCCAATTCCTGATCACCATTCGAAAAAATCGATACGTGTATGGATCCAACGCGACACAGTGGATCTCCATGATCCGCGGGGATCTGAGGCTCCAGAATGAACTCTAGTAACCCCGGCTGGATCAGTGAACTGGAAAATGTGGAGTACCGGATTTTTTTCCCCATTCATTTTCATTGAGTCCATTCCAAAATCACTTATGTCATCTGGGAGACGACAGGGGGCGCTTTTTTCCACAGTGATCACCGGCGCAGCTCGGCAATACTCGGGTAGGCTCGGGTGATGCAATAATTTTTCAGATCGCAAAAAAAATAATAATAATAATTCCGAGAAATCTCGTGAGTGGCTAGCAACCACCTATAAAAAAACACGAGAAATCTCGTGAGTGGCACTGAAAGAGTTAACGTTAGCCTCAGTTAAACTTAAACCTTGCGCCGCCTCGTTAGATGAAGCTGTGTTCTGAGGTGTCCTGTGTTCTGAGTTTCTGAGCTGTGTCATGTGACAATAGTACACATATTTAATTGAGACCCTTTATTTGTTTATTATTTCAATTTAGCTGGAAATACATTGCTACATCATTCAGTAACATTTGCAGAGCCTTATAACAAAAACATTATTACGGTCACCATTGTGACCAGTGCTTAATCAACACATTTTAATATTTATTTTTCTATTATTTCATTGAACATTGCACATGTTAAAAGCCATTTTTCTTACTCAAAATGTGAGTATTACCAAGTCAACTTGTGTTCTTAAAACAATGACAATAAACATAGTTTTATTAGGTTGAAATAATGTGGTTGTGTACTTATTTTTCTGTTAACTTATTATGGATTGAAAACTGAGCACAGTAACTGAACTCAATATTTTTAAGTTTGGGTAACTTATTATTATTTATTTTTTTACAGTTCTCCATTAGGCCTGTAGGTGGAGCTATGACAGCATACGTACGGTACACACACCGATGGTGTGTGATGTGTCCAAAAATGAATGGGCAAATGTGAGTGAAATGGTCGCACTGTATGCAGCTGTTTGTCTGCATTGCATTCCCCCCCCCCAACTCAGATTTAGGGTTGATACAACCATCATAATAATATTGTTAACACTTTGGTTGCCTTGGGTTAAATTAATGATATACCATAGATTGCCAGCGCTATTTGTCTATGGAGAAAGTCCCCTTCTTTGCAGGGCTATAACTTTTTAAATTCTATTGCTACATTGCCATTATTAGGGCCCATTCAAAGTCCTATATGTATTGTTCATTGTGTAGCAACGTTAAACTTTTTCATTCACATATTCATAGTAAAGTATGGTCTAATGTATAAGTATGTTTTCATCTCTTTCTGCAGCTTTCTCCAGAACGTGATATATAGCCCCAAATGCATTATATTGATGATGAAATACAGTTTGATGGCAATCAGCGCGATATAAAAAATTCCAACTAGACGTACTTCTAGAAGTTACTACACGTCATCTGATGTTGACTGGATGGGCGAGGGGGCGTTTATAATTCCGTGGGCAGCGTTATACCAATCATCTAATGTGGGTCAAATGTTGATAATAGCAGTTAGTATCTAAGACGGTAACGTTACACGCTAAAACTCACCCCAGTCTCCGCGCGCCGTTGGGCGATCATCGTCGAGTAGAAATTTTATCATTATGGGATATATTTTTACCCGGTCCATCTCCAGCTTGTATAATGGTATATACGTCCAAATCATGTTGTTTATCGAGTTATTGCCAATCGATCACCGTGTAGCGTGACGAGCCAGAGTCCCATGAACCATAGCGAGCGCCCGGAAGTACTACGGTCGTCATGACAACCTCTATTCAATATCCTGTGTGGCGATTGCGCCGATCGGCCACCAGATGGCGCTCCTGAACCGCCAGAGAGCTCAGTGGGTCCTGCTGGTGGATCTCAGGCCAGCGGAGGGGGAATATGAATCCGATCGCAGATTTTTGAAATATTGATATAAGGACGCTGTACAGCGTCCCCCGGCAACTTTAGCATGGCCAGCAAAGACGTGAAAAGACGTGTCCCGGCAGTCAAAGTGTTAATAATAACAATAACAATAATGATGTAATAATGTAAGAATTATCATTAAAAAGACCTGATTATGAGAGAAAAAAAAATACGATGCATGGAATATTGTTGAGGCACACTAGTTACAACTATATTTCAAATAGGCACTCCATGTCAAAAAGGTTGCTGACCCCTGCTTTAGAGCCTTACCTCCTCCTTCATTCACCGATCCTTTAAGTCCTGGTGTTTTAATGCAGTCCACCAAGCAGACAGACAGCTCCTTTAGTACCAACAGAGAGAGGTGACTGCAAGACGCCATCTCCTCCACTGTACTGGATATCAATGGGGCTGTGGCCTAAAAATACCAGATACAAACCAGTAACAATAAGAGTCTTGCAAAGTACAACGTTCACTCTCCCCAGAGTAATTGTAGATTGACATATTTGGGTGAGTGTTGTTTTTTTATGTTAGACATGTCTTTGTCACTGGTACTTGATAATGAGAGTGTCACCTTAACACTTTGGCTGCCGGAAAACGCCTAAACACGTCATTCCCGGCCATGCTCAAGTTGCCGAAGACGCTTTACAGCGTCTTTAATATCAATATTTCAAAAATCTGGGATCGGATTCATATTTCCCCTCCGCTGGCCTGAGATCCACCAGGAGGACCCACTGAGCTCTCTGGCGGTTCAGGAGTGCCATCTGGTGGCCGATCGGCGCAATCGCTTAACAGGAAGTGCCGTAGAGGTTGTGCTGGTCGGCCGTATTACTTCCGGGCACTCGCTATAGGTCCCGAGGCTCGATCTCGACACACTACATAGCGATCGATTGCCAATAACTCGATAAACAACATGATTTGGACGTATATACCATTATACAAGCTGGAGATGGACCGGGTAAATCGACATCCCATAATGGTAAAATTTCTACTCTACGATGATCGCCCAACGGCGCGCGGAGACTGGGGTGAGTTTTAGCGTGTAAAATTACCGTCTTCGATACTAACTGCTATTATCAACATTTGACCCACATTAGATGATTGGTATAACGCTGCCCACGGAATTATAAACGCCCCCTAGCCCATCCGGTCAACATCAGATGACGTGTAGTAACTTCTAGAAGTACGTCTAGTTGGAATTTTTTATATCGCGCTGATTGCCATAAAACTGTATTGCATCATCAATATAATGTATTTGGGGCTATAGATCACGTTCTGGAGAAAGCTGCAGAAAGAGATGAAAACATACTTATACATTAGACCATACTTTACTATGAATATGTGAATGAAAAAGTTTAACGTTGCTACACAATGAACAATACATATAGGACTTTGAATGGGCCCTAATAATGGCAATGTAGCAATAGAATTTAAAAAGTTATAGCCTTGCAAAGAAGGGGACTTTCTCTATAGACAAATAGAGCCGGCAACCTACGGTTGATAATGAATTTAACCCATGGCAGCCAAAGTGTTAAAGGGATAGTTCAGAGTTGTGGACATCAAGTGGTATGAAATACTATAGTAGTATAGTTGATGCAGTGCCCTCAGTTTACACACCGAGTCTCGTGGTCGGAGTTCTGACCTGGCAGAAGTTTTAATCACCCACAGCAGAAAACAGCGTGCCTCATTTTCTATGTTTCAAGACCCAGCATTTAGTGACTACGTCACACTGAGACTAGTTCAACACATCATGTCACTCTGAAGCATTTAGTGATGTCACACTGAGACTAGTTCAACACATCATGTCACTCTGAAGCATTTACTGACGTCACACTGAGGCCATGTTTAGACGGAGAGAGTCTGATCAGAAACCGCAAAAGTCGTCTTGCGGTCTCACTTTAAATGTTGCGTTTAGACTAGTGTTTTGGGATGGAATTCTGCGTGCAGACGAGGCTGTAAAGACTCGAGACGACGGAGCCCTGCTGTCACACGATTGGCGCAGATGTCACATGACCAGAAACGTCAGTGGCCAATCAGATCGCCTCAGGTCGTTGAGACAACCAGACGTGCTGTGAAGACCCGCCCTACTCTGCCTCTGATTCGCAGACTGTGGGTGGGGGAATGTGATTGGACCAAAGCAGAGTCACTCACAGACAGTGGCTCCAGTCACTAATAGTTGCGTCTATGGTTGCGATAGCCGCGGGACAGATTCTTGTGTATTTAAAAGTACTGCCAATGTAGCGTTCAGGTGATCGCCATGGATAGAATCAGACATGCTTTGTTTATGCTTCTAGGCTACTGGCGTCTGGCGCATGCCTGTGATGTAAGCAGTACGCGACGAGAGCCTTGAGAACCCTTTCGTCATAGTTTTATGCGGTTTGACTGTTCAGATGATAGCGCAAAGGTTTATCGTTTCTAGGATTTCCACCCAGAAAGGTGGTCTCACTTTTTTGCGGAGTCTCCCCACAAAAACGCCGTTGCCGTATAAACAAAAGGCACATTCGAAGAAATATTTTGGCCTGAGACTAGTTCAACACATCATGTCACTCTGAAGCATTTAGTGACGTCACACTGAGACTAGTTTAACACATCATGTCAGTCTGAAGCATTTAGTGACTATGTCACACTGAGACTAGTTCAACACATCATGTCACTCTGAAGCATTTAGTGACGTCACACTGAGACTAGTTCAACACATCATGTCAGTCTGAAGCATTTAGTGACGTCACACTGAGACTAGGTCAACACATCATGACACTGAAGCATTTAGTGACGTCACACTGAGACTAGTTCAACATATCATGACACTCTGAAGCATTTAGTGACGTCACACTGAGACTAGTTCAACACATCATGTCACTCTGAAGTAGGGGTGGACGGTATAAACGGTATTAATTTGCTCTACGGTATGGATTTTGACTATACCGTGTAACCGGTAGAGCAGCTCTAAAATAGCAATGACGTCATGTAACCACAGCGCGACTATTTCAATCGCATTTGCCCCTAAAAATAGATAAAATTAGTCATAGATAATAGATATGTGCAAACTGGAAAAAGTTATTTAGGAGGCTTCGCGCAGTGGGCGTGTCAACACGCAATTGTCATTTCATAATAAACACATATCACCGCGGCGCACAGCAAGTTTCAATTTCAGTTCCTGGCATTTTTAACCAGTGGAGAAAGGTAAGAGATGTCCCTATCGTTTTTCTTATATGAATTATTCTACGTTAATAAAACATACCTGGTGATCAACTACAGTTTGCTGTAAACATTATGATATGCGTGTAGTGTTATGATAACGAGAGGACGGGAGGACGGCTGCAGCAGTGGATTTGCGAATAGCATGCAGCTGCAGAGCCGCAGAGCCAGTGGCGCTTTCAGGTCTCACAGGCCCGCTCAACAGCGCCCCCCCCACCCAACGGCTGAAAGCTGTGACCAGACCTGAAAGCGCCGCTGGCTCTGCGGCTCTGCAGCTACATATGCTCCTAGCAAAATCCAGCATCCAGCCCGCTGTTTGCAATGGGAGCAGCACGGACTCGGGACTTATTTTATTTGGAATATAATGACTTTATACGCAAAAGTAACCTAGTTTTAAGTTAAAATATTATAAATCTACATGCCTTGAGGATGTCATTCTTTATATAGCCTGCCTATCAGGCAAAAAAAATATTCGAACGGAAACACTGATACCGTGATATATACCGTTACCGTCTATGCTTCAAATTATACCGTGATATAAATTTTATACCATACCGTCCACCCCTACTCTGAAGCATTTAGTGACGTCACACTGAGACTATTTCAACACATCATGTCACTCTGAAGCATTTAGTGTCGTCACACAGACTAGTTCAACACATCATGTCACTCTGAAGCATTTAGTGACGTCACGCTGAGACTAGTTCAACACATCATGTCACTCTGAAGCATTTAGTGACGTCACACTGAGACTAGTTCAACACATCATGTCACTCTGAAGCATTTAGTGACGTCACACTGAGACTAGTTCAACACATCATGTCACTCTGAAGCATTTAGTGACGTCACACTGAGACTAGTTCAACACATCATGTCACTCTGAAGCATTTAGTGACGTCACACTGAGACTAGTTCAACACATCATGTCACTCTGAAGCATTTAGTGACGTCACACTGAGACTAGTTCAACACATCATGTCACTCTGAAGCATTTAGTGACGTCACACTGAGACTAGTTTAACACATCATGTCACTCTGAAGCATAGGACATGTTTTCTGCTGTGGATGATTCAAACGTTTGCCTGGTTATTGTGTGGAATAACACTTTTTTGTCTCATGACCTTGTTTGCTGCCTATCTGAAGCTTCCCGGTTCACTCAGAAGCAGGCCAGAACTCCGACCACGGTACTCTGTGAGTTAAGCTAATGACATTGCATCAACTATACTACTAGCAAGTATTTCTTACCACTTACTGTCCAAAAATCCAAACTATCCCTTTAACTCACAAGTCAGACAAGTGTTTGGCCATGCCAAGTTTCCCCACATGCTGGGGTACAAGATGGGCCAAACAGGGTATTATGCTGCTTGGAGTTTAATCAAATCACATGCTCTCTTGGTGTCAGATTTTAAGCTTTGGGGAAATCCCCCCAATCCTGTTACCCTGTTTTAGCCTGGCATGGCCCGATACCCGTAATCAGGGGAGGAAATTAGGCCACTTTACTCGCCAAATGCGAGTATTTTTTACGTTTGGCGAGTAATTCATGAAGAGCACTCGCCAGTCTGGCGAGTACTAGTCATTACAAAACAAAACAAAAAAATCATTCTGCAATCTGCTGATTCGCTCACTGGCACAAGCCGAACTCTGACTCCCCCCTTGATTCCTCCCATTTGCGCCTCAATCCAACCATAACCAATGAACATCATCGTTGTACAGATGCGCTCTAAGCTCCTCCAATGAACACTCATTTTCTAGAAGATGCCGCCCATCTAGGGGAAGTGGACAGATCACTGCGTGCGGACCTACAGACTCCTGCCACCGGCTTGACAACGTAGACAAACTTAGACAAAAACACATCAGTGAATGAAAATAATTGCATGTAGAGTCGTCGCTTTCGGATATCAGTGCGGTCTGACATGGGGGCGAACAACAGCACGCGACGCGTCTCCTTCGAGTCGGATGAGAATGACAAGTCAACCAGCATTAGCCGGCTAGCTACCTAGCATGTAACAAGCTACCATAACGCGCGTTCAACATAGTGGACTATACTGAGCGGCTTTGCTTAAATGCAGCCGAGTGACATTTTATTATTACCGGGTTTCCCCCCATATCACCACTCGCCCATATGCCCTTCACAACGGTGATGTTGTCATACTTGGCATTCAGAATACACCTGCTGAACCCCTAGCGTTGTCGATTCGGTTCCAATGTATTGTCATCATACAGCACAAGTACAGTACAACCAGAATACATTTGGCATACAACCAGAGTGCAAATGTAACAAGTCAAGTTGTTTTATTTAGCTATTACATTACAGTGAAATGCTTGGTTCTTTCACTGCCCAACTCAGTCCAACCTAGACCAGTCCAACCTAGTCCAGTCCAGCATCTTTCACTGCCTAGTTCAGCCCAACCCAGTCCAGAATAGTTCCCTCTTTCATGTTAATATGTGATATCCTAATATTTTGAAGAGTAGAGACAGTGTGATTAATACATGTTGTATGCTAATATTGTGAAGAGTAGAGACTGTTATTAATGTTTTATGCTAATAAATATTTTAAAGAGTAGAGACACGGTGTGATTTTTACTATGATTGAAAATCAATTTAGACAAAGACATACAAAGAAGTAATTATCACAATTAGCGATTTTTTTTGGCTGGTAAAAAATCAGTTTGTCTGGTAAAAAAAAAAAAATCAGATACTCGCCAGTTGGCTGGTAAGCCAAAAAGTTAGTTTCCTCCCCTGCCCGTAATACATCCCTGGAAGACAATCGTTCACTAGGTCAAACTTTGAATTTGTTCATAACATATTCACTTATGCTCAACCAATGTATTGAAGAGTATACACTTTGTTTGGATTGTAATAAGGGGTGTGCACAGATAACTGGTTTGCCAGCTAACCACTTATTTGAAATTAACCAGATATTCAAAACGGTTCATTTGGAAATTATTTTGATACCGATATCAAAAAGATGTCATATCCCATTGTAACTGGTATTGGAAAACTCAATACCATAATAATGTCAAAACTAGCAAAGAGTCTACCCAAAAAGAGTAGATTCCATGTTTATCGACAGGGAGGGCAGGGGGATCTCCTCTGCTCTCAAAATAGTGTGGGAAAAGGACTTAGGGGTCACATTTGAGGAGGAGGACTGGGACATAATCTCAGGGATCCACAAACAGGTGTCCAGGGATATTAGAACAAGGCTAATACAATTCAAGATCTTCCACCGCATTTATTGGATCCCCTCTACAATGTATCGACTGGGCCTGAAAGAGACCCCAGATTGCTGGAAATGCCAGACAGGGGAGGGGGACCTAGTCCATGCACTTTGGTCATGTCCGAAAATCATAGATTTCTGGAGTAACATCCATGACTACATCACAGAGGTCACAGGGAAGCAGTATGAGTTCTGCTCTGGTTTATATATCCTGGGGGATCCCTGCAGTCTTAGCCATATCGCAAAGCCCCTAGCTGATTGGATACAGACTAGTATTATGATAGGTAAGGTAAATAGATCATAATGAGAGGCTGGAAGGCACCAGAAAGCCCGTCATTTCGAGAGTGGAGTGGAGAACTGGGTAGGGTAGCTGCCTATGAGAAGATATCTTTTAGTTTAGGAGAGAAAGGAGAAAAATATATTAGCAAATGGGGGAAATATCTGCAATTTCACTCATAACTGGAGGGGGGGCACACTTGCCTAAGACAGCGACGATGCACATGAGTATTTATTTTTTATTTAACCTTTATTTATCCAGGCAAGCAATTAAGAACAAATTCTTATCTTATTCGTATCTCTATACAAGTGTGAGTAAATAGGCTTCGGAGGCGTAAAGGTGGGGAAGGTACAGATACTTTGGATCACACTGGACCAGTGAGAGTAGAGGGTACGGCTCAGGTTCAGGAGAAAGAAACTTAGGTGAAAGAATACCTGACAAATGCATTATGTACATGTCGACAAGATTGGCTCTATGTATTATATATATTTTTTTTGTTTTGTGTTGTTTCTTTTTGCTCTGTTAGTACTTTTCATTCTATTTTTGGGTTTCGTTTTTTTGAAATTCTTTTTTTTTTCTTTCTTTTTTTCTTCCCCCCATGTGGGGCGGTGTCATTGTAGCCTGGATGTTAGTGGTCTAGGTGTGTGTGTTGTCCTTCAGGACCGACCCATGTTGATTCACAAGATATGTCATCATTCATTTGTATTGTCCTGAAGCGCTGTGTGTGCAAAAAGAAAAAAGAAAACTCAATACCATAAAAGTCATAAAAAAAGGAAAACTCAATACCATAATAATGTCAAAACTGGCAAAGAGTCTACCCAAAAAGAGTAAATTCCTGAACTCCTACAGTCTAAGGAGAACCTGCCTTTTCTCAGTCCTTGCCCCACAATGGTGGAATGAACTACCCACCCCAGTTAGGACAGCCGAAACCCTTCCAATCTTTCGCCGTCAACTAAAGACGCACTGCTTCAACCATTATCTCAAATAAAAAATAAATCTAACCCTAACTAACCTTACTGTCATGCACTTGTCCTAATAAACTAACCTACACTGTTGTGAAGGGCCAGATTAAACCGAATATATATATTTATTATATATGTATATTTAATTGTATTTGTATATTCTCTAATATTCCTTGATATCCCTTGTATATTCCTTGTACAATATGCATTGAATATCCATTCTAGCCTACTGAACATCCCATAATAGTCTCCATTCTACGATTGGTCGAGACCTTGGTGCCAGGCTGCCATACCCCCCAGACCCAGTTCAAACGTACCGCTCAACATGTACGAACAAGTCCTAGTTCCGCGTAGGAATCTGGCTACCGCACCACTAACGGTACTATTTGTTCATAGTGCGTATATATACTGCGCTACGAAAGTAGGACTTCCTTTTTTAGTCCAGTTTCTTACCCTCCAATAGAGTGACAGACGTAAAGCCTCCCCGCGACGCCACGTGTGGGAGTAAGGCCAAGTTCGGCCTACCATCGGTATTGAGACATCGTGTATATTAATATTTGAATAGTCATATTTGGCACTATATCGTCGAGTTGGACGTAGTCTATTAAGCTAATAATAGTCTATTCATATGTAGTGCTTCGTGCGGTGAGAATACTATCGTAGTCAGTACCCCATCGTTTCGGGCAGAGAACTGGCTGCTTATCCAGGGTGGCCGACCCCATGTGAGGCTGCACCCGAGGAGCCCCAGAGCCGACGAGCGAGTGGACCTGCATACCGGATTATTCTACCGACGACAGCCCGCCTTCCCAGGCACGGATTATGCTTTGTATACAGTGATTATTCTATGGATAAAGACCAACACTGCCGTGTGTTGGAAACCCCCCCCCCCGGAGAGGACGACAGGTGAGGAGACGCTCTACACGACGAGGTCGCTTCACGTCTCTCCATCGTGGACCGAAGGAAGCCGGCCCACCGAGAGTCCAACTGCTTTCATCTGTGGATCGAGGATCGCTGAGGCACCGAGCCGCACAACCGTGGGTTCTCCCAGGATACCCTCGGCCAGACGGATACAGCCAGACTCTACCCCCCCCCCCCCTTCTCCAGTTGTCTTACAAGCGACCGGAATTCCCCCCTAGTGTATCCAGTTCTATAATCATTAAAGTATCATTGCTGTTATTCCTTAACTATTCCAGGTCGTATATGTACCACCTGCGCCATCAGAGATTGGACATTCTCTATTGATATACCGACGAATACTCTTTGCCATAAAAGTGCATACTATTTCAATTCATAAATGTAATTAAGTGATTAAGTGCTTGCTCTACACACCATTGCTGTGTAGGAATAAATACATACTTCGACTTCGTACATTTGTGTTGGATCCGTTTCATCTACGTGAGAGTGTTTATCATAATATATTTATGCCGAGTACTGGGTGGCCGAATATAAAGTACAAAGGTAGTGGTAGTAAGTATCATATCTAGTAATACAGTCAGGGAATTGTACCCCTCAGTTACAATTGGTCCTTCGAGCCGGAGGGTAATTAGTGTAATATTAATATAGTGTTATTAATATTGAAATGGCCTATGATGAACACTCCACGAAACGATCCTCCTAACCAACGCCCACAGCGCGAACGACGGCTCCCTCAGTACTTAGAGGCTTACGCTGTCAGTCAACAACCTAGTCTTCTACTAACAGTAAACGCGGTAAAACTAGAAAGTAAAGGTATGTCTAACCCCAACGCCCAGACTACCCCGACCATAGAGGCCCCTACGGGTTCTAATGTAACTGACCAAGTTCACGGTGGGGACCAGTGGGAACCAGACATGACTTCACACCCCGCCAGCACTGAAGAAGTAGTCCCCGATGAGTCCCGGGAGGAATACAACGCTACCGAGAGAGAACTCGGCACGGAAGAAAACGGGGAGAGCACCGTGGAGATAGAGCTCCAAGGCTCCGCAAGGAGTACCCCGAGGGAAGGCTCCCCTATACAACCGCCTTCTCCCAGCGAGGCAGAGAGGACCCTACAGCAGGCCTTCCTCATCAGCCTGAACGCCGCTGCTGAACGCGACCGACTGCAGATCCAGCAGCGGAGCGAAGAAGAGCATATAAGCGTTTCCGTTAGAACATATTCGTGCCGGTCTGAGTGTCCTGCAAGATTTCTATCACCGGACATATTCGAGATATTCCGGTCAGAGTTTTAAACAGCAGTCTATTATAATCACATTTTTATGAGCTAACGAATTCCGTTATAATTGGACATGTGTATTAATTACATCAATTACGGGACGCAGAGCGCGACAGACAGCAAGCGCAACTAAGGGGGCTTTCACACTCAGCCTTTTGTACCGAATCACCGTCCCGGAGCACGGGGGGCAGTGTTCTCACTCACCACTTTTGGGGTGCGAAACGGCGCTGAATCGTTTCACCCCCCGCTGAATGGGACCAGCTGGCAGAGGTGGTCTCGGGGTCGGTCCCGGGAGAACGGGGGGTGTGGCTTTGCGAGCTTGTACCTTTTCACGGGCGTGGCGCCTGGTGCTGACATAACGTCATAAATTTTGTTTGCCATTGCTATGTCTATAACATTGTTCGAATGCATTTATTTCTATTAGACCAGTGGTGCCCAACAAGTCGGCCGTGGTCGACCAGTAGATCGCTCAAAAGCGGACTCTACAACACCATCCATTCGTGATAAAATATAACTTCATATTTATTGGCAATTTGTTCATTTTATATCAACATCCAGAGTCCGCAGTCGTGTTAAGACATTCCCGTTTACATTTTCGGTCGACCAGTAGATCAATGACATTCAATATAATCGATGCGAGTTACTAGTATGTTGCAGTAACGTTAGCGTTAGCCGTTAGCTTAGCGTTATTGTTAACGCTGCAAAACGATCAAAAGCGGACTCTACAACAGAGTTCCATTCGTGAGAAAATGGGCGTGGGTTATATTGACAAGGCTTGACAACAGAGGTTCAAATATAACTTCATATTTATTAGTTATTTGTATCTTTATATCAACATCCATTCTCCAGTCTCCGTGTGAACACTTCCTGTGTTTACATTTCGAGCGTGACATCATCGACTACGGCAAGCTTACAAGCTCAAAACGCAAACCGTAAACAAAACCCAGAGCGCACCCAGAATGAAGTGTGTACACAAACTAGAGGGGGGAGAGGGGGGGGGGAGAGTTCGGATCAGATCTCGGTACGGGAAGAACGGAACGAAATAGAAACGAATAGAGTGAGTGAGAAAGGGCCCTAATAGAACAGCTGATCAGACGGACAACACCCTCTCCCTCCGCCAGAGGCTCCAGGAACTCGTCTAGACACACCTCCAGGGCGGCATCCCCTAGCCGAGTAAACAACCCTGAACTTGACCAACAGACGAGGTCTATACCCCCCACAGACCACCTCCCCCCACCGGTCCAAGCGAGACCTAGCAACCGGGAAGGAGCAGCATATCCTGTGGAGAGGCTAAACCAGAGACTACAAGCACTGGATGACCTAACTGAAGACGAAGAGGAAGAGGAGGAGAACCACGCCCGACGACAGCACAGTACTCTACCGGACCAGGAGGTCCGGTACAGCCCAGGCTATACTCCCGCGGAGCTGCGCTACAGACCCCCGACTCTATACACGGGTGAGCATGACGCACGACCCGCACCGAGGAACAGCACCTGGACAAGCGGGCCATGGTACACTGCCGGTACCAGCCCATACCAAGGAGCGGGAGGAGACTCGCCTAGGAGGCCTCTCCCCCAACGCTCGCCGATGTATCCACAGTCAGCGTCATACATTGGCACGCCTATGGTACCCGACTTCACCCAAGAGAACCGGGCCCAGTATACAGAACTCCGCATGTGTCTGGAGACCATGTTGGTGGATGTATTGGATGAATGCCATAAATACGCCATCCTACTGAAGCACTTAAAGGTACCCCGCGCACATAATATAGCGCTCGCCTACGCGACTTCCCCACCCCATACACAGCAGCGCTGGTAGCATTGGACCAGAGGTATGGGCGCATATGGGATTACGTGATCCAGGAGATCCGACACATCGACCGCTTACCCCCAGCAATAGACAATCGAGCACTGGACGACCTGTCCATCAGAGTGCAGTCCCTGGTAGGGATGTTGGGAGCGCAGAGAGAGAAGGGGAGGCATGAACTTTACGCCAACTCAAATGTGGAAAGGATCTTGGAGAAGCTGCCGCCCGCTCGACAGGAGCGTTTTAGGCGGCAGAGAGACCACCGAGACCCGAATGGCCCCGAACCGAACCTCCTCGATCTAGCAGACTTCCTGGCGAGAGAAGTCAGCAGCCTACGGCTAGATACATTCGGACGGAGCACCCCTGGCTCCAGAGAAGGAACCAGACGACTAAATGATGGAAGAAGATCGGTGACTGTGATGCACCAATCGGAGTCAGTACCGAGCAGCAGGAGCCACAGTACCCCCTCCAGAACGGAGAAGTGGAAGATAGTGTGCCCCTACTGTGAGAAAGAACACTGGCTAGCGCAATGTGACTCCTTCCCCAAGCTGAACGCGGAGGAAGCAAGTCAATGGATAAAGTCCAACAAGCGCTGTTTTCGCTGTGCGCGCTCACACATGGCAGCCGAATGCCGCTTAAAGAAAAGGTGCACCAAGTGCGATGGAGCCCATCTGGACATACTTCACGACAGTAACAGACGGCGCCCTTCACCCGCACCATCCAGCAGCAAAGCGAGCGTCATGTACATCGATCCCGCCAGCAGCAGTGGAGCCCGAGTACTCCTAAAAGTAGTGCGTGTGACACTAAGCTACCAGAATAAAGTCCTGGACACTTACGCCGTCCTCGATGACGGGTCAGAGAAGACCCTTCTGCTCGCCTCCGCTGCGGCCCAGCTAGGGCTGCGGGGAAGCGAAACCCAAATGACAATTCGGACAATAAGACGAGATTTGAAGACGATAAAGGGCGAGAATGTCTCTTCTCTATCGCAGCAAGCGGCCAGCCTGAGCGACGGTACCAGATTACAGACGCTTTCACCAGCCAAGAAATAGGACTGTCGCGGTACACATACCCCGTCGCCAAGCTGATGGAGAAATATGCACATCTGCGCAAGTTACCGATCCCGCTCATAGACAATGCTATGCCGACCCTGTTGATAGGCTCCGACCATGCAGACCTCATTGTCCCGATAGACCGGGTTCATACCGGACCCCGAGGCTGTCCTGCAGCAGTCGAGACCCGTTTGGGATGGACTCTCCAAGGCCCGCTCGCCAAATCTCTCAACCGAAGTACAGCCACTAGATGTCTCCACTCCCGAGTCACAGAGGGAGAAACCGCACTCCTGCAACACGTAGAGCGGTTATGGACCTTGGAACAAATGCCCTTTAAGAACGGAAAGAAAGACATTCGCTCTAAAGATGACATTTACGCCATTCACCTCCTCGAGATAGGGACCAAGAGAGTCCCGGTCAACGGCGTGTTGAGACACGCCACGCCACTCCTGCGGCGAGAAGGAATGCCTACTTTCCACGCCAAGACAGACGCCACTGAACGGTACCTGCTGAACACGGAGCGGCGCTTAGCCAAGACCCCGCCCAAGAGAGTGTATACCACGCTGAGATTGAGAAGCTCATCACAGCGGGACACGTCACAAAGATGGACATTAAAGAGGCTGACCAGACCACTGAATCGTGGTACGTGCCTCACCACAAGGTCCATCACAACGGTAAAGACCGCATAGTATTTAACTGCAGCTACCAGATCGGATCCCAAAATCTGAATAAAGAGTTACTGCCCGGTCCCACACTCGGCCCCTCCCTACTCGGCGTTCTACTCCGCTTCCGCCAGGAAAAGGTGGCCATCAGCGGGGACATTAAAGGAATGTTCCTGCAGGTGAGATTAGTAGAGGAGGACAAGCCCCTGTTACGGTTCCTATGGAGAGAGAAGCCAGGAGATGAGCACCCAGCCATCTACCAATGGGAAGTCCTCCCCTTCGGAACGACGTGCAGCCCCTGCTGTGCTACATTTGCACTACAGAAACATGTAGCAGAGGACCCAGCAGCGGACGAAGAGGTCCGACACAGCGTAAAGAACAGCTTCTACGTAGACAACTGTCTACAAAGCCTTTCAACCCAGGAAGAAGCCGAGGCTCTCCTGATTAAACTCCGCGCCTCATTGATCAAAGGCGGCTTTGATCTCAGGCAGTGGGCCAGCAGCGATCAGCAAGTACTGCGCAGCCTCTCCTCCGAGGACAAGGCAGCCAGCAGCGAGACCTGGATGGCTACAATCCCGGGAGAAGCCCAGGAGATGACCCTGGGATTGGTGTGGCGATTCAAAACAGATTCGCTTCACTACAGACACAAGCCCCTGACTACGGAGCAGGGAAGGCCGGCGGCGGCGCCGACCACCAGACGGAGTGTGTACACAACACTCGCCCGACAATATGACCCGCTAGGATGTATTCTACCGTACACCACCAGGGCAAAAATGATTGTACGAGCATTGTGGGACAAGGACCAGGGCTGGGACGACCCCATTCCCGCACACCTTGCATCCACCTGGAGAGAGTGGGAGATGGAGCTCCACTCACTCCCAGGCGTTAATATGCGCCGAAGCTACTTCCCACCCACGGTGAGGCCAGAGACATGTAAAATGGACTTACACGTCTTCAGTGACGCCTCAGAGGTCGCATACGGATCAGTAGCCTACTTGCGGGCCCAAGAAGAGGGGGGAGAGATCTACACAGCATTTGTTCTCGCCCGCTCGAGAATAGCCCCACGCAAGCAACAATCTATCCCACGTCTAGAGCTCTGCGCAGCCCTAGCCGGAGCGCACCTAGCCACGCTCATCCAACGTGAGCTCACCATACCGGTGTCTAGAACAATCCTGTGGTCAGATTCCACGACAGTACTCGCCTGGATCAAATCGGACTCATGCAAGTACAAAGTCTTCGTGGGAGTCAGAGTCACAGAGATTCAAGACTTAACCGAAGAGTTAACCGGAGAAACAGAGTGGCGCTACGTTGATACAGAACAGAACCCAGCTGACGTCATCACCCGGGGAATGCCCCTAGATGACCTCACCCGTCGCAATGTCTACAGTGACGGCCCAGCATTCCTAAAGCTCCCGGAAGGAGAGTGGCCCACGCCTATCCCGAGGGAAGCCAGTCAGGAGGAGGCTGAGAATAAGAAGCCTGTGTTCTGTGGATTGAGCACTGTTATCTCCGCAGACCCCAACATAGATGATTGCACTACCATAGAGAGTGCACAACAAAGGACCTTCCTACTGCACTACCTACCGTCTCTACAGACCCGCCAGAAGTGGGTAAAGGAGAGAGACAATTTGACAGAAGGAACAGTCGTCATGATTATTGATCTGCCCAGAGCTATGTGGCCGGCCGGCCGCGTAAGCAAAGTGATCACCGGTGCCGACGGCAAGGTCCGAGCAGCTGAAGTGCTTGTCCAGGGTCGCACTTACACCCGTCCCGTGGCGAGGCTCATAGAACTGCCCCGACTCCCAGACACAATCAAGTTCAAGTTCTCAAGTTCTCAAGTTCTTTAATAGTTGTCATACAGAAGTACAGAATACTTTCATACAAAATGCTTCTTACTGTTACGCTCCAGAGACTGTGCTAGACAAGATAGTATCAAATAACATAATAACATAATATAGCATGAATTTAGAAGAAGAAAATGAGGTCACAGTTGTTCGGTATAGACATATGTACAATGTTCTGAGTTACCATATAATATACAATACACAATACTATGCAGTGTACTAATGTACAGTACTATCTAGTGCAAAGCAGAAATGGGATGAGGTACAATTTTAGGTACAATTTACAGTAAGGTGTACGAGTTGTAGTGCAATCCTTCATCCATAAATATAAAGTGTGGGGAGTGGGTGCTACAGTGTGTTTGTTTAAAGTGGGTGTGTGCTATAAGTGTGTGTAGTGGGTGCTACAGTGTGTTTGTTTAAAGTGAGTGTGTGCGTGTGGATGTGTGTGCTATGTGTGTTTGGTGGTTGTTGTTGTGTAGTGTTCATTCATTGTTCGTTTAGCAGCCTGATGGCCTGGGGATAGAAGCTACTTCTGAGTCTTTCTGTGCTCGCCTTGAGACTCCTGTATCGCTTGCCTGACGGCAGCAGTTCAAAGAGGCAGTTGTTCGGGTGGCTCGAGTCCTTAATAATTCTCTTAGCCTTCCCCTTGCAACGCTTGTAGTAAATGTTCTGGAGGGTGGGGAGCCCCCCTCCAATTGTGCGTTCGGCTGAACGTGTCACTCTTTGTAGTCTGCTTTGGTCTTTTGCAGTGCTATTCCCAAACCAGGAGGTGATGTTGCCGGTCAAGATGCTCTCTATTGTACATGAGTAGAAGTTCTTAAGGATCTTCTGGCTGACTTGGAACTTCCTTAGGCGCCTGAGGAAGTAGAGGCGTTGTCGTGCCTTCTTCACCACACTGTTAATGTGTATGGTCCATGTCAAGTCCTCGGATATGTGGGCTCCGAGGTACTTGAAGCTGTTGACTCTCTCAACCGGTGCCCCGTCGATGCTGAGGGGGCTGTAGTCCTTGACCCCCGACCTCCTGAAGTCCACAATCATCTCCTTTGTTTTGCTGACGTTCAGGGAGAGGCTGTTTTCCTGGCACCATCCCGCCAGGACCTTGACCTCTTCCAGGTAGGCCCTCTCGTCGTTGGCAGAGATCAGGCCCACCACCACTGTGTCGTCAGCAATCGATGATGACCATGACCCTATAACCCTATGACTTTGTGAAGTTGACTGACCCCTACAGCAAACCCTTATGTGTAAATAGACAACGCGATTAATCTGTCTCTGCTTAACTGATTAGGTCTGGGACCAATCAGGGGGTGGCTGTTGTGAAGGGCCAGATTAAACCGAATATATATATTTATTATATATGTATATTTAATTGTATTTGTATATTCTCTAATATTCCTTGATATCCCTTGTATATTCCTTGTACAATATGCATTGAATATCCATTCTAGCCTACTGAACATCCCATAATAGTCTCCATTCTACGATTGGTCGAGACCTTGGTGCCAGGCTGCCATACCCCCCAGACCCAGTTCAAACGTACCGCTCAACATGTACGAACAAGTCCTAGTTCCGCGTAGGAATCTGGCTACCGCACCACTAACGGTACTATTTGTTCATAGTGCGTATATATACTGCGCTACGAAAGTAGGACTTCCTTTTTTAGTCCAGTTTCTTACCCTCCAATAGAGTGACAGACGTAAAGCCTCCCCGCGACGCCACGTGTGGGAGTAAGGCCAAGTTCGGCCTACCATCGGTATTGAGACATCGTGTATATTAATATTTGAATAGTCATATTTGGCACTATATCGTCGAGTTGGACGTAGTCTATTAAGCTAATAATAGTCTATTCATATGTAGTGCTTCGTGCGGTGAGAATACTATCGTAGTCAGTACCCCATCGTTTCGGGCAGAGAACTGGCTGCTTATCCAGGGTGGCCGACCCCATGTGAGGCTGCACCCGAGGAGCCCCAGAGCCGACGAGCGAGTGGACCTGCATACCGGATTATTCTACCGACGACAGCCCGCCTTCCCAGGCACGGATTATGCTTTGTATACAGTGATTATTCTATGGATAAAGACCAACACTGCCGTGTGTTGGAAACCCCCCCCCCCCGGAGAGGACGACAGGTGAGGAGACGCTCTACACGACGAGGTCGCTTCACGTCTCTCCATCGTGGACCGAAGGAAGCCGGCCCACCGAGAGTCCAACTGCTTTCATCTGTGGATCGAGGATCGCTGAGGCACCGAGCCGCACAACCGTGGGTTCTCCCAGGATACCCTCGGCCAGACGGATACAGCCAGACTCTACCCCCCCCCCCCCTTCTCCAGTTGTCTTACAAGCGACCGGAATTCCCCCCTAGTGTATCCAGTTCTATAATCATTAAAGTATCATTGCTGTTATTCCTTAACTATTCCAGGTCGTATATGTACCACCTGCGCCATCAGAGATTGGACATTCTCTATTGATATACCGACGAATACTCTTTGCCATAAAAGTGCATACTATTTCAATTCATAAATGTAATTAAGTGATTAAGTGCTTGCTCTACACACCATTGCTGTGTAGGAATAAATACATACTTCGACTTCGTACATTTGTGTTGGATCCGTTTCATCTACGTGAGAGTGTTTATCATAATATATTTATGCCGAGTACTGGGTGGCCGAATATTAAGTACAAAGGTAGTGGTAGTAAGTATCATATCTAGTAATACAGTCAGGGAATTGTACCCCTCAGTTACATACACTGTAGCACTCAACACTTTGATGAACATTGTTACTCAGCTGATAGAGTTGTGCGCTTCCTGATGACTTGTCGTACTTGGATAAAAGCGTCAGCTAAATGACTAAATGTAAGGTCGCTTTCACACCTGAGCTCTTTGGTCCGCTTTAAATCGAACCCTGGTTTGTTTCCTCGGATAGTCCGGTTGGTTTTGGGTGGTGTGAAAGCTCCTTGGACCAAACAAGTGAACTCAGATGTGGCTCTGTAGCCAAAATGGCCAATATGTGCCCACTTCTATCATTGCTATATCCAAGGACGTGCCACAGGGATCGGTCATGGGACTGTTATTATTAATTTTATATTTAACAGTCTTGATAAAAATGTCTCAAATACTAAGATTTGTATGCCAATGATACTCTGATATACTGCTCTGCGTCTACATTACATCAGGCCCTTTGTCAACTACAACTTGTTTTTAATATTGTACAATGTACCCTGTGTGACTTAAAACTTGTTTTGAACGCTGACAAAACTAAACTTATGGTGTTTTTAAATGCTAAATCCAAGCCACTGAACCGTCCCTCTATCGCCACTTTTCAGGGCCTTGAGATTGAGACTGTATCTCAATATATGTATCTAGGATTCATAATTGATTCTCTTTCTTTTAAGCCTCACACTCAACTAGCTAAAAAACTGAAGTCTAAACTGGGTTTTTATTTTAGGAACAAGGCTTGTTTCTCCTTTGAGGCTAAAAAGAGGCTGGTTGGTGCCTCTTTTATGTCTGTGCTGGACTATGGCGATGTTAAATACATGATGCATGCATCCTCAAAATGCCTACACTCGCTGGATTCTGTCTACCATGGAGCGCTGAGATTTATCACAAATTTTTTAAGTCCTTACTCATCACTGTACTTTGTATTCTCGGGTGGGATGGTCTGCCCTGTCCACCCGCAGAATCAACCATTGGCATATATCCTTATTTATAAGGCTATCCTTGGACTGCTGCCAACTTACCTACAGATGTACATTCTCCAAAAAAGTGTGGGCAGTTATAGTCTTCATTCCCAGGGCTTATTTTTACTAACTGTCCCTCTGGTCCATACTGAACTGGGAAAAAGGGCGTTCAGGTATGCAGCTCCCTCCACCTGGAATCAGCTACAAAACCACCTGAATTTGCATGAGCTGCTCTCACTGGTTGCTTTTAAAAACACTTCTAAGTTATATGGAATCCAGCACATCTGGCTGCAGATGTTTTGAATGACTATGAATGGTTCTGTGAATTGTCCTTGTGAATTGTCCTTGTTTTTTTTGTTTTAATTGCTATATGTTTTAATTGCTTTTTTTAATTGTTTTTATTTTTTTATTTTATTGCTTTCATCTGTAAATGTGAAATTGTAACTGTGCTGCTGCCTATCTTGGCCAGGACACTCTTGTAAAATATGTTTAATCTCAATGAGACTTTTTCTGGTTAAATAAAAAATATTTAAAAAAAAAATTTGGAGTGGAGGAGTCAACCCTGGAGTCCTGGGCCCTCATGCATCAACGTGGACGTAGAACTTGACCTACTTCCACACGTAAGCACGGAATGTAGAACTAGCGCACGCACAGGGAAGTCGGCATTCATCACACTTGCGTACGCAGGCTCTACGCACACCTGTCATGATGAATACCACTTTGTTCTACCGTCAATGCTCGTGCATGATTATCCATATATGGTCATGAAAATGAGGAAACACCCCCCATGGGATGTGAAATAATGGACCGACCCGTTAGAAACTCCACGGAGAATTCACTGCTGTCGAACCAAGAAGACACTATCGCGTATTATGGGATAAATAATAAAAGGCGGACTTGTAAACGGTGATGTCAGATATCAACGGCTCCCTAAGACCATTGCTGCAATTCTGCCTGGACAGCTCAAAATACTAATAAAGACCGTTCGTTGACCACTGTTTGGCGTTGGTTGTGTGTCATTATAACCGTGCTGTAATATGAATGCCTTTATTAGTTGTGTTCGATTGGCTATATGATTTTTAGATGCATCTATTTCGTTGTCGGCTAATAAAGACCGCGCTGGAATATGACTGCCTTTTCCCGTGTTGTTTGATTAATACCCCAGGGATTAAAGTTCTCCTCAATTTTATTCCAAATTGCGATGGATCTCCCGTCAATTTTCTACCTGCTGCATATGATTTCTAGAGGCATACTACAATCTATTTTGATGTCAGTATTGGGTAGCCTATATAAACAATAATACGAGAGCATATACAAGAACAATGAATCTCACTGCATGCATGTAGCCTGCCTTTCAATACATGAACTTGAATTCCATCATGTTTGTGTGCGGGACTCACAAGGCTGTAGTCACAATGGGTGGTACCGGTACAGTAATAATAACAGTCCACACAATATCACGCGATCCATGCCATAGCCTATGTTCTATTAGGACATGATCTGTGGGGTGTGGGAAGATGAACAGCGATGAGATGGAGGGTTCCCCCTCTTGGGGGGGCCCTCCAAGAGAGGAGATGATGTTTGTATTGTGATTGTATGACAAGAGGAGCAGAGAAGAAGGAGACAGAGACGATAGAAATGTGTTTTGAAGATGAGAAGAAGAAGAAGAGGAGTGTAAACTTTCTCAAGTGTGGGCGAAGCAAGAATTGTGGAGGGCAGTAATACGCCACGATGCGTCTACACTGCCGGAAATTCAAATAAGAAGAAGAAGAAGACATGATCTGTGACGACAAATGTTCTAGAATGTTTGATTAAGATATCATACTCTGACAGCATGCCTATGAGCAACAAAAACGCGAACTTGAATCCCATCATATACATAGTCTGTCCACTATAGTGTCATTGCAATGCGTTTTCTATTCTTTCTTATACAGTAAAAAGGGGGAAGAACACTATATTCATATGACTTGTATTCTGCTTACAGCTTCGAAGTTCCACTTGTTTCGTTTAACGTAAAGCCTTTTAAATATAATCAAAACGTTCCCGTGTTTCTGCGGTCTGCGCAGAATAATAACGAGTTGAGCTTTATGATTTATGATGAATTGAAAATGGGGGACCCTGATGTAAACAAGACGAAAGTTGGTCTGCATCCGCAATCAACGATTGTATGTACTGAGCTGTACTGTACTGTACCCATTCTGCACTCTGTTAATAAACTTTTCAATCAATCAATCAATCAAGCTACGCAGAGCGCAGTCAGTCAGTACACCCCGTATATTCCGATAACGCTATATAAACCATGCTGCATTCATTCTGAGAGAAAGATCTATTATTCCAAATGCTATTTATAGGGTTTTGACCATAATTACACTACTGTTGCTATTTTACAATGAACTATAATGAACTACGGTTCGTACAGAACGTGCCAGTGTTATTATGCACAGAAGCTCATTTCCTTGTTGTAATAATATATTCTACCACTGGGCGCTAGGTACGCCAGGTCTGAACTGTGCGTAGATGTAAGCACGAAGTCAAGTTCAAGTTCAAATTGATGAATCCCACTCTTTGCTTAGAAATGATCGTACGCACAGGGTAAGCACAGATCTGTGCGTAGAACACGTTGATGCATGAGGGCCCTGGAGTCTTGCAGTCAAACCTAAGAAAGATATGTGATGTATTTTTTTTCATCCACTCGTCAACCCTAAGTAAGATCTGGTCACATGATTTTTTGTTCATCCACTAGTGATATAATAGCCCAACCATAAGCATAACAACTGAAGCATAATACCACCTCAGAGAGCATAATGGTGTTGGCTAGGTCCGGGTATGTGCTCATCTTTCTTGTCTGCAGCCGGTGAAACAGCTCTCGCATGTTTCTTGGGGCCGTCACTGAGGTCATTCTTTCCCTGGGACATCTTCACTGGACACGGCTCTGTAAAGTCCATAAGATCATAATTTAAAGCAGATGAAAATGTTCAGTTAGGCTGTATGGATATAGCAATTGTACACTAGAAATGTAGTAATGTAATATATAATTTAATAAAGTATGTAAACAAAGTTTAAGGTTTCTCCGCTCTCTTTTTGTCTCTTCCACATGCATGTTTTGATTCTGTAGGTGGGGGGGGGGGGCATCTTCATCTTTACTTTCCTGATATGTCTCTCCATTCTGGTAATTTCAGTTTGCTGTCTCTCCTCTTCCCTTTATAGGAATTCCTCGAATACGTTTTATGCTCCTCTCTTACACATCTTTGTAAACAAACTACTGCTTTCTAGCGCTGCCTCCTTAGCATGGCATGGCATCCAAGGTAATAAAAAAAATCAA
Source organism: Notolepis coatsorum (assembly GCF_963971535.1). Classification (NCBI taxonomy): domain Eukaryota; kingdom Metazoa; phylum Chordata; class Actinopteri; order Aulopiformes; family Paralepididae; genus Notolepis; species Notolepis coatsorum. The sequence continues at coordinate 1,271,708 of NW_028174886.1, read as the reverse complement.
CCAACTAACTAGATTCTTGTACCGGATCTCCTCTCTGGTAAACAAGAATACCCTGAAGACTCTGGCAGGAGCACTCATTCAAAGGTACTACGACTATGCTTGCACCTCATGGTACCAAAGCACCTCAAAGGCGCTAAAACAAGATTACAAACATCACAAAACAAACTGGTCAGACTACTACTTGACCTTACTCCTAGAACCCACCTCACCCCTAACCACTTTGACAACCTAGGATGGCTTAGAGTAGACGACAGAGTACAGCAACTTGCAATGGGCCTGGTCTACAAGATACACTACACCACTAAGGTACCCATGTACATGTCAAAATACTTCCCAAAGGTCAGTGAATACCACGACCACAACACCACTTTGACAACCTATTCAACCTGTGTTACATCCCAATGTATATATTCCCCAGTGTGTCTCCATGTGTGTGTGTGTTTTCCTCCCTCCAGCCATTGTTCCCTCCACCATTGGTCCCTGCCAGGCCTGCCCTTCCATTATAGCAACACAGCACCGATTGGTGGATGGTTTTCCAGACTCCAACACTCAATCAACACCACCCAATCATGGATCACCACACACCTGTTAAAACATGGCTTCTCACTTCAGTCTTTCTCTCTCTCTGGCATGAGGCTAGGCCTAGTGTGATTTTGTAACCTTGACAATATTGCATTTCGTTTATTGGCCTTTGTGCTTAGTGGCAATTGCCTTGTGTGTGTATGGCCACAGAGAGAGCATTGTTAGTTATAGCTTGTTTTTGTATATTCTGCCTTTGTTGTATGTATCATTAATGTGTTTTTCTCTCTTTCTCAGGAAGCACAGATGGGGTGAGCTGCCATTTCCTTTGGACATTGTTTTCTCCTGTTTTGGTTAGGTAAGGGTAGTTTAGGTACTGTAATTTCTTTTACCATAGATTGGTTTATTTGGAGTATAGTGGTGTTTGTTTGTTTGTTGTTTTGGCCTGGGCTCACCCTTGAGCTATATGTGCTTCCTTTGCATCTATTAATAAATATCATTGTTGTTTACAAACGTGGTCCATCTTTTCTGTCAACCAACTTATGTTACTAGGGATGGGTACCGAATTCGGTACTTGAGGTACCGAACCGAAACACGTCGGTACTACAGAGTATCGAATCAAGTGAGAAACCGAATAAAAAAAATAAAAAAAAATTACTTTTTTTTTAAACTTTTTTCTTCATGTCAACGTTCACACGCACAATATATGCTTACCTAGGATTTGACTTGATTCAACAACAAAGCAGTCGGAGCAATGACAAGCCGAAAACTGTCGAAATTGTAGTTATTTGAAGTTAGGATTTTTTTTTACGACTGAGTTAGGTAAATTAAATTTCTTGAGACTAAAGTACCGAAAAAAGGTACCGGTATCGATTCACAGGTACCGGTATCGGTTCAAATGTGAAGGTACCCATCCCTATATGTTACAGCCCTTTACCCTTAGACTCACAGGGGTCGTAACAACCTGTCAGTGAATACCACGACCACAACACCAGAGGGAGTTCCACAAATCATGTTAAACCCAGATTCGGCACAAACAAGGGACTAAACACGTTTCCCAATTATGCCACATCAATGTGGAACGCCCTACCCACAGCTGTAAAGGAATGTGAATCACTACCCACATTCAAACCCGCTAATTCGAAACTGGCCCCTGTAAATGTCCAACCCCCCCCCCCCCCTAATGTACAGTCTCCTCCCCATCATATGTATATAATCTGTCAGGATCTATGGGTAACAGTACTGTATATTTACATATGATATGTCACAAATGTAACAGTACTATATACCTGTATGTTGTGTATGTCATAAATGTCACTATGAATTGAAAATGGGGGACCCTGATGTAAACAAGACAAACGTCTTTCTCTGGTCTGCATCCCCTTAACAATAGAATAGAAATGGTAGAAAAGTGTGAAATAATGTAACCTCAAAGCATATCCCTGTTAAAAAGTGGTGTAAGAATATAGTCCAAAATACCTTTTGGTGATTTAACAAACTTACTTGGTGTTTCTTCATCTCACGTTCAGACGTCAGAACATTCAAGGTGGCGACCAAACTCTACTCTAGTTCATACTGCTCCTTAGTCCATTCAAATACTTCACATATCTCTCCAGCAGCTGCAGTTAGTCCGTTCTTTACACAATCTCTACATTCTATATAATATATAGTGTATGTATTATATTATGCTCAGAATCACAAGTTAGCATTAGTCCGTTCTTTACACGATCTCTACATTCTAGATCTGTTCAGAATCACAAGTTAGCTTTAGCCCGTTAGCAACATACAACGAGGAGAAGCTACACAAAGCCTTGACGTCATTTCCGCTGGGGCGGGGACCATCTCTAACTTGGCCAGCAGATGGCGCTCGAAGTGCAGTAAGTCTAAAATGAAGTGCAGCAAATGGGAGGTTTGCACAAAACACTGACTAATCAAAGTAATTTTTGGAGGATATGCTTTATTCTCTCTAAACAGACACACTGACTCTCACAACAAACGTCCTAGATCAGATTAGATTCAGATTTATAATCATCATACCGCACAAGTTCAGTAGAATGAAAATAAGTTCTAACCAGAGTGTAAATGTAACAGATAATGTATATACAGTGTACAGAATTGTATACAGGTATATATGCAGATATATCCATACTGATATAGATAAGTGTATATGGTATATACAGTGTTGCAGTCTCTGGCCAGAGGTCCCACCTCTTCTCTGCCAGCGGGATCGACTGCAGAATTGAATTGGGTAAGGGTAGTTTAGGTACTGTAATTTCTTTTACCATAGATTGGTTTATTTGGAGTATAGTGGTGTTTGTTTGTTTGTTGTTTTGGCCTGGGCTCACCCATGAATTGAATATGAATATGAATTGAAAATGGGGGACCCTGATGGAAACAAGACAAACGTCTTTCTCAGGTCTGCATCCCCTTAACAATTGTATGTATTGAGCCGTACTGTATTGTACCCATTCTGCAATCTGTTAAATAAAGTTTTCATTCATTCATTCATTCATTCAGAGACACATGCAGGAGCTCCACAGCAGTCAGGAGCTGATGGACAAACGTCAACATAAGATCCCCTCCTGACACCACTGCTGCTACTACTGCCCTCTCCTCCTGCCTCTCTGGAAGAAACATCTGGATGAACCACAACCTTCTCCAACTCAACAACAGTACTAAAACTGAAATCCTTCTAATAGGCCCACCTCACCTTCTCCGTAAAAACCCTGACTGCTCCATATCCATCAACAACCACTCTGTCCTCCCCTCCCCCACAGTGAAAAACTTGGGTGTTCTATTTGACCCCAAACTATAATTCGAACCACACATCAATAACATCACCAAGATATGTAACTTAAAGAAGCCCCATCCGTAGAAACATTTAAGTCTCACCTCAAAACCCACCTGTTACGTTTGTTTTACCTTTATTTAACCAGGCAAATCAATTAAGAACAAATTCTTATTTACAATGATGGCCTGGCAAGAGACAACGCCTCTTGAAGGGGCTGAAAATGAATTCAGGATTAAACATTTCCGACATACAATATATGTTATTACAATATAAATATACATACAACAAGCAATATAGCAGTGAGAGGGGCACCATGACAGACAGGGGGTTGGGGATGTTACTGGGTTGAGAAACAGTTGCAGGAATCAGTGAGAATGTTCATCAGAGAGTGCTTGAATGTTGACTATAGGCATAAAGGTGACCAGTTTGAGAGATCTCTGTAGGTTGTTCCAGTCCCTGGCAGCAGCAGCCCTGAATGACGTTTGACCAAGTGCAGTATATGTTTTCTGAATCTTTAGGAGAATGTGTTGAGCAGAACGAGTGGCAGATGTAATTTGCAACAGGTGACATAGGTAAGAGGGGGGGAGGGACAACCCAAGGAGGGTTTTGTAAATGAGCATGAACCAGTGCATATTGCGACGAGTGTGCAGGGATGGCCAGTTGACGGAGGAGTAAAGGGAGCAGTGGTGAGTGTTGAAAGGGGCACTGGTGGCAAACCGGATAGCAGAGTGGTAGAGGACATCAAGTTTGTGGAGTGAGGTCTTACATGCAGATCTGTAGACTATGTCACCATAATCAAGCATGGGGAGTATTGTCATTTGAATCAAACTTGCATACCCTCACTAGTCACTCCATATTATTATTATTATTATTATTATTATTATTATTATTATTATTATTATTATTATTATTATTATTATTATTATTATTATTATTATTATTATTATTATTATTATTATTATTATTATTATTATTATTATTATTATTATTATTATTATTATTATATAATTATTGTTTTCTCTCTGTCTTGTTTCTAAGCTGTCTCCCTTTCTCTGTAGCGTCACCACCATGTTGTCATTGTAAAAGTCCATGTACTGTGTCTGTCCATGTACTGTAATGCAATGTCTGTAAAGTGCTTTGAGATACCTTATGTAAGGTGCTATATAAAATAAATTTATTAATATTATTATTATCTTGGAGGTGGAGCGTGTCCAGCCTCTGTGGCCATCCAGTCTCCTACAAACTGGAGGAAGAGGGAGAGAGATTTGCCCTGACAGGGGTTTCACTCTTTTTGAGAAAATTCAGGACAGCACTTGCTCACAACCGGTCATATCATTTACCATAGGCCTAGTATTGACACATTTAACCCCAACCTTATTCCTCCTTTTTTAATTATGCAGGGTTCCTGATGAAGTGTCTCATGTTCATTACAAGTGACTGCTACACCCATCACAAAATGTACGTTTTGTAGTCATTATGTCAGGATTTTACAGCACTTTAAATAAGAGGAGAATAAGCATGTGCTTGTCAAATACCATGTTGGGCCAAAACAAAGGGAACGTGGGCCAAACTTGGCCCGCAGGCCCAAAATTGGGCGGTACTGCTATAATCCTACCAACAGTTGATTTTTAATCATAATGCACACATAGGGGCTAAAATACAATTGTACATTTCCAGGACAACATCATATTTGGTCATTTCCCAGGTTTTCCATGACTGGAAATCTAGTCTCTGAATTTCCAGGTTTTCCAGGACGAGTGGGAACCCTGCCTGACCCTGGACACTAAAGACTTATGGTATAGTGTACTTGCCCACTCACTTTATGTTATTATTTAATATACAGTCTTTGCTATTTATTTGGTATGTTTACTGTATTAAATTTAATACAACTGCGGTTGCACAATACCACAACTGCGGTACCGGTATTTAAACCGTGGGCTCGCGCTGTGCTCTTCAGTTGGCAGTTACACCTGAAAATAAACCAAAGCCACTGAAGACCAGCCAACTCACTCTTTGTCTTCATTTATTCTTTCAGTTGGGTACATATAAGCACACACACATAAGCACTTTCATATTTTATCAGTAGTGTACCTTTAATAGTTTGTTTGTTTATATTATTTGTAGGGATGTCCGATATTATCGGCCGACCGATATTATCGGCCGATATCGGCAGTAAAATGTGATATCGGAAAATATCGGTATCGGTTTAAAAACAAAAAAAAACAATAACAATATTTGTTATATATATATCCAGTGAAATTATTAGTTACCTGAAATTATTCCGTTTTTTGGACGGGGAAACCCTGCATATATCGGTATCGGTTGATATCGGTTGATATCGGTATCGGAAATTAAGAGTTGGACAATATCGGAATATCGGTATCGGTAAAAAAGCCAATATCGAGCATCCCTAATTATTTGTATTGTTCTTTGTTACATTGTTTGAGGAGACTATAACGCTATGTAACTGAATACTATAGCTGTTAGTGGACGTAACTGTCACTAATGCTAACGTTAGCTCCTTAGAGATTTAAGCTTTTATTCTTAAAATGTGGACAATCAACCTGTGAAAATACATTAGCTGCTAGATAGATATATAATAATACATTAGCTGCTAGGGTCTTAAGGACTATAACTGTTGATAGATATACTGTATAATAATACATTATCTAGGGTCTCTTAACACATTCGGGGCCAACCACGGACATGTCGGTGTTTCGGATCCAACGGTTGAGGGCCAACCACGGATATGTCCGTGGCTAGGTTGTTTTGGCTTTTATTCCATTTTAACCCATTCTCCGCCAATCACGTGTTAAGGCGGGTTTCTCCGCCATGCGTTGTCTGCCAATCACGCCGAAAGGCGTGTTTGAGATCAATGTTTCATGTTTTCGTCATGGTATTCATATTTCACCCACGGAGTCTTGGCTGATGCTGTCTGAGCCATCACAACTCTGCAACGCTTCAATACCGCCACCTGGTGGCCGATCGGCGAGTTGCCAAACCGGAAGTGCCCATTGGAGCTCGGTCCGTCCCCTATTTTCGCCCGGCCACTCGTTTATCGTCCCGGGGCTCAATACAGACACCGTGGACATGGATCTTTGCCATAACTCAATAATCAACATGATTTGGACGTGTATTAGTAATATACAAACCGGAAATGGATTGCATCGATCAACATCACATAATTGGGATCCGTTTGCTCCACTCTCATCGCCCATCGCTAGGAGGAGGCTGACGTAATTTTCAGCGTTTTTATTTATCATTTTCGATACAAACTGCTCTGATCAATATATCACCCATACTACATAAATCATTTAACGTCGGCCATTGAATTATAAACGCCCCCCCCCCCCCCCCCCCCCGCCGTTCACCCGCAGATGATCAGTCATGACGTTTAGGACCATGTACAGTTGAAATTTTTTATATAGCATGGATCGGTATCAAACTGCATTTGATAATCTAATATATGCATTTATGCCTATATCTCACATTCTATGAAATACTGCAGAAAACGATAAAAACATATTTATACTCTAGACGGTATTTTAGTATGAATGTGTGAATGAAAAAGTAAAGCGTTCCTACATCCTGAATGATAGATAATTGATGTTGAATGGGCCATAGTAATGTCAATTTAGCAATACAATTTAAAAAGTTATAGCCCTGCAAAGAAGGTGAACATCTCCATACACAAATAGCGCTGGCAGAGGATGGTTTAGGATGATCAAAGTGGTGGCAGAGAATGGGTTAATATCCTACTCAATGTCACCGAGCGGCACTGCAGATTTATCCTACTCTTGGAATTCGGAAAAGTGCATTACCGGCCAGATCCTCATAGGGGCACTGTCTCGATAATGCAGTGTTCCCTGTTACAGACAGAGTTTTTTTTATTTTTTATGAATGGATTTTTCTGTTTTGCATGTAGCCGATCGCCTGAAATAGTTTTTGGGACGCTGAATTCAGTATGCAGTAAAGGATTATAGCATCAGCCAATGGACATATCGATCTACCAGATGGCGATCGATAACTGGGAAATCCTTTTTGCAGTCCAACCGGCCACAGGTAAGAGCTATTTTACGTCAATTACAGCCCAATCTGGCCTTGTTTTGATAGCCATCCACCAGTGGCGTCGTTAGCCCTGGGCTTCCGGGGCTTTAGCCCCGGATGTTTTTCTCCTAGCCCCGGATCTAAAAAAAAATAAAAATTACATTTTCTTTTTAATTTTTTTTTTTTTTTTTTTTTATAGATGTCTGCATCCCCATTGTCTGTGCTGAATGTTTGTTAGTGTTTGGTATTTTTTGTTGGTTTTTAGTACTTTTAAACATTTTTAGTAAGTAGTTTTCATTTGATCCTATAATTTTTTCATTCACCGATTTGTGGACTTTTTTTTTAGTGTCCTGAAAGGCACCTTATAAATGAAATGCATTATTATTATTATTATTATTATTATTATTATTATTATTATTATTATTATTATTATTATTATTATTATTAATTATTATTATTATTATTATTATTATTATTATTATTATTATTATTATTATTATTATTATTATTATTATTATTATTATTATTATTATTATTATTATTATTATTATTATTATTATTATTATTATTATTATTATTATTATTATTATTATTATTATTATTATTATTATTATTATTATTATTATTATTATTATTATTATTATTATTATTATTATTATTATTATTATTATTATTATTATTATTATTATTATTATTATTATTATTATTATTATTATTATTATTATTATTATTATTATTATTATTATTATTATTATTATTATTATTATTATTATTATTATTATTATTATTATTATTATTATTATTATTATTATTATTATTATTATTATTATTATTATTATTATTATTATTATTATTATTATTATTATCATCATCATCCAGGAGGGAAAAGACACTTTGGATAGTAGGGACTGCATCTCTGCATCTCCTGACCAGGAAACACTTTGCAACTGTGATCTCCTCTGGCAATAGTTGGATATTGTAATGTGTGGCGAGGGGTTGCAGCAATTCCACTGAGAGAAACTGGTCTGAGGCTGGATAGCATGCCTGTATGCCTCTCATAAGTTGTTATCCAACTCATGAGAACCTGCTCTCAAGCTCTTGCAGCATTCTGTCGACGACTGGATAGAACAGTCTCTGTCTCAGCTGATCTCCTGAGCTGAGGTCTGAGCTTGTGCCACAAGATGACTCAACTACATACTCGTCCATCCTTTTCTGCTTCCTCCTTTGGCTGGTAGTATGTTCCTCAATCCAAAGGCTATTACATATGGCCTTTGTCCTGTCATACATGTCCACTGCCATCTCTGAGGTGCGATAACATTTGAGTGTGTCCTGTGTGAAGTTAGCTCATGCTACTGGAAAACGGACTCCTCGTCATTAAATGAAGTTAAAAATGATGACGCCCCTTTTATTTTACCGTGGATCTCACGGTTGTCTGGACACACCACAGGATTGCGGTGATGCGGTTAGCGCGACAGCCCTACCGACGTGTTTCGGTAAGTAAAAGTACAGAATTCGGTACCCATCCCTAATAAACATTATGCGCTACACTGCCCCCTGTATCAAAGTCAAAATGTTGGTATTGTGACAACACTACAACATACAAAAGCAGCTTGACAACCGATATCCTTTGCGTCTAGTAGGCATGGGCCAATGTGTGATTTTGGTGGTATGTGCTATTTGCACAGATGTTTGGCCCTATGCACACGCTAGGGCTGGCCCCTATTAGTCGATTAGTCGACTAATCGGTCGAAACGACGTAGTCGACTAGCCAACCTCTTAGTCGAAAAAAAATAAATATATATATATATTGTATTTGTATTTTTTATCATTCTTTCCAAAATAAAAGAGGCCTAGAAGCGTGGCTAACACTAATGGCACGCATACCAGAGGCTAACTGCCTACGAAATGTGTGTCTGGATGGCAAAATCCAGTACTATATCTACAAAAAAAACCTGTAAATCATCTGCCCTTTATTAATTTGCTTAGATATTTTGTACACTTGATCTCATGAAGGTGCTAAATCAGTTCAGGTAAATCTCATGTCTGGTCAATGTTAGCATGGTGTTATTCACCATCAAAGATGGAAAAAACTTATAAATAATAATAATTGATATTCTCCTTTGGTTCATTACAATTTACTCAAGCATAGTAACATACACAATATATCTGACACTGAGAATACATTCACAGGTCCTGTTGTTACTATACACATACATTCATCATTTTATTTTTTATCTTGTTTTTTCTAAATCTTTTCTTTTTTTCTACCCTTTCCTTGTACAGTGTCCTTGAGTCTGAGAAAGGTGCTTCTCTCTTCAAATCCAATTTATTATTATTTTTATTATTATACATGTCCCTAGATACCATGAACATGCAAATGGACCTTGTAGAAGTGGAGCAATCCTCCATTTACTTGGCTGTTTACTTTTTTGTTTTTGTTTTTTTTAAGATTTATTTTTGGCGTTTTATCGCTTTATTTCTACTGGGCAGTCCAGTAGGGAGAGACAGATTAGGAATGGGAGACAGAGTGGGGGGAAGACATTCGGCAAATAACGACGGGTTCGGGAGTCGAACCCGGGTCGGCCGTGTGGTTCGCCACTGGGGCGCCCTGGCTGTTTACTTTTAAGTGAATTTTCTGAAAATATGGCTAGGGTTTAAGAGATTAATCTAAAGATTTTGACTTTATTCTGACTTTATAAATGTTGACTTTAATCTGTAAACATTATCTCTTTAGTCTGACGTCATAAATGTTGACTTTAATCTCTAAACATTATATAAAGGCTTGAATTAACTAGTGACTCTGTGAGGTGGCTGAAAACCGGCTTGAACGTAATTGACGCATCTGTGGCTACTCGTCAGATCAAAGACAGAATGTCCACAAGGTCCGTTACGATAATACTCAACAGAGTATTTATTTACACCATACAATTAACAAATGCACAATTGCATGTAACATAAAGTAAACGGTACTACCTTCAGTACCTTGCACAACAAACGATAAACAAAACAACGTCGCAAACGACGGTAAAAACTGTAAACTCTTACTGGTTACAAACACACCTGCTGTCATCAGTCCCATTACACTTTAAGTAGCCAGGTAGCCTGATTACTAACACACATGTCATCAGTCCCATTACACTGTAAGTAGCCAGGTAGCCTGATTACAAACACACCTGCATGTCATCAGTCCCATTACACTTTAAGTAGCCAGGTAGCCTGATTACTAACACACCTGCATGTCATCAGTCCCATCACACTTTAACACTTTAATCGCCGAAAACGCCGTAACTCGTCTTTCCCCGCCATGCTCATTCTGCCGAAGACGCCGTAACACGTCTTTGATATCAATATTTCAAAAATCTGTGATCGAAATCATATTTCTCCCCCGGGGACCTGACAACAGGAACCCCATGTACTTATACTATGTAGTATACACAATAGGAACCCCATGTACTTATACTAAGTAGTATACTCAATAGGAATCCTTAGGATTTATTTTTGTTTTGTGACTGATTTCCGTTTATCTTCATTCATATCTAACACACAGATTCTGTACCTCCTTTTTTGATTTAGTCAATAAAATATATCTCATGCTTGTTTTGACTCTTTCATTATGAGTGTTATAATTTAAAATGCTGTGTAGCCATTAGGACATGATATTTTACTTACGTTAAAAGTAGAATACTCTACAGAAAATAGTTGCTAAATGAAATAGAAAGCTCTATAGACATTAATGTTGAGTTTTTCAAATGTATTATTTTGGCACAAACCCGGTGCCATTTAGCTCCATTGTATTGGAGTGACAGCGGACATCTCTACTGCAGATATGTCGTGCCCTAGTGGGCTTCGCTCATAAGTAGCTCAAGGTAGCAGTCAGAAGACTGAGGTGTGACAGCAACAGTGTATTCCTTCAATAACTGGTGGCGCCAGAGAGCATCTGACAAAACCTCAGAGCCTGTTTCACCACAGAACTGGTGGGTCACGTGCTTGAAGCTCTGATCCCTAGGAAGACTTCAGTGTTCAATGCTGACAGACGGACACATCACATTGGACCTGGACTTCAATAATGTACTGTAGGTACATATTATGTTGTAGATTGTGGCTGCAATATTATAATTTATTGATAATTCTTCCACGGTAACAATTAGGGATTGGAAATGTAGCAGCCAGAATAGTGATTTTGTGTTCATGAAGTTTTTATATTCATTTACATTATTGAATATAAATATTTACACTAATCTAATTTGATTTAATATGAAGATTTAGTTTTTGTTCATATGGCAGATGGTATGGCTATATTATTAATTAGTGAGAAATATCTTAATGTTGTGGGTTTAACCTATTAGCCCCTCCCCATAATATAAGGAACAGGAAGTGATTTCTTTATGTCAGTAAGAGTCTAGAGACGTAACCTAGGCAGAAAAATCAAATAATGGTTTCATTTAAAACATGAATGAATGAATGAATGAATGAAAACTTTATTAACAGATTGCAGAATGGGTACAGTACAGTACAGCTCAATACATACAATTGTTAAGGGGATGCAGACCAGAGAAAGACTTTCGTCTTGTTTACATCAGGGTCCCCCATTTTCAATTCATCGTAACATATATGACATACATGACATACAGATAGACAGTACTGCTACATCTATACATTTATGACATACCAGATTTGCAATTACAGTACTGTTTGTGATACAAAAAGAGTCCAGAAAGAAAAGAGTATATACATTAGGCGTAGAAACTGTACATTGGATTGGGTAGGTGGGGGTGGGGGGGGACTGTACATTGGAGGTGGTTGGGTGGGTGGGGGGGGGGGGGGGGGGGGGGGGGTTGGGTAGGAGTGGGGGGGGGGGGGGGGAGGGGGGGTTGGGTGGGGGGGGGGGGGGTTCGGTAGGAGGGGTGGGTGGGGGACACTGTACAACTGTACAAACAACACTGTACATTGGATTATTGACAAGACCATACTTAGTAATTTACTGTACATTGGAGGGGGTTGTGTTCGGACATTTACAGGGGCCAGTTTCGAGTTGCAGTCTCCCTTAGGTGTTTTTTGAGAGTGTTTTTGAAAGTGGGTAGTGATTCACATTCCTTTACAGCTTTGGGTAGGGCGTTCCACATTGATGTGGCATAATTGCGAAACGTGTTTAGTCCCTTGTTTGAGCCGAATCTGGGTTTAACATGATTTGTGGAGCTCCCTCTGGTGTTGTGATCGTGGTATTCACTGACCTTTGGGAAGTATTTTGTCATGTACATGGGTACCTTGGTCGTGTAGTGTATCTTGTAGACCAGGCCCATTGCAAGTTGCTGTACTCTGTCGTCTACTCTAAGCCATCCTAGGTTGTCAAAGTGGGCAGGGGTGAGGTGGGTTCTAGGAGTAAGGTCAAGCAGTAGTCTGACCAGTTTGTTTTGAGATGTTTGTAATTTTGTTTTTAGCGCCTTTGAGGTGCTTTGGTACCATGAGGTGCAAGCATAGTCGTAGTACCCTTGAATGAGTGCTCCTGCTAGAGTCTTCAGGGTATTCTTGTTTACCAGTGAGGAGATCCGGTACAAGAATCGAGTTCGTTGGTTGACTTTTTTTTATTACATTGGATGCCATTTTGTCACAGGAAAGATTTGCCTCTAGGATGGAACCCAGGTAGGTAATATCTTCTTTCCTTGTGACAATATTGTCACCCACTGTAACTGAGAAGCCGTCGGTCTTGCTGAGTCTGTTATTTGATCCGAAGAGAATGGACTCTGTTTTGCCCATGTGTAATGATAGTTTGTTATCAGCGAGCCATATGCAGATTTTGCCTAGTTCTGAGCTGAGGGTTTTTTCAACCTGTAACTTGTTCTTGTCAGAGACCAGCAGGGCTGAGTCGTCCGCAAACAGGAACAAGTTGCAGTCACAAGCTGACGACATGTCATTTGCATAAATTAGGAACAGTAGCGGACCTAGTATGCTTCCTTGTGGAACACCACAGTTTACAAGTGTCTCATTCTCCGTTGCTACTTTACTGTTTGTTGGATACCATTCCCCCACATAGAGATGAATGTTGGTTTACTGCCTCTACACTATATATAATATAATAATTATCTCCATCAGGTCGGTTCTGTCCACCTGTCTATCTCTGTCCGCAGCTAACCTCACAATAGGGCAGTTTTGGACAAGTATTTTAAGTTAATCATTGAAATGCATATTCAGTATGAAGTTATAGCTTTTCACCACAAGAGGGTGATATTACTCGCTGGTAATCAGCTCTTTGGCACCTGTTAACAATATATAGACATGCCATAGTGAACCTATTGTCATTGATATACATGCATTACAATTATTTATGAATAGATTATTGTCCATTGCAATGAGCCCCGCCCCTTTCATATCTCATGAACCGTTCATCGTACAGACTTGTGGGAGGGGTTAATGAGTGGTGGGGGCTTCCCCTGGAAGGTTGGTGGTACCGTTCAAAACGGGCGTAAAAGCTGTTCAGCTCATCCGGTAGGGAGGCAGCAATGTTAGCGGTGCTGTTGGGTTTCCTGTTAAGGTCCGATATTGTGTGTAGTCCCGGCCACACGCCACGTGGGTCATAGCTGCTTAGCTCCTTTCCAGGTGTTGGCCGTTCCAGGGAAGCCCCAAGCAGATGGGGGGCTATCTTAGTGGCCCAACCACATGCGACTGTGGCACAGAACCCCAGACCATGGAGAACCTCCTTCCATGTCCTCTGTTAGGTGGACCCTGCACAGCAGAGGACCTAGTGTTGCACCCCCTGCATAGGGGGAGTGAAGAATCAAACAAACACACATGCTGTTGCTCTCATTTGTGTAATGAATTCAATGAACAATAAACAATCTTAATATCAAACACAATTGTTCACATTTGGGTAATGAATCAATCAATGAATCAATCAATGAAATAATAATACAAACTAATCTGTTCACATTGTCAATATAGCGATAGCAACAACACACTTGAGACTGTGCTGCTGTATACTGTTGTTGGCCCCACTGTTCTAATTATAAAGCATTACTTCAAATGTTTATCCTTACAACTATTCATTCTATTTGATACTTTCTCATTGGCATTTTCACTGCAATATCCATTCAATGATTTAAGTGCTTCTCTGTATACAAATATGGAGCTACAATTCTCACACAGGAATTGATACATGCACACACATGAAATGATACATGCACAGACATGAAATGATACATGCACACACCAGTGGCGGCCGGTGTGAACTACATTTGGGTGGGGGGGGGGGGGGGGGGGGGGGGGGGGGCAAGCGGACAGCTGACCAAGCGAATACTAACTCGAGTCTCGACATAATGTTACCCCGTTTCCAACGTTAAGTCGAGTTCATTCATACTACACTAGTACACGTATGATCAATCCAATAATGAATACATATATATATCTTGTCATTTTAAACAAGTTACCATTCATCCATTATGCATCACCGGCGGCGAAATTAAATGTTATAGTTCAACAACAACACGCTGTGTTGAGAGAGCGAGAGAGAGAGAGAGAGAGAGAGACCGCATTAACTCACTTTGTTTAGTTGAAACGTGGTCCAGGAGGGCTTGATAAAGTGTATATGTCCACTGTCCCACAGTCCCAGACAGACTGTTGATGTATATCCACTGTCCAGACTGCATCCAGCTAGCCAAATAGCTTCTTGTTAGCCACCACAACACAAGTACTGTGATGATGAGCTGTGTCTTTGCCCATTTCCGCATCGAACAGCCTGCAAACTACCTGGCGTTCTATCGCCCTGCTCTAAGACAAACTCTAACCTTAACCAACTTTGAAAGAGTGCCTAAGCTTAACCGTCGAAAGAACTTGCCGTCACGCTCTAAGACAAATTCTAACCTTAACCAACTTCGAAGAGTAACTACCTAACCAGTGTAGAAACTGACGTCGGCCAATCAGAGAGCGTCTCCGAGAAATGCGGCTAGAGCGTCTCCGAGAAATGCGTCTACGGAAAGAATAGACGCTGCTTGCTTAGATGATATAGATCGCTTGAAAACGCGCCCGGCTTCCATCATATTACATC
Organism: Notolepis coatsorum; assembly: GCF_963971535.1. Lineage (NCBI taxonomy): Eukaryota > Metazoa > Chordata > Actinopteri > Aulopiformes > Paralepididae > Notolepis > Notolepis coatsorum. The sequence goes on along the minus strand of NW_028174886.1, from coordinate 1,256,313 downwards.
ATTTCAACGTACAGTGCGTTACGTGCGTTGACCTATTTGATTGGCTGCGAGGATACAGCGATGAAACCAGTGCACGCCCTGCTGTGCGCGATATGTCTCGCCCTGGCCTGAGAGGTAGTTACTAGTCACTTCCTGTGAATGAAAAACTATTATTTATATTTGATATATTAATGTTATATTGTGCATTGGAAACACAAACATACTTAAAATTAGTAAATATTATTCATTTTAAACATGTTTATTTTATTTCTAGGGCTCAAAAAAATTATAATAATAATATTTTCTTCTTCTCTCTTTTAACCAGGGAGGGCAGCGCTCTAGCGCCCACTATCGGCCGGCCGCCACTGGCACACACATGAAATGATACATGCACAGACATGAAATGATACATGCACACACATGAAATGATACATGCACACAGGGCCGCCTCAGGGGGTGTGTGAGCAGTGCGGTCGCACAGGGCCTCGCGGGAAGGGGGGCCTCGCAAAATAAAAAATAATGGTTAGACAGGTTATGTGGTCGGCTCATCAGACCCCTCGAACACCGTTCACATGGGCTGCTTCCTCATGTAATGGTTAATATAATAACATGAAATAATAAACAATGTACAATCAAATGACAATATTTTGTACCTGGTAACACACAAAAGATCCTGGTTAGACAGGTTATGTGGTCGGCTCATCAGACCCCTCAAACACCGTTCACTACAGAAGAATTGGGAATAATTAGCCTACTAACATGTGGGCTAGTTATATACATTTTCGACACCATCTCACTTAATTATTATTTTAACACATTTACCATAGGGTCGCTACCTTCTACAATTTATTATCAACATGCCTACATTAATACTTCCAACTAGTAGTGAGAGTTAAACATTTAGGAACATTATGTTCATTCTGGGTGTACTGTCTGTGAACCTACCATGGGCTGCTTCCTCATGTAATGGTGCCACGCTAACGTGAACACTTGGGTTGAAGCCCACAAGGAAACGCCCACCAACCAATAAGAATCCCTAGAACAATTAAGTGCCATGCTATTGGGTCTTAGTTACCTTGACAAGTGAAATCACAATAAACTCTGTTACATTCCCCCCTGCTGAATTCCACTTGCCCACACACTCCCAACAGAAAAGGAAAGAAAACAAAAAAAGTATCCAAACCAGGCACAAAACACTACAGCATAATACAAATTACATTAAAAGAAAAAGAATAAAAAAAAATCCAAGTCTAATTTGAGGATGCAGACCCTGCAATAAAACAGTCACACGTAGTCCAGTCAAAAGACTATTCTTCACAAGAATTAGAAAAGCAATTGGTCGGCCAAACCCCTTACTCCTCATAGGCGAAACATGCCTGTTACATGTTAAATATACATTATGACTGTTAACAGCTCAAACTAAACCCAAAACGTCCAGAGACCGGATCCCTCCCCAGAACCCAGCCTCCCATCAACACCATGTGAGACTCTCTCACAAAAGGCACGGTCAAAAAAAATTCTCATCTCTTTCCTCTGACTAGAATAAAGATGATAACAAATAAAACAGAAATACCCTGAACCCCAACTGGGTGAAAAATTCAAACTATCTCATATCTATGATCCATCATCTCAATTAACCGTGACACAGGCTTAAAGAACCTGCCTGCTCTCGACCTAACATGACTCAATGACCTTCCAACTACAACTGAAATGGCAGTATCGTGTTGTGTGGTGATAGGTGCATCTTTGTCATTCATGTCAGACATGGAAGTACATGTGCGGTCAGTATGAGACCTGTTATCATCAGACAGTCCCTCATTTACATGTGCACTCTCAGGCTCAATTGAATCTTGAGGTACCAGTGCCCCAAGGATATTGCCAAGTAGAGCAGGGTAGTCAGGCTGTAATGATCCCAGAGCCGGATCAAGTAGAGCAGGGTAGTCAGGCTGTGATGACCCCAGAGCCGGATCAAGTAGAGCAGGGTAGTCAGGCTGTGATGACCCCAGAGCCGGATCAAGTAGAGCAGGGTAGTCAGGCTGTGATGACCCCAGAGCCGGATCAAGTAGAGCAGGGTAGTCAGGCTGTGATGACCCCAGAGCCGGATCAAGTAGAGCAGGGTAGTCAGGCTGTGATGATCCCTGAGCCGGATCAAGTAGAGCAGGGTAGTCAGGCTGTGATGACCCCAGAGCTGGATCAAGTAGAGCAGGGTAGTCAGGCTGTGATGACCCCAGAGCCGGATCAAGTAGAGCAGGGTAGTCAGGCTGTGATGACCCCAGAGCTGGATCAAGTAGAGCAGGGTAGTCAGGCTGTGATGACCCCAGAGCCGGATCAAGTAGAGCAGGGTAGTCAGGCTGTGATGACCCCAGAGCTGGATCAAGACTTGGAGGGTCCTGGGCACCATCATCCTCCTGGCCCATGACACTAGTCCCCTCTGCAGGCAATTCTGACACCCAGACACTGGTTCTGTACTCAGCAGAAACTGATGAAGCTCCAACCTCATCTTCATGGTTACGCCGCTCACTGAGATCTTCAGACTCAGACATGTCAGACATATCCATCTCCTCCTCAGAAGGAGCATCAGAGATTGGGAGGAAGTTGACTGGTGTTATCAGATTCCTATGCACTGTTTTCACTTGGCCAGTGGAGCCATGCTGAATCTTGAAAGTGTGACTAAGATAAGATAAGATATTCCTTTATTGATCCCCTTGGGGAAATTCAGGCATCATAGCAGCATGGGGGGGGGGGGGGTACAGGTAGTAAAACAACACAGTGTACAGGTAGTAAAAAACAACACAGGCAGTGTAAACAATTTGATCAATATAATTACTATCTGACTAGCTGAAGAAATATTCACATTATTCACAGTGTCACATAAGGTGCAGTATGCATAAGGTAGTGTTATAATTTACTATCTACTGAGTATACATTATTCACAGTATCACGGTATCCACTGAAATATACATTATTCACAGTATCACAGTATCACAGTATCCACATAAGGTGCAGTAAGCCTAAGGTAGTGTAGGTTGTCCTTGGGTTCCTATAAGTCCCAGGTCAATGTCTGGTAGCAGTCGCTGTCGCTGCCCCCTGTTGTGGAGCCTGGAGGCTGCTAGTCGCTGCCCACTGTTGTGGAGCCTGATGGCCGCTGGTATGAAGGACTGTCCGAGGCGGTTAGTTGAGTGTCGGGGGGAAATGAGTCTGTGGCTGAACAAGCTTCTCATCTTGACTAGCTCGTCGTAGAGGGGGTGGTAGGGGTTCTCCATGATGGCAGCCAGCTTCCTTATCATCCCCCTCTCTGCCATCACCTCAAGTCTAGGTAGCTCGACTCCCACCACGGAGCTAGCCTTCCTCACCAGCTTGTTGAGCTTGTTGGTGTCCCTGTGTCCCCTGGACTGTCAACATTCATCCCAACAACATGGTAGATGGTGTTCTCCCACCGATCAGCAAGCTTTCGTTTACCACGCTCTCCCTTGTTGGCCAACAATACCCGGTCACCAACTTCAACAGGTGCTCCCCGAACTTTTCGGTTGTATATGTCACCATGCCTCCTCAACTGCTTGACTGCCGTGGCTTGTGCTATTCCCATAGCTTCCTTCAGATCCTTCCGCAAGAGCTGGATGTACTTATCATAGTTCACAACCTCAGGGTTGTCCAGAACCGTACTGAAGACCATGTCAACAGGCAGTCTCGGTATTCTGCCAAACATTAGCAAGAATGGTGCATATCCGGTGGTCTCATGGATAGTGCAATTGTAGGCGAATGTGAGAGACTTGAGTGCCTGCGGCCATCTGTGCTTTGCCTTTGGAGGCAGAGCCCTTATCATGTTTCCCAGAGTCCTATTCATCCTCTCACATGATCCATTGCCCATTGGATGATAAGGTGTGGTATGGGACTTTTGAACACCAGCGACATTCAAGAGCTCAGCGATCAAAGCACTCTCAAAATTGGCTCCCCTATCGGAGTGAATGCGTCTCGGAAAGCCATACACTTATTCTAGTTAAAATAAAGGTTTGAAATGAAATGAATTAGGGTTAATCAATGGTATTCAATACAGTGTGAAATAAGCAAACCACAAGATTTTACATGCAGCATGTGTGAAAGGGTCTTTAGTGTGTTTACATTGCATACTGCATTTTGTCATAGCCTGCACCCTCATACATTATAAGACCAGTGTTTAGCGGTGCTCCCTGCTGCAAGAGAGATTAAAGCATAACGTTTCATGTTGCTCCATGTGAGTAGACCTTTAGGCCGTGGTGGGACATCTTCAATCCAAATGAAAACCTTATAGCGAGCTGAAAGGTCCCACTCTATCCGTCCTCATCATAACTATATGGCTGAACACAGCTCTTCTGTTCAATGTTGACGCCCTGGCCCTCCAGATGTGTTCTGCACATTTACCACTAGAGGGCAGAATGTCACCATGTCTAACCTGAATTTACATTATATACTTGTGTTTATCCAGCAGAGGGCAGTACACTCACAAACCAACAACAAACCAGGTAACAGGCTGCTCTACAGTTTTAATGGCCAGATCTGCTGTTGCAGGGATTTACCAGAACAACGGTAATTTGTCAAACTATTTGTGCTGCTGCTGTGAATGACACGTTGTTAACACTTTCACTGCCACGCTGTTTCCCCATCTTTGTACTTAGTTGGCCAGTGCTGTAAAGTATAGGGATTTTCACTTCGGTGTTTGCAGGGCTATATCTATATTCTATATTATAGCTATGGAGACAATACTATGGCTCATTTGACGTCAACTATCTATCGTTCGACATGTGAAAAATAATAAATTTGTTCATGCATACGTTCGCGTGTTATACCGTGGTGAATATTGTATAGTTTCTGAGTGATCCTGGCTAATTCCTGGTAACTGTGTTATGGAGCATTACGTGAATTCTGCTAATAGCGTTGGCGTTGCTCGCCTGTACACGCTACTATTTCCAATTCAAAGGTATATAATAGGTATTATGTTTCATCATGAATGCATGAAAGGGGGGGGGGGGGGGGGGGGGGGGGGGGGGGGGGTCGTTTTCTGATACTTTGATCGCCAGTAACGGCATTCGTTTTGAACACCACACATGTTGATCGGCTGGATCGATATGAAAACATTGTAGGATCAAGCTGAAATTTGAAATTGATGTCATATAGTCCTTACCTTTACTAGGAAGTATCCTAAAAATAATATTCCAATTGTCTGATCGCGATTATAATCCGGTACACACATGCATGGAGGGTCATTGGACGTGTTTCAATGTGATCGGGTGAACCACCAGACTCGCCTGACCCAAAATATAGCGCCTGGAGGGATTTAAGCACCCGGTGTGAAGGAGGGTTGAGGGTTTCAAAGGGTGGACGATACTGCCACCTTGCATGATGCGGCCGGTATTGCCCTCTGGCGATCTCAGAATGATTCCCTATGGTAACCCTGAGGTCCGTGTGCCTGAAATGAATCAAAATATAGAATAAAAGAAATAACGACCAAAACCCGAGAAATCTCAGGTCTGGCAGCCAACGCATGGCGAGTTAACCTGAGATATCTCGGGTCTGGCCATTAATGTGTTAACACATCCCACGCCGGAAACGGCTTACGACGTGTTTCAAGTTCATGCGAATTCTGCCATTCCACGGCGTACGACGTTATTGAGATCATATTTCATTTTTTCGCCATGTTATTCACAATTCCCTCACAGAGCCTGGTCTGATGCAGTCGGAGCCTGCACAACTCTGCAACGCTTCAATACTGCCCCCTGGTGGATGATCGGCGAGTTACCAAACCGGAAATGGACGAGTCGATCTCGGTGCGTCTTGGAAATGCGTCCGGCACTCGCATATTGTCGCGGGACTCAAGACACACACCGTGTATATGGATCGCTGCCATAACTCAATAATCTACATGATTTGGGCTGTTATTATTATTATACAAACCGGAAATGGATCGACTCGATCGCGTCAAATAAATGGGATCTTTTTGCTCCAGTCTCACCGCCCAACGGTAAGAGGACGCTGATTTCATTTCATACTGATATGAAATATACTGATCAGTCATAACGTTTAGGATCATGTACAGTTGAAATTTTTAATATAGCGTGTATCGCCAACAAACGGCATTTGATAATCTATGTATGCGTTTATGCCTATATCTCGCATTCTAGGAATTACTGCAGAAAACGATAAAAACATATTTATATTCTAGATGGTATTTTCGTATGAACCTATGAATGAAAAAGTAAAACGTTCCTACATCCTGAACGATAGATACTCGATGTTGAATGGGCCATAGTAATGTCAATTTAGCAATACAATTTAAAAAGTTATAGCCCTGCAAAGAAGGTGAACATCTCCATAGGCTTAGACTGGTGGCAGTGATCAAACATTGATGGATATAAGTGTGGCAGGGAATGTGTTAAGAAGCTCCTTCCTGCAGGAGACAAACAACACAACGTTAGATTAGATTCAAATGTATTGTCATCATACAGCACAAGTACAGTACGATATAAATAGGCTTGGTATCCAACCAGAGTGCAAATGTAACAGTAAAGTGCAGTAGTTATATACAATGTGCAGGTGATTAAACTGGATATAAAATATATAAATGAATTAGTACTACTGAGTAATGGTGCTAATCAGTAAGTCATACTGGCCAGCAGTGTAACTAGCAAGAGTAGGTAAGTGATATGTACAGATAGATATATAGTATCTACATTATGTAAAAAGGATTATATTAGTGATGCACCAATGTGAAAATTGTGGCAGATACCGATAACCGATATTAATATTGCTGTTCTGGCCGGTACCGATATTTACCGATGTCGATATCTCTGTATAGAAAACACTTTTTTATGATAATCAAATAAAGGGCTATTTTCCAAAACGCATTTTTTTTTTTACTTTTGTAACTTATTTTCAGAAATGACTGGTATTTTGAAACTATTTAAGACCAAAATATGTAAAAAAATCAAATAAAATAATAATTTATATATATTTTTTTATATCTGCCCTATCTTGATATCGGACCGATACCGATGTGTAAAAAAATGACCATATCGGCCGATATTATATCGTGCATCACTAATATCCATATAAAGCTTGTGCTTGTATCGACATGCCTTGTATCTGTTTAAACATTACGTTTCGGGTTAACGTTACTCACTAGACGATTGACGGAGCTCTTGCTGGTCCTATTAACGTTAGCCTACTTAGCTAATAGCTTACTGGTCCGTGTGTCTGGTGGAGCGCTAGCGTGAGGGGAGAGCTTTCGGATGGAAAGGGCAAAGCAACTTGTTTTGGGAGCCGAGCCGAGTTGGACGACGTGTCTGACCGCTACAGCATGTGGGGTAGGAGCCCTGGTCCTGCTGCTCAAATGGCTCAATGGAGGACAACGGGCAAGAAGGACTATTCTGAAAGCAAGAGACCGAAGGGCAGCGACCCTGCTGAGGGCAGAGCAAGCTGTCCGTCAATTCAAAGAGTCGGTAAGTGTTTTTTACACAGACGATTCCGCACCCCACCTACCCAACCTACCCAACCTCCTCCAATGTACAGTTTCTTCGTCAAATGTATACTCTCTTTTTTAGACTCTTTTTGTATCACAAACAGTACTGTATTTGTAGATCTGGTATGTCATAAATGTCTAGATGTAGCAGTACTGTCTATCTGTATGTCATGTATGTCATATAAGATTAATTGAAAATGGGGGACCCTGATGTAAACAAGACGAAAGTCTTTCTCTGGTCTGCATCACATTAACAATTGTGTGTATTGAGTCGTACTGTATTGTACCCATTCTGCAATCTGTGTTCAAACATTGCTTCAATAAATCAATCAATCAATCAAAGTACAGTAGTAATGTACATTCCAATAATGATGTAGTATAATTAGGTGTCTTACCAAAAAGGGCCTTAAAGATGAACAAATACCAGTGTTTGTTGCGCCTCTCCATCAGCGAGGACCAACCAACCTTCTCATAAAGGACACGGTGATGAGTGTCGTATCTATCATTAGTGATGCATCTGAGGGCAGAGTGATAGACGGAGTCCAAGGATGTACAGTAACTTAAGTAAGGGTTTAGGCCGCAGCATGCCTATTATCACCATAGTCCAGGACTGATAAGAAAACTGCTTCGACAACAATTGAGATCGAGTCAAGGGATAGCAAAGAAAATAGTTTTATTCTTTGCGCACAGAAGGATCAATTCAAAGCAGAGAGACAATCTGAGAAGTGAGCGCCACGTCAAGGTTCACTTTCAGCCTTAAACAGTAGTAAAGAAATCGAGGTTTGTATACATGAAAAAACTGTCTATGACGTGGAATCAATACTGATAAGCCTGCACCTGCTGTGGCTAGGAGTGGTTTAAGATAAAACATGTTCTCTGTATGTTAGAGCGTTTAGTAAGCTGATTTCCCGTAAAGGAATAGTACAAGAAATATTGACAGTGTTTCTTAAAGGGTAACAAAGCATATGATTTTTCTATAATACATTTATAGTATATAATACATTTATATTATAGTTTATAATACATTTAATTATATTATAGAAAGATTTTTCTATAATCTAATTATAATACTATAATAGAGTTGGATGATGTTTCACTGTCAAATATCTTTAATTAGGATATTTTCAGTTTTACTGTGGTATCAGCCACTGTATTAATAATTGACCATGGTACTGCCATGATACAAATCATGTATCATCATGGTACCATTTTTGTACTTAGATCATATAAACCAATTTAACCGAGTGGATTTGAACCTGAGACCATAGGATCCACAGGCGGACGCACTAACGAGCTGAGCTAAAGGGTCAGACCCGTAGTTTACAATAGCATAATAAAAAACAATTACCAGAGAAATGCAATAGATTATACAGAGCTTGTCGTACTTTACCATAGGAACGTTTTCGTAAGGGTACTGTCAGTCATAGATGGTAGTGTCAGTATGTTGACTTACTCATTGTCTAACTTACTTGTTTCATATAGCATCCATTGACGGACAGCCCTACCATCATATCTCTTTCTCTGACCGAGTTGACAAAGCGTTTGAAGGAGGGAACACTGAGTCCTGAAGATGTGTTGTATTCATACATGGAAAAGGTAAGAGAAATTAAGTTAATGCAATAAAGATATTGAGGTATGTGCTATGCTCCAAACCACTTTCAGATTTCTATTCACTCACCCTACACTGACCTGTCACTGACCTGTCACTACAATGACCTGTCACTACACTGACCTGTCACTACACTGACCTGTCACTGACCTGTCACTACACTGACCTGTCACTACACTGACCTGTCACTACACTGACCTGTCACTACACTGACCTGTCACTGACCTGTCACTACACTGACCTGTCACTACACTGACCTGTCACTGACCTGTCACTGACCTGTCACTACACTGACCTGTCACTGACCTGTCACTACACTGACCTGTCACTACACTGACCTGTGTAGCGGTGTCCACTTATAGTGCCTATAACATTTACCGTTGGGCACCAGACAGGGTCAAAATCTGCCAATGAAGATCAAATTACCTTTTGGATTTGATTAATTAGGCCTATACCTCCGGCATAAGACTGTACCACATAATAGACAAATAATATAATAATTTAATAAATAGTAGGCCTGGACTAATGGCCAAGCTAAATCCTAGGTTAGTTTGCTAACAAACACTCAGGAGTCATGCTCAATTCAGAGTAAAAATGTCCATGTACTGTATTGGATTAAAGTCAAAATCATAAGCAAACATTTTATAACACAAAACAATTCATTTTCAGACCAGCCTGTGATCAAACTCCCATAAACCAGTCCGTTCACTCAGTTCAGTTCATTGTGTGAACAGGTATAGGCGTTTGCCAATAGTTCTAACTACACACCCTCAAGACCCCTACGCTCTGCATCTTCTGGCCGCCTCAGACCTACTCCTATCCAAGCTCCCGGAGGGTCATCAAAGAGAAGCCGCCTATTCTCAGTCCTTGCCCCACAATGGTGGAATGAACTACCCATCCCAGTTAGGACAGCCGAATCCCGTCCAATCTTTCGCCGTCGACTAAAGACTCACTTCTTCAACCACTATCTGAAATGATTAAAAAAAAAATAAAAAAAAAATCTAACCCTGACTAACCTTAATGTCATGCACTTGTCCTAATAAACTAACCTACACTGTAACACGCAACACTTGATGAACATTGTTACTCAGCTGATAGAGTTGTACCCTTCTTGCTGTCTTGTCGTACAGAACTTGTAAGTCGCTTTGGATAAAAGCGTCAGCTAAATGACTAAATGTAAATGTAAATGTAAAAATGTTCCGACTTTCAAGAGTTCGTAATGAACGCAAAGCAACTGAGCGAATGAATGAAAAAATAGAAAGTCTCTAAAGAAAATGTGTGTGTGTGTGTGCGTGTGTGTGTGTTGCGAGAGCAGGGGGAAGAGAGGCAATAGTACCCAGCTGCAGCTCCGGAGAACAGCGCTTACAAGCCCCCGCACATACAAGGCCGCACATAGCAACCCCTCGCTTCCATTGGCTGATTTTGGTCACGTGATTTTGGCACGTTGCACTGCGGGATTGATTGATTGATTGATTGAAAACTTTATGGTGACGTGATTTTGTGTCACGTTGCACGTTGCACTGCGGGATTGATTGATTGATTGATTGAAAACTTTATTAACAGATTAACAGATTGATTGATTGATTGAAAACTTTATTAACAGATTGTAGAATGGGTACACGTGACCTGACCGATTGATTGATTGATTGATTGATTGATTGATTGATTGAAAACTTTATTAACAGATTGCAGAATGGGTACAGTGACCGATTGATTGATTGATTGATTTATTGATTGATTGATTGATTTATTGATTGATTGATTGATTGAAAACTTTATTAACAGATTGCAGAATGGGTACAGTGACCGATTGATTGATTGATTTATTGATTGATTGATTTATTGATTGATTGATTGATTGAAAACTTTATTAACAGATTGCAGAATGCAGTACAGCTCAATACACACAATTGTTAAGGGGATGCAGACCATGCAGTACTGTTACATTTGTGACATACAGTAAATATATACAAGGGGGAGGGAACTGTACATTTATGATGAATTGAAAATGGGGGACCCTGATGTAAACAAGACGGAAGTCTTTCTCTGGTCTGCATCCCCTTAACAATTGTGTGTATTGAGCTGTACTGCAGATATATTTCAATTGCCTTACTTATTTACATAAGTATTATAGGCCTACAGCAGTATTGTACAGACAGTCTGTGTGAAGTCTGTGTGGTTATCCAGCTGCACAAAGGCAGAGCAAGAGGCTCTACAGAGGGTGGTGAAGGCGGCAGGCAGGATTGTCGGGACTCCTCTATCAAACATCACCTCCGTCTTCACCTCCCGCTGCCTCCACCGCTCCAAGTGTATCATCAAGGACCAGTCTCACCCAGCACATCACCTCTTTCAGCTCCTTCCCTCAGGGAGGAGATACCGGTCCATACATGCCAAGAGTTAAAGATTTAAGAACAGCTTTTTCCCCCAAGCAGTCAGACTGTTAAACGCTCATTGACTGACCCCTCACGTGCACCATGCACTTACCTGGACTTGATAATCACTGTTACCACTCATCATGCACTTTATTTAAAATATTCTGTTATGTACAGTGTTATATGTGTTTCATGTATGTATATATTGTACTACGGTCTGTGGGAGCTCCCCTGAAATTTCACTCACGGTCATATAAGAGTTTTAATGTAGACGGTTTTATTAATGAAATGTTGGGTATAAACTGGGAGGAGGTATGTTGTGAGGATGACCCAGAGGTTGCACTGGACTTATTTATGTCAGAAACAAATCAGCCCCATGGATAGATAGTAGCTTTTAATGAATTTTAATGAATGAGAGAGACATACTGTAGCCAAAAAAGCATCAGTGTGTTCCAGTTCTGCAGATGACAGACAAAAGTACCGTTCCTTACGTAATCAAGTCACAAAGTTAAATAAGGTGAGAAAAAGGGAATATTTTAAACCATGGTTATATGATGTGAGAAATGATGGTAAAAATCTATGGAATGTTTTAAATCAAATTATGGGTAGAAAATCCAATGTCTGTACACCTTTTGTTGAGTCATATGGAATTGTCCTAACCAAACCATGTGATATTGCCAACCATTTTAATGATTTTTATGCAAGTAAGATATCTCAGCTCAGGCAGGGAATGCACATCTCAAACAATACAAAATCAAATGACATAATTAAGAATATCATAATGAAAGATAAAGGGTGTACATTTGATTTTCAACAGGTTGAGGTTAGTGATATTGAAAGGTTACTCCAGGCTCTACCTGACAGCAAGTTAGCTGGCACAGACAACTTGGATAGTAAATTATTGAGAATTACTGCTACGATCATAGCAAGTCCAGTGTCATATTATTAATAGATGTATACAAGTGGGACTATGTCCAAAGATATGGAAGGAGGCTAAGGTTACTCCTTTACCCAAAGACTCCAAATCAGTTTTTAATGAGGGCAACTCCAGACCTAATATAGAAAATGTAATGTACATATACGTTGTATACATCTATTAATAATATGACACTGGACTTGCTATGATCGTAGCAGTAATTCTCAATAATTTACTATCCAAGTTGTCTGTGCCAGCTAACTTGCTGTCAGGTAGAGCCTGGAGTAACCTTTCAATATCACTAACCTCAACCTGTTGAAAATCAAATGTACACCATTTATCTTTCATTATGATATTCTTAATTATGTCATTTGATTTTGTATTGTTTGAGATGTGCATTCCCTGCCTGAGCTGAGATATCTTACTTGCATAAAAATCATTAAAATGGTTGGCAATATCACATGGTTTGGTTAGGACAATTCCATATGACTCAACAAAAGGTGTACAGACATTGGATTTTCTACCCATAATTTGATTTAAAACATTCCATAGATTTTTACCATCATTTCTCACATCATATAACCATGGTTTAAAATATTCCCTTTTTCTCACCTTATTTAACTTTGTGACTTGATTACGTAAGGAACGGTACTTTTGTCTGTCATCTGCAGAACTGGAACACACTGATGCTTTTTTGGCTACAGTATGTCTCTCTCATTCATTAAAATTCATTAAAAGCTACTATCTATCCATGGGGCTGATTTGTTTCTGACATAAATAAGTCCAGTGCAACCTCTGGGTCATCCTCACAACATACCTCCTCCCAGTTTATACCCAACATTTCATTAATAAAACCGTCTACATTAAAACTCTTATATGACCGTGAGTGAAATTTCAGGGGAGCTCCCACAGACCGTAGTACAATATATACATACATGAAACACATATAACACTGTACATAACAGAATATTTTAAATAAAGTGCATGATGAGTGGTAACAGTGATTATCAAGTCCAGGTAAGTGCATGGTGCACGTGAGGGGACAGTCAATGAGCGTTTAACAGTCTGACTGCTTGGGGGAAAAAGCTGTTCTTAAATCTTTAACTCTTGGCATGTATGGACCGGTATCTCCTCCCTGAGGGAAGGAGCTGAAAGAGGTGATGTGCTGGGTGAGACTGGTCCTTGATGATACACTTGGAGCGGTGGAGGCAGCGGGAGGTGAAGACGGAGGTGATGTTTGATAGAGGAGTCCCGACAATCCTGCCTGCCGCCTTCACCACCCTCTGTAGAGCCTCTTGCTCTGCCTTTGTGCAGCTGGATAACCACACAGACTTCACACAGACTGTCTGTACAATACTGCTGTAGGCCTATAATACTTATGTAAATAAGTAAGGCAATTGAAATATATCTGCAGTACAGCTCAATACACACAATTGTTAAGGGGATGCAGACCAGAGAAAGACTTCCGTCTTGTTTACATCAGGGTCCCCCATTTTCAATTCATCATAAATGTACAGTTCCCTCCCCCTTGTATATATTTACTGTATGTCACAAATGTAACAGTACTGCATGGTCTGCATCCCCTTAACAATTGTGTGTATTGAGCTGTACTGCATTCTGCAATCTGTTAATAAAGTTTTCAATCAATCAATCAATCAATAAATCAATCAATCAATAAATCAATCAATCAATCGGTCACTGTACCCATTCTGCAATCTGTTAATAAAGTTTTCAATCAATCAATCAATCAATAAATCAATCAATCAATAAATCAATCAATCAATCAATCAATCGGTCACTGTACCCATTCTGCAATCTGTTAATAAAGTTTTCAATCAATCAATCAATCAATCAATCAATCAATCAATCGGTCAGGTCACGTGTACCCATTCTACAATCTGTTAATAAAGTTTTCAATCAATCAATCAATCTGTTAATCTGTTAATAAAGTTTTCAATCAATCAATCAATCAATCCCGCAGTGCAACGTGCAACGTGACACAAAATCACGTCACCATAAAGTTTTCAATCAATCAATCAATCAATCCCGCAGTGCAACGTGCCAAAATCACGTGACCAAAATCAGCCAATGGAAGCGAGGGGTTGCTATGTGCGGCCTTGTATGTGCGGGGGCTTGTAAGCGCTGTTCTCCGGAGCTGCAGCTGGAAGCATCTCAAGAGAGGGGCGTTTGGCTTGGGCTGGAGGGTGTAGAGAGAGAGAGAGAGAGAGAGAGCGTTTGGCCTGGGCTACGTGTAGCCGCCGTTAGGAAACTTGGAGAGGGGAATGTTGGAGTCGAAGACGCTTGCGTCACAGCCTCGGAACAGGAGCAAAACAAACAGTGCAGCGTGTAGCCTACCACACCGAAGTTCGGGTTGGATGAAGATGATCAGGTCGGAGACGTCCGGACTATCCACGTTGGTCATCCATCCCGTGTCAGGTAAGGTTTACTTGCGCGTTTTCAACGTTATCTAAATACGGTTCACGTTCTCCTTGCTCTTTATATCGGCTGCACGCAGTGGTGCAGTCGCGGTCACACCCGGTTACACGCCGTGTTACCAGATCACTGAGGCAGAAGTACGCGCGATCGCGCACGGATGTGTACTCGCGTGTACGCGCACACAAAAATGCGCTGTATCCATTCGTTGTGACTAGTACCCGGCCACCGTTTTACATAACAAAAAGCGCAGGTAGACTAAGTGTCTGGGTGTTGGCTATCTGAATGCATCTCCCCCTTCATTCTGTGTGACACAGGCAGTGGAGGTGAATACTAATGTGGCTCGGAATTCGTGATGGGGGTCTACCCATGCTTATGATATTGAATCAAGCGTCTGTGCTGCGCGCCAGCTTTCCACGCGCACATTCACACAAATAGAGAGCAAGAAGAGCTTGTATGATAGAAAGATTGCACTTGCGTATATGCGCTTGTGTGTGTGTGTGCGTGTGTGTGTGCGTGCGTGTGTGTGTATAAATCAGTTATGTGCGCATGCACGTACCCGCGCGTGCGCGTGCACGCAGGGCCGCCTGGGAGAAATGCGAGGCCCTGTGCGAGATTTAAATGCGATGCCCCTCCCCCCCCCCCCCCAAAAGGTAAAAAAAAAAAAAAAAAAAAAAAATGTAATACAGTCAACATATTCGTAAATAATAGCGCTGCCCGAGGCTGGGCATGATACAGTCAACATATAGCAAGAGAGAGAGCGAGAGAGAGCTCCCGTTCTACAGTCAATATACAGTGTACAGAGAGAGAGACACATTGGAAAGAAATTGAAATGCTATTTGGCCCTAAACAGAGAGTACACAGTGGCAGAATACCTGAGCACTGTGACTGAAGATCCTTGACTAGGTACAGACTCAGCGAGCACAGCCTAGCCATCGAGAAAGGCCGCCATAGGCAGACAGTGTGTGTTAGAAAGAGAGAGAGAGAGAGAGAGAGAGAGAGAGAGAGAGCATGTGTGTTAGAGAGAGAGCATGTATGAGAGAGATAAGCAAAGATGACCCCCTAAAGGATATTCAACTTTTAATGAAAGAACAAAACAGAAGGAAAAGATAACTTCACAAAGGCAACATGAATATACATAGATCCAAAAGGACAAAGATCAACACTTAAATCCAAAGAGAAGAGGGTCTATACCAGAGAAAACAAAGCAGCAAGGAGCCAATGGCCGACAGCTAAAGGCTAGCCAGGTAGGCTACTGACACCAGGCCACACACAGCTTTGGCCAACGGCCCAACGCTACCCAAGCTACACAAACGACCAAGACAATGAATTCACACACAGCACATGTCGTATCTCCAAATGTTGTGAAGTAACATATGTTTTGCCTGGAAAAAAACATCGTTATTAACAAAACATTCGGGAGGGGAAGGAAGGAAGAGTGGGGTAATGTCATGATTTTCATTAATCTTACCTGCACCAAGGAACGCAGGGCGAAAGGCCGCAACACAGGTCTCCACGTTGACGAAAGGCCTCTCGCTGGCGGGACAAAAATAACCCCCTGCTATTCTCACGGCTAATGTCAATGGTCGTAGCACAAGCTAACAGCTAACTCAAGGCTAACTGATAGCATCAAACGAACGTTCCCAGCCGAGCGCAGCCGGCAGCTAACGTCGTAGCTAAACAGCTAACTGGCTAACAGTTAGCTCAGCCAGGCTATCGCTAACCATTAGCTAACGCAGAAGCAAGCTATGCGGCTACATACAGGTGCTGACACCAGGCCACACACCGTTAGCTACTAGTAGTACTACAACAGCTAGTCGGCCAGTTTAGCTCCAGAGAGAGAGAGAGAGAGAGAGATGTCCACGGCGGGAATAGAATAGAGTTAATAGAATAGGTTAAAAACTCACCAAACGTCCAAGAGGATGGAGACAACCGCGTGGAGTTGACGAAGTTCATCTGCCAAACGACCACCCTCTTCATCTTGGCTGCATCTCTAGGTTAGCTAACGCTAGTTAGCCTTTAGCTAAGCTAGCTACTAGCCGACATCATCATGGCTATATCCCGACTGCATCATGACAAGGCTCCGGCCATTTGTCCCGCCAGCGAGAGGCCTTTCGTCAACGTTCCTTGGTGACCGACCGACTGATAATGACCGACCTTGGCTGGCATAACTAAGCATAATAGTCAAAAGCTGCACGCGCGAAATAGTCAAACGCAGCTGACTCACGCCGGCGTACTACACATGATGTAAGTAACCACTCCCCTTCGTTGAAACCAATAGTATGTCTGCTGCAGAGCCCCAGAGCTCCAATAGTGACCCAGGTGCAGACCCAGGAACAAGTCAGACACATTCTACAAACGTGTCTAATGTGAAATATATAAGCATATAAGCCAAACTAGATTTTAGGTCTGTGATGAAAAAGGGCCTCGCGGGAAGGGGGGCCTTGCAAAAAATAAAAAAATAAAAAAAATTAAAATAAAAAAAATAATAAATAAAAAATATTTTTTTTTTATTTTTTTTTTATTTTTTTTTGCGAGGCCCCCCTTCCCGCGAGGCCCTGTGCGACCGCACTGCTCGCACACCCCCCCTGAGGCGGCCCTGCGTGCACGTGGCGTGTTACCAGTTCCCATATTAGGACTGCACCACTGGCTGCACGTCTTCCTTCATTGAAACAAAACTCCACTCGCCGCTCTCACTTCCGCGTCATTACTCCTCTCACGTCTCCTGTCTCACGTCTCACAAGGCCAACCCACCACCGTCTGACGTCTCTCCTCTTGTCCGCTATCAGAGCCTGTATGCGTGCATCCGAAATTGACACCCATAAAGGGACAGGCGCACTTTTACCAGGCAGGTTAAAGCCGCTCTGTTACACCTGTCACCTACACTGACCTGTCACTACACTGACCTGTCACTACACTGACCTGTCACTACACTGACCTGTCACTACACTGACCTGTCACTGACCTGTCACTACACTGACCTGTCACTACACTGACCTGTCACTACACTGACCTGTCACTGACCTGTCACTACATGACCTGTCACTACTGTAAGATTCTGATCAAACTGGCCAGTATCACGTCTTCGTCTGTTTGGCCCTCCATCCAATTCCTCTGCGTTGTGTACTTTTAATGGTCCTGACGTCTCCGATACTGGTAGATAAGATCCTTATCTCCCCCGTTAGTGCAATCCATAAACCATAA
Source organism: Notolepis coatsorum (assembly GCF_963971535.1). Taxonomy (NCBI): domain Eukaryota; kingdom Metazoa; phylum Chordata; class Actinopteri; order Aulopiformes; family Paralepididae; genus Notolepis; species Notolepis coatsorum. The sequence continues at coordinate 1,238,308 of NW_028174886.1, read as the reverse complement.
TAATTCTCCACTTCCATAATAATTCGACACTTCGACAACGTGAAATACCTTACAAGAAAAAGCGTGGTTTTATTGCTATAAACAGAAACCTCAGCTCAGATGTTAACAGATGTTATTGTCCTGGAAGAGTATTCTAATGATCTTTCGGTGTGTTCAGATTATCCTTTTGTTATTCAGTCCAATAGTGTTCAGGCCTGTTCGTTAGCCTAACCCTCCTCGCGTTAGCCGAAGCTACTGTAATGATGATGTGGCATTCTCCCTTCCCCCCCCCCTCCGTGGTGGAGGAGGAAGAGTCTCTCCTGGTTCCTTCCCTCCCAGTCTCAGTCAGATTCTAGTCTGCCTTACACCCGGAAACACCGTCCGACTTATAGATGTTCGTCGTCGCAACGACGGCCCCGCCTTCTGGTTGTCATGCGACGTGTTGTCATGACAACTGCATAACCTTTAACACTAATAAACTCACGTTTCATTAAGATGAACCTCTCTCCCTCCTGTCCTGGGAGACAGTACACTCTAATCTCAGATGTTCTTCTAAGGAATTCATAACAAAACCCTCGCTGACGCGGCCTGTGCCTGTGAAACCACTGGTTCCACCACCGTTCTATCACCGTCTCCTGCTTCCATGCACATTTCGATCTACCATTTTAGCTGTGGTCATCTCTCCCCAATCTATACATCACATACATTGAAAAAGCACCATTTTCTCTCAATCCCCCCTTGATTCTTATCACCCCTCAGAATCATAAGACTACTTGGTTTTTCAATTAATTATACACAAAAATAGACTCATAACAATTAGGGCCCCGCCGTCTGCTGTTTTCCTTTTGTTTTCCATTACCCGCATCACACCCAAACCAGAAAGGATAAACAACGGTCATGGAGGAGAGAGAGAGAGAGAGACAGAGAAAAACACAGATTGCAACTTTTCAGACGACACACCTAAACCCTTCGGCCCCCCTATTCGGTACCCCACGTCCAAATCAGAGCGCTCCCTTCCCTCTCTTACAGTACACCTCCCATCTCGGGCCGGTCCCGTCTTCTAGGGCAAGGGCCCCTTTCAGTGACGGCTCCTTTCCTGAGCTGGTCCCCCTCCCAGGGCGCGGTCCCCTAGGCAAAAATGTCCCCCCTGGTCTGCTACTGCTCAGTGTCTCTGGCTGTCCTCTCCACATCTGCTCCTCCACCGCCGCCGTCTCCTCCCTCTCATCGTGGATCATCTGTGGACCAGGCTGCGGTGCCTGGCCCCTGCGGCTTCCTCCTCCTCCAGTCTGTCTCCTGGCCATCTCCATCGCTGTCGGTGTCATTCCCCCCTTGAAAGCAGAAACACAACACCGGCAGTCGTCTGTCCATTCGACTTCCCTTGTTTTGCTATTAGTCTACCATGGCTTTGGGCCTGCAGCTCGTTCTCTATATATTTTTTTCCTCTGCAAGCCCCTATTTGTTCTCTATTAGTCCCCCACCTTCTCAACACCCATATCTAATCCTACAGGGCTGTTCCCTGTTTTGTTGTCTTCCGGCGTGACACCAGCAGCTAAACGATACCCACTCGGCGCTCTACGTTTGTCCCACGGGTGACCCCCAGCGCGCGCCAGTTCTTTCTGGTGACGTGTCCCCTCAAGACTCTGCCTATTTATTAGGTGTGAGAAGGCCCCACTGGAATTCAACCTCCCTCTTTATTCTAATTAACCCATTCAAATAACTGCACCATCTTTCTGTGCAATTCTTATTTAATCATTGTCTAATTAAACTCTATATCTAATATTATTATTATAATAATAATCCACTCTGTGCTAAATATTCCCCTATGGGTAATGAAAACTCCCCAGCACTACCCCCCCCTCCACCACTAGGTGGCGACCTACTCCTCCTCTATGGTGGTTTAGTTGACGTGTCACTTCCTGATTCTAAACCCCTCGTGGCTCTGCGGCCATTTTGACTCGGTGCAAATGGCTACTCTCTCAACAAACGAACGCTGCCCTTCCTTCCAAGGCCTAAAAACACAGCTGTTTTTCCTCTCTTTCCTATCCATTATCAGGGGACGCTTTCTCAGACTAATACTCTTGCCTGATCGGACATAATACACACTGGTACAATCTCCTTTCGACTTTCCTTCTGTTATGAAAACAGTCCCGCCATCAACAATTTTTCGATCTGATTCAAGCGCCCCCCCCCCCCTTTCCTCATCTCGCATTTACCCTCCTTAAACCAAAACTGTGCAGCCTGCCTCGTTTGCTTTTCATTCTCTGTAGATAACACCCTCGATTTCCACCATGGCTCTCTGCTCATATTATCACAGCTGGCATTCTCTGTGTCGAACTAGAAATGTTTACGTTTACGGATTCACTATCTGTTCGTTTTTATTTGGCTTAAGAGATCAAAACAACCGTGTGCACAGTGAACTCACATTTTTGATCGGAGCGCTGTTTCCCCTACAGCGCTGGTTCGCCTCCTGACCACTCGACTCGCCGCTCTCTCCCAGGGCTGGCCGGCCTTGCTTCGATCATGATTCTCCCACACATTGATGACTGTTGTCCACTGTCGCCCCATTATTGAAAAAGTCTTTATCCGTTGTTCTTATCTCTTGCTTTCTGGCTGTCATCAACAACCAACTGTTCCCGTTGTTTTAATCTCTTGCAAATCCGGGTCCCAACGGCATCAACTGTAAGATTCTGATCAAACTGGCCAGTATCACGTCTTCGTCTGTTTGGCCCTCCATCCAATTCCTCTGCGTTGTGTAGTTTTAATGGTCCTGACGTCTCCGATACTGGTAGATAAGATCCTTATCTCCCCCGTTAGTGCAATCCATAAACCATAATAATTCTCCACTTCCGTAATAATTCGACACTTCGACAACGTGAAATACCTTACAAGAAAAAGCGTGGTTTTATTGCTATAAACAGAAACCTCAGCTCAGATGTTAACAGATGTTATTGTCCTGGAAGAGTATTCTAATGATCTTTCGGTGTGTTCAGATTATCCTTTTGTTATTCAGTCCAATAGTGTTCAGGCCTGTTCGTTAGCCTAACCCTCCTCGCGTTAGCCGAAGCTACTGTAATGATGATGTGGCATTCTCCCTTCCCCCCCCCCTCCGTGGTGGAGGAGGAAGAGTCTCTCCTGGTTCCTTCCCTCCCAGTCTCAGTCAGATTCTAGTCTGCCTTACACCCGGAAACACCGTCCGACTTATAGATGTTCGTCGTCGCAACGACGGCCCCGCCTTCTGGTTGTCATGCGACGTGTTGTCATGACAACTGCATAACCTTTAACACTAATAAACTCACGTTTCATTAAGATGAACCTCTCTCCCTCCTGTCCTGGGAGACAGTACACTCTAATCTCAGATGTTCTTCTAAGGAATTCATAACAAAACCCTCGCTGACGCGGCCTGTGCCTGTGAAACCACTGGTTCCACCACCGTTCTATCACCGTCTCCTTCTTCCATGCACATTTCGATCTACCATTTTAGCTGTGGTCATCTCTCCCCAATCTATACATCACATACATTGAAAAAGCACCGTTTTCTCTCACTACACTGACCTGTCACTACACTGACCTGTAACCTACACTGACCTGTCACTACACTGACCTGTCACTACACTGACCTGTCACTACACTGACCTGTCACTGACCTGTCACTACACTGACCTGTCACTACACTGACCTGTCACTACACTGACCTGTCACTACACTGACCTGTCACTACACTGACCTGTCACCTACACTGACCTATCACTACACTGACCTGTCACCTACACTGACCTGTCACTACACTGACCTGTCACTACACTGACCTGTCACTACACTGACCTGTCACTACACTGACCTGTCACCTACACTGACCCATCAGAGTCAGAGATTTTATTTGCCATGTATGGACGAATCCACATTGGAATACAGGTACAGAGCAATACTGTGTGTCTACAACTAAACCAATACAGGAGCAGAGTAGAAACAGTACAGGAAAAAAACAGTATAAAAGGACAAACTCTAAGGTTAAGAATAAGATCAACATCCGCTAAAGTGCATATCATAGTAAAGTGCATAATGCATAGAGACACTGTTACGACCCCTGAGGTCTAAGGGTAATGGCTGTAACATAAACGTTGGTTGACAGAAAGGATGACCAGGTTTGTAAACAAAATTAATTATATTTATTGATATTATTTATTTATTTATTTATGTATTTATCCTTTATTTATCCAGGAATGTCCCATTGAGATACAAGATCTTCTTCCAGGGAGTCCTGGTATAAAAAGGAAGCACAGAGGGGCGCCGGAGTGGCGCACTGTGGTGCGGCGCGGACGTCCCGGGTTCGACTCCCGGACCCGGGTCCTTTGCCGCATGTCTTCCCCCAAGTCTCCTCCCGTTCTTCCTCTCTGCCGGACTTAAATAAAGCCAATGGAAATCTACCAAAAACATTAAAAAAAAAACATTAAAAAAAGGAAGCACAGGGCCCCGTTCCTCGTGCGTGGTTCAACTAAGCTGATCAAATGTCCTATTAGCAGCTTAAATTAACCCGATGATTGATGTCAGGCTATCTCGGTTTCTTGAAGCCTGATTCAGTCTCAAACTGTCTCGTTAATTCGAACCAGCGCGTAAGTCCCACGGGTTGACGTGATGACATATTACATTGTATATAGGAAGTGGAAGTAAACATTGCACGTCACGTGTATTGCATCTAACAACCGCCTGGCCGTCCGTTTGTTCCGCACACAATGTATGTAATGTACTTCCTTGTTGATAAGAGTATTAATTAAACACTTGAAAAATATCCCTTCAAGGTACATTTAGAAAAGATAGAAAATGTGCGATTAATGGTGATTAAATATTTGAATGGATAGACAGCCCTAGCTGTTCGATATTATTCAGTACAGAATTCCAAAAGGGTCTCTATTGCAGGTGGGGAGATAACAGGAACGTTGTGATCAGAAGTCATTCATACATTCTCGGATGAGGCTTAAGTTAACTTCTAGTGAATAAAACATGTGTTTAACTATTGCTCATTGTTCTGGTTCCCTGGGGTGCCCTTGTTAAGAACTACTGATGTACAACCTGTGTAGCTGTTTGGCTGTTCGGCTGATTGACTGTCCTGACAGTGTCACACACAACCAAATGACACTCTTCATCATCTTCATCAGTGATGAGGTGACGGATGTGAAACTGTCTTGTTTTAACCCTTGGTGGTGTCTGTGTTCTTGTTACTCATCCAATGGTCCTGCCTCATTATTGGGCTTTTAACCCTTTCACTGCCGCACTACCAAACGGTTAACCCTTTCACTGCCACACAACAGCGGGTTAACCCTTTCACTGCCACACTACAGAAGGTTAACCCTTTACTATCACACTACCGACGGTGACCGTGTGGCAGTGAAAGAGTTAAAACATATAATAATATAGACAGCATAAATGTGTCATTTACCTCTGCTAGATCACATTTATCAATAAAAGTAATAAAATGAAATGTAAACAAAATAAATTAAAAAAATTATAATCACGACTGAATTAATGGAATAAATCATGTTTATCTTGAAGAATATGAATGAAACAAGGTGAGGCAGACAGTGAAGGTACACAGTGAACCTTTTTACTTAATTTATACCATATTTACTTGTTTTCACCTACAATTTCCACACTCTTGGGTCCAGTGGACCCGAACACCACGTACTGTATGTAATATAAAATGTAGGGCATTTAATGATTTTAATTTTGATTTTATTACGGATCCCCATTAGCTGGTGCCATAGCAACCAGCTAGTCTTCCTGGGGTCCACACAAAAAAAACATACAAAAAAATTATTATTACAAAACAAAATTATTAAAAGTCAGTACTCAACACACAATGCATAATGAAACTAACAATTAACCCTTTTCCCGCACTTCCCAATCTCAGTTTTGTTTGCTCTACCGAGGGTCAAAGTTGTGGAACTCTTTGCCTCCACATATTTTGGAATTTTCTTTTCTGAAATTCAAAAGAGAACTGAAATCTCATCTCCTAGATCACCAATACTTCCCATATGGACTTCCTTTACAAACTGTGGTCTGATGGCTTGTTGTATTTTGTTATTGCATTTTCGTTTTATTATATATTCTTCCTGTCATTAATTGTTTTCTCTACCAGAAATCGTATGGCATGGGTGCCTGCTTCGGTGTCTATGTAGGCCTGCTTGTGTGTGTTTGTTTGTTTGGGGGGGGGGTTTATATTTTATCTTGATATAATGTAATTTTGCTTCCTGGTGAATGCCACATGCAAGCCCCTTGAGGGTTTTTAGGCAATTCTCCTACACATCCCTTGTGGATTATATTGTATTATATATGTAATTGTTTTTATATGTGTAAATAAACAAACAAACAAACAATATGCAAGCACAGGAAAAAAAAATACTTTACAGTGTTACATTTTTATTTAAGATTATTCTTAAAAGTGAATCTACTGTAAATGCAGCAGCGGTTTTGAGGCAGGTTATTCCAAAGAGTTAATGCTCTAAAAATAAAAGATCTCCTTAAAGCGTTGGTTTTTGGACCTGGTAATTCAAGGTGCCCACTACTGGAACATCTTGTGTAATGAGCATGCACAGTATTACTAAGAATAACCTGTTTATGTATAAAAACAGGAGTTTTACTGCTCATTACCAACTTGAATGCATTTTGAATGAAGACGTGTTCTTTACTGTATGTAATATAAATGTAGGGAGGGGCTCAGTGTGCATTTAATGAAGACGTGTTCTTTACTGTATGTAATATAAATGTAGGGAGGGGCTCAGTGTGCATTTAATGAAGACGTGTTCTTTACTGTATGTTATGGTTTGTAACCGACCTCAAACGCAACGGCACAGACAGGAAGTTCAGAGTTAGCCAAATGCTAGGGCGTATTTATTTACAAATGCTAGGGCGTATTTATTTACAGAGTCAAAAGATGGAATAGGTACAGTAATCAAACAAACGGGGAGACTGCCAGAGTCATCAGCCGCTCTGCAGAATCCTCCTGGCGACAGTGGTGGGAATTTGGCATATGATGTTGTAGCGGCTCTGCAGATACTCCCAGCTCTTCCTCGAGGTGGGAAACGGAGAAAGAGATAGGTATCAGTGTTTTCCCCAACACACAATTAGCAGAGTCAGTGCAAACAAAAGATGTCTTCAGTGCTTCTTCTATAACACACCATCCGGCTGAGTCCAGTGCAAACACAATTATATCTTCAGTGCTTCTTCAATAACACACAATCAGAATTATCCAGAGCAAACAAAATGATCTCTTCAGTGTTTCTTCAATAACACACAATCAGAACGTATCCAGAGCAAACAAAAGGATATCTTCTGTGTTTCTTCAATAACACACAATCCAAATTATCCAGAGGGGTTTGATTCCACTCACCCAAGTGCAACGCGTAACGGGTAACAAGGCGCAGCTCCAAACAGTTCTCCACAGAAAGGTCCTGGAGAGAATATAGACCAGGAAACAGCAACGGGAAAAAAGCAGGCAAAGCAGTTGTATTCCAGAACGACCCGACATCGATAGAAAGAAGGTCCAGGTATATAAAGCCCTCTGGGGCGCTGATTAGCACACACATCAGGTGCGTGATGGTAATTGATACTTAACCTAGAAGTGTGCGTTAGGCAACGGACCAATCATCACAGCACCCCAAGAAGCGTGTGGCGGGGAAAGAACCAATCCTCACACTGTATGTAATATACATGTAGGGAGGGGCTCAGTGTGCATTAAAGATGTGTTCTTTTATGGGGGCTTTATCCTTCATACCGGCAGCCATCAGGTTCTACAACAAAGGGCTCGGACGGCCGGCTCTGCTGCCAGAACTATCACTGTCAGAACTCGGGACTTGAGAACTAGAGACTCACATCACCGTACTGACTATCTTGTATTGTGTACTAGAGACTCATATCACTCTACTATCTTGTATTTTGTACTTTTTTATATTATATTGTATTTGTATATTGTATCTATAATGTATATAGATACTGGACTGTATAGGACTGTGAAGCTCTGTATCCCCCCCCCCCCATGCTGCTTTGACACCTGAATTTCCCCAAGGGGATTAATAAAGGATTATCTTATTTTATCGTATCTTATCTTATGTTCTTCACAGAAAATGAGCCAAGGCCAATGAGTCTTATTTGAAAACAATTCTTAATTTATAATGTCTCTCTTACTGAACATTGAAAGCGGGTCCCTCACACCCTCACACCACACACCCTCCTTCTTGTGCGAGGCGATAAGCCGAGCAGGAGATGTAGGGGGAGGAGCTGGCAAGTGTCCAGGAGGTCCTGATTAAATTAATGCAGTAATTAACATTGTCAGCCTGTAACAAGCACTAATTGACGACTTTGGGCAGTTATCCTGTCTTTAATCAAAGGGTAATTACATTTATTTCTGACCTAGACACAAAAAAAATCATCACCTTGGCATCATACCAATCAATTCCGACCAAAAGGCCTGTCAAGGCTTTTGACGGACGAGGCCCTTAATACGTCCTCCATGTTGGAAGAAATAATGGTTGCTACAGTACATCTGGTACACAGATCACAGTAGAACCGTAATATCATGCTTTCACAGTGTTTTATCTACTGTACAGAAATTGGGAAGCCATGTTGGAAGAGAGAGATAACTACACAAATATTCCATGAAAGACCTCAAGTGGATCACTACGGAGTGCGTTTTGAATCGACTGTCTCCTTCCAGCAGCAGTATAATCTAGACTAGAGCACCAACAATCTGACAGAGAATGTCCTCCTCTACTCAATCTGGTGAAAGGGTATTCAATTAAAATGTTAATGCAAAATGAGCTTTTCTCCTACAGGTCTATATCGTTTTGTTGGCATTCTGATCAAACTTGTGATGGGAATTAGGCCAAATCACATGGCTTGCTTTCTGAGAGACGTTCCATTCGCTTCTCTGCCCTTTGGCTAAGATCAGGAATAGAGGCTTGCTCCGTCCACCCCCAGTATCTCCAGGAACGGTGCACTCCTCCTCCCCAAATGTCCCCAAAGGGATCAATAAAGGAATATCTTATTTATCTATATAATAATATATATCTTATAATATAAATTATTATATTATATATATATTAATATAATATATTTTTAACGACTCTTCCTTCTACTTGTGATTTAATTTCACATTGTAACAGTTTTATTTACATTTAGTAATTTAGCTGATGCTTTCATCCAAAGCGACTGATGAATTGTGAACAACAAGTCAGCAGGAGGGGTACATCTCAGCTGAGGGTGAGTGGTGGTGTTCGTCTAGCAGTGTTGAACTTGAGTGCTACACTCTGAGTGCATAGTAGTACAGACATATTAGCATAGTCGGTAGTAGTATAGGCATAGTTGCATAGTAGGTACTAGTACATGTAGATAGTAGTATAGACTTAGTAGCATAGTAAGTAGTAGTTATTCCAGTGAGGTTAAGGTTTATAAACAACTATACCAGAGTTTCTCCAGTGAGTATAGAAGGTGTTGAGCTCTTCTGGGAGCAATGTCTGTAGAATGTCGGTAGAACCTAACTGAACTCTCAAGAACACGTTCACTCCTAAAGTGCTCCCATGGTCGAGCGGACTGTACGCGGACTGGACTCTGCCGAGGTCCGCTGGACTCTTTGAGCTTTCATAGTCGAGCGTACCTCAGCGGACCTCCGTGGACCAATTTCCTACATGTATCGCGCCAGTTTACACTATTTTTCCCACGCTGTTCAACTTCTGTCATGTCGTCGTCATCCGATGTCAATAAAGAGTATTGTGGCAATTCCAGGTGTAGGGGTGGCAGAATAAACAACACACAGACAGGTTGCAGTTCCCAAAATCATACTCTTTATTTTCTAATAAACAATAATGGCTTTATAGCATTAATCTGTGGGCCGGGCGGCGTCTCCGCTCTGTGGCCTGTCTCCTTGCACTGCTACGAGAGAGTGAGAGGGTGCTCTTCGGCTCCATTAAGTTCCCCCTCCTCAACAGACGCACCGCGCCGTGATTCGATCATCGCTCTTGATGATCTTCTAGCGACAGGTGTGTACGGAAGCGGACGCCCAAATATGGGCAGCGCCCAGCCATTGGGTCGCTACGTAGCATCCTTCAATCACCAAGCCCAGCGGTGGCTTGGGGTTGCCACAGTACCCCCCCTCCAGCTCCGACCGTCGGGGAAGAGCGTCCGACGCCCAACAGGCATCCTTCCTGGAGAGGGCGTCTGCATTGCCATGAGCCACCCCGGACCTGTGGATGACAGAAAAGTTAAATGACTGTAATTCCACAAACCATCGAGTCACCCTGGCATTGGTCCCCTTTGTTTGGCCATCCAGACGAGGGGCCCGTGATCCGTCACTAGTGTGAAGCGTCTCCCCAGCAGATAATAATGGAGGGTCTCCATTTAATCACCAGACCTTCGCGCTCCACCGCAGAATAGTTGTGCTCGTGTGGTAGTAGCTTCCTGCTCACCAGGCACATGCACACATAGAGCCCAAGGGGTGCTTGAGTACCTGCCTTTTTGAGCCTCATAAAAAAGTGCCCTTTTTGAAAAAAATAATTGGAAAAAATTCATTACGCATATAGACTGCCCTTCCAACTGAAAATGTCAGGATAGAATCAAAATATTAGGTAAAGAGAGAGAGATGCCCCATATTCCATTGCAGTTTGCACGGCCTCCTCAGCGTGCCTCTCCGCGGACCTATATATTTTATGCATAGCGTGGGTGGTGATGATGATGATGATGATGATGATGATGATGATGATGATGATGATGATGATAGAAACCGCTGTGGCGCATACAGTTGAATGCTGGTATTACACTCACTGCGGGACACGAAGAAGTCAAGTCCGATGGGATTTGGGAATCTCAAATACAAATCGGGATTGGTATAAAAAATGCATTTATATTAAACAATACAGAATATACAGCACTTCTTGGGGTCTGTAGGGTAAGCACTTATTCCCTCCCCCCTGAACATTTATGGAGATGTATGGGCCTTTTAAGTCAGTGATAAAAGTGTCTTTCAAGGATAAGCGATCTCCTGCACTGATTATTATAGTTCAATATTCAATATTTGATCACCAAAACCCCCCAAAAAACATAAAAAGGGGGCACCCCGCGCGAAAAGGCCCCTTAAAAATCGGGTTTGTGCGCTACGCGTGCTCGGTTAAAACACACACAGGTATAGTGCCCTTTTCAGCCTTTGAGCACCTGCCCCTCTAAAGTCCTGTGCACGTCCCTGAGTGGGTGTGTATCTGTTAGTGGCTTGATGTGATGGAAATTAGTCAGAAGGATTACGACAAACATCTGTATCGCCAGTATGCACCCTCCCAAGTGATGATGTTTGGAGGGCGTGTAGGAGACGTATTTAATTATAGGACACGAGTGTCAGCTTCCTCATGGTTGCTTTGATCCATTGGTGGACTGTTTCCAACATGGTGGACTTGATCACCTGCAGTGATGTAGACATCCTTGTCATCTGGGAACTGTCCATCTGTTAACAACTTATTTGACAGGAATGATAACATGTCTTGTTACACCTGGCGCAACTAACTCCTCGTCAACAGAAATATCTCTACTTGACGTGTATTGTGTCTAGCACAATAAAAGCTTTCCCATAGAGCTCTGCATGATGTTTGAAGTGCTGTATTCTCAGCTTATTTGCTGTCTTTTTCTGTGTTTTCTTCTCATGGAACAACAGTAAGTTATTTCGCTTGATCGGTGCTGTCAGAAGTCTGTCATTTGATTCAAGCACTCTTCCTGAAATTGTTGTACTGCTCTTGTCCCGTAGACTCGAGTTGATGGACAGATAGGGCAGCAGCCGCAGACTCACACACCTTATTGTCTAATGTAACCAGGTCTTTACTGCCCTCCTCAAAGGGATTCCCATTGCTCAGCAACACCTCCATCAGGTCTTTGGCATGGCGTTGACATTGGTGCTGAGATGCAGATCCTTTCTTGTGATGAGGACGTTCTTCACAATCATCGTTTGTTCTTCAAACAACTTGTTGTTCACAGTTCTCATATCTAACTCTAGTTCTCCACATATTTATTGTCTCATTGTGTGAAATATCATATAAGATATGCTCCAATCATGTTTATTTTATTTGTATTCAATTACTCATTCATGAAAACCTAGGTACAGGCACCAACATCACCATTCTAGGTTTAATAGAATAAAAGTTATGAAGCGTAATTCAAAATAAATACAGAAATTGCAGCCATCTTTGATTTTTGCCATACCAGAATATTCAAAACATCAATATTTGAACTCCAGTTGATTCCTCACACAGTATTAACTTAAAATAGCAATACAAAATTATACACAGCAATTGTATGAACATTAAGACGTTTTTAAAGAATTCATGATTTAGATTGTGGCCATTTTGGATACATTTTTATTAAATTCAACTGGTTTCTTGACACTCAAGCCCAAATTGTTCTATAGATCCTTATCTTCAAATTAGAAGTGAAAACGAAATTTTCGCATACATTTGAAATTACTGAGTGTCCAGGCACCCCACTATCAGAAAAGTGTGTGGTTTTCTGGTCAGCAGGAGATGTGCATCTCTGGCAGCTTATGGTCAGTGGCATTGTTCCTCAAATAGTGTTGAACTTGAGTGTTACACCCTGAGTGCATAGTATAATAGACATATTAGCATGGTAGGTAGTAGTATACGGGTAGTAACATAGTACATAGTAGTAAGGTACTAGTAAAAGACAGTTATATACTGTAGCGTACTTGGCCATCGCATCCCGCTCTTAAGCCTATACCTCATCTCATGTACCTATTGTACTCCACCAACCAAAAAACAAATACGCCCATCACCTGCCGGGTCCTGCCCCTATGGAGGCGTAGCCTATAAGACACTAGGCATGGTCACCAAACACTCTTCCTCTATTTCGTTTCCATCATAACGGTCGCAATGCGCCTTATGTAACTAGTGTTATGAAAAGATTAGAGAAATTGCGTAATGTTGAAAGCTTACCGGAGGTTTGCTTACCCCTGGAATCTTCGGGGCATGTTTCAGCGACACGTCGGGCCTATGTTGATGTTTCCTCGTCTGGTGGCAGCAGACCAAGGAGCAGCGTGCAAGGTTTGGCTATCGAGCCGGCTTGTACACAGGTAGGCCCTGTGTCATCAGGCATTGTTGTTGGTGTTAGTAATGCTGTGAAGTGTGTTTCGGCGCCAGGGCCGGGGTGGCTTGGTGAACGTTCCACTGCAGTGGACGATTTCCTGGCTGTCCTGGAGCATGCTGCTTACACTAATGCTACTAATGCTACTGCTAATGCTAATGTTGATGCTGAAATGGGTCGTTGTTCTAATATTCCCCGCCGCGGGACGTTGCCGCTTTTCCCTCCTCTTGCCCGGTTCATTGATGAAGGTCAGTCGGTTGCTAATGTGGGGGGTTTCGCTGAGTCTTATTTACCTTTTTACGGGTAAAAGGGCTAACAACAGGGTGCAGGCCGGGTGTACCGTGGCTACGTAGCCAGGTAGCTTTGTTCCTGTGCCCCGGCGGGGATGAAAGATGTCCCACCTGGCCGATGCTTGAGAGCGAATCGGCTCGGAGGGTGGCAGTATGGACGGATGAGTGGTATACTGCTGCAGGATGGTTTGTAGCGGCGTCCAGTGTTATGGCTCAGCTGGCTAGTTTCCTATCCACATTGGCGTCGGGTAGTGGGGCTATGGGTCCAGCCGACATTGTAAACATGTTGCATGTTTGTGGTGTTATAGAGATCTTGACTCAGTCGCAAGCTATAACTGCGGGGAGGATTAGGATGCTATCCACGTTTGTTGTTAGGCATGTTTGGTTGGAGCACTCTCCTCTTGGGGAAGAGGATAGGTTTTCTCTCCTCATGACTCCTTTTTCCACGGAAAGACTTTTTGGTCGTTCTGTGGAGGCGCAGGCTGTTGTTGATCTGGGTCCCACACCGCCTCATGCTGTGCAGCCAGAGGTGGGAGCACGGCCTCGTCAACGACTGTGGCGAGGCCCTCGACAGGCGGCCATGTTTCCCCCGCCAGTGGTGCCCTGGGCGGAGAGTCAACAGGGATCCACAAGGCCGACAGCCTTGGCGGCCGAGGGATCGGCCATTTTGGGTGTATTCGGCTTGGATAAAACAAGCCGTCGCCATTCTGCCGCGAGCAGCCCGCTCCCCGTTCAATCCTCTCTCTGTTACCCACGGAAGCGGGGCTCTGATCGTTTTCCTTTGGCTGCGGGCCGCGAACCTTCTTTGAAGCGCATGCGGCCCCACTTTTCACTTCTCATGGGGACAGGGGCTGACACCCAGTTGATGGCTGAGCCTGGGTCTGTCTGTGAGAATGTTGTGCTGTCGCGTGGCTCCTGCACCACACGTTGTGTGATGGGTGAGCCTGGTGTTACGGCTGCCACTGGCTACAGTGGTCAGCAGGGGGACTCGAGGCCTCTTCTGTTGAATGCACAGCAAGGGTTACACCGGCCTCGCCTTCGCCAGGCGGGGTGTCACGCTGGTCTGCAAAGAAGAGGCGAGCGTAATTTGGGTGATAGCAATATCACTGCAGGGCTACGGCGTGTAGGAGCCCATGGGGTCCTCACGCCTTGCGTGTCTAGCTGTAGAACAACTCCTCAGCATGCGCTAGAGGGGTGTTCAGGGGGGGGGGGGGGGTGTGTCAACCAGTTTGATGGCAGCTTCTCCCGTATCAAACCGGCCTTTTCTGTCGGGGTCCCCCCTTGGGTGCGTCGCACAGCGGGAGGGACCGGGCCAACTATCGACTGTTCCTTGCGGCCCAGCGTCAGTTGACGGCGCGTGCGCTGTGGGATTATTTTCACATATGGCGACAAGAATGACGTTTGAGGGGGTGGATAGAGAGAACGTTGAAGGAGGGGCTTGTTTTGCAGTTCGCACAACCCCACCCTCCGTTCTCAGGTTTGGTGCCGACCCTATTGTCAGGGTCAGAAGCAGTGACAGCCCTGGCCGACGAGATCCAATCTCTGTTGGCGAAGCAGGCCGTAGTTGTGGTCCCGAGAGAGGACGCGATGTCAGGCGTCTACTCCCGTTATTTTCTGGTGCCCAAAAAAACGGGAGGTGTCAGACCTATACTGGATCTGTCCGTGTTCAATCGTCTGATTGTGGCGAGACCATTCAGAATGTTGACCGTCAAACTCCTTCTGCTTGCTGTCAGAAGGGGAGACTGGTTCACCTCCATAGACCTGAAGGATGCGTATTTTCACATCCCGATTTTCCCTCCTCACAGGAAGTTCCTGCGGTTCCTGTTTCAGGGCGTAGCGTACGAGTACCAGAGGTTGCCGTTCGGCTATTCTCTGGCTCCCCGCACATTCACCAGGTGCGTGGCGACTGCGCTGGAGCCTCTACGTCGTCTGGGAATACGGGTTCTATTCTATCTCGACAACATTCTACTCCTCAGTCGTTCGGAGGAGGTTGCCAGGTCTCATACCAGGCTGGTGGTGGAATTCCTCACCAGGCTGCGTTTTGCTGTGAACTGGAAGAAGAGTACACCTCTTCCCAGTCAACAGGTGGAGTACTTGGGCTTGACGCTGAGGTCAAGGCCCATGATTGCAACCCTCTCGGAGCAGCGGAGGGTGTCTATCCTTCACGCGCTCGGGGGTTTCCGTCTGGGAGGGACAGTCACGGCGCTGCAAGTGATGCGCCTGCTCGGTCTGATGGCATCTGCTCACACGGTGGTTCCTCTTGGCCTCCTCTTCATGCGGAGGATACAGAGGTGGTGTTTCTCTATGGGAATAGATCCGGTGAGGGACAAATGGAAACGGTTGACGGTTCCTTTGTCGATATGGGGAGATCTCGCCCATCGGAGGAGGCTGGGTATCCTCACCATTGGGGTCCCCATGGGCAGCAGGCGCTCACACGTCACGGTCTTCACCGACGCCTCTCTCACGGGTTGGGGAGGGACGTGTCGGACCCACGCAGTGGGGGGCAGCTGGACGAAGGTCCATGCTGGCCCGTCTACCCCGCACATCAATGTGTTGGAATTGAAGGCGGTCCTCCTGGTCCTCAAACGGTTCGACCACCTGGTGGTAGGCGAGCACGTTTTGTTCAGGACAGACAGTATGACGGCAGCGGCGTATATCAACAGGCAGGGTGGGACTCGTTCCATCCGCCTGCACCGGGTGGCGGTCGAACTTTGGCTATGGGCATCTCGCAGGCTGCGCAGTCTGAGTGCGCTCCACATCCCGGGGGCGGAGAATGTGGGCGCGGATATGATGTCTCGGGGCGGTCCTCGTTACGACGAGTGGGAACGCTGCCCCGATATAGTCAGACAGGTCTGGGATCGCTTCGGGGAGGCCTCGGTGTATCTGTTTGCGAGCCGACATTCTCACAAGTGCCCCTTGTGGTTCTCGGTCAGTCGAGCAGATCATCCCCCCTTGGGGGTGGATGCCTTCTCGATCTTTCCATGGCCACCCGGTCTTCTGTACGCCTTTCCTCCTATACAGCTGTTGAGTCAGCTGTTGGAGCTGATACGGAGGGAGCGCAGGATGGTGATCCTGGTCGCGCCGGACCGGGGCACGGCAGTGTGGTTCCCGGTCTTGATCCAGCTACTGGTCGCTCCGCCTTGGGTTATTCCTTGGTCGGCGACGGCCCTCTCTCAGCAACACGGGTCGCTGTTTCAGTACCCGTTGTTGGGCCAACGTCTGTTTGTGTGGCTGGTGGGAGGGTAAGTCTGGAGAGGATGGACCCTTCTGTGGTTGATACCATCCGGAATGCGCATGCTCCCTCCACTGTCGCGCTTTACGCGGGCAGGTGGCGTATGTTCCAAGAGTGGTGTAAGGCGGGGGGCCGGGACCCAGTCTCCTGCCCCCTGGATGCTGTCCTTGGTTACCTCCAGTCTCTTCTTGGTAGACTGTCGGCTTCGACGGTGAGGGTATATGCAGCAGCTATATCCTCCTATCATGAGGGGTTTGACGGGGATGTCTTGTTCAGCCACCCTCTTGTGAAGCGTTTCCTGCTTGGCGCTCGATGCGTTAAGCCAGTGCAACGCTCTTTGGCTCCGAGTTGGGATCTTCAATTGGTCCTCGGTCGGTTGTCCTTGGCCCCGTTTGAGCCGCTTGAGCAAGCGCCGTTGGGACGGCTGTCTTTCAAGACCGCGTTCTTGTTGGCTGTCACCTCCGCTAAACGCGTGGGTGAGCTCTGTGCTCTTTCGGTACATCCAGAGTGCCTGTCTTTTCGTTCCGATTGCGGTGCCACTCTGCGGCCTAATCCTGCTTTCGTGCCTAAAAATATCCGGAGTTCCTTCCGCTCCGGGGACATTGTGGTTCAGGCATTTCATCCGCCTCCTCACGCTAGTGAGTTAGATGCGGGCCTTCACCTGTCATGTCCGGTCCGTGCTTTGGGAATTTACCTCAGCCGTACTCAGGACCTCAGGGTTACCGATCAGCTTTTTGTCTGTCACGGTGGTTCTCGTGCCGGTAAGGCACTATCAAAACAGCGCCTGTCCCATTGGTTGTGCGAGGGCATTGCCCTCTGCTACACATTGGCTGGGCTGGATCCCCCTGGGGGCGTCAGGGCGCACTCCACTCGTGGGGTGGCAGCCTCTGCCGCTCTGCTGGGTGGGGCCTCGGTGGAGGACATCTGTGCTGCAGCTTCATGGTCCTCCCCAGGCCCCTTTGTAAGGTTTTACCTCATGGACATGACCGGGGGTTCTGTCTCCCAGGCGGTTCTGGGGTCTGTGGCCTTTCCTGCTTCCCGTCCTTTGGTAGGGTAGCAGGAGTGTGTGGGTATGGGCCACAGTGTGTTAGGTCACACGTGGTTCCGCCTGTGCTGTGTGTTCAAGGGGTTCTAGTTCCCTCTTGCTCGCACTCAGGTGGAGTTGACTGCGCCCCCCCCCCCCTTCATTAGGAAGGATGGGGTGACGGGACTCCCCAACCCCTTGATGTGGGCTTACGGGTCCTCAGGGGGTACATCTGTCGGGCCTCGCGTCCGCTCTACCCCATATCTCGATAGGCTTAAGAGCGGGACGCGATGGCCAAGTGCGCTATATAACGACAGGTTATGTATATAACCTAGTTATATGAGTACTGGCTTAGCGTCTCGCTCTTAAGCGGCCCTGAGTTCCCTTTTGAGGAATCTTTTCCTGGAAATGGGTTTTTTGGCGAGGAAGAGTGTTTGGTGACCATGCCTAGTGTCTTATAGGCTACGCCTCCATAGGGGCGGGACCCGGCAGGTGATGGGCGTATTTGTTTTTTCGTTGGTGGAGTACAATAGGTACATGAGATGAGGTATATCTCGATAGGCTTAAGAGCGGGACGCTTAGCCAATACTCATATAACATAGGTTATATACATAACCTGTTGTTATTTATATATATATTATATTGTAGAAATCATCGGAATAGAGAAACGCACAATTTCTATCGGTTGACAACACAAAGCCGTGTGTCATTTATTTCGCAGTAGCACAAGTGACAGCTGTCAGAACTATGCCGGGCTAGCTTCTGACAGCTCGTAGTAATCAAACATTTATCAATGAAACCCCACACAGGGCGTCTCCTCTCAGCCCAACCCCAAAACCAACCTCCTTAAAGGGACAGTGCCCCATCAACACATCAAAACAATACCATGGGGAATTATGTCTCTATAGAACCCACTACAATATAAATATTATATTTATTAAGAAGGTTATTTATTTATTTGCATTTCAGATATTGATTGAAGAGGTGTGTTTCTATATGGGTGACATGTCCCCATACACAGGGCATACGAGGGCATTCACATGCAGTCACCAGGTCTCCACCCAATCCAATGCCTATATGAGAGATTTCCGACGACCTGTTAAGACGGCACTCTCTTACGTTAAGAGAGCACTCTCTTACGCCACCATCGCCAAAACAGCAGGCACGTGCACACATAGAGCCCAACGGGTGCACAAGCACCTGCCCTTTTGTGCCTCATAAAAAAGTGCCTTTTTATGCCAATTATTTTGACCATATTTTCTTTTTTACCTCCATATAGAGAGAGTGATCTGCAATCTGCTTGGGTTGGGGGTGCAATTCCTAACGGGCTCAACCATATGGATAAAAGTTCCCATATTATGTGCATTACACACACTAAAAACAGATATTACATTACATTACACAAACTAAAAACAGATATTACATTACATTACACAAACTAAAAACAGATATTACATTACACAAACTAAAAACAGATATTACATTACATTACACAAACTAAAAACAGATATTACATTACATTACACAAACTAAAAACAGATATTACATTACACAAACTAAAAACGAATATTACATTACATTACACAAACTAAAAACAGATATTACATTACATTACACAAACTAAAAACAGATATTGTCTGAATTACTAGAAGAAAGAAATGCACCACCTTTGGCTGATAGTAATTTATTAATTTCTTAGGATTTCTTTTGGTCTAATAAATGTTTAAGGTTCTTAGATGGATCCCCTGCTGCCTCCTCCTCTTCCTACTATTCATCCTCCTCCTCCTCATCTTCCTCCTCATCCTCCTCATCCTCCTCTTCCTCCTCCTCATCTTCCTCCTCTTCCTCCTCCGCCTCCTCCTCCTCATCCTACTCTTTGTCATCTTCCTCCTCCTCCTACTCTTCCTCCTCATCCTCCTTCTCCTCCTCCTCCTCTTCCTCCTCCTAATCCTCCTCTTCCTCCTCCTTATCCTCCTCCTCCTCCTCCTCCTCCTCATCCTACTCTTCCACATCTTCCTCCTCCTCCTCTTCCTCCTCCTCCTCCTACTCTTCCTGATCTTCCTCCTCCTCCTCCTCCTGCTCCTCCTGCTCCTACTCTTCCTCCTCCTCCTCCTGCTCCTCCTGCTCCTCATCCTCCTCTTCCTCCTCTTCCTCCTCCTGCTCCTCCTCCTCCTCCCCCTCATCCTCCTCCTCCTCCTGCTCCTCCTCCACGGGGAGCAGCGTACTGGCTCATGTTAGGCAGGCCATGCATTATGCAGCAGCTTAGGGCACCGCGCTGGATTTTCATGTCCTCAGCTGCAGTCCACCTGTCGCTGCTCTGGTCGTAGCGCTCCACCTTGTTGGAGATGGAGGTGAATAAGTAATTGTAGCCTCCAACCACGAAGAGCAGGTCGTCCAGCACCGTGATGCCAAAGTCGCTGCGGGGGGTGTGCAAGGCGGGCAGGGCGCTCCAGGAGTCAGTCAAGGGGCTGTAGGCCTCCGCGCTACGCAGGACGTTTTCACCGTCAAACCCTCCCACCTGAGGACAGGACACATGAGGAATGTTTTAGTGTGTGGCTCAGGCAGGCAGGCAGGCAGACAGACACTGTATTAATCCACTTAGGGAAATTAGGGCATCACAGCAGCATTGCAAGTCAAATGATACATATCTATAGAAATATCTAGTATAAAGCATTTGTCTCCGTGTGCACCTACCGCATAGACTTGTCCTCCGTACGCAGCCACTCCCACTCCGGCACGCCTGCTGCTCATGGGGGCGATCAGAGTCCACTGGTCGGTGTCTGGGCTGTAGCACTCAGCTGTGAGCAGATACCACGCCCCGTTGAAGCCACCACAGATGTAAACCTGTAATAAGAAAGAATATTCTAATTTAGTTTATATATTCCATTTGATTTCATTCTACTTTAATTGTCTGTTAATGTTGATGCACCAAAGGACCCAGACACATCTTTTGTATGTGCAAGCTTACTTGGCAATAAAGACATTTATGATTTCTGATCTAACGTTCCTTGTGTTCATCTAGGACCCTGTGTCCCTCAGTTCCACCCACCTTGCCCTGGAGGGCTGCTGCCCCTGCTCTCCTCCTGCGCTCCAGCATGGGTGAGATCAGTGTCCACTGGCGGTGTTCAGTCCCACGTGTCCGTCGGTCCCTCCCATGGCGTAGATACAGCCGTCCAACGCGACCACGGCCTGCAGCCAGCTGCGAGTGACAGGGTTGAACCTGCGCACACTGCTGAGACACACCCAGCCGTCCTGGCCGCCAACACAGTAGACCAGACCGTGGAGATAAGCGGTGCCGTGGTAGACCCGGGGACTCTCACGTTGCCTGCCAACGCTCACGTCCATCCATCCACCGGCTCGGATATTGTAAGCCTCCATGCCACCCCGGCCTCCGATGGCCAATAGGACCTCCTGGGGCAGGCGTGGGCGGGTCAGGGGATTTGGGAGCCTGTCGGAGACAGGAGGGTTCAGGACGCTGAGGATGAGGGGCCTGCAGTCGTGGCTGTCCCTCACCACAGGGTTGTTCTGGACGTTGCTCCTGAAGTAGTCAGGCCTCATCAAGCCCATGCGAACCTGGGAAGAGGCAAGCAGACAGCGGGTACAATTTAGACATCGGTTGTAGACGGTTTCTGTTGCTAGGGAACAGTTTGGACCCAAATGTTTGATAACCACTGTACTAGGGAACCCAGTGTTGTTTTAATGTAATGCACAGTAATACAATTAGTTACCTTGGGCAGCAGCAAAGGGATGTGTGTTTTACGCTCCTCACGGGAGTGGTCAATCCAATGGAGGATGGCCTCGAACACCGTCTCCTCGCTCTTCACGTTCAGGTCATCCCTCTCGATGATGTCCACCAGTTGCTGCGGGGACAGCTCCACAAACTCCTGTGAGACGTGCAACATCTACTCAAAGTGGCACACGATGAAGAGATGGGTCTTGCGCATCAGGTCAGGGCAGCAGTAGATTTCCGTGAATCTCCAGATGCCGACACAGTTTTCCAGAGACAGCTGGCCTTCTAGGAAGTCAGAGCACGCTCCTACTATGCCAGTGACGAGAAGCTGGTCTGCAGCCACCAGAAGTTCTTCCACGTTCTCTGCTGTCACCAGCACAAAGCGTGTGGGTAGCACTTTATAATAACACCCTGTTATAATACATTTATAAGGTATTTGTAGATAATGAACTAATCATGAACAAACCATGTATATACATTCATAAATGATTATTAAATCATTTATAACTATATTTGTATACCATTTACAAAGTATTTATAACGCATTAGTGGATAATGAACTAATCATGAACAAACCATTTATATACATTCATAAATGATTATTAAATCATGTATAACTATATTTGTATAACATTTACAGATTAGTTCTACATTATTTATAACTCATTATCAACATTGTTTGTACTTGATTTGTTCATCATTAAATAATGTTGTTTAATGTGTAGTAACACATTTGTAGATGCTTTGAAAAATGGATATGAAAAAACGACTATAGTGTATCTCCATTTATTTTTCATGTTCAACAAATGATTTGTTAAGACATTCATAAAACATTTATAAATCATTTGCAGATGCTATCGTGGGGGCCAATCTAAAGTGAAGCCTATTCATCATTAACAAGTGTCTAATACAGTTAATTATTTGTTTACTTTTTCATCACATGTTACAAATGTTGTAGGCAGCTTTCGGATACACCCTTCTTTGTGACATCAAACAGTGACAGAATTAGGACTAAAGATAAATGCAATTTTATTAACATATAAAATACATGTGCATGACATATAGTGTAACATCGGGGGGCACTAGGACCCAGGAGTACCCTGGTCAGGTATTGAAGAGTATCTAGAGAGGAAGTCTCACGCGAGCGAGACTTGACGTCACGTGTGTTGCCATCTGTTTGAATGGAAGCACAAGTTATCCGTGCTGCGTCTATACTTTCGCTTTTAATAAGGTATGAGCAGGTTAAACACCTTTTTTTGTTGGTAAATCTATTCCATCATTTCCGACCTACAAACAACTCTTATATGTTGTGTAGACGTTCGTGTAGATGTGGTGGCCGCTAACGTTACATTTGTTAGTATGTATGTGATGACGACACGACACACAAGAGTAATAATTATTTGTGTCGTGTCATCATCACTGAGCAC
The DNA here is from genome assembly GCF_963971535.1 of Notolepis coatsorum. NCBI lineage: Eukaryota > Metazoa > Chordata > Actinopteri > Aulopiformes > Paralepididae > Notolepis > Notolepis coatsorum. Next base: position 1,215,504 of record NW_028174886.1, on the reverse strand, counting down.
TGAACACACATTACCTAGAAAGAGATGTCTCCGTAATACTCCCTCCGCAGACAGACAATGTTTCCAGACGGCCCCCTTCCACCATGACCGGTGAGATGGGCTATAGGAAGATACGGAGGAGTAAGCAAGAAAAGTTCATCGGTCCCAGAGATATACACCATTACTAACATTGGTAACATTGCATATGCATATTTGATTGATTAGTAGGGATGGGTACCTTTCGCATTTGAACCGATACCGGTACCGGTACCTGTGAATCGATACTGGTACCCAACGGTACCTTTTTTCGGTACTTTAGTCTCAAGAAATTTTATTTACCTACCTCGTAGGTAAATAAAAAATCCAAACTTCAAATAACTACAATTTCGACAGTTTTCGGCTTGTCATTGCTCCGACTGCTTTGTTGTTGAATCAAGTCAAATCCTAGGTAAGCATATATTGTGCGTGTGAACGTTGACATAAAAAAAAAGGAAAAAAAAAGAAAAGGAAAAAAAGAAAAATTAATAAAAAAAAAAAATTATTTATTTTTTGTTTCTCACTTGATTCGATACTCGGTAGTACCGACGTGTTTAGGTTCGGTACCTCAAAAGTAGCGAATTCGGTACCCATCCCTAGTGATTAGCACCACAATGTCCTTTCTTAAAGGTGATCGTTTGTACCGTAGCTCTCTATTTCTCCTAATGCAATCTTACTGTTTATCGGACTCGAGTTAGTCTACAATGCCCTCTAGAGGGGGAGACAGGTTACTATATTCATTTGATTAATGGTACTGTACCAAAGGGAATGAATGAAAAAACGTGTTATCCTGTTTCCTATAAGTGACTTTTATTACTTTTATTATCATGATTATATTATTATTACTATTATTATTACTTTTACGAATAGAGAAATGTTTTCCTTCTGTTTTTGTTGTTCTTTGCTTATAGAATTTTGTGTTTGCTATTGGCTTATTTTGTGTTTGCTATTGGCTTATTTAAATTTCTGGTTTATATTTGTTTTCAACATTCTACATTATTAAGTCCTTACTTTGGAGGTCAAAGTTGACTAACATTCTCAAGCTCACCTCTATGATGTCACTTCCTGCCCACATGGTGTATAGCTCCCATTTTTACAAGCTATCATTGCTAACCTATTAACACTGAAGATGGAACACCTGTTCCGAAACATGTCTGTACTATAGGCTGCCATTCGAAAACAATTTAATCTGAGAGTGCTGGTCCGGCCTTCGGCTTTTTTACTTATAAAACCAGAGACAAGGGAATGGATTTTGAAATGGTCGGATATGAACTCAACTATATGAACAGAAAAAATAAGAATGAAGGAGGAGTGGCTGTGTATGTGGATAATAACTTGAATTATAAGATTGTAGAAAGAATGACAAATGTGATTGATAATTTATTAGAATGTATAACAATAGAAATATGTGTAGAAAAAGAAAAATATAATTGTGAGCTGTATATATAGAGCACCAGGTTCAAATATTGAAGTTTTCAAGGACTGGATGGAAGAAATGTATATAAACAATAATCAAAAGGCTGTTTTCATCTGTGGGGATTTTAACATTGATCTTTTAAATCCAAACAAACATAATTCATCAACTTGTTGTATAGTTTGAGCCTTTATCCATAAATCACAAGACCCAGCCAAATCACATCCCATTGTGCCACTCTGATAGACAATATATTTTTACGAACATTATAGAAAACAATACAGTGAGTGGATTACTAATAAATGACATCAGCGACCATTTACCAGTTTTTAAAGTTTATGACAACAACTACACAGAAAACAAGCAGGACAATAAACTACAATTTAAACGAGTAAGGACTGAAGAATCAATGAACGCTTTCAAAAATTATTTGCTACTACAAAATTGGGAGATAGTATATAAAGAGGAAGACACTGATAAAGCATATGAAACATTCTTATCTATATTTAACTTATTATATCACAAACATTGTCCAATAAAAGAATATAGCAGTAAACATAAACACAGACAGCCCATGGATCACAAGGGGATTACAGAATGCATGTAAAAAGAAAAATACACTATAGAGAATTTATAAAATATAGAACTAAAGAGGCAGAAAATAAATATAAGAAATATAAAAATAAGTTGACTAATATTATGAGAAGATGTAAGAAGGATCATTATAGTAGAATATTAGATAACAAATATAATATTAAAGGTGTTTGGAATATATTAAATGGTATTATCAGGAATGGATCAAGACAAATAAACTATCCTCAGTATTTTATGGAAAATGATCAAACTATTAGCAATATGGATGATGTGGTTAACAACTTTAATACATATTTTGTAAATATTGGACCTGAATTAGCGGGGAAAATCCCAGATCCAGTGACTCCTGAAGACATAAAAGACAATTATATTGAAAGAAATCCTAGTTCAATGTTTCTGGAAGCGGTAGATGAAAATGAAATTATAGAAACTACTAATAAATGTAAAAACAAGACATCTACAGACAGTAATGAAATATATATGAAAATAGTAAAAAATGTCATTAGTGGGATTTCAAAACCACTCACGCACATCTGCAATTTATCATTCAAAACTGGTTGATTTCCGAATAAAATGAAAATAGCTAAAGTCATACCTCTGTTCAAGACTGGAGATAAACACCACTTCACAAATTATAGGCCTGTTTCTCTACTTCCTCAGTTTTAAAAAATATTAGAAAAACTCTTCAACAACAGATTAGATAAATTCATTGATAAACATAATTTACTCACCGATAGCCAGTATGGATTCAGAACACACCGGTCAACATCACTAGCATTAATAGAACTCATTGAAAAAAATCACAAATTCCATAGATAAAAAAAAACATGTAGCTGGAGTATTCATTGACCTAAAAAAAGCATTTGATACTATTAATCATGATATATTAATCAGGAAATTGGAGAGATATGGGATCAGGGGGGTAGTATTGGACTGGGTGAGAAGCTATCTAAATAAAAGACAACAATTTGTGACAATGAGAGATTATGAATCTGAATGTTTGGACATTGCTTGTGGTGTCCCCCAGGGGTCAGTGTTGGGTCCAAAACTGTTCATCTTGTACATTAACGAGATATGTAAAGTATCCAATATATTTAAATGTATTTTATTTGCGGATGACACTAATCTTTTTTTTTCTGGTGAGAATGTCCAGCAGCTTTTAGAGGTCATTACATCTGAAATGAAGAAATTGAAGGAATGGTTTGATAGAAACAAATTATCATTGAACTTGAGCAAAACTAAAATTATGTTGTTTGGAAACTGTAGATTGGATACTCAGGTACAAGTTAAAATAAATGATGTGATTATTGAAAGAGTTTATGAAAATAAATTTCTAGGTGTAATAATAGACCATAAAATCTGTTGGAAACCTCACATAAAACATGTCCAATCTAAAATCACTCTACATTCTCTACTGTTCACTAGTTTTACCATATTTAAATTACTGTGCTGAAGTCTGGGGAAACAATTATAAGTCTACACTACAACCACTTTTTATACTCCAAAAAAGGGCCATAAGGATCATTCACATTGCAGGTTATCGTGATCACACTAACATATTGTTTTTGGAGTAAAGACATTGAAGTTAAATGATCTTGTGGAATTTAAAACGGCACAATTAATGTATAAAGCAAAAAGTCATGCACTTCCAAGAAACATTCAAGAATTGTTCTTTGATAGGGAGGGGGGTTATAATCTGAGGGGAGAACACAATTTAAAAGTGCTAAATGTACGCACTACCATGAGAAGACACTGCATCTCGATATGTGGAGTGAAACTGTGGAACAGTCTAAATGTGGTGATAAAGCAATGTCCAAACATGAGACAATTCAAACTGATGTATAAGGAAATGATGTTCACAAGGTACAGGGATGAGGAAGGGACTTGATATTCACGGGTGTTTACATTTTTATTTTATTTCCTTCATGTTTTTACATATAGTATATTTTTTGCATATATATATATATATATATATTAGAGCTGGGCATAGATTACATGGTATGGTCGGATGCTGAGGGGCGCATAACTATAGCTAGGATTATACACAATAACAGGAAAATTGCGTTGGCAGCGGTATATGCCCCAAATTTGTACGAAGTGGGTTTCTTTACTTCACTAACCGGAGAAATGTTAAACCATCCCGAGTACTCATATATAATAGGTGCGGATTTTAATGCCATTTGGAACCCAAGGATGGACAAAACTTACCTTACCTTTTCCAGCGAACAAAAAAATTCATCTAAAGCATTGAAAGATTGGTCAAAATCAACAGGGGTAATTGATTTATGGCGTTCACTTAATCCCATGACCCGCAAGTACTCCTGTCGTTCGGCGAGACACAACACACTATCCAGAATTGATTACGTCTTTGCATCCCCGAGAATATTTGATAAATATGAAGTGGAAATGACACCCAATGCGTTATCAGATCACTGCTACTTAATCCTGAAAGCAACATTTGGTACACTATCTTCCCGGGCCCCAAGATGGCGTTTTAATTCTATGCTGCTTAACAACAAGGAATTCATTACACAAATTAAAGAAGCTCTCACAATATTCCTACGGGATAATGCAAACTCGGTGCAAGATCCCAGAATATTATGGATGTCGGTAAAGAGTATGATCAAGGATTTCACGGATAGATTTTCCTCCATATTGCGCAAAAATCAAAGCACAAAACTGTCTGAAATGGAAACGCTTTACTCAACTCTTTTTAATTCTTTAAAATACAACAACTCTACTAGACTAGAAAACCAAGTTAACATTCTAAAGACAGAGATCAAAGCAATATACAGACAAAAATCGGAACTGCAAATACGCAGCACAAGACAACAGCAGTACTTCCAAGGATCTAAACCTAGTCACCTATTAGCCATGCGACTAAGAGTTAATGCAACATTTGCAGATATAACTGCCATTAGGAAACAACAAGCTCTAGTAACAGAACCCGAAATAATAAACGATACATTCAAAGAATTCTACTCCGATTTGTATAATTCAGAGACGACCTTTGATCAAGACAAATTAGACACATATCTTAATCAAATTACTCTCCCTAAACTTTCGGAGGACGACGCTAAACAGTTAGAAGCACCGATCACATTAGAAGAACTCAAGAAGGCCATATCCGGAATGAAAAACAGCAAGGCTCCCGGAATTGACGGTATCCCATCAGAAATGTACATTTCTTGCTGGGACATATTTGGACCCCTATTACTAAATATGATCTTATACTCAGTCAAAGAGGGAAGCTTCCATAAACACCAAAATATCGCACTCATTTCAGTTCTTCACAAAAAAGACAAAGACCCCACTGAGTGCGGTAGTTACCGACCTTTAAGCCTCCTCGGAACCGATGTCAAACTGTACTCTAAGATATTAGCCATCAGATTGCAAAAGCATATGACGTCTTTAGTTCACCCGGACCAAACAGGCTTCATAAAAGGTCGCCTGATCAATGATAACATAAGGCGAATACTGCACGTACTAGACGCAGACAAAGAGGACACCACACCTAAGGCGATGCTATCCCTGGATGCTATGAAAGCATTTGACAGGTTGGAATGGTCGTTTCTATGGGCAGTATTAGAAAGGATGGGGTTAGGAAAAGGATTCATTGATATGATTAAAGTACTATACAAGGACCCATCGGCCAGGATTACAACAGGCACATTCATCTCCGATATCTTTCCGGTATCACGCTCAGCCAGACAGGGTTGCCCTCTTAGTCCCGGACTATTCGATCTATCATTAGAACCTTTAGCACAATTTATAAGACAATCCCAACACATAGAACCAATAGTAATCAAGGGCACACAACATAAAATTAGTTTATATGCGGACGACGTAATATTGTTCATGCAAAACCCCAACAACACATTGCCGCATATACTCAAGTTGATAGAGAACTTTGGTGATTTATCGGGATTTAAAATAAATTGGCCTAAGTCGGCTTTTCTTCCTCTTAACATCAGTGCAAAAAAATACACAACCCTCCCAGGTGCGATACCCATGGTCAAACATTTTAGATGCTTGGGAGTGGAAATATTTCCCACCATAAGACAAACGGTGAAGCACAATTACACAAAAATACAGAACAAAATCAAAGACGACCTGGACAGGTGGGCAAAACTTAAAAACTCAGTACAGGCAAGGGTATCAATAGTTAAGATGGATGTATTACCAAGAATCAATTTCTTCAGCTCAATGCTTCCGTTACCTCCTCCAGAGGGCTACTGGAAAAGATTACAAACCTCCACATACAAATTTATTTGGAATAACAAACCACCTCGCATAAAAAGATCCACCGCACAGAGAAATAAAGCAGACGGTGGCATGGCAGTTCCAGATTTTTTACAATATTTTAAGGCCTTCACATTAAGACCACAGAAGATATGGTTTGACCCCCAGGCTTTGGTATCTTGGAGAGATTTAGAAGAAAACATAGTAGCCCCACAGAGACTAAAAGACATAGCACACACTAAACTTTCAATCAAGCATTGTGAGCGAGAATTTGGCCCAATAATTACCCATGCAATCAGAACATGGCGGGAAACACAAAAGAAATATCCTAACCCTCAAGAATGGCATAATCACACTCCCATATTCAATAACAATGCACTCTTAATGCGAAAACGCCCTATAAGATTCCCTATATGGGAAGAGCAAGGCATACACTCATTAGGGGATATTTTTAATAACAAGGGCCTCTGTAGTTATGTCGAAATATGCACAAAGTTTAACCTCACCGAGTCCACATGGCTTTTTTACATACAGTTACGACTTTGTCTGAGGTCTCACGGTGTTCCATTACTCATACCAATTGAACACCACAGATACCACAATTTTTTCTATGAAAGAGAAACATTGGGAGGTTTTGTATCAGGTTTTTATTATCAATTACTAACGTCCTCGTATGAAACCCTTCAACTAGACACTGTCTGGAGGAGGGATATACCAGACCTGGAAAATGACTTTGATTGGCAAGGAGCCTGGGCAAATGTCCGACTTACATCAAGGAACCCGGATCATCAACAAATCAATCTGAACTATATTCACAGGACATACTTGACTCCTATAAGGCTGTGCAAAATGGGGCTTAAACAAGACTCCAAATGCTCCCAATGTACAAATGGGGACGAAGGAACATTTATGCACATGTATTGGGACTGCCCACCAGTTAAGGCATTCTGGAAAGATGTGTCCCAACAATTATCAATACTCGTATCTTGGAATATACCTGTACACCCCTCGGTATTACTATTGAATGATGTTTTTGAGTTTGCAGTGAATCCACAACTAAAGAGATTGGTTTTATCGGGTATCACAGTAGCTAAAAAACTGATCGCATCACGTTGGTTTCAACCGGAAAAATGTGCCGAAAAGTGTGGTTTCTTACATATCTCGATGTGATATATCAAGAAATATCTACAGCAAGAATTCTGGGTCTCAATGAATCCAAAATGTCAATGTGGTTAGAAGTGGTGGAGAGAATAAAAGCTAGCTTATAATGGTAGTGTCTGGTTAGGAGTGAGGGATAATGGAGGTACTATCCAAGAGGGGGTCCGGGAGGGGGGGGTTCGAGCTGGAGCATATGTGTGTAGGGTTTTAGAAAATAGGTATTAGGGGTATATTATATACTAACATTTATATAATTGTAATTTCGCTGGATATACACTGTATACGGTTAAAATGTTATTATAGACTAATTTTGTTTTATCTTGTTTCTGTACTTGCATATATTTTAACCACCTTTACTGAAAGTTTCATTATGCATTGTGTGTTGAGTACTGACTTTTAATAATTTTTGTTTTGCAATAATACAAAAAAATATATAAAAAAAAAAGATTACATTTTTAATCTAGATTAATCTAACTGCAATCCGGGAATTGATCTAGATTAATCTAGATTAAAATGGCTAAAAAAAAGAAAAAGTCTGCCAAATGCATTCAAAATGTGTGTTCTACGCAAATAATGACCAGAGGAGGAGATTTATCCTCTCCTCTTCATCTGAGGAGTCACTAGCTGTTCTATCTCCTTGTTCAACAGCATGAACATGTCTCTTCTTTTTGTAATTTCCAGTGTTTCTTTTAAAACCAGATTTATCGTAATTTTCTGTGCCCTTCCTTTGATGCCATTAACATTGTTACACTGATATTGACAGTTCTCTCCAGTGTCAAATCACTCTCTGTCAGTAGTTTCTTCTGTGCACCTTCATTTCTTAATCCACACACAAACCTGTCTCTCAATGTGTCTTTTAGTGAATCTCTGAATTCACAATGCTGCTGACTGGTTGCTCACAGACCAGGCTGCAGAAACAAATTAGTGGGGGGGCATAAAATGTTCTCGGGGGGGCACAATGGTTTTTCAACACAGGTTCCCTTTTATACGTTTCAGCTGGGACAGCGGCGCTGTGGCTTGCTTGGCGCTGCCCACGGTGCTGAACTAAACAGCAGAGAGGCAATTGAAAAATCTAATTTCTCTCTATCTTAAGAACTTTCACTTATACAAAAACAGACTGAACGGATATATATAACAGACCTGCTGGGGCAGCGGACTGAGAGCAGGGTACACAAACAGGCTGGATAAGATGGTCAAGAAGGCCAGTAGCGTGGTTGAGGTGGAGCTGGACTCTAGCGATGGTGGCGGAGAGGAGGAACCTTGCTAAGCTCCAGGCCATCAGGGAAAACCCCTCCCTCCCACTATACACAGACTTGGCTGACAGGAGGAGCATGTTATTGGCTCACACTACCTACATTTACATTTACATTTACATTTAGTCATTTAGCTGACGCTTTTATCCAAAGCGACTTACAAGTTCTGTGCGACAAGACAGCAAGAAGGGTATAACTCTATCAGCTGAGTAACAATGTTCATCAAAGTGTTGCGTGTTACAGTGTAGGTTAGTTTATTAGGACAAGTGCATGACATTAAGGTTAGTCGGGGTTAGATTTTTTCTTTTTTTTTTATCATTTCAGATAATGGTTGAAGAAGTGAGTCTTTAGTCGACGGCGAAAGATTGGACGGGATTCGGCTGTCCTAACTGGGATGGGTAGTTCATTCCACCATTGTGGGGCAAGGACTGAGAATAGGCGGCTTCTCTTTGATGACCCTCCGGGAGCTTGGATAGGAGTAGATCTGAGGCGGCCAGAAGATGCAGAGCGTAGGGGTCTTGAGGGTGTGTAGTTAGAGACCATTGACCGGAGGTAGGCGGGAGCGGTTCCCTTTGCCGCACGGTATGCTAGGTCGAGGGCCTTGAAGCGGATACGTGCAGCCCAAGATTCTTGGCAGAGGCCTCGATCCTATGGTGAAAGAAAGAAGCTTTGGCATTAGTAATGGTTTTGGAGAATGTTAACAAGAGGTTGTGATATGTGTCGATGTCAGCAGTGAGGCGTGACTTTCTATACTTCCTCTCAGCCGCTCTCAGGACCTGTCTTTGTTCTCTCACTGCATCCGTCAGCCATGGACTGGGTGGGGAACGGCGGGCAGGTTTCTCAACGAGGGGACAGAGCTTGTCGAAGGAGGTTGCAAGGGCTAAATGCAGCACTGAACGGCACAGGAAGTCCTTCATTCCGACAGCCATCAGACTATACAATGCATCACTGCATCACTGAGCATCAGAGTGACAGTTACCATCTTCCTGGACTCTTACTTTTTAAACAGCACTGTGCATTATTACACCTACTGTAGACTTCAGTATATTTTTACTGTATTTATTTACTGTATCTTTTATTCTATTTTTATTCTATTTAATTTTATTCTATTCTTAGGCCATTTGTTTTGTTATTCTTATTCTGTCTAAATGTTTAATGTTGAGTGATTTGCAGTGTCAAATTTCCCTCAGGATAATACATTTCTATTCTATTATATTCTATATATTTGAAAAGTCTCCATTTATTCAACACTTCTGAATTCACTGACAAACTGAACTGAACTGACAAAAATAAGGTGCATAAAAAAGCAAACAAAATTCCTCCACAGGCTTCTCACCATCATAAGTAGAGTGGCAAGCAGCGTTTGGGGACAGAGTGAAATCTTCTTAAAACACTGCCCCTCCACTCATTCCTGAACTTTTTTGTTAAGTCCTTCTCAAATGCCAACTGAATTAAATTGGCCTTAGTTGCGTCGATGAAGCATACTAAGGCGATGTTCTGTAAAGACGTTCTTAAGGGTAGAAAACGAATTCTCACAGAGTGCCGTGCTAGCTTCAGTAGTGTTGTTGTTGACATCAGTGCCCACTAGGGCTGTCCCCGACTAAGGATTTGAATAGTCGACTTTGATTGACAAAAAAAAATTAAAAATTTACCAGGGTGGGCACAGCTGACTCATTGGGCGGGCCCGGCCCCCTAATGCCCGCCCATGGCGCCGGGACTGGTTGCTCACACACAGACTGCTGCAGAAGCAGGTTTCTCAACAAATTCAGTGCAAGCTCAGTGTAACGGTTCCATGAATGAAGAGAACACTGAACAGCTACTACAGTCTCAGGTCCACATCCAAGAGAACACTGAACAGCTACTACACAGTAGGTTACTACAGTCTCAGGTCCACCTCCAAGAGAACACTGAACAGCTACTACAGTCTCAGGTCCACATCCAAGAGAACACTGAGCAGCTACTACAGTCTCAGGTCCACATCCAAGAGAACACTGAACAGCTACTGTCTCAGGTCCACATCCAAGAGAATACTGAACAGCTACAGTCTCAGGTCCACATCCAAGAGAACACTGAACAGCTACTACTGTCTCAGGTCTACATCCAAGAGAACACTGAACAGCTGCTACAGTCTCAGGTCCACCTCCAAGAGAACACTGAACAGCTACTACAGTCTCAGGTCCACCTCCAAGAGAACACTGAACAGCTACTACAGTCTCAGGTCCACCTCCAAGAGAACACTGAACAGCTACTACAGTCTCAGGTCCACATCCAAGAGAATACTGAACAGCTACAGTCTCAGGTCCACATCCAAGAGAACACTGAACAGCTACTACTGTCTCAGGTCTACATCCAAGAGAACACTGAACAGCTGCTACAGTCTCAGGTCCACCTCCAAGAGAACACTGAACAGCTACTACAGTCTCAGGTCCACCTCCAAGAGAACACTGAACAGCTACTACAGTCTCAGGTCCACCTCCAAGAGAACACTGAACAGCTACTACAGTCTCAGGTCCACCTCCAAGAGAACACTGAACAGCTACTACAGTCTCAGGTCCACCTCCAAGAGAACACTGAACAGCTACTACAGTCTCAGGTCCACCTCCAAGAGAACACTGAACAGCTACTACAGTCTCAGGTCCACCTCCAAGAGAACACTGAACAGCTACTACAGTCTCAGGTCCACATCCAAGAGAACACTGAACAGCTACTACAGTCTCAGGTCCACATCCAAGAGAACACTGAACAGCTACTACAGTCTCAGGTCCACCTCCAAGAGAACACTGAACAGCTACTACAGTCGGAGTACAGCTCAATACACACAATTGTTAAGGAGATGCAGACCAGAGAAAGACGTTTGTCTTGTTTACATCAGGGTCTCCCATTTTCATTTCATATTGCTCCACATTGTCATCAAACGGTCCAATATTTCCAATAACCCAAGCCATTTCTGTTGTAAACACTCACGATAGTCCAGTCGATCCTTCCTTTAGTGTGTAAAGTGGATTTCCTCCTCTTGTAGATGTTTTCAAGTGCCGCTCGATTAACGTGAGATAACATGCTAACTCGCTAAGCTAACGTTAATAATTTAAACAAAGCTCTCAACGGACTTCCTCTTTCTTGCATTGCGCAGATTCAGACGTCCTCATCGCCGAATTGTGTTATATCCTGAGGACTTCTTAACCTCACCTGTATAACAATGATTACCGGACCACTAAAGTTACTTTAGTTTAACACATTATTCTGACTACAGCCCCGGTACATACGTGCAATCACTTCCAGGCACCACAGCTGTGAACTACGGCAAGTATTTAAGGACAATACAGACCCAACGTTGAGAAAAAGATTAACGGCGTCAATTATATTATCGCGCGATACTAGTCTCGCGTTAACGCAGCACGTTAACACCGTTAACGGCCCAGCTCTAATATATATATATATATATATATATATATATATATATATATATATATATATATATATATATATATATATTTTTTTTTATGTTTTAAAATAGTACACTCATTTGAGTAGTGGAAAAGGGGTAGGATTAAATAAGTGTATACTTCTTCCTACTCCTTTTCGAACATGTAGATTGAGTTGTGTTTTGCTTTTGTTATTGTTGTTTGTATTCATTGCATGTTCGAAATAAAGATTTCAAATCAAATCAATAGCGGCCATTGTTTTGAACATGGCAATGGAAGGGACAATGGTTGCTATGTGCAAAACGATGGTTGCTATATGTAGATATTTGAGAATTATATCAACAGGAAAAGCCAGTGGAACAGCTTTTCCAATGTTTCACATCTCAACCTGGGTGCTCAACCAAAAATAAAGGGCACATCAAAGCCTCTCTCTCTCTGATTGCTTAAAACAATCAATAACGCACAACACCAACACTGGTCTTATAATGTATGAGGGTGCAGGCTATGACAAAATACAGTATGCAATGTAAACACACTAAAGACCCTTTCACACATGCTGCATGTAAAATCTTGTTTTTTTGCTTATTTCACACTGTATTGAATACCATTGATTAACCCGTGACTCGCCGTGACCAAACCCGATTTGATCCGCAAAGGGGGAGGTGCTCTGAAATGAAGAAATGTCTTGCTGTTTAGAAAATCCTAAAAATCGAAATCTTGATTTTTTTTACATATTTGAATTGTCATTGATGTGTTCCCTTATTTGCCCTTAGTTGCAAACTTAAATACAACTTGTAAATGAGGTAATTATTGTTATAATAGTTCCACAAATTTTCTTCCAAGTGAGGAGAAAAAACTACACGCGCGGGCTGTGGGCCTGTCCACAGGGGCCAAGTACTGTACTTAATAGGTGTTAACACACAGACGTCATTAGCTTTAGAATAACACACTATTAATACACTATCTTAATGTTATAAGTTCAGATGATTTATAAGCAACGTAACGCAGTGTCTAAAAAAAAGAGGCCTTGACGGCCTTTATAAAACGTGTGTTTTAACTTAATTAAAAACCATTAAAACACAGTTCGAATTTTATGAGCGAACGAATTTCGGTAGGGTGCATTTTTTCCAACCTAATGGCTAAAAGTAAATTAATTTAATACGGAAACGGAGTGATAAAAAATGGCTTTTTCATCGGCTTTTTCATTATTGTGGGGGCCCTGATGTAAACTGCGCTGGGGCGCGATGAGGGCGCGTTAACCCTTTCACTGCCACACTACACAAGCGCTTAGTAATGCTTCGCCTCAACTCCGTTTCTGGTAGAACTAGTGAGCGAATCTTTAATATTTTTTTTGATTCATATTCAGAGGTAATTCGTCGAGATATTTATATTTGGTATTTAGCAAAAATAAATATTAGAAATATGGTAAAAAAACCTTTTTATCCGTCACTACCACACTACAGAAGGTTACCCTTTCACTGCCACACTACACAAGCGCTTAGTAATGCTTCGCCTCAACTCCGTTTCTGGTAGAACTAGTGAGCGAATCTTTAATATTTTTTTTTATTCATATTCAGAGGTAATTCGTCGAGATATTTATAATTGGTATTTAGCAAAAATAAATATTAGAAATATGGTAAAAAAAACTATTTATCCGTTTTTTTATCCGTCACTACCACACTACAGAAGGTTAACCTTTCACTACCACACTACAGAAGGTTAACCTAGTTGTTGTGTCTTTCACTACCACACTACATGTATTTACATCTAAATGCTTATTGGTCAGGCGGTGACGTCATTAAGTTGATGCCATTGATCGGTGAGTATTAAACAGAGAGCAGGGCAGTGCATGTTTGCCAGTCACCATGGAACCCAGTCAGCAACCCACAGCGAGGGCACTTGCCGAGGCATTAAACCGGTTTGCTCACTTCGGAGCACACTGTGTTGAAGACGAACGCGCTTTAGGAACATTCATCACGGATTTCTTTCCGCAGAAGAAAAATCCAAAAAGAAACTCAGATTCTGGTTCAGAAGAAGAAGACAATTGTGACGAGTTAGAGGCAGATGATGATGATGGTGACAACACTAACGGATTTGAAGACGAGGCAGAGCCAGAAAATTATGGTGATGGTGGTGATGGTGACAAAACTAACGGATTTGAAGACGAGGCAGAGCCAGAATCTGATGATGGTGACAACACACCTAACGGATTTGGAGACAAGGTAGAACACGTAATGTGCGTTGTGGAAGTTGAATCTGACGAGAACCACGAACGCCAAATGGAAAGACTTTTGCGATTTACTTGTAAATGCGTCCAGGTTGATAAAGAAAATGACATTCTTAATCGGCGGTCATGTATCACAAAATTGGACCGTGATGAAGTTTACACAAGGCGTTTTGAGATAGCGGCTCTCGAAGAGGATCATAAAGACTTGATTATTATGGCGCAGCTCCAGGCTTTTGGTCGAAAGTCAGAATGGACTATCGGAAATAAATCGTTTTCCAAAAAAAGACAACGTGCTTACACAAACTATTTCTTCGGGGCGATACAAATCTGCCGTGAAGCTTTCCTCTTCATCCACGGGTAAGTTATTATTATTGTCTATTTAAAACTAATATAGTACATCATGCCTATTTTTTTTTAAATGATAATAAAATCTTGAAACTTGATTAGTCTTGTTTATTATTAGGGTCCCCCATTTTATTAAAACTAATTATAGTACATTATAGTAGAGTATAGTAGCATAGTATAGTATAAAGTATAGCAGATAGTATAGACCAAAGACACTATTTGTGTCTTTTGATTTGTGCCACAATTACAATAACTATCTCTCTCTGTCTCCACAATCATGTAGACTGGGTGTGGTACAGACAGGTACCGGTACTTGTGATGATGATGATGATTGATGATGATGATCTAACTATCTCTCTCTGTCTCCACAATCATGTAGACTGGGTGTGGTACAGACAGGTACCGGTACTTGTGATGATGATGATTGATGATGATGATGATCTAACTTCTCTGTCTCTGTCTCCACAATCATGTAGACTGGGTGTGGTACAGACAGGTACCGGTACTTGTGATGATGATGATCTAACTATCTCTCTCTCTGTCTCCCCCCCCCCCCCCCCCTCTTCTCTCCCAAGAATAGGTAAGGATCGCTTGATTGCAATAAGCAAACACATGTCAGAAAATGGCATGTGTCTTCGCACAAAGAAGCGATCGCCACACAACAACAAGCATTGCATAAAATATGAAGATATCGAAAAAGTTGTTCAATTTGTGTTGAATTATGCAGAAGATCATGCTGTTCACCTCCCTGGACGCCAGGCACACCAAAAGAACTTTACCGGTCAGCTGTTACCATCTTGCGTCACGAAGGCATCTGTGTGGCGTTTATATACCAAGGCAATGCCAGTTGGTAGGTGTAAGCAAATCTTTGTCAAAGAAATAGGTCAAATAGGTCTTTGTCAAATAAAAACAAAGCTTGAAAATGAATGACATTGTGCTAACATGTGTTCTTATTAATCTTTCAGACCAGCGAGCAGTGGGCCTGTCCACATTTAAGTCCCTCTGGAGGCAATTACTGAGTCATATCACAGCAATCAAACCAATGTCTGATCTTTGCTGGGTGTGTCAGAAGAACAATTATCTGGTTAGTGAACATCACAGTGTTATGAACTTTGAACTGCAACTTCTGTATGAAAAGTGTTATACAAATACAGTTTATTATTATTAATATTAATCATCATTTACTTAACTTTTTTTTTTCAGATTTTCAAAAGTGCCAATCTGCCAGAGGCTGAGAAGTCTGCAAAGCTGAAGCAGCAGGAACAACATCTGGCGCATGTAACCTCCGAGCGGGCTGCCTACAAGGGCATGCTTAAAGCCGCCAAGGAGATCGGTGATGGTCTTTCTCTGGGTGGTCATGTGCCACCGGCAAGCAAGCCCTTGACAATGCATTACAGTTTCGACTACGCTCAAAAGGTGACTACATACCAAGCCCTCTTTCACAACATCATGTTATAATTGTTATAACTACTGCATTGCTCCCTTTTTTTTCTTTCTAAAATCCTTATTCATTTATTGCAGGTGCACTACCCATCAGACCCCCTTCAACCAGGGCCCATGTACTTCTTGGCTCCACGCAAGTGCAGCATATTCGGTGTTTGCTGTGAGGCGATTCCACGGCAAGTCAACTATTTGGTGGATGAGGGGATGGAGTCCAGCAAAGGTAGCAACGCCGTCATAAGCTACCTGCACCACTTCTTCAAAGACCATGGTCTTGGGGAGACAGATGTTGACCTTCACTGTGACAACTGCAGTGGCCAAAACAAGAACAAGTACATGTTGTGGTACTTAGCGTGGCGAGCGCTACATGGTCTTCACCATCGTGTCAATCTCCACCTGCTGATTGTAGGCCACACAAAGTTTTCCCCGGACAGTTTCTTTGGGCTTCTCAAGCAGCGTTTCAGAAAGACCAAGGTGAACACTCTTGATGAGATTGCAGCAGTCGTAAGGGACAGCTCAGTGGCTGGAATCAACATACCACAGCTAGTGGGAAAGGAAGATGGCACTGTAATCGTGCAGTCCTACAACTGGCAGGAACATCTGGGGCCTTACTTCAAGCCACTGCCACAGATCAAGCAGTACCAGCACTTTAGGTGGGTGTGGTCACTGTGTGTTGTGTATTTACTGTAATTAATTATTCACACTTTAGTGCAAAGAATGTCATTGGCAAATGATACAAATGCATTGATATTGTTATGTGCCCTGTACTAACGTTTCACTTTATTATTGCAGCTTTGATTCCAAGGAACCTGGTGTGGTTGTGGCAAAGATGTCTATTGATGGCGCTGAAACCAGATTCCAGCTGCTCCGTGACGTCCGTGTCCTGCCGCCTATAGATGGACTTCCTGTGCTGCCACCACCGGGACTGGACTCTGCAAGACAACACTATCTGTTCCACAAGATCAGAGAGTTCTGTGATGAGGAAGCCCAGGACGTAACATGCCCGGCACCACCAGCCAAAATATCCAGCGGCGGTTCAAAAAGACCACGGTGATCATCTGGAGAGGCCATCAGAACATTGAACATTGACTTTAGCATGTCTATTTTTATCTCGTGTTATTTTAAATGCTAATAAAATCTTGAAACTTGATTTTGTCTCTTGTTTATTATCAGGGTCCCTTTCACTACCACACTACAGAAGGTTAACCCTTTCACTACCACACTACAGAAGGTTAACCTTTCACTACCACACTACAGAAGGTTAACCTTTCACTACCACACTACAGAAGGTTAACCCTTTCACTACCACACTACAGAAGGTTAACCTTTCACTACCAGACTACAGAAGGTTAACCTAGTTGTTGTGTCTTTCACTACCACACTACATGTATTTACATCTAAATGCTTCTGGAGAGGCCATCAGAACATTGAACATTGACTTTAGCATGTCTATTTTTATCTCGTGTTATTTTAAATGCTAATAAAATCTTGAAACTTGATTAAGTTTCTTGTTTATTATCAGGGTCCCTTTCACTACCACTACCAGTCACCAGACTCATTTTAATAACAAAGAGCCTCAGACTGGAAAGCTGCCAGGTGTTAATTGCCCTAGAGAGAGGGGGGCCATGGATTACAATGACTTCTGGGTAGTGTTGTAGTTGTTTCACTATTGTCACTGAATAGCCTGCTCGTCTCTTGAAGGCTATTATCTCTGAATACGTTTTGTGATAATCACCATGAATCATAGGAAGTAGCTTGCAAAGTATCCCACCAAAATGTTCAAGTGATGGCTTATTTTGAAGGTATGAATCTGTACTTTCATAATATGTAAAAAAAAAAAAATGAAGATCCCTCAACATGACCCTGAAGTCCATACCTGGTCACCCTTTATTTTAACTAGAAAAAAGTTCAGATTGCCCTCATTCGCAGCGATGTCGGGTATAACAAGAAATATTTTAAATAGATATTTAAATGATCATCTTCATACACAGGAGGAGATATTGTCTCTTTCTGCGTCCTGCCCTGCTCTACCTAGGAGCCACCCCTCCTAAACCACAGGCAGTATTTCCTACTGAGTCCTGTTGCAAAACTATTACAAAGAATAGTTGGGAGGGATGCAATCTTTCAAGACTTTAAAATGCATTGTTGCATCTATATTTAGCACATATGATAGAATTTCAATAGAAAATAAACAAAAAATTAAATACCAGTATTCAGTATAATAGTACTCGGTATAACAGTACAACAGTACTCAGTATAACAGTACTCAGTATAACAGTATAACATGCAAATAAAATACCATTACCACCAGACAGAACATTGTTTGACTCTGAGGGGAAAAGGGCAGATGCTCAAGCCCCCCTTGGGCCCTATGTGTGTGAAGAAAGACAACTATTGGAAGAGAGGACTAGAGAGAAAGGCTCTATTTAAACCATGAAACTGGTGTTTGAGTGTCAGAAGTTCTTCTGATGCAGATCACATTAGTTGAATTGTTGTCCAGGATGAATGTGTTGCATCTATATTTAGCACATAGAATTTCATAGATTAGAAGTATGTTGAGTTTTAGAAGTATGTTGAGTTTTTAAGCAGATGTCTACACATTTTTAGGGGTTGACACCTGAATAAATATACTGGAATATATTGGTGCTTCTTTAAATCTTGAGATTGTCTGAAGATTATCCCATGCTGGTCACAGTGGTAGGGTTTCTCTCCTGTATGAATTCACTGGTGAGACTCTCTCTCCTGTATGAATGTGCTGGTGTGTCTTTAAATTGAATGATCGAATTAAATGTTTCCTCCACTGTCTTTAAGGCTTCTCTCCTGTATGAATACGCTGGTGTCTCTTTAAGTGTTCATATCTTCTGAAGCTCTTCTCACACTGATCAAGTTTCAAGTTTCAAGTTTCTTTAATAGCTGTCATACAGAAGTACAGAATACTTTTGTACAAAATGCTTCTTACTGTTGCGCTCCAGAGACTGTGCAAGACAAGATAAGTATGAAATAAAAACATAGTAAAATTAGAAGTAAAAAAAAAGAGGTCACAGTGTTCAGTTTAGACATATGTACAATGTTCGATGCAGAATAGACGTAGTTACCATACAATATACAATACTGTGCAGTGTACTAATATACAATACTATATAGTGCAAGGCAGAAATGGAGAAATGGGACGAGGTGCAATTTAGGTACAATTCACAGTAGGTGTACGAGTTGTAGTGCAAATCCTTTATCAATAAATATAAAGTGTAAGTGTGTTTGTGTGATCTAAAGTGTGGAGAGTGGGTGCTGCAGTGTGTTGTTTGTTTGAGTGAGTGTGTGCGTGTGGGTGTGTGTGCTGTGTGCATTTGATGGTTGTTGCATAGTGATTATTGTTCGTTTAGCGATTATTGTTCGTTTAGCAGCCTGATGGCCTGGGGATAGAAGCTTCTTCTGAGTCTTTCTGTGCTCGCCTTAAGACTCCGGTATCGCTTGCCTGACCGCAGCAGTTCAAAGAGGCAGTTGTTCGGGTGGCTCGAGTCCTTAATAATTCTCTTAGCCTTCCCCTTGCACCGCTTGTTGTAAATGTTCTGGAGGGTGGGAAGCCCCCCTCCAATTGTGCGTTCGGCTGAACGTGTCACTCTTTGTAGTCTGCTACGGTCTTGTGCAGTGCTATTCCCAAACCAGGAGGTGATGTTGCCGGTCAGGATGCTCTCTATTGTACATGAGTAGAAGTTCCTAAGGATCTTCTGACTGACTTGGAACTTTCTTAGGCGCCTGAGGAAGTAGAGGCGTTGTCGTGCCTTCTTCACAACACTGTCAATGTGTGTGGTCCATGTCAAGTCCTCGGATATGTGGGCTCCGAGGTACTTGAAACTGTTCACTCTCTCAACCGGTGCCCCGTCGATGCTGAGGGGGCTGTAGTCCTTGACCCCCGACCTCCTGAAGTCCACAATCATCTCTTTTGTTTTGCTGACGTTCAGGGAGAGGCAGTTCTCCTGACACCACTGTGACAGGTTCTCTACCTCTTCCAGGTAGGCCCTTTCGTCGTTGGCAGAGATCAGGCCCACCACTACTGTGTCATCAGCAAATTTGATGATGGTGTTGTTGTTCCGCTGTGCTACGCAGTCATGTGTTTACAGGGAGTAGAGGAGGGGGCTCAGAACACAGCCCTGGGGGGCCCCTATGTTGAGCGTGATGGATGAGGAGGTGCAGTTGCCGGCTCTTACCACCTGGGGTCTGCCCGTCAGGAAGTCCAAGACCCACTGGCACAGGTCATAGTTCAAGCCCAGGTCCCTGAGCTTGGCTATGAGTTTGGAGGGGACTATGGTATTGAATGCTGAGCTGTAGTCGATGAACAGCATTCTCACATAGTTCCCCTGCCTCTTGTCCAGGTGTGATGCTGCTGTGAGGGACCTGGGCTTGGGCTATGACCTCTGCCAGTGGGTCTTGGACTTCCTGACTGGCAGACCCCAGGTGGTGAGAGCAGGCAACTGCACCTCCTCATCCATCACCCTCAACATAGGGGCCCCCCAGGGCTGTGTTCTGAGTCCCCTCCTCTACTCCCTGTACACACACGACTGTGTGGCTCAGCGGAGTAGCAATACAATCGTCAAATTTGCTGACGACACAGTGGTGGTGGGCCTGATCTCTGCCAACGACGAGAGGGCCTACCTGGAAGAGGTCAAGGTCCTGGCGGGATGGTGCCAGGAAAACAGCCTCTCCCTGAACGTCAGCAAAACAAAGGAGATGATTGTGGACTTCAGGAGGTCGGGGGTCAAGGACTACAGCCCCCTCAGCATCGACGGGGCACCGGTTGAGAGAGTCAACAGCTTCAAGTACCTCGGAGCCTACATATCCGAGGACTTGACATGGACCACACACATTAACAGTGTGGTGAAGAAGGCACGACAACGCCTCTACTTCCTCAGGCGCCTAAGGAAGTTCCAAGTCAGCCAGAAGATCCTTAAGAACTTCTACTCATGTACAATAGAGAGCATCTTGACCGGCAACATCACCTCCTGGTTTGGGAATAGCACTGCAAAAGACCGAAGCAGACTACAAAGAGTGACACGTGCAGCCGAACGCACAATTGGAGGGGGGCTCCCCACCCTCCAGAACATTTACTACAAGCGTTGCAAGGGCAAGGCTAAGAGAATCATTAAAGACTCCAGTCACCCGAACAACTGCCTCTTTGAACTGCTGCGGTCAGGCAAGCGATACCGGAGTCTCAAGGCGAGCACAGAAAGATTCAGAAGTAGCTTCTATCCCCAGGCCATCAGGCTGCTAAACGAACAATGAATGAACAATGAATGAACACTACACAACAACAACCACCAAACGCACATAGCACACACATCCACACGCACACACTCACTTTAAACAAACACACTGTAGCACCCACTCCACACACTTTATAGCACACACCCACTTTAAACAAACACACTGTAGCACCCACTCCCCACACTTTATATTTATGGATGAAGGATTGCACTACAACTCGTACACCTTACTGTAAATTGTACCTAAAATTGTACCTCATCCCATTTCTGCTTTGCACTAGATAGTACTGTACATTAGTACACTGCATAGTATTGTGTATTGTATATTATATGGTAACTCAGAACATTGTACATATGTCTATACCGAACACTGTGACCTCATTTTCTTCTTCTAAATTCATGCTATATTATGTTATTATGTTATTTGATACTATCTTGTCTAGCACAGTCTCTGGAGCGTAACAGTAAGAAGCATTTTGTATGAAAGTATTCTGTACTTCTGTATGACAACTATTAAAGAACTTGAACTTGAACTCCTACAGTATATGTTGGTGTAGTGGTCCAATGTATGCATCAAAGAGAGCATTACGGATGTGGTGACGTTGTTTCTGACCAGAGACGACGCTGAACTCTGTCTGTCTTCTGTTTGCTGTGTCTTTCCTCTCTGTCATGTCTGTCCTCTCTCTCTCTGCTGTGTCTGGCAGCGGTTTATTCTATAACAGGATACTGTAAACTAAGTAAACAGAACACACAGTAGTACTAGTAGTAGTACACACTGATTGAAATCTGCTTGCATAAAAACATTATATAAAATCACATTCTGGAGGTCAGTGTTAAAGTGCCACATGGAAGAGGTCTGGTTAGTGGTTAGAGTTAGAGGTGGTCTAGGTCTGGTTAGGGTAACTTAGGGGTAGTTAAGCATTCATTATAATTTATTATTATTATTTAGATAGATGGATGTAAAGGGCTAGACCAACTCTTAACCCCTATCCGGACCTAGACCACCTCTAAGTCACAACCCTAACTTAGGGGTTAGAGTTAGAGGTGGTCTAGGTCTGGTTAGGGGTTAGAGTTAGAGGTGGTCTAGGTCTGGTTATACTGATCCGATACCAGTGCATACATTACATTTATTTTATATTATATAAATTATAAAACTTTTTTTTCTTTTCTTTTTTACAGCTACTGTTTTATATATACTGTTTTTTAGTAATAACTAGAAAGTAATGGTATTTAAATTTATTCAACAACAGGTGATTGTATAGATTAGTATTAGTATCATTAATTGACAACTAACCTCAATGAGTTCACCCACGGAAAGGTTGTTGGCACATTGGTTCCGCACGGAGGTTACACAAGTAAGTAAGTAAGTAAGTAAGTAAGTAAGTAAGTAAGTAAGTAAGTAAGTAAGTAAGTAAGTAAGTAAGTAAGTAAGTAAGTAAGTAAGTAAGTAAGTAAGTAAGTAAGTAAGTAAGTAAGTAAGTAAGTAAGTAAGTAAGTATTTATAAAGCACCTTTCATACATGTCATGTAGCTCAAAGTGCTGTGCACAAACATAGGCATATATAACGATAAAAGCAATAAAGTCACAGTGATCAGTTAAGATCAATGTTTAAAAAAATTAAATAAAATAATAATAATAATAATAATAATAATAATAATAATAACGTAAAAATGAAAATAACGTAAAAATGAAAACATGAAAACAGTCATTTGCTTACCAGTTTGGGAGAACAGGTCCGCACAAACATGTCCGCTCAGTAGCAACCGGAAGTAGGAAATGCACTAAACCAATGCACTTGTACGGTAGGTAGCAATGTTAGCTCTTATAACGCTAGTGTAGTTACGTTTTTATTAGTGGTCAGAGTTGGGTCCATAGGACTTATCCAAGCCCCATGGATCCATCAGTGGCCGCGTATTGTGTGCGTATGTACCCGTTCCCTCATCTAAAGAGTTGGGTCCATAAGGCTTATCCAAGCCTTACGGATCCATCAGTGGTTGTGTATTGTGTGCGTATGTAACCGTTCCTTCATCTAAAGAGTTGGGTCCACAAGGCTTATCCTAGCCTCATGGATCCATCAGGTTTTTCCAAGCCATAACTATTTGTAAGCTAGACTGTATAGGTACGTTTTTAATTTTCCTTTAAAAATGTGTATGGAGCTGGCGTTTCTGATGTGTGTTGGTAGTGTGTTCCATAGTTTTGGGGCATAGTTGGCAAATGCCATACTTCCTATCCTCTTTTGGTTTCTGGGCGTGTCTAGTAAACCTGTAGTGGATGACCGTAGCGTTCTTGAGGGCAGATAACTAACTAGGGAATTTGCTATGTATTTTGGGCCTTGCTCATTAAGAGCTTTATATGTTAGGAAAAGGACCTTAAAATCAATTCTATGAGTTATTGGAAGCCAGTGCAGAGTGGCTAGGACTGGAGTGATATGTTCTCTTCTCCTTGTATGAGTTAGTAATCGAGCTGCAGAGTTTTGGATAAGCTGAAGCTTCCCAATGGTTGCTTTGGGAAGACCAGTGAACAGTGCATTACAATAGTCAAGCCGACTTGATACAAAAGCATGAATCAGTGTCTCTGCATCCTTTTTATTTACGAAAGGTCTTACTTTCGCTATGTTTCTTAGGTGGAAGAATGACGTTTTCATGGCCTTATTTATATGAGACTTAAAGGTCAGGTCTGAGTCCAAGATGACACCTAGGCTTGTAACCTCAGTCTTTACATAGGATGACAGACTCCCCAGGTTTTCACACAGCACTTCCCTTTTCGCTTTTGGGCCGATCAATAGGATTTCGGTCTTGCTTTCGTTTAATTTTAGGAAGTTATTGTTCATCCACTTGTTTATTGCTAACAGACAATTTGTGATGGACTGTATGGCTGTAGTGTTATTTGGTTCTGCGGAGATATATAGTTGTGTATCATCAGCATAACTATGGAAGCATACATTGTGGTCTCGAATGATGTCCCCGAGGGGCAGCATATATAGTGAGAAGAGTAATGGACCAAGGCAGCTTCCTTGTGCAACTCCAAAGCTGCTGTCATGTTCCTCGGATACATTGTCTCCAAGCTTAACATAGAACCTTCTCCCCTTAATGTATGTTATGAGCCAATTTAGTACATGATCGGAAAAGCCAACCTGTCTTTCAAGACGACTGATCAAGATATTATGGTCAATCGTATCGAACGCTGCACTAAGGTCCAATAGGACAAGAATTGAGACTTTGCCAGCATCGGAGTTTAGCCTGAGGTCGCTAACTATTTTAGTAAGGGCAGTTTCAGTGCTGTGATTTGTTCTGAAACCTGATTGTAATTCCTCCATGATGTTATTATCTTTGAGAAAGGAGTTTATTTGTACTGAGACTATCTTTTCTAATATCTTGCTGATAAATGGAAGGTTCGATATTGGCCTATAGCTTTTTAGTTCGTTTACATCTAAGTTTGTTTTCTTTAGTAGTGGTTTTACTACAGCCGTTTTAAATGCATCTGGAAAAGTGCCTGTTTGAAGCGACATATTTATGATTTCAAGGACATGATTTGAGACACTATCGAACACCCGCTTGAGAAATGCTGTTGGTATAGGATCGAGGCAGGAGGTGGTGGAATTACACTCAGAGACAATCTTACAGAGGTCAGGTAATGTAATACATGTGAATTCCCCCATAGTTATCTCAGGTGGGTTTCCACTCACAGCCAGATCTATATCAGAGGCAATGCTTGCTCTAATCAATGATATTTTTTCATTAAAGAAAACTGCGAACTCTTCACATTTTGTGGCTGATTGCTGCGGTATATGGGGGGGTGGCATGTTAATCAGCCGGTCGATGGTGGAAAAAAGTACCCTGGAGTTACCCATATTTTCTGAGATCATTTTGGAAAAATATTCCTTTCTCGCAAGTTGTATTGCCTTATTGTATGCGCCCATGGCGTCTTTGTATAAATTAAAGTGAGCTGTGAGTTTGAATTTCCTCCATTTTCGCTCGGCTATCCTACATTTTCTCTTGTTATCTTTAACATTGGTTTTATTTAACCATGGAGAGATTCTATCAGTTTTTACCTTTTTAACCTTCAGAGGGGCAACAGTATCTAACACTGTTGACAAGGTGCTGTGGAAGTTTTGCACTTTCTGATTTAAGGAGGATTCACTGCATTGGTCATATGATTTCATCATACTAGAGAATTTTGCTTCAGCTCTAGCGTCCAGAAGCCTTCTGTGAACTAGGAATTCACTTCTGGTCTTATGTAATATTAGGCTTGTACCATAGAACACACAATAATGGTCAGAAATTGGAATTTGTTTTACTGATACATTCTCAATGTTTAGCCCTGTTGTTATTAGTAGGTCCAGAGTGTTGCCATGTTGGTGGGTGGCCTCGTGAACATGTTGCATCAGTCCAAAACTGTCCAGTAGGTTCAGAAACTCGCAACCCCTGGGGTCATCCTTTTTGTTGATATGAATGTTTAGATCTCCATTAAGAATGATTCTATCATACCTGGTAATGCAGATCGATATGAGTTCTGAAAATTCCTGTATGAAAAGTGGCGAGTACCTTGGTGGTCGATACAATGTCACACATACTACTGGCATTTCTGTTTTCAATACAATAGCAAGGTATTCAAATGATAAAAATTTTCCCAGGTCAATATCACTGCACACAAATTGAGTGGAGATGATTGCTGCTATTCCGCCTCCCCTCCCACTCTCTATTCTATTGATTGATAGAATTTAAAATTGGAAGGGCAGGTCTCAATCAGTGTTGCTACACCAGTGATGTTGTCTAGCCATGTCTCTACTAAAAACACCATGTTTTACTATGAGTTCATTTATCAGAAATGATTTTTGTTTCAGCGCTCTAACGTTGAACAGTGCTAGTTTTAGCTGTACGGGGCGTGAGACAGTCTGTGGTTGAACACTGATATTGATAAGGTTCGATTTACATATGGGACGTGATAATGAGTAATTGATTAGTCTTCTGGTGATCAGAATCGGGATGACACTCAACGTGTTTCTGCTTCTGTATATAGTCTACAGAGCTAGATATGGTTGGTTGTCAGGCCAGTGATACTACACATTGTATGACGTTATGTATTAGCACATTTACCCCCGATATGTTTGGATGGATGCCATCGGGTCTGTAATGGTCTTTCCTGGACCAGAGCAGATCAAAGTTATTTATATAGCAAAGTCCTATAGTAGTACAGTAGGTCTGTAGCCACTGGTGCAACCAGAACAGACGGCTAAATCGCTCAGATCCACGACCTATGGATGGAATGGGGCCAGACACAATGCATATTTTGCCCAGGCTTTCAATAGTGAGTATTAGTGATTCAAAGTCAGATTGGAGTTTAGCGGATTGTCTAGCCATTACGTCATTTGCTCCGATATGAATGATAACGGTGTGGGCGGACGGATATCTGTCGATGATTTCGGGAGTACACTCTAGTAAGTCAGTAACTTTTAAACCGGAAAAACAATATGTAATGCCGTGTGGTATTTGCAAAAACCTGGTGATGGAATCTCCGATGAGTAGGATCTCTGGCTGTTCATGGATGCATTCCCCGTCGTAGATGGCCAAGTTTCTATGGTGAAAAGCCGCAGGAGTAGCGTCTGCATTGCTGGCGGAGTTAGACGGTTGGTCGGGCAGCAGCGCCGTGTGGAGGGGCTCGTTCACAGCGGCATTTCTATCGATAACACTCGCCGCTTGAATGATCGTACTGGCATGGGCTGCAGAGCACCGCAGGCGAGGATGTTTAAACTTTGGGGAGTCGGACCCATCGCGTGAGTCTGGGGAATTTGGCGATGTGAGAGCAAACAGGGCAGATCGCTTTCTGCTCCGGGTTGCAGCTATATTTCCATGGTTGAGTCGTGAGCTGGAGAGGGCCGCCATCCTGGAAGCTTCGCTTGGAGCCTGGCTAGTAGCTAGGCTAGTAGCTAGCATCGGATAGTCTTTGAGCAAAGCTACAGTACTAGCAGGAGACGGAAACGAGGGAGTGCCTAGGAGGCTGGGATCATTACAAAGAGGATTGAATCGGTTTGATAGTTGAGGTGAATCAACGGGATCATATAGAGGAAGGGAGAGCTTCCTTCGGCCCCTCACCACTGTCGCCCAGGAGGGACTACTGGTGCAGCCTGCATCCGCTTGTTCCATGCTAGCCAGCCTGGACATGAGCTCCGTTTGACGCTTGAGAAGATCCATTACTAGTATCTCGATGGACTTCAGTTCCGTTCGCATTTCTGCGACATCTGACGTTGGAGACATTTCGTCTGGGGAGTTTAGCACTGTGAGTACTGTAGCTTGTAGCTGTAGCTATGGCAACAACAAGCTCCGATAGCTTAGGTCACGTCCAGTAAAAAGTCACATAAAACCAATAAATCCAACAACATAAACGATAAGAGCAAAAGTCACTGTGATCAGTTAAGATCACTGGTTAAAAAATGGTAGAAAGAAAGAAAACAAAAACGTAGAAAGAAAACAGTCTAAAGTTTGAAAGTTTGGGAGGTCCGCAAAAACACGTCCGTTCAGCAGCAACCGGAAGTGTAGTTGTTGCACTTCCTCCTATCCAGTCGTCTCCGTTTAGGTTAGCTACTACTTATGTATTTTTTATCTGTTTTGGTTTTCCTGATCTTTCACGTTTTTTTTATTATTTTCTTTTACCATGCTGCTATCTTTTGCATTTTATTGATGTTTTTACTATGTGAAGCACTTTGTGACCCTGGTCTGTGAAAGGTGCAATATAAATAAACGTTACTTACTTACTTACTTACTTACTTACTTACTTACTTACTTACTTACTGTAGTAGCAGAGGCTCTGTAGTGATTTTTAATGCGAAATAATTTGCCAACTTGCTGTACTTTGTTTGCAGGTCTGCAGCTGGATTATGAATAGTCCCAACTTTAGCCAAGGTAACGTTAAGCTAAAACTAGCTTTTCAAATAGCTCTTCAGCTAATGCTAATAACAGAGCTCCCCGTCACACTGCTCTACTCGGGACAATGGCATTAAGAAAAGTTATAATTATTTTGTCTCGTCTTGTTTTAGTCAACAATATCAACATACTGTACATGAAGAGAAATTTCGTCCTGGTTTTTGTAAATTACATTTTTGTGTCCTCAGTTGTGGTCAACGATATTTACTTAACTATTTAGTAGGGCTGACCTTCGAAGCTTTTTTTTAAATCGAAGCTTCGGGGCCGAGCTTCAATTTTAATTCGAAGCTTCGAATTTTTTTTTCATTATTTTTTCATTATTTTTTTATCTTATGTTGTGGGACACTTTGGTAAACTTTGTTGTTTTTAAATGTGCTCTATAAATAAAGTGGATTGGATTAATTAATTAAGTAGCCCCTTTCGTGACTGTGACGCAGCCAACAAGGTTTCACTCGGCTGTGTGATTTAATTCAAGGTGGATCGCTGTTGTCGTTTGAACAACTTCAGATTTCATGGGAACTACCAATCCCCCAAATCAAGAATGTTTAAGATGAATGAAGTAAGATTTTGATTATTTGAAATATGGCCTGTGTAGACTAAACTATGCACAGAATTATGCCAGTCTACAAGGTCCGGATTCTACATGGTCCGGCAATGTAGACCTTGTAGACTCCACTACAGACCAATTATCAGTGAATGTTCATGCATTTTTAAGAAGGGCTACTTCCACAAAAAAACAAAGAACTCACCAAAACATCTCAGTAGCACCTTATCTAAATGTTCTATTTCATATATGGAGATTCATATTTATTTATGTATTGCATGCATTTCTACATTTTATTTCCTGTTTTGTTTATTCATCCCAGTATCTTTCTTTCGTATGTGTGGAATTCTACAAGGCATGTAGGTGTATATGTATTTGCGGATGATATCCTTCAAACAGGCAATAGTGATGATATAATTTGGGCAGTGCTGAGCTGGGTTACTTTCCTCCAGTGTATTCGTCGCACGCACGCACACACACACACACACACACACACACACACACACACACACACACACACACACACACACATCGAAGCTTCGAAGTATTTAAGACAGCCCTACTATTTAGTCACGTTAGCGTCACATGGTCTTCAATAACGTGACGTCACTGAATCTGAATCTGAATATGTTGGAATAAGTAGCACAGCTACATATGTTGGAATTGCAATGCTGATCGAATCTCACCAGATGGCAGTATCATCTACCTTTTGAACTCAGATAGAAAGGGATCAGGACAGACTATTAATTAACTGGACTATCAAGACTCGCTCTGAGGGGGAGGAGCTCTTGCAAAGCAATCGCAAGCAGATCTGCTCGCCTCAAAACCTATACTGTCCCGTAAACACGTGTAATTATTACATATAAACGAGTAATCGCGATCACCGATGGGATCATTGTAATTATTCTTTTTGGATTACCTTTTGGCTAAAGTAAGGACCCCCAATGTCTATTTTATCGAACCTGAAACATGTTTCTGTAACAATCACAGTTTCTTACTTTGCCGGACCTAAACCAAGCGTTTTGTAACAATCGCATTTTCGGGGTAAGACTCTGAGCTCGCAGACGGTCTTATACCACCCTCTAATGCCTTCTTCCATTATTGCACCCCGTTAGAAACGGGTTAGTTTCTTTTCTCCACTGAGCTGCGGCGTGGGGGCGGGTCCTAAACACTCCGGCAAAACACACGCTTGTAGGGATGGTTTGGACTACTGACCCCGCCCGCCCGTTGAAGTGCAATGCCCAACAACGTCGGAGACAGGATCGCTGTGGATAACTGGAATGGCGATAAGATAATTGGATTCTTTTTTTTGCATTACATCAGATACCAGGTAAGGACACTATATATGAAAGCTTGCGTTGATCTTAGTGATGCACAATATATCGCCCGATATGGCAGTTTTTTTTACACATCAGTATCGGTCCGATATCAAGATAGGGCCGATATATATATAAAAAGATTTTTTTTTTTTTTTTTTTTTTTTTTTATACATGTTTTGGCCTTAATAACCCTTCAAGGTTGACGGGGCTTTTTGGACCCGTGGGCGGAGAACAAAGGGATTTAGAATGACTCATAAATGCTCTGGAAGTCGCGCTTTTCAGAAATCTGTAAAAAATTGAAAAATGACAATTTCGAGTGCTTTGAGATGTACTATATATGTCTCCTTACTTGCTAAACATAATACGACTTGTAAATACGTTTAATTCTTGCTAGATGGTATGCTTGTAATTATCTACGTTTGCCAGAGAACTACAGCGCGTCACGAAACGCACATACACGCACGCGCGCACACACACAAGAGAAGTGTGTGCGCTGTGAATAAGTGTTAGACCCCCGCAGAGGTGAGAGGTATCAGAGACCAGTCTATGACATCGCGATAAAACATTAACTACTTGCTTTTTATGTGCAAGGAAAGAAGGAAGAGGTGGACTGCATAAGCATTATTATTATTATCATTCTCGAGAATACATGCGGACCCGACGGAACGTTAACTTTGTTATGAATTAAAAGTAGTCTAACATGCTTTTCATCCACTCCCGTGTATATACCCACATCGCGCTAAAACAACATAACTACTGTATGGCAGAGACAGAGTGCGTGTGTGTACGAGTTATGAGTTATCTCGCAGTTCATTCAAGCGTGCATCACGGTGATGACAGCTCTCTATCTAGAGTAGAAAGGTGCGCTCAGGGGTCCTGCATTATTATTATTATCATTCTCGAGAATACACGCGGACCCGACGGAACGTTAACTTCTGAATTAAAAGTAGTCTAACATGCTTTTCATCCTCGCCCGTGTATATACCCACGTCGCGCTAAAACATCAACTACTGTATTATAGAGACAGAGTGCGTGTGTGTACGAGTTATGAGTTATCTCGCAGTTTTCTAGAGTAGAAAGGTGCGCTCAGTAGAGCACACACACACACACACACACACAGAAGGAATTTCTTGTACAGCGAGTTGGGCGTTTTATTTATTTTATCACTTGTAGGCTACCATAGCGAAGGCTCATGGCAGCAACGTTAGTGGTTGAAACGTGATTCGAGAGTGATACCAAGTGGAAGGAAATATATCCTGTCATCAGTGCGTATAGCAGGTATCCTCGAAATTCTCCGCTATCTCCTCTGCAAGCTCCTGTCCGGCTGCACTGCTCCAACTGCCTGTGTCTGTCTACTGCTTTGGTCCAATCATATTCAGCGTCCCGTCAGAATCCCCCCCCCCCCCCACCCACAGTCTGCAAATCAGAGGCAGAGTAGGGCGGGTCTTCACGAAATGCGTGTTGTCTCTTTCAATGGGTCGGAGTCAGAGCGAGAGTTGACAGCGCATATACACTATACAGGTAGTCTAATCTGCAGGTACTGTAGCGAGTAGCATAGTTTTGCCAGCAGGCAGCTAGTAGAAAAATATGGCATGTTCAAAGATGGCCAGTAAAATAAAAGTCAACAGTGAAAATCGCTGCAATTCAAAGGTGAAGCAACCAAGTCCTCACTCAGTGGCATGGGTGTTGGCTAAACACAAGAAGCCATTCTGATTGATTGAATTGATTGAAAAGTTTATTAACAGATTGCAGAATGGGTACAGTACAGTACAGCTCAATACATACAATTGTTAAGGGGATGCAGACCAGAGAAAGACTTTCGTCTTGTTTACATCAGGGTCCCCCATTTTCAATTCATCATAACATATATGACATACATGACATACAGATAGACAGTACTGCTACATCTATACATTTATGACATATCAGATTTGTAAATACAGTACTGTTTGTGATACAAAAGTGTCCAGAAAAAGAGTGTATATACATTTGGCGTAGAAACTGTACATTGGAGGTGGGGGGGGGGGGGGGGGGGGGGGGGTTGGGTAGGGGACACACACACATTTTACACTGTACATTGGAATACTGACAAAGCCTTACTTGGTCATTTACTGTACAACTAGGTTAGGACATTTGTAGGGGCCAGTTTCGAATTGCAGTCTCACGTAGGTGTTTTTTGAGAGTGTTTTTGAAAGTGGGTAGTGATTCACATTCCTTTACAGCTTTAGGTAGGGCGTTCCACATTAAAGTTGTACAGGTGCCAGTGGACAACCTACCCACGGCAGTGGACAATCTACCCACAGCACCAGTGGACCGTCTACCAAGGAACCATTCACCTGTTGCCATCACGCAACAGGCAGATAAATCCCAGAAGGCCACGGCTGGCCGCCTGTTTTGCGTAAGTTGTAAGATGAAGACCCCCTGGAAGTGCTGTGAATGTGGTATGGCCCTCTGTATCATTCCAGACAGGAACTGCTTTTTCACATATCACTTAGTGTGATACAGAACAGGCAGATACAACCATGAGGAGACACCTATTATTATTTTTTTTATACATGTGCATCATTTAATTTTTTTGTAGATTTTGCCTAAATTCATTGTGGTCGCGCTCTCTGCCAAATATCATATGAGGCACCTTGTATTACTATTGTAATCCAAAAGTGATATATAGGGTTGTTCATTGTACAATACAATTGATACAGTTGATGTTTCTTGTTGATTATTATTATATATTATGTTTTTTTAATAAAATTGTGTGATATTCTATTCCAGTTGTGTTTTTTCATTTTTTTTAGTGATACACACAATGCCCTCTGAGAATACTTCTGTGTGTGTGTAACCAAATGCATACCTACATGTATGACCTATATCTATCTACTACTTTTGGATATGAGCATTTTTTTATTTAATAATTCTCTCTCTCTCTCTCTCTCTCTCTCTCTCTCTCTCTCTCTCTCTCTCTCACAACCACAAATTGTTATTGGTTTGCTTCTTTTTCTTACAGTACTATATATACTGTACTTTACTGTATATACTGTACAATCCACTGTACTGAAACATCTCAATATAAGTAATCATGGTATGCTGCAAAAGGGGCATTAGCACACTGCAATACAGTACATGGTAATGTAATATGGTACAGTACTGTAAATACCATCTCTCTCTCTCTCTGGCTTTATTGAGGAAGGGCACAACTCTATCAGCTGAGTAACAATGTTCATCAAAGTGTTGAGTGCTACAGTGTAGGTTAGTATATTAGGACAAGTGCATACCTACATGTATGACCTATATCTATCTACTACTTTTGGATATGAGCATTTTTTCAATACCCAACTATGTAGTGGCCGCTTGTCGCTAGGCTAGGCCTCCTGCTGGGTCCATTCACTGGAATAACAAAGGAATGACTGGGCCTTTGCTCCAGGTGTGAAATGGTTCTAGTGACAATGATCACATTGAATGGAGTGTAGTTCTCACATCAGATAGCTGAATGAACTTGGATCAAGTTCAAGTCCTATCCTGAAAAGTAGTTAGGATTTTACCAGAATGTTTGATAGGACATTGATTGAAAACTATCGTCTCAAATTTGACAATTGATGGCTTATTTTGAAGGTATGAATCTGTAATTTTACATTATGTAACAAAAAAAAGGGAAAATTCTGAGAAGGTGGAGCTAGTTACTTTAGACCTTGAAGGGTTTCAAAATATCAGTCATTTCTAAAAATAAGTTACAAAAGTAAAAAAAAAAAATGCGTTTTGGAAAATAGCTCTTTATTTGATTATCATAAAAAAGTGTTTTCTATACAGAGATATCGACATCGGTAAATATCGGTATCGGCCAGAACAGCAATATTAATATCGGTTATCGGTATCGGCCACAATTTTCACATCGGTGCATCACTAGTTGATCTGATATTTATTTCTACTGCGATTGAAGCTATCTGTGTTTTGTGTGTGTGGCTGTCTGCCGTTGGGTTGCAGGAGGGGGAGGGGGGGGGGGGGGGGGCGCCGTGCTCCAGGGCGCATTTCATGTATTCACAAGGAAGGATAATAATGATAATCTAGCGTTGATTTCAGGAAGATCCGATAATCAGGCGAAAAATGACGTGTTTATTGAATTACACAAAAACGAAATGTTCACGTCTTTTCCCTGGAATTACTCAGAAGCAACCAAACTATATTCATATTCAAAACGGTATAAAACGGAAATGAAAGGATGAAAAAATAATCCGTTTTTTGCACGTTGACCAGAAGCAACTCACTGAGACTCGACAGCGTTATTAGACCCATAGCTATACTATAAAATATAGGTTTATCTCTACAAACTACAACTACGTTTACATGGAGTTAATGGACGGCAATGAAGGGGTCACTTTCCGGAAGGGGCATGGCACTCAATGTGTTGAATAGTTTCAAAATATCAGTCATTTCTGAAAATAAGTTACAAAAGTAAATTTTTTTTAAATGCGTTAAAATAGCTCTTTATTTGATTATAATAAAAAAGTGTTTTCTATACAGAGATATCGACATCGGTAAATATCGGTATCGGCCAGGACAGCAATATTAATATCGGTTATCGGTATCGGCCACAACATCGGTGCATCACTAGTGGATATTGCATTATTGCAGCAGTTTGCAGTCTACTGCTTCATCGCTACGATGTTAATGTGATGACTATATGATCTTAGTGATGCACAATATATCGGCCGATATGGCAGTTTTTTTACACATCAGTATCGGTCCGATATCAAGATAGGGCCGATATATATATATATAAAAAAAAAAAAAAAAAAATTATTTTTACATGTTTTGGCCTTAAATAGTTTCAAAATATCAGTCATTTCTGAAAATAAGTTACAAAAGTAAAAAAGAAATGCGTTTTGGAAAATAGCTCTTTATTTGATTATCATAAAAAAGTGTTTTCTATACAGAGATATCGACATTGGTAAATATCGGTATCGGCCAGAACAGC
Organism: Notolepis coatsorum; assembly: GCF_963971535.1. Lineage (NCBI taxonomy): Eukaryota > Metazoa > Chordata > Actinopteri > Aulopiformes > Paralepididae > Notolepis > Notolepis coatsorum. The sequence continues at coordinate 1,180,384 of NW_028174886.1, read as the reverse complement.
AATATTAATATCGGTTATCGGTATCGGCCACAATTCTCACATCGGTGCATCACTAGTTGATCTGATATTTATTTCTACTGCGATTGAAGCTATCTGTGTTTTATGTGTGTGGCTGTCTGCCGTTGGGTTGTAATTGTCTAATTCAATTATTTTTTATTTCTCCACTTGGTGAATACACAGGTCACAACATGTTTACATGAACGTTTTCGAGTTGTATTTGGAGTGCATTCTGCAATCTGTTAATAAACTTTTCAATCAATCAATCAAACTATACACTGTAAGGCTACTTTCCTCCCTCACTTCCAGTGATGAAGCTAAGCTATGCTAACGGAGCGACTGTTCCCTAAGCTAAATGCACGCACAGAGACAAAAAAGGTATGTATCTTCTTGTCTAACTCCAGGGAAGATGTTAAATAAGCTAATTTCCCAAAATGTTGGAGTTTTCCTTTAAGGGGATGCAGACCAGAGAAAGACTTTCGTTTTGTTTACATCAGTCAAAGTGTGCAGGGGTGAGGTGGGTTCTAGGAGTACGGTCAAGTAGTAGTCTGACCAGTTTGTTTTGTGATGTTTGTAATCTTGTTTTTAGCGCCTTTGAGGTGCTTTGGTACCATGAGGTGCAAGCATAGTCGTAGTACCCTTAAATGAGTGCTCCTGCCAGAGTCTTCAGGGTATTCTTGTTTACCAGAGAGGAGATCCGGTACAGGAATCACAGGAATGACTTTTTTTTATTACATTGGATGCCATTTTGTCACAGGAAAGATTTGCCTCTAGGATGGAACCTAGGCATGTAATTTCATCTTTCCTTGTGACAATATTGTCACCCACTGTAACTGAGAAGCCGTCGGCCTTGCTGAGTTTGTTATTTGAACCGAAGAGAATGGACTCTGTTTTACCCAGGTGTAATGATAGTTTGTTATCAGCGAGCCAGGTGCAAATTCTGCCGAGTTCTGAGCTGAGGGTTTTTTCAACCTGTAACTTGTTCTTGTCAGAGACCAGCAGGGCTGAGTCGTCCGCGAACAAGAACAAGTTGCAGTCACAAGCTGACGACATGTCATTTGCATAAATTAGGAACAGTAGCGGTCCTAGTATGCTTCCTTTTGGAACACCACAGCTCACTGTGAGGGGGGGGATAGGGTACCATTTACCTCCACCATCTGTTCTCTCCCCTCCAGGTAGGATTGCATCCAGCTCACTAATAAACTATCAAAACCAATTGCCTTTAGCTTGTCAATCAGAATGGAGTGATTGACAGTGTCGAAGGCCTTTTGTAGGTCCAGCATGACCATGCCGCAGTATTTGCCCGCGTCCACCTCTTGTTTGATGTGGTCGTTCAAATAGAGAAGGCATGTGTCAGTGGAGTGGGATGTTCTGAAGCCAGATTTTTTCCCGCTAGGTACTTTTCGACCTGTTCGTAGACTATTTTTCCCATGACTTTCGAGATGGAGGTAAGAATAGAAACAGGGCGGTAGTTGCCTGGGTCTAATTTGCTGCCCTTTTTGTGCAGGGGGGTCACTCTCGCAATTTTGAAGTCCTCGGGGACGTGTCCCTGTTGTATGGAGAGGATTATTATGTGTGTGATGACTGGGGTGATGGCGGCTGCTGAGTCTCTGAGGAATTTGGAGGGGATGTTGTCATGGCCAGTGGCCTTGTTAGGTTGGAGGGTGCTCAGTTTTTTTAGTACCTCATCTGTTGTTACCATTTCCAGTTTGAAGTCGTCTTTGCGGACCCCTAGGTTTTTGTAGTATGCTATGTGTTCTACCCCATAATGCCCTGAGTGGGAGGGTAGTTTATTAACCAGTGTTGTGGCTATGTTTGTAAAGAATATGTATAGGTATTTGGCCACATCCAGTTTGTCTGTGATGAGCGTGTTTTCTGTCATTTATGGTTTTTAGTTTTTTGCTGCGGCCTAGTTGGTTGTGGAGTAATTTCCAAAGTTTGCAGGTTTGTTTTTGTTTTCCTCGGTTTTGTCATTGATGAAAAGTTTTTGTGCGGTTTTGATCATGGTGTTTACGTCATTTCTTAGTCTGTTTCTTTGAATTTTTTTTTCAACAATGTGGGTTTGGAGTTCACTGTTTGCACTTTTGGTAAGCTTTGTCTGACTTTTATGAAGTTCAGAGCATTTTCTGTCTCTGGTTTTCATAGCGGTCAGTATTTCAGTGTGCATCCATGGCTCAGCGCGATTTTTAACCCTGGTGGTGCCATGTTGTTAACTATTGTTGTGAATTTGGTTTTGAATCCAAGCCATGTTTCTTTAACCTGTGTACCACTGAGCTCATCTGACCAGTCTATGCTCTCCAGTTCTTGGTTAAAGGCCTCTCTAGAGTAGGTTTTGAGGTCCCTAGATGTGACTGTCATATATCATATTAGCTTACGCTCTGCTCGTAGTGGAACATATCCTATATCCAGTCTAATACTGAATACATTTCTTCACATGTACACACCCATCCGCCTGGCCACACCCCCATCCGCTCCTCTACATAAGCGGGGATGTGGCCATACTAACAGCTCCTTCCTTATTTTCACCACCGAGAAGTGTCTGTATACACTACTTGAGTTTAGTGCCGAAATAGTTGGAAAGGAGCTACGTTGAAGAGAAGGAGCTGCGTTGACATTATATCTTTGTTTTCTCTCACTATTTGAGGAAATACAGCGATAATGTCTTCGCCACCGGAGTGTCTAGAAGATGATGATCATTCTGACTTCCACCGGCGCTTCGTATTAGGGGCTTGCGTCGCTGAGCAATCCCCGCCGCCATTGCCTCCGGCTCTGCAGTTGGACACTTTGCTTGGGAGGCGCTCGGCCGTGTGAGGGCTGACGCCCTATCTGGCGCGGGTGATGTTTTTGCGACGCGGGCGCCAGGTGTGTCGGTTGTGGGGGGAACAACTACACAGCTTACGAAGGCCGGCTCCAGGCTGGTATCCTTTTTCGCTGCCACTTAGCGGCGTGGAGGGGGTTCTGATTTGATGCCCACGTTAACATTAGCTCCTCCTCAAGTAAGAGCTTTGTTTTCCTGGGACTGTGATTCCGAATCTGCGGTTCAATTCCCCTACCCGACGCATGGAAAAAGTTTCGCCAACACGTCGAGCTAATGTTTAGTGGACCGTTCAACGGCAAGACAGAGGAAATCAAATGCAGCTATCTCCTACTATGGATCGGGGAAAAGGGAAGAGACATTTTTAACACATGGCAGCTTTCCGACGCCGACAGGAAAAAGCTCAAAAGCTACTACGACAAATATGAAGAGTCAGGGCTCTACAGTGCGACCATATTGCTTGCATATGCCCCTAGAAATATGTGTGTGCGTACCGAAAAAATCAATTACTTGCACGGTGTGCGAGTGAAGATTACAGCCTCAGTCGTGCTTTTTTCTCCACTGATAATCGTTCAAAAACTACAAGTCCCACATTGCACTCAAGCCAACGGTCCAATCACAGTAGAGTGACGTGACTGGTTTCAAGAAAAAAAAAAGGAAATTACCAATCGGAAGCTCTCATTTTCTTTTTGACTTCCTGAAAGTCCGCCATTGCGATATGCTAGCGTTTTCCGAGACAGTAACTTATTCTAGTCTTACCAATAGCAATAGATTTGAGAACACCTAGATTTATCGATAGCAATAGTAATATAACGTTAATGCAACAAAACGAATGCCTTGCTTTGTTAATCATAACGTTGATACAGTAGCGTATGTCGTTGTGTTGGCTGTAACTGACATGAGAATAGCAACACTGTGTACACATTAAAATTGCGATAATCGATTCTAACATTTTCAAATCGATGCAGTTGAATTTTCCCCTTAGGATCGATGCATTGCGATGCATTGTTACACCCCTACACCATGTGTGTATGCTAACTTGGCTAGCGTTATCAACAGCAGAGGTGGGCAATAGGGTCCAGCTGCAGCGCCGGAGTGCAAGTGGTGTGACGTAATTGGCAGAATCGACTGTCAATCAATGGTCTACCTGACACGCAAACTCATAAACAATGTTTCTGTACTGGAGGTGTACAGTATTTCAATAGGCAACCCTGAAAGGATTCTTTTTCTAGAAGAGCAACACTAGCCAAAACATTGGCATTGTATGCATAAAAGGGGCAAAAGCTAAAGTTAAGTGACTGTTACTTTTGTAACAGTAGTTTGATTTGATAGGGACAGCACATGTTAACACATTCCCTGCCACGCACTTTCAGCATCTTATACCATTCTCTGCCAGTACTGTAAGTCTATGGAGATGTTCACTTTCTTTGCAGGGCTATAACTTTTTTTAATTGTATTGCTAAATTGACATTACTATGGCCCATTCAACATCGATTATATCGTTCAGGATGTAGGAACGTTTTACTTTTTCATTCACACATTCATACGAAAATACCGTCTAGAATATAAATATGTTTTTATCGTTTTCTGCAGTAATTCCTAGAACGTGAGACATATAGGCATAAATGTATAGATTATCAAATGCCGTTTGTTACCGATCCACGCTATATTAAAAATGTCAACTGTACATGGTCCTAAACGTTATGACTGATCATGCGCGGGTGAATGGGGGGGGGGGTCGTTTATAATTACGTGATCGTCGTTACATGCTTTATGTAGTATGGGTGATATATAGATCAGAGCAGTTTGTATGGATAATAATAAACAAACAGGCTGAAAGTAACGTCAGCCTCCTCTTACTGTTGGGCGATGAGACTGGAGCGAAAAGATCCCAGTTATTTGATGGGGATCGACTAGATCCATTTCCGGTTTGTATAATACTAATACACGCCCAAATCATGTTGATTATTGAGTTATGGCAGCGATCCATATCCACGGTGTGTGGCTAGAGTCCCGCGACGATATGCGAGTGGCCGGACGGATTTAGGAGACGCACCGATATCCAACAGGCCATTTCCGGTTTGGCAACTCGCCGATCATCCACCAGGGAGCAGTATTGAAGCGTTGCAGAGTTGTGCCGGCTCACACAGCATCAGACAAGGCTCCGTGAGGGAAATATGAATACCATGGCGAAAATATGAAATATGATCTCAATAACGTTGTACGCCGTGGATTGGCAGAATTCGCATGAACTTGAAACACGTCGTACAACGTGATTGGCGGGGAAAGTGTTAATGAACATCAAGTACAAAATACAAAATGTAAACATGCAGGGTTGTAGCAAGAGCTCATTTACACCAGGAGACAGCTAAACTCTTTCCATAAATAAATAGCCTGCTTAGGGTAAAAGCATGGTGACAATCAATGATAAAAACAACAATAAAAACAAGAAACAAGTTACATAAACTAAATCTGATAAAAAATTATCACAGTTCTGGTTTGCCTTAAGATGCCGTTTAAGATGGGTCTTGAACATGGAGTATGTGGGGCACTCTCTAATCACAACTGGTAGGCTATTCCAGCAGGCACGTGCACACGTAGAGGCCAAGGGGTGCCTGAGCACCTGCCTTTTTGAGCCTCATAAAAAAAGTGCCCTTTTTTTTTTTTTTTTTACCGTTACACATATAGACTGCCCTTCCAACTGAAAAATGTCAGGATAGAATTAAAATATTAGGTAAAGAGAGAGAGATGCCCCATATTCCATTGCAGTTTGCACGGCCTCCTCAGCGTGCCTCTCCGCGGACCTATATATTTTATGCATAGCGTGGGTGGTGATGATGATGATGATGATAGAAACCGCTGTTGAATGCTGGTATTACACTCATTGAGGGACACGAAGAAGTCAAGTCCGATGGGATTTGGGAATCTCAAATACAAATCGGGATTGAAATAAAAAAAGCATTTATATTAAACAATACAGAATATACAGCACTTCTTGGGGTCTGTAGGGTAAGCACTTATTCCCTCCCCCCTGAACATTTATGGAGATATATGGGCCTTTTAAGTCAGTGATAAAAGTGTCTTTCAAGGATAAGTGAGCTCCTGCACTGATTATTTTTTTTTGATCAAATTTTTTATTATTATTCACATGAAACATATTAACCACAATCACAATACACAGAACTTCACAGGAAAATAACAAAAACAATAATAGTACAGAAATAACAATTCATAAATTATAAAGACAAAAAGAAAAGAAAATATAGTTCAACCTTTTAAAATTTCAAATTTCAAAATTTGCACTGATTATTATAGTTCAATATTCAATATTTGATGACCAAAACCCCCCAAAAAGCATAAAAAGGGGGCCCCCCGCCCGAAAAGGGCCCTTGAAAATCGGGCTTGCGCGCTGCGCGCGCTCGGTTAATATATACACACAAGTGTAGTGCCCTTTTCAGCGTTTGAGCACCTGCCCCTCTAAAGTCCTGTGCACGTCCCTGTATTCCAGTAGTTACCACCTTTAACAGAGAACACAGTTTTAGCAAAGGTAGTATACCGAAAGGGCACCTTACTTACAGTCCCCTCTACTGATGGCCCTGGTGGTAATGCCAGTGTCTCCTTTTTGTTCAATGTCACTGCCTTTCTTATTAGGCACAGTTGTTGGCTACAACTTTGCCACAGTAGGCATTAATCACTTAATAGTTCAAATGTCTGTGTCCCATTCCCGTTTTGCACACGCAGATACACACACACAGTGGGCCAGTGACTTTGGTGGTATGTGCTATTTGATGGTTGTTACATAGTGTTATTGTTCGTTGAGCAACCTGATGGCCTGGGGATAGAAGCTTCTTCTGAGTGCACACAGTGAGCGTCTCCATTGTCTTCAGAACCAGGTCAAACCTGGCTGGACCCGGGCTGAGACAGAGACCTTTCACCACCTGGCCAAAGTCTGCAGTGACTGTTGTAGCATCACGGCTTAGCTTGTGTACCACAGTTGGTGGTGTGCATTTTTAAAGGTTTCCTAGCAACCGGAGAGTTTACAAGAAACACAATGGAGACGCAAACCCAACCGTACCAAACCAAACCTGGCCATGGCGAGCGCCCAGCCAGGCTGAACATAGATAATGGATTACATTAGTTAAAATGAACTACCACGTGACTAATCATCTTCCATGTGTTTCAAAACACAAAAAACTACAGCAGTGAAAAACATCATGTGTAAGTAATCATGTGTTTATAATTCCAGTAGTGTGTTCTGCCTGTTGTTGTTGTTGTTGTTGTTGTTGTTGTTGTCGTCGTTGTCGTTGTCGTTGTTGTTGTTGGTGTTGTTGGTGTTGGTGTTGGTGTTGTTGGTGTTGTTGTTGTTGTTGTCATGCACCTCCACGCCTCCAGGCTTCCCGTCTCCGGTATCCCTGTGTGTCCCCCCCCCCCCCCCTCTCTCTCTCTCTCTCTCTCTACCCCCCTCTCTCTCAATCAGGCAGGAGTGGATCCAGGTGTGGGGAGTTAGACGATCAGCTGTTCCACATCATCATCCTTACCATAAAAGACTGGTCACAATCACAAAAAGGATGCTGTAAAACATGGAGCAGACCACCTCTTCTCTGCTGGGGCTGGTGGAGGAGAGGATGCTGTAACACATGGAGCGGACCACCTCTTCTCTGCTGGGGCTGGTGGAGGAGAGGATGCTGTAACACATGGAGTGGACCACCTTTTCTCTGCTGCGGCTGGTGGTGGAGAGGATGCTGTAACACATGGAGCGGACCACCTTTTCTCTGCTGGGGCTGGTGGAGGAGAGGATGCTGTAACACATGGAGCGGACCACCTCTTCTCTGCTGGGGCTGGTGGTGGAGAGGATGCTGCAACACATGGAGCGGACCACCCCTTCTCTGCTGGGGCTGGTGGAGGAGAGGATGCTGTAACACATGGAGCGGACCACCTCTTCTCTGCTGGGGCTGGTGGAGGAGAGGATGCTGTAACACATGGAGCGGACCACCTCTTCTCTGCTGGGGCTGGTGGAGGAGAGGATGCTGCAACACATGGAGCGGACCACCTCTTCTCTGCTGGGGCTGGTGGAGGAGAGGATGCTGTAAGACATGGAGCGGACCACCTCTTCTCTGGAGGAGAGGATGCTGTAACACATGGAGCGGACCACCTCTTCTCTGCTGGGGCTGGTGGAGGAGTCGATGCTGTAACACATGGAGCGGACCACCTCTTCTCTGCTGGGGCTGGTGGAGGAGTCGATGCTGTAACACATGGAGCGGACCACCTCTTCTCTGCTGCGGCTGGTGGTGGAGAGGATGCTGTAAGACATGGAGCGGACCACCTCTTCTCTGCTGGGGCTGGTGGAGGAGAGGATGCTGTAACACATGGAGCGGACCACCTCTTCTCTGCTGGGGCTGGTGGAGGAGAGGATGCTGTAACACATGGAGCGGACCACCTCTTCTCTGCTGGGGCTGGTGGTGGAGAGGATGCTGCAACACATGGAGCGGACCACCCCTTCTCTGCTGAGGTTACATTTTCTTGTTACATTTTATTTATTTTTAATCCAGTTTGTTGTAGTGATGTTTCTTAGTTTACATTTTATACTTGATGGTTTACATTTCCATACTTGAAGGTTTACAGTTTACATTTTATTAGTGCTGTCAATAGATTAAAACAAATTAACTAATTAATCTCACAATTTTCTGTAATTAATCTAGATTCAAAATAGCATTTTTCTACTTAAGACCGAAGCTTGTAACAGATATTTACTTGAGTAAAATCATGGAATGAATGTAAAATCAACACAAAGAAAGTATATTTAGATTCAAAGACTATTTTAATAGCTTTCTTTGAACACAGTTTCTCTCCTGTGAAATACAAATGTTCAACAAAACCATCAACATTGACTCAGCTAGACCTTTTTCTTATATCCGCAGCGCTAAAATTGAAGATTTTTCACTCCATAGATTAATCTAGATTAATTTATTTTAATGCTTTAAATAATTTTAATTAATCTCCAAAGTTAAAGCATTCATTTTGACAGCCCTACATGTTATACATTACTTTATACAATCTGTTATATATTTTTACATGTAAAAAAGACATGCCACTTTTTTTTAATCAGACCTTTGCTGTCTGTTTTTATTTTCAATTGTTCTGAAAGAAGACATTGTAAAAAGGACATTCTGTTAATAAAGAACTTTGCTAACATACGGTAGAATGCCACTTCTCTCTCAACAGTGCTACGTCAAAAACAGTGCACAATAACGAAGGCTATTCTATAATCCTAGTTATATGATTACTGGCAAAGCGTCTTTCTCCTCCTATTGGACTATGCACGTGCCTGTTGCGCAGGCTGAAATAACTTTTCATGCACCTTACATCTACCTAGCCACGTCCCACTTCCGTTAGTATATAACCAGGTGTAGTGGCCAAGCTCACCCTTCCGAGGCCAAATTTCACGAGAAAAATGGGCTCGGGTCCTCAGGGCCGAAAAAGCAAGACGCTTTGCCAGTAATTATATAACTAGGGTTATAGAATAACCTTTGTTATATTTCATACTGGCTTCACGTCTTGCTCCGCCTATTGGACTAATGGGCGAAGAGCAAGCACGTAGCCCTGATAAATGTACCCCCTGAGGTCCCTTCAAGACCATTGAAAGCGGGGACGGTCCTAGCCCAAAACTCATCCTAACGAGGAGCATAAGGATAGAACACCTACACCGTGCGAAACAGGGCGCAGCTTTCTAAAGTGCACAAATGTGAGTAGACTGTGCGTAAAACCCACAGTCTACATCACACATCCCAGCCATTTACAATAACAGCAGGATGACGATGAGGTCCCAGCACTAAGGACTGCATGAGCGACAGAGCTTCAGTCCTGTCCATCAGATAGAACCTGACAAAAGGACCCGGGGAGGACCAGCGCAGCCGCAGCACAAATGTCCTCCATCGAGACCCCTCTGAGCAGGGCAGAAGAGGCTGCCACACCACGAGTGGAATGCGCTCTGATACGTGCTGGGGGAACCTGTCCAGCCAAGTTGTAACAAAGGGCGATGCCTTCACACAACCAATGTGACAGGCATTGTTTTGACAGCGCCTTACCTTTGTTAGGGCCACCGTGACAAACAAACAGTTGACTGGTAGCCCTGATGTCCCATGTGAGCTCAAGACATACAGTATAAAAAGCTCTAAATGGACAGGGAGAACACTACGATAATCAGCTGCTGGCTCCCAGAAACAGTCAAAAGAGGATCGGTGATGCAGCCTTTATCAACTACGCCCCAAAACTATGGAACAAACTACCCAAAAACATCAGGGAAGCCAACTCGCTAGATATCTTCAAAATACAGCTTAAAACCTATCTCTTTGCCCAGGCATTTAAATGAAACATCAGGGATATCCTGACACAAATTATACTTTACCTGCAGTATTCTTATTCTGCCTACTTTTATACACTTCCTATCAAATTCATGTGTCAGTTCTATGCTAATTGTATCTCACTACCTCTTATGCACTGTAATCTTAAGAGCGCTGCTCTGTTGTAATTTTAAACGGAATGTAGCAGGGTGGATTATCCCCGCTTAGTGAGGGTGAGGTTATACAAACAACGGATAGCAGGGACACGGAGGAGCTAAAGATGCTCGCTTATGCCTGTATTTTTTACTGCTGTGAAGCACTTTGAACTGCAATTTCTGTATGAAAAGTGCTATACAAATAAAGTGTATTATTATTATATTGCAAGCACACAAATATAGGACACAACAGGTGAAGGCTCCTTCCCACCTCACCTGCGTAAGGGGGAAGGTGGAAAGCCTTTAGCACAATGTCCCTGGAGCGATAAGAGCTCCAGATATTCTTTGGCACAAAGGCTGGATTGGGCCTCAGAGTAACACTGCTATCATCCCCCATAGAGACAGGCACTCAGCTGATTCAACGGCGCACGCTTGAGTGGTTCAAGAGGGGCACCTCTTGACGTCTAACTAAGATTAATTGGAGGTCCCAGCTTGGGGACAAATGACGGGCTAATTAATAGGCTCGAGACGCCGTGCGCCCAGCAAAAACGTATCACAAGATACGCTAAATAGCGGCTTGCTCTCAAAGCCTCTATGACATGAAGATATAGCCGCAGCATACAGGATAGACTGAAGGAAGGACAGAACCGATTTCAGAGGACATGAAACCGGGTCCAGACCCTTAGCCCGACACCACTCTTGAAAAATACGCCACTTCCCTGCGTAAACAGCGGTAGTGGATGGAGCGTGTGCGCTCTGGATGGTAGTAATCACATTGCCGTTAATATATCCTATATCCTTTCCAAATTCAACCATGGGATAGGAAAATAAAAACTACAGTACAATTATAATCTGTCCATCAGTCAGAGTTGAAATACTCGAGCAATGCAGCTCTCACACCAGTTCCTTCCTGTTGTCGTTCCTGTAACACATGAACAGGTGGCTGCACGTTCTCCATCACTGGAGGGCCTTCCACATACCGGTCTCCATGCGCTTCACAAATGTTGTGCAACACACAACAGGCCAGAACCATCTTCTTTGTGAGGTCCAGTTGGCAGTCATTTATCTTTAGGAAACACCTCCATCTTCAAGTTTCAAGTTTGTTTAAGTTTGTTTATTATATGTCACAACAAAATACAGAATACTTTATGATGAAATGCTTATTTCTGTATCTACCTTTCAGTTTCCAAAAGGTTGTCTCCACAATTGCCCTGGCACTGCTCAGTCTGGCATTGTAGGTGTGTTGCTCCTGGGTCAGTCGGCCTGTCTCAGAAAAAGGCTCCAACAGCCACGGTTGCAGTCAGTGGGTACGCAGGGTCTCCAATTACACAGTGCCCTATGTCGCGTCCACAGATATTGACAGTATGTTGGTTGAAAAACTGTCCATCCCGCACAACTTCCCAAAAATGGGACTGTCTCAGCACGCATGCATCTTGTACACTCCCAGGAACGCCTACACACACATCCCAGAACAGACCCTTGCCATCTACGACACCCTGTAGTATGGTGGAGTGCGACCCCTTTCTATTATAGAAGTCATGTGGGAACATTTCAGGTGCTAATATGGGGATGTGGCTGCCGACGCCATCTATTGCTCCAACGCATGTTGTCAAAGAAAGTAGCCATCTCATCAACTTGATATGCTCCACCTTTATAACAACTGCAGAGCAGAAGTCCTGCACACAACAGCAAACAGTCTAAATACCAACGCCAACAAGGTGACTCACACTCCTGTACTCGTTGTTGGTGGCCAGTCTCCACAGGGTGGTCTCCCTGTGCAGGAGAGGGCCTAGACTGCTGGGACACCCAAAAGTTACCTGTGAACATGTCGTTGTCGAAGCCAGGGACAATACCATCCCACCATTGCTGTGTATGTGGATGTGCCCAGACCCTCAGTCTTCTCATGCCGTTTATTTTTTTTATTTGTTAAAGTTTTCATTACATTTCCGTTTTCTTACCGTGCTTTGTTATAATTAACGTTATATGATAAATTACTAACTGTATTGACAGAATGAATGACCACGACCAGGCCAGTGTTGAAGCTGATGTGAGAATCTCTGAGCTGGAGCGTCGCCAGAATACGATAATGGAAGAAAATAAACGTCTGCGACAGAAGACAGAACAGCTCGAGAATCACAGCCGAAAGTTTAATATAAGAATTTTCGGGCTCTCTGCTGGTATTGAAGCTGGCAACCCCACTGCCTATACCACCAAGCTCCTGTATGAGATGTTTGGAGATGACATTATTGGACCCGCTCCAGTCGTTTGTGTGGCGCATCGCACTGGCCCCGTGAAGAATGCTCCTCGGTGCATGATTGCGAGGCTATACAGTCTTGAGGTCAAAAGAAAGATTGTTCGGCAGGCAGCAGAATCTAAATCCATAAGCTACAATGGGGCAAAGATCAGCATTTTTCCCGATGTTAATCCCGAAATCCTAAAGCAAAGATCTGAATTTAAAGAGGTGAGATCTGAGCTGCGAAGGCTTGATATCAGATGTGGATTCATCAACCCATCGTCGTCAACACTCATCCTAACTTTCCAAGATGTGACACACAAGTTTCCTACGGCGGAGCTCGCTCAAGGCTTTTTTGACAACCACATAAAGCCCAAGGACGTTGAAGCGGAGGACAACGAGGATAATGCTTCTCAGAGCAATGAGAGAGAAGAGGGGACGTCTCAGGAGGGAGACGTCTAGAGCAGCAAATGGTGAATTATCTATTAATCAGCGCAAGGACATTACAAGAAAGCAGGTATCAAAATGATCTATTGTTGTTTATTATAACCTGCTGAGTAACCTCAGCTGATATTGGCTATTAAGTAATATGAAAACCCGACATGGTCTAATGGACTCTTTATTTAATTTATTTTTCTCAAATGTTGTCCATTAGCCTCTCTGTTGCTTATGAGGTGGGGTTCCTTATTTCTCTCTCTTTTTTCCCCCCACTTGCTATTGCCTGCAGTTCTCCTTTTTATACATATAAACAGGCTTTTTGTCCCTTTTTTTGTTGTGTTAAAAAAAAGAAAAAAAAAGAGGGCCTATAGTAATTAGCTTATTGGTGCTTTATGGTTCACTATTAATAGGCCTTATTGCAAATCCCCTCTCTTTTCTAGGCATCTACAGTTTATAGCCTACATCTTTGGTTTTAATTTCCTTCATAATTATTATTATTGGCTATTCAGCTTTTTTTCTTCTTTTTTTATGATTACTATTAGGCCTACACGATTTCGTTAGTGCTATAACTATAGGCCATTAATATTTCTTTTGTTTTGGTGTTTTGGGGAGGGTTTTGGTATCTGAAATTCTCATTATTTCTCATTTCTCATATTCTCATTATATCCCCAGGCCATCAGGCTGCTCAACGAACAATAAACACTATGCAACAACCATCAAATGCACACAGCACACACATCCACACACACACACTCACTTTAAACAAACAACTCACTGCAGCAGCCACTTTACACACTTTAGAACACCTAAACACACTTTACACTTTATATTTATTGGTAAAGGATTTGCACTACAACTCGTACACCTTACTGTAAATTGTACCTAAATTGTACCTCATCCCATTTCTGCTCTGCACTATATAGTATTATATATTAGTACATTGCATAGTATATTGTATATTGTATGGTAACTCAGTTACTTCGATTCTGCATCGAACATTGTACATATGTCTATACTGAACACTGTGACCTCTATTTTTACTTCTATTTTACATGCTATACTATTTTATTTCATACTTATCTTGTCTAACACAGTCTCTGGAGCGAAACAGTAAGAAGCATTTTGTATACAAGTATTCTGTACTTCTGTATGACAACTATTAAAGAAACTTGAAACAATCAGCTTTTTTTTTTTTTTTTTATGTTTTTTATAATAATTAGGTTGGTAGCACACTTGCATATGCTCCATATAAAGGTTTTCTATAGTCGTTCCACACTTTCTCTCTTTTTTATTTTTTATTTATTACTTAGTTCTACCTTTGAGCACTCCTTTGAAATGAATGATTATCATTTTATGAATTTCGTTTAGTGTTAAATATTGGCTACTTAATAATATTTTTGTTGTTCTACTTTCTCCCCCTTTATTTTGTTTACTTCCTTTGCATATGTAGCAGGGTGGATTATCCCTGCTTCGTGGGAACTGTGGTGCACGGTCACTAGGTAGCGAGACACAGTAGAACTCTGGCTAGCTGCACCTCCGTCTTTGGGGTCAGGAGCATCAACTGGAGGCTGGCAGTGGGAGTGGATGGGGCCCAGGATTTACAAACCTAGTCCGGTACTCTGGTCTTCCTCTCTCTTCCAGGGTAGTCAGCAGTACTCCCCAACACGCCCTCACTCTCCCCAATTGTCCCCTTAGCACCCCCCCACACCTAGTGACTGGATGGTAAATAAATAACTTGGTTCCCCCCGCAAGCAGTACCCTCCCTCATTAACACCAGAAACCTTACAGTGGGAAAGGGAAGGTTAAATAGGAAGGGGTTAATAATATATATGTTACCCGCATCAAAGGGTTAAGATTAGGCTCAATAAAAGACACACACACCGTGCTCCCATTCAGTCTGATTATTATTGCACCATTGTTCTAGTTACACAATAGCTACGGTCTGGTGATTATTGCACCATGGTTATCGTTACACAATAGTTACAGTCTGATAATTATTGCACCATGGTCATCATTACACGATAGTTACAGTCTAGTAATCATGTAATTACGCCCTAGGCACCAAGTGCTCTCGTTGTATCCAGACTAAGTGCTGCCCACGTCTGGGCTAGACACAGTATCAATACCTTCCCTAAGGGTTTACATATACTGCTCTAGTACTCCGTAATATGGGGAAAGAACATAGGGGAGGAATAGAAGGGTTCACTGAATGGGTCCACTGTTGTCCGGAAAGCAAGATGGCGTCGAACGCTCTCGGTGAGGATGCTAGCAGGCGGAGCTGGGGCAGAGAGGCAGCGCCGGCTGAGAGCGTGTGCTGAGTGATGACGACCCCTGCTGGACGGGACGAACTCCCGTAGGCTGCAGGCAGCCGGGTGCAGATCTGGTCGCAGGTACCCGGGGCAGACTGATTGCAGGCAGCCGGAGCAGACTGATTGAAGGCAGCCGGAGCAGACCGGTTGTAGGCCCACACGCGTCTCGGGGCTCGCACTCTATACCGCACACAGTAACTACTATAACTCGATTGTTAAGGACTTTGATATGTTGTTAGCCGCACATTACTTATACCGCACACAGTAACTATTATAACCCGATTGTTAGTGCCTGGCTCTGCACTGTTTGCTCACACACTATCGCTGGTACTGCTAGGATATCGTGTCCACTAGCAAGTACTTCCTATCACCCGTCGCTATCCCACGGGGCCCTCCAACATAACTTCTGCAACAGGGCTCTCCCGAGCCCCCGTCCGTTGCGACTGTTCATGTTCAAGTTCACTGCCGAAGAGGATCTCTTTCTGTCTTCCGCTCCCATATATCACGTTCCATCTCTCTCCAACACTCTCTGCCAGACACCGCCCCCTGCTGGTCCCGCCTACTAGTCACACAGGGAAGGATGTTGATTATGGTCCAGCGATACTGTGTATGGTTCATACTTCAGTCGATAGAAGGAAGAGAAACTCATATCATTGCTCGTGGGAATATCAATGATGTCTTTGTGTACAAAGGGGATATAAAACACAAGTCAGCAGTTCTGAATAATAGACAATATTTTCAGGCTGCTACATTTCCCCCCACTTTGAACTTGCTAAGTCCTCTGCAAGTTAACAACAACACCAACCAACGCATGCATGAAAACGGTCCGGAGACCAACAGTTTCACACATCGATCGACACTCACACCTTATGCTAACAGTTTCACACACTCCTTCATGAGCTGGACACACTGTTCAACAAACACACTCTTGAGCACGTAGTCCTGGCGATACCGAATGGGTAGCCGACCTCTGGTGCTCCTGTGGGGCCGGGCTGGTTCCACTCTGGGGGTTCCACTTCCCCCACCTCCGACTCCGTGTCGGATTCTTCTGTGTCCGTAGGTGGGTCATGGACCACGGCCTCGCCCTCCAGGGCCACGGCCTCTTCTTTGACTCCGTCTCCGCCTTCCTCCCCCTCTTCTCCTGATGGGGTCGACACCGCGTCTGACCCGGCGTTCGCTGCCTCTTCAGGGGCGTCCCGCACGGGCCTGGGGTGGTTACACGCCCTAGGATGCGGTTCTCGGCGGCACCCGAAAGCATCTCCACTCTCTGATTCGGACGAGCTCCGCAGCGCCACAGGGGTCTGTCAAGGGGCCCTCACCCTTGCTTCCGGGTCGGAGGCTGGAAACGGACAGGTCTTGAACTGGTCTCGATGCACGGTCCTCTCGGGGCCCCCTGTTTCAGGCCTGACTGTGAACACGGGTGTCCCTTCGTGGCTCTGCTTCACTACCACGTACGACGTAGGCTCCCACTTGTCCTGTATCTTGTTACGGCCCCGGGTTCGGTGGTCGCGTATCAGGACTCGGTCCCCAGCCCGCAGGAGTGCACCTCTGCTCTTCCTGTCATAAATCCTCTTGCGCCGATGAGACGCCTGCTTCGCCGTGGCCTCAGCGGCCTCGGCAGCGGCCTTTAATCGCTCGTGATGACTCTGTACCCACTCGTCTAGGTCCCCCGCTCCCTCCTGGATGACGTCTCGGCCCCCCAGGACATCTCGGGGCATTCTGGCGTCCCTTCCGAAGAGCAGGTAGAAGGGGGAGTACCCCGTGGAGGAGTGCACGTGGCAGTTGTACGTGAGTACCAACTCGGGTAGGTGCTCCTTCCAGTCTCGCTTCTTCTCTGTGGGCAGACTCCGCAGCATGTCGTGCATCGTCCGGTTGAACCTCTCCCCTGCCCATTCCCCTGGGGATGGTAGGGCGTGGTGCGGCTCTTGGAGATTCCGTACAGTCGGCAGAGTTCCTTGATGACGCTCGACTCGAAATTACGCCCTTGGTCGGCATGGAGTCGGGCAGGGCAACTGTAATACACAAACCAATGCTTGATGATGGCGGCGGCGGTGGTCTTCGCCGTCTGATCTTTGGTCGGTATGGCAATAGTGAATCTGGTGAACATGTCGGTCAGTACCAGTACGTTCTCATAGCCACCCACCGACCTTTCCAACACGGTAAAGTCCATAGCAAGGACCTCCATGGGTGCTGTCACGCTGGTGCAGGTCATCAGGGCCTGGGCTTTAGGAAACACGTCCCGGGCTAATGCGCATCGCTTGCATTGCTGCACCCATTTCTTCACCTCCTCTGTCATCCCGGTCCAGTAATAACTTCGCCTCATCAGGTCCACTGTCCCTTGCCCTCCGTAGTGTCCTCCATCCTCATGTTGGGTCTCGTAGATCCTCCGTCGCAAGGCCGTGGGCACCACCAGCTGCAGAACCTCCTCCCCGTCACGGGGGTCACTGACGCGTCGAAACAGTACTTGTTGGTGCAGACGAAACCGCTCCCACTGCCCGTATAACTTGCGGAGTCTCGGGTCTCCCTCCTTCAACTGTACTTTGGTGGGAGGGACTCCCCGGGTTACTGCCCGCCACACCGGACCCAACTCGGGATCGTCCGCCTGTAGCTGCCGCATTTCCGCCCAGTCATACCCGCTGTTCCCCTTCTGTGTCGCTATCCGACATGCGCTGGCGCTCGGGACCTCCCATGTCTCGGTCGGTCTCTCGGGGCCTAGCAGGGCCCGTACTTCTTCCGCTGGGACCAGGACGTAGCCATCGCGGGCGACTGAGGCGGGGGCACACAAGGAGGCGGTCCGTTCCGGTAGACCCTGGCAGGTGTGAGTGCCGGTCGCGGGTATTGTTAGGAAGTCTTTTTCGGTGTCTTCTACCTCAGGTTCGGTCCGCATCGGCATGCGAGACAGGGCGTCAGCGTTCTGGTTGAGTCGGCCAGGCTTGTACTGGACCACGAAGTCGTACTCTGCGAGCTGAGCGTTCCAGCGCTGCTCCACTGCTCCCAGGTTGGCCGTACCTAGGTGTTTCAACGGGTTGTGGTCGGTGATCACGGTGAACTGGGCGTACATCAAGAGGTCTCGGAACTTCTCAGTGACTGCCCACTTCAGGGCGAGGAGTTCCAGCTTGAATGCACTGTAGTTTTGGTCATTCCTTTCGGACCCACGCAGACCTCGGCTTGCAAAGGCGATGACTCGCTCCACGCCCTCTTGCTTCTGGCTTAGTACCGCTCCCAGTCCCAAATAGCTCCCGTCCGTGGTCACTATGAAGGGGAGTTGGAGGTCGGGGTAGGCCAGCACCGGAGGCGTCAAGAGGCACTCCCGCAGATGATCGAAGGCCGTCTGACACTGCGGAGTCCACTTGAAGGCCTCGGGCCGGCCTTTAGCAAACCCCTTCTTTTCTTTTCCCATCAGGGCATGCAGGGGCTGGGCCACTTGGGCGAAGCGGGGTACAAACCGCCGATAATAGGACAGGAACCCGATAACCTGTCTCACCTCCTTCGCTGAGCGTGGCGCCGGCCAGTCCTCCAACGCCTTCACCTTGTCGGTGTCAACCTGTATGCCGGCTGCGGAGACGACGTGTCCCAGGAATTTGACCTCGGTCTTCAGAAGGAAGCACTTTCGGGGCTTGAGTTTGAGCCCATGTTCCTGCAGTCGTCCAAACACCAGGTCCAACTTCTGGCAATGGCTCTCGAAGTCACGGGCGAACACTAAGACGTCGTCTAAATAGACAAGCAGGACGTCGAAGGCCAGGTCTCCCAGCACAGCGGTCATCAACCGCTGAAAGATTGCGGGTGCCTTACACAAGCCGAAGGGCATACGGGTCCACTGGTATAGGCCGAAGGGCGTCGTGACGGCTGTCTTCTCTTGATCTTCTTCTTTCACCGCCACTTGGAAGTAGCCGGCGGTGAGGTCGAGCGAGGAGAAGATCTTGGCCTGCCCCAAGGCGTCTAGGGACTCTTCAATACGAGGTAGGGGGTACGCATCTCGGTGCGTCACGTTATTGAGGCGGCGGTAGTCACAGCAGAACCGCACGGAGCCGTCCTTCTTTATGACAATCACGGCTGGAGACGCCCACGGACTGCAGCTCTCTACTAGCACCCCCTGGTCCACCAGGTCTTGTACGTGCCGCTTTACCTCCTGGAACACGTGAGGCGGTATTCGGCGGTGCCGTTGCTTTACCGGGGATGCGTTACCGGTAGGGACGTAGTGAGTGACCGTGGTTGTGTAACCGTAGTCTCCGTCGTCCACGGAGAACACCGCCTTGTGTTTCTCCAGCACTTGATTTAGTCGGCTCACTTGGGCCGGCGTGAGATCTTGCAGATTCGCCTGCACGGGCACGGCCAGTCCTCGGACCCTCCCGTACAGCTCTACCTCTGGCGGGCTGTCTCGAGCCTCAATCGCCGTCACTCGGACGCCTCCGTCTACTTCCTCCATGGTCACCCTCTCCTTAGGCCGCACTTGACGGGGACAGTGGAGCTCCGCCAGCCTGGACCTGGGTCTGAGCACCATCTCAACGTCAGTCGGGTTCAACACCCACACAGGCACTCTTCCATGTCGGGCGTAGGTCACCATGTTCGCCACCAGCATTCCGGGGGGCAGGTTGGCACTCTGCGTGTTCTCTAGCATCACGGGGCGCCGCATCCCCACTGTCGTCTCGCAGCGGCCTGAGACGATCACTTCGCTGTGTGGGGGAATGACCACCGGCTCTCGGCCGGCCACTTTGACGTACCCCATTCTTCCCGGGGCGGTACACTCTCGGGCTTCTTGGGCCATGGCAGTGACTATACGGCGGATGGCGATGCTCTTAGCGTCGACCCGTTTTCGGCTCGCCAGCCGCATCCCCTTGATTCCTCTGAACAGGCCGTCTACCCCGCCGAGCACGTTCATGCCCAGAAGTCCCTGGACGGCGTCTCCTGGTGCCACTCGGGCGGGGTCGTCCTTTAGGATGAATATGCATTTCGCTTAGACCCTTTAAACCTCCCTCACCAGGGCGCAGTTCCAGGCTAGGTCCCTTTCCACCCCTAGGCTTTACCATCTAGACTCCTCTGGACCGACAAGCTTTAGCTTTCTGCTTCCCGGCATTTTCTTTTCAAAAACACCAATCACAGAAACACTACTCGCTTACTAACTCATTCGGTTTCAGCTTGTAGTGGCCTGACTGTACATTGAGCCGAACGCGGCGGCCATCACCATGGTCTTACTGCCATATGCGATCCGACCGGCAGGTGACCCAGTCGATAGCGATCCTAGACCCCGTAGTGGTTGTTGGCCACCCAGGTAAGAACCGACGGTCTGATCCCCACCCCACTTTGCTTTGGGTATGGAAACTTTGACCGTTTTCTTTTTTTTAAACTTACATTTTTATTTTCATTTTTTCAACAACATACATAGACAACATTCATAGACAATACACAGTACATAAATTAAAACAAATAGACAAAAAATGAGTAAAGAAAAAGTGTGACATGGGTCCTTCGGTCCATTCTACATTTGCATTATTTATTTACATTTTTATTCATTTCCTTGTATCCTTTTCAAACCTCTGTGATGTCGTTACTTCCCCTCCTGTATTCTTCCCATTTTCCCCATTTCCATTCAAACTTTTCTTCTTGCAGCCTCAGCAGATGTGTGATTCTCTCCATTTCCTGTATCCCCTCTACCAACTCTATCCATTGATCCTTTGTCGGCACTTCTACCTTGTACCACAGTTTAGTTAAAGCTTTCTTGGCTGCCACTATCAATATCTTAATCAAATATTTGTCTTCCCCTTGGATTCCTTCCTGTGACAGATTCCCCAAATACAACACTTGGCCTCCGTGGGGTATTTCGTATCCTATTATTTCATTTATTATCCCTCCTATCTCTTCCCAGTAGTGCCTTATCTTCTGACATCCCCAGAATATGTGTGTATGGTTCGCCCCTTCCTGTCCACACTCCCTCCAACATGTTTTCTTTGCTGGTGTGTAATTGCCCTGTATTTCTGGTGTTATAAAGTATCTAATTATATTTTTCCACCCAAACTCCCTCCATATCCTTGATCCTGTGGTTGTTTGTTGTGTCTTACATGTGTCATACCATTCCTCCTCTGTTATCTCTATTTCCAACTCTCTTTCCCACTTTTCTTTCACATACAATGTTGTATTTCCCTTACTGTCCATTATTGCCTGATATAGTGCTGATATCACCCTCCCCTTCCGTCCTTCGTATGACTTTACCATTATCTTAATTACCCCATTCTGTTCTTTGTCTCTATCTTGCTTTATTTCTTTGTTATAGTAGTCCCTAATCTGTAAATATCTAAAGTGGTCCCTATTCTCTAGTCCGTATCTTTCTTTCAATTTTTGTAGAGTCTGCATCTCCCCTCCTTCCGTCATCGTGCACATTGCTGTTATACCCCCCCGTCCCCACCTCTTGAACCCATGATCTTCTATCCCTGGTCTGAATTTGTTGTCGTGTGCTATCCATCTCAGTATCTTCTTTTTCTAGCTTGTATTTCTTTACTATTGTGTTCCATATGTTCCATATGTTTATAGTGAATCTGGTAATTGGATCTAGTAGTTGCTCCTGTCTTCTGAACAGCTCCCTATCTCCTATCAGTGCCTGCACTTTGAATCCCTCTCTTTTGGTTTCTATATCTTTCCATTTGGCCTCATAGTTCACATTGCACCAGCATGCTACTGTTCTAAGCTGTGCTGCATAGTAATAGCTTTCTAAACTGGGTACTGCCATCCCTCCTTTCTCCTTTGGTAATTGTAGAGTCACATATCTGATCCTTGGCCTTTCCCCCCCTCAAATTAATCTTGATATCTGTCTATCCCATTCCCTAAATTGTTTTTGTGGTATTAATATAGGTAGGGATTGAAATAGGTATAGTAACCTTGGTAATATGTTCATCTTAATGATTTCGATCCTTGAACTGAAATCTAGGGGCATCACTGTCCATCTTTCTAGATCTCTCTTGATTTTCTGATTTATCTGTGTATAGTTTGCATCGTATAGCCCCTCCCCCCCTCTTGTGATGTTCACCCCTAGGTACTTGATCCTGTCCATGTCCCATTTGATTTTGTATTTTTCTTTGATCTCTATCGTTGGTGTGTAGTTCAGTGCTAATGTCTGTGTCTTTGTCACATTAAGTCTATACCCTGAGTAATATCCATATTCTGTCAGCAGATCCATCAGTGTCGGGAAGCTTGTGTCTGGTTGTCTCATATATACTATCACGTCATCTGCGAATAATCCCAATTTATGTTCCGTCCCCCTTATCTCCACCCCTTTGATGTCTTTGGTCTGTCTAATTAGTTGGGCCAGTGGTTCGATGAATACATCGAAGAGCGTCGGCGAAAGACAACAACCCTGTCTGGTAGCTCTCTCTAGTTTAATCCGGTCCGTCAGACTACCATTCACCTTAATCCTAGCCGTCGGTTCTTGATATAATGCCCTAATTGTTTTCATAGCGTTTTTGTCTAATCCAAATCTCTCTAATACTTTATATAGAAATAACCAGCTTACACTATCGAAGGCTTTTTCTGCATCTAGGCTAACTAATACTGCACTTCCTCCTTCCTTTTGTATCTCCTCTACTATCTGCACTGTCTTCCTTATGTTATCCTGTGTCTGCCTTCCTTTAATGAATCCAGTCTGGTCTTCGTCTATTATATCTGTCATAAATGTCTCAAATCTTTTGGATATTATTGATGTATACATCTTGTAATCTACATTAAGTATGGACACAGGTCTGAAACTACTACACAGTTCTCTATCTTTCCCTTCTTTTGGAATTGTAGTAATTATGGCCTCTTTCCATGAAGGTGGCATTGTGCCTTTTTCCATTGTGTGTCTGAATGCTGCTTCTAACATGGGGCTCAGTTCCTGCCTAAATGTCTTGTAGAATTCCGAGGGGAATCCGTCGCTACCCGGTGACTTACTACTCTTTGCCCTACTGATCGCATTCCCCACTTCTTGTTCTGTGATTTCTGCATTTAATATTCCATTCTGTTCCTTCCCTATTGATGGTAAATCCAATTTTTCTAAAAATGTTTCTATCTCCTCCTCCCCTGCCGCTATCGGTTGTGTGTATAGTTTCCTATAATATTCTTCAAATGCCTTCTCTATTTCCGCTGGTTCTCTCAGTATTTTGTTTGTGTTTGTGTCCCTTATTGTATGTATTGTGTTTATTTTTTGTTGCGTCCTAATTCGTCGAGCTAACAGTCTGGTCGCCCTCGGTCCCCCTTCATAGTATGTCTGTTTCATGTATCTAGCTTTCTTCTCTATTTCTGACAGCAGCTCCCTGTTTATCTGTCCTCTAACTTCCTTAACCTCTCTAAGTGTCTCCTGGTTCTTTGAGCTTTGGTGTTCTTTCTCTAATTCTTTCAGCTTCTTTATCAAGTTCTGGTATGTCCCTATTCTAGCCTTCTTGAGTAATGCCGTCTTTGCTATCAATTTTCCCCGTATTACTACCTTTAGTGCATCCCATAAAATGTTTGGATCTACCTCCCCATTATCGTTCTCTTCTCTATATCTAATTATGTCTTCCTTCACCTAGTTAACCAAACCTTTGTTGTTCAATAGTCCTACATTCAGTCTCCAAACTGTATTCCTCTGTCTACTTTTAAGATTTACTGTCAGATATATTGCGCTATGATCTGAAATATCCGTCACTCCTATCCTGCATTCTTCCACCCGATATCTGTCCCCTGTTGTCATGAGAAAATAGTCTATCCTTGAATATGTTGTGTGCAGGTGTGAATAGTGTGTATATTCTCTATCTAGCGTGTTCATTGCTCTCCATATGTCTATGATTCCTAATTCTGCCATATGTACATTCATATATTTGCTAATGTTTGTCCTCCATTTCTTTGTGCTAGTCGTGTCTATGTCATAATTCAGTACCACATTGAAATCACCTGTACAGATCAGGACCCCCTCCCCTTCCAACGCTATAATATCAAAGATCGTTTCAAATAGATATTTCTCACTGTCCGGTGGAGCATATACATTTATTAGTGTTACCATTTGACCTTCCATTTTCCCCTTGACCAACACATACCTTCCCTCCTTGTCCCTTATTTCCTTGATCATCTCAAATTTCACTGTGTTCTTAATTAGTATAGCTACTCCTCTTCTAAGGTTCTGTTTAAAAGAACTATAGAACAGGTTTTCATACCCGAATCTCTTCAGCTTTTCATGTTCTTGTGATATAAGATGTGTTTCTTGCAAGAAAATGACCTGCGCCTCTTCTTTTTTAAGTTTCGTCATCACCTTACTCCTCTTTATCGGGTTATTCATACCATTCACATTTAACGACATCATCTTTACACCCTTAACTTGTGTCATATTTCTTAACTTTGACCGTTTTCACCCGCCTTGCCTGTTCACAGAGGTGCCCGTGCACGTCTGCTAGGTGTGGACTGTCATCCACGTACCACGTGTTGCCCCCACACTTGCGTGTGCGACACACATGCCGACTAGACGGTACCACGGTGGTATGTTGATTCATACCTCATCAGACACGGGGGCCCTTCAGTCTCTCCCCAGCACTATATGACATATTTTAACGTGCCCTCGGGACTTCGCAGTCCCACCGCCGCCTGTTACGGGTTAAGGTTCGGACTGCCTACCTCCTCCCTAACCCGTAAACGTCATCTCTAGGCACTTCACCTCGGCGTATAGACACCCCACCACTTGGATCTCCAACCCGTTGGCGGCGATGAGGGTGATCCAGTTGGAGGGGGTCAACCTCGACCGCGGAAAGTGTCTTCTGAAGTGACTCTCGTTCATGGTTGTGACTTCGGCGCCTGTATCGAAGAGGCAGCGGGTCTCGACCCCGTCGATCTGAACGTCTAGGGTGAGGCACTCCCCGTGCACGTCTTGCGTCTCAATGCCCTCCGCAGCCGAGTCGGTGACTCCGGCTGCAACGGCGTCCACTGCTCTTCATGGCCCGGGTCGGTACCCTGTCGGGCCTGGAGCTTCGGGGGCGGGGTTAGCGGCTAGGCATGGCCCGCGGGCTGAGCGGGGACAATCCCTGCTGATGTGGCCCGGCTGATTGCAGGCATAGCAGATCAGCCTGCCCTCTTCATCTCGGCGGGGTGGTTCCCATGTGGCGGCGGCCGCGTCGTCTCGGCGTCTCGCCGCCCGGTGGCACCTCTCCGGGGCGCGTCGCGTTCCTGTTGGAAGGCCAGGAATAGTTGCTCTTGGCACGCACCTAGCTGCTCCTGTCCTGCCTTGAGCTGCTGAATAGCTTCCTGCAGCGCGTCGACGTTCGGTGGGGCCTCTCGTCTCTCCGCGGCCGCGGCGTGTACTAAACCCCGGGGGGAGCTCTTGTCGGAGGGGAGGACCAGCTTGTCCTCCGACCAATCGATCGCCGCCTTCAGGACTTGGGGAAACGGCCTCGTCCCGTCCTCCCTCATGTACTTCCGCATTTCTCTCCTCAGGGCCTCGTCTCTGATGCCTACCAGAAACCGCTCCTGCAGCAGGGCGGCGGCGTCGGCGACCTGTGCAGGCGCCCGACGTCGTAGGCGACGGATTCTCTCCTGCAGGTCGTAGGCGAACTGGCGCACCGTCTCCCCGGCGGCCTGTCTTCGGTCAAAGAACTCCCCCAGGCGAATGCTGACCGGGACCTTGTCCCCGTAGGTTTCCTCGAGGAGCGAGAACAGGGCTTCAGTGTCGGGGACGGTTCCCTCTGTCAGGAAGCGTACCGTCTGTTTCGCCTCGCCTTTGAGGTGAAGCTGTACGACCTCCGCTTGTTCCTCCTCAGGTATTCTACTGGCACGGAGATGGGTCCTCATCGCCTGGATCCAGTCTTCTACCGGCGGTTCCCCTCTCTCTTTTTCCCCTCCAAATTCGCTGCACTTCCGCTCTCGTTGGACGTACACCACCGGGAGGGGCGCGGGGGGGAGCTGTTGGAACACGGCCTGTGTCAAGGCAAGCCACTCTTGGCGTCGGGCCTGCTCTAATTGTTCGTGCTGGTGATCCAGGACGCCCGCCTGGTCTTGGAGTTGACCCTTTAGGAACTCCACCTCGGCGGTCAAGGTCTGCACCGTCTCGGCTTCCCTTCCTTCCTCTTTGAGAGGGGACGGCGGGTCATCTCCTTGCTTCACCCGGGACGGCCCGGCTTTGACCTCCGGCTTCGGGGTGTCGCTGTCTGACATCTTAGGTCTCTTGGTCGTCACTTACGAGGGAGTGGAGTAGGATGTAGATCCTGTTCGTGACACCAAATGTAGCAGGGTGGATTATCCCTGCTTCGTGGGAACTGTGGTGCACGGTCACTAGGTAGCGAGACACAGTAGAACTCTGGCTAGCTGCACCTGCGTCTTTGGGGTCAGGAGCGTCAACTGGAGGCTGGCAGTGGGAGTGGATGGGGCCCAGGATTTACAAACCTAGTCTGGTACTCTGGTCTTCCTCTCTCTTCCAGGGTAGTCAGCAGTACTCCCCAACACGCCCTCACTCTCCCCAATTGTCCCCTTAGCACCCCCCCACACCTAGTGACTGGATGGTAAATAAATAACTTGGTTCCCCCCGCAAGCAGTACCCTCCCTCATTAACACCAGAAACCTTACAGTGGGAAAGGGAAGGTTAAATAGGAAGGGGTTAATAATATATATGTTACCCGCATCAAAGGGTTAAGATTAGGCTCAATAAAAGACACACACACCGTGCTCCCATTCAGTCTGATTATTATTGCACCATTGTTCTAGTTACACAATAGCTACGGTCTGGTGATTATTGCACCATGGTTATCGTTACACAATAGTTACAGTCTGATAATTATTGCACCATGGTCATCATTACACGATAGTTACAGTCTAGTAATCATGTAATTACGCCCTAGGCACCAAGTGCTCTCGTTGTATCCAGACTAAGTGCTGCCCACGTCTGGGCTAGACACAGCATCAATACCTTCCCTAAGGGTTTACATATACTGCTCTAGTACTCCGTAATATGGGGAAAGAAGGGAGGACATAGGGGAGGAATAGAAGGGTTCACTGAATGGGAAAATATTATTACACCAACACGGTATCACACTCAAAAGAAATAAACAGAAAGCAAAAGAGTGGGCCCACAAAATACCAGTAAAAGTCCTATCTTAATGACGGCATGTATTGTTTGGGGTACCCCTATGGAACGGTAGTAGCAACGTTACTTTCGCCCACAGGCTGCACCACACTGTATATTGTATAATAGCTCGGGAGCATCAATGCTCATTTGTACTCATCCAAAATGGCCGCCTCGCCGCGCCACTGTTGTCCGGAAAGCAAGATGGCGTTGAACGCTCTCGGTGAGGATGCTAGCAGGCGGAGCTGGGGCAGAGAGGCAGCGCCGGCTGAGAGCGTGTGCTGAGTGATGACGACCCCTGCTGGACGGGACGAACTCCCGTAGGCTGCAGGCAGCCGGGTGCAGATCTGGTCGCAGGTACCCGGGGCAGACTGATTGCAGGCAGCCGGAGCAGACTGATTGAAGGCAGCCGGAGCAGACCGGTTGTAGGCCCACGCGCGTCTCGGGGCTCGCACTCTATACCGCACACAGTAACTACTATAACTCGATTGTTAAGGACTTTGATATGTTGTTAGCCGCACGTTACTTATACCGCACACAGTAACTATTATAACCCGATTGTTAGTGCCTGGCTCTGCACTGTTTGCTCACACACTATCGCTGGTACTGCTAGGATATCGTGTCCACTAGCAAGTACTTCCTATCACCCATCGCTATCCCACGGGGCCCTCCAACATAACTTCTGCAACAGGGCTCTCCCGAGCCCCCGTCCGTTGCGACTGTTCGTGTTCAAGTTCACTGCCGAAGAGGATCTCTTTCCGTCTTCCGCTCCCATATATCACGTTCCATCTCTCTCCAACACTCTCTGCCAGACACCGCCCCCTGCTGGTTCCGCCTACTAGTCACACAGGGAAGGATGTTGATTATGGTCCAGCGATACTGTGTATGGTCCATACTTCAGTCGATAGAAGGAAGAGAAACTCATATCATTGCTCGTGGGAATATCAATGATGTCTTTGTGTACAAAGGGGATATAAAACACAAGTCAGCAGTTCTGAATAATAGACAATATTTTCAGGCTGCTACACATAGCAGATATATATATATTTTTTTACATTTAATCGTTTTGTCATCTGAGTTTTCCAGCAAAAAAAAATAAAACATAAAAAATGTTTTATAGTATAGGTAGGGGAGTGAGTCTAACGTGTATATTACTACCTTCTTTGTTAACATTTATTTGTATTATTATTATTATTATTATTATTATTATTATTATTATTATTATTATTATTATTATTATTATTATTATTATTATTATTATTATTATTATTATTATTATTATTATTATTATTATTATTATTATTATTATTATTATTATTATTATTATTAACTACTTGTTTTCTTCTTGTTTTTTTCGTTTCATTATTTGTTTTTCCATTACTAAAATTCTCCTCAAGCTAAATTTACTATAGTTTAGTATATAACCACTTGCATTAACATAATACTTAACAGATGATATAGATAATATCCAGTGTTGTGCTAGTTACTGAAAAATAGTAACTCAGTTACTTTACTAGTTACTTCATTTCAAAGTAACTTCGTTACTGTACTAGTTACTTACACCCAAAAGTAATGAGTTACTGTGAAAAGTAACTATTTAGTTATTTAAAAAAAAAAAAATTAAAAAGATTGCTCCCGAGTCCCATGCCCCAGATAGTACTCAAAATCGGTTGATCAACTTGACAGTTTCCATTCACATCACCGAACTCTGCTAAGCAATGTGGTCTAGATACAAACACAAATCTGACACAAACAAATGTTGTCCCGAGTCGATATAATAAGAAGTGCGCCGGTTGAAGGAACAGCCTTGATGTCGCCGGAGCGTTTCATTATAACCATTATAATTCAAGGGTACTACGACTATGCGTGCACCTCATGGTACCAAAGCACCTCAAAGGCGCTTAAAACAAAATTACAAACATCACAAAACAAACTGGTCAGACTACTACTTGACCTGAACCCCAGAACCCACCTCACCCCTGCCCACTTTGACAACCTAGGATGGCTTAGAGTAGACGACAGAGTACAGCAACTTGCAATGGGCCTGGTCTACAAGATACACTATACGACCGGGGTACCCATGTACATGTCAAAATACTTCCCAAAGGTCAGTGAATACCACAACCACTACACCAGAGGAAGCTCAACAAATCATGTTAAACCCAGATTCGGCTCAAACAAGGGACTAAACACGTTTCGCAATTATGCCACAACAATGTGGAACGCCCTACCCAAAGCTAGGGGTAACAGTACTGTATATTTGAATACCGTTTATGTCACAAATGTATCAGTACTAAATACCTATATGTCCCTATGCCATAAATGTCATGTATGTTGTGTATGTCATAAATGTCTATATGAATTGAAAATGGGGGACCCTGATGGAAACCAGACAAACGTCTTTCTCAGGTCTGCATCCCCTTAACAATTGTATGTATTGAGCCGTACTGTATTGTACCCATTCTGCAATCTGTAAAATAAAGTTTTCATTCATTCATTCATTCACCATCTTGCAAGTTGCAACGTTGTTTAAGATATCAATCAAAGCATTGCAACGTTAGAATAGTTAGGATATCAATTGTGCATGAAAGGACTATATTTATATTGTTTGATTAGTATTATGAGATTCCCTGGCAGATTTCGTACAGTCAAAATCCGTTGATCAACTTGAGTTTCAGTGAACACATTGCATTCACCAAAGTCTGCGGTGGTCAAGATGTAGTAACGTTACGTTAGTCCAGTTGACTCCAGCAGCGCCTCAAACATGTTCTTTATCTCGTTTCCATGTTGTATATTAATTATCTCTCCAAGTAGTTGCTAAATGGTTTGTTAGTTTGTTACTGCGTTCTTTTTATGTAGATTCATAGCGAGCGTTTGTTTTGTTTACAATAGAGAGGGTCTATTTCTTTCCGTAGCCGCATTTCTGGTTTGCGCATTTCTGATTGGCCAGTGGCCAGACTCGCCTCATATCATTCTACGCGGGTGGCGAGTGGATTTGGATGAGTGACAGTCCTCGTAGTTTTTACATTTTACATTTAGTCATTTAGCTGACGCTTTTATCCAAAGCGACTTACAAGTTCTGTACGACAACCCATCAGGAAGGGCACAACTCTATCAGCTGAGCAACAATGTTCATCAAAGTGTTGAGTGCTACAGTGTAGGTTAGTTTATTAGGACAAGTGCATGACAGTACGGTTAGTTAGGGTTAGATTTTTATTTTTTTATTGTTTAAAAAAAAAAAAAAATTATTCAGATAATGGTTGAAGAAGTGCGTCTTTAGTCGACGGCGAAAGATTGGACGTGATTCGGCTGTCCTAACTGGGGTGGGTAGTTCATTCCACCATTGTGGGGCAAGGACTGAGAATAGGCGACTTCTCTTTGATGACCCTCCCGGAGCTTGGATAGGAGTAGGTCTGAGGCGGCCAGAAGATGCAGAGCGTAGGGGTCTTGAGGGTGTGTAGTTAGAGACCATTGACCGGAGGTAGGCGGGAGCGGTTCCCTTTGCCGCACGGTATGCTAGGTCGAGGGCCTTGAAGCGGATTCGTGCAGCAATGGGGAGCCAGTGCAGGTCCCTAAGAAGTGGGGTGACATGGGCCGACTTCGGTAGGTTTGAGATCAGGCGGGCCGCTGCGTTCTGAATGAGTTGAAGAGGCTTAGTGGCAGTGGCCGGGAGGCCAGCGAGCAGTGCATTGCAGTAGTCGAGGCGGGAGATGACTGTTGATTGGACGAGGAGTTGGGTGGCTTCTTTTGTCAGGAAGGGGCGGATCCTTCTGACGTTGCTCAGGAGGAATCGGCAGGTTCTGGTCGTCGCTGCGATGTGAGCAGAGAAGTTCAACTGGTCGTCGAGGACAACACCAAGGTTCTTGGCGGTCGGGGACGCAGTCACAGCTGCATTCTCGACTGTGATTGAAAGGTCGGTTAGGGGGGAGGATTTGGCCGGCAGGTGGAGCAATTCTGTTTTGCTTAGGTTCAGTTTGAGGTGGTTGGACGTCATCCAGGCTGAGATGTCGGACAGACAGGCCGAGATCCGCTCAGAGACGTGGATATCTGAGGGAGGGAAGGAGAGGAAGAGTTGAGTATCGTCGGCATAACAATGGTAGGAGAAGCCATGAGACGTGATAATGTTACCCAGTGATTTAGTGTAGAGGGAGAAGAGAAGGGGTCCTAAAACCGAGCCCTGGGGGACACCCGTCCGCAGGGGGCGGGTGGCCGACAGGGTCCCTCTCCATGACACTTGGTAGGAGCGGTCATTGAGGTATGATGACAGCCATGTCAGCGCAGAGCCAGCCACTCCCATTCCTGCGAGGGCCGCAAGGAGGAT
This sequence comes from Notolepis coatsorum, assembly GCF_963971535.1. Classification (NCBI taxonomy): domain Eukaryota; kingdom Metazoa; phylum Chordata; class Actinopteri; order Aulopiformes; family Paralepididae; genus Notolepis; species Notolepis coatsorum. Next base: position 1,148,733 of record NW_028174886.1, on the reverse strand, counting down.
CTGGTGGTTGACTGTGTCGAAGGCTGCAGATAGATCTAGGAGAATCAGGACAGAGGAGAGGCCTTTCGCTTTTGCTAAGTGAAGTGCCTCTGTGACCACAATGAGGGCTGTCTCTGTGGAGTGACCAGTCCTGAAGCCTGACTGATTAGGGTCTAGGAGGTCATTCTGTAAGAGAAAAGCAGTAAGTTGGTTGGATACAGCACGTTCAAGTGTTTTAGAAAGGAAGGAGAGAAGAGAGACAGGACGGTAGTTGCCTATGACGGTAGGGTTCAGGGTTGGTTTTTTTATGAGCGGCGTGACTCTGGCTTGTTTTAGGGAGGTGGGGACCACCCCCGAGTTGAGTGAGGAGTTGATGGTTGCAGTTAGGAATGGGAGGATGTCTGGTGCCATGGTCTGGAGGAGTGGGGAGGGTAGCTGGTCCAGCTGGCAAGTAGTCGGACGGTTCGACGTTACCAGTGTCAGGGTCTCTGCTTCTGTAATGGGAGAGAAAGATGACAGAGTGAAGGATGAGGTTCTCGATTCAGTATTTGGAATGGGTGGGGGTTGGGAGTAGGAGCTGCGGATGTTCTCCACTTTTTCCTCAAAGAAGATCGCAAAGTCTTCGGCAGAGAAAGATGAGGGAGGGGGGGGGTGGGGGGGGAGTGAGACGTTAGTAGTTAACGTTAGACTCCAGTATCTTTGAGCCAAAACACAAATGACATAACTAAAACGTTATTTTCTTTTCGCTCGACAAAAGAGAAATACGCGAGTGCTCTGCCTGGGCGCTGCGATTATCAGTCAGGAATCTCAGGAATAGTAAACAAAACACGCCCCCAGCATAGCGTTCCCCGCAGCCAGGCAGACAGGATATGAGGATAATAATAATAATAATAATAATAATAATAATAATAATAATAATCACTACCGCTCGCTATCAATCTACGCCGTATATAACGCAAATAACGCAGTGACGAACCATTCAGTAACGTAAGTAGCGTTACTGAATTTCAAAAGTAATGCGTTAGAGTACTAATTGCGGCAAAAAGTAACTTCGTTTCTGTAACGTGTTACTTTGTAACGCGTTAGTCCCAACACTGATAATATCACACATTCATATTCACCATATTTTGATGGTTAAATAAAATGCTACTATAGGCGATATTATCAGTACTACTTATTATTGCTGTTTCTTATTTGTTTTTACTTTCACTCAAGAACACCAATTATTTAATGGTGATACCAACAATGTTAAAGTAATTTTCATACTTTTGGCCAATACTCCTTTTATTTTACCTGCTGCTCTTTATAGTTATTTATTTTTTTCTTCAGTTATTCTTATTCTAAAAAATGTTTACCTATCCATCTGCATAGTCCATCATAGGATTAATCTGGGTGGTGTAGTTCTGCGGGGCTTCTCTGTGCAGAGGGACATAGTTAAGCTATCTAAGTCTACTTATTAATTGGATAAACACAGCGTTTTTTTAACATTATTTTTATCAATTTGACAAATGTCATAAAGATATGTTCCAACTGAATAGTTGCTCAGACACCTGTTAATCAATACTGTTTACTCCAATTGCACAGAGAACCGACCAGCACACAGCCACCCACTGGGACATGAGGAGATGAGCTTCCTTTTGCAGCTATGTCACAACCCTGTGTTAGATATACAGGGTGGGGAGGATCTACGTGGGAGGGGCACCAATCACCTTTGTTTTTTCTTGTTTTGTTTTTGAAGTTTTTGTACTGTTTTTTAATATTCTTACATACTTTTTTTTTAAGATGGGGTGGGTTATATGGGCCTTTTTTCTTCTTCTTATGTTCGTACTTTGGGCATCTCATCAACAAAGACCAAATTTGGGTTATCTATTAGTACAGATTCATATACTTTTGAATAATTTTATTTCATATTATAAATGTCGTCTTTAGCTATTTTTTCATGGAACGTTAAAGGTCTTAACAATTCCATTAAAAGGGCTAGCTGTCTTGATACTATATCAAGAAATCGAGTTGAAATTGCCATGTTTCAAGAAACGCACTTGCTTGAAAGAGATATGCACAAATTAGAAAATCAGCGTTATAAAGTGGCTTCTTCTGCTTCAGCTTTGAATAAAACCAAAGAGGTTGCTATAATCATTGATAAAAAATGCAAAATTACCATCATAGGCAAAGGCAGTGATCAAGAAGGAAGAATAGCTTTTCTAAAATGTATTCATAATGGTAAAAGAATTGCGTTTATTAATGTCTATGCACCCAACTGTTATGAACCAGACTTTTTTCAATAATTGAATAAAATCCTAATGGAACTAGCTGATTTCCAGTTGATTATTGGGTCAGATATGAATTCTGTTTTGGATCATACCTGGGATAAATCAAAAGCAGTTAATCATAATGCTCGCTCGACAAACGCTTTAAAGCACTTGCTATCTGACTTTAATCTTATTGATATTTGGCGGGTTCATAATCCAGGCAACAGGGAGTATACCTTTTTCTCTAATAGACATCTATCATTTTCATCAGTTTTAATATCAGCATCCTTATTTTCAGACGTAATTTTCTTTTAAATCCGATCTATGAGTTTATCAGATCACCATGCCTATTTCTGTCAATTTCAATTCAGCCAGGCTAAGAAAAAAGCCACAAGATGGCGCTTTAACTGCTCTTTATTGGATAATCCAGCATTCTGTGAGCAATTTCAGTCTGAGCTAGCCCAATTTCTTATGATTAATTGTGGATGATTTCCGTGGATGATTTCAGGATACTTTGGGACGCTACTAAAGGCTTTGTCAGAAATAATGCTATTACTTTCTCTTTAAGTCTTAATAAATCTCAGCTAAAACGAATATCGGAATTAGAAACCATGCTGTCTACCTTGGACCTATCTCAACAGAGGCATTACTCTCAGCAGACTGCCGCTACACTAGCCAATGTTAAGAGTGAACTAAACGATCTTATCAGGAAAAGAGCCGAATCCTCCATCCATAAAGGTAGAGTAAATCAATACTTTCATGGTAGTCGACAGAGTCAAATACTGGCCAACAAACTACGCAATAGTGATCTTGTAGGAAATATTACTACTGTTACATCAGAAAATGGTGAGCTGCTTACAGATCCAAAATTAATCAATACAAGATTTGCAAAATTTTATAATGATTTATATTAGAGGTGGGCATAGATTCATTTTTTTATCTAGATTAATCTATCTGCAATCCTGGATTTAATCTAGATTAATCTAGATTAAAATGGCTCAAAAAAAAAAAAAAAAAAAAAAAAAAACGTTTTTTTTTTTTTTTTTTAGATGAATGCATTAATTATATTATCGCGCGATACTAGTATAGCGTTAACGCAGCACGTTAACTCTAATTTATATACTACAGAAGGCGAGCGTTCCTCTGAAGAGATTGAATCTTTTTTAAGTGGCCTTAACCTCTCTGTTTTGTCACCAGTTGAATCAAGTTTAATGGGTGCTCCTCTATCATTACAAGAAGTCAAAACATCTCTGGAAACTATGAATAAAGGCAAGTCTCCAGGGTGGGATGGCATTCCCCCTGAATTTTATTTGCGGTTCTGGGACGTCTTAGGCCCACTACTACTTGAAATGATTAATATATCCATATCTAAAGGCTCCTTAGGGAGAGACGTGAATATGTCCCTAATCTCTCTTTTATAAAAAAAGGTAAAGATCCAAACCAGTGTTCTAATTGGCGCCCTATTTCTTTAATTAATACAGATGCCAAACCATTTTCTAAAGTATTATCTTGCCGTCTTGAAAAGTTTTTACCTAAACTGATTCACCCAGATCAAAATGGTTTTGTTAAAAAAAGGCTTTCGTCTGATAATTTGCGACGTCTCCTTCACATTGTCAACTCCGCCTCTCATGCTAAAGTGTCGTCAGCTGTTCTCTCTGTTGACGCAGAGAAGGCCTTTGACCGTCTGGAGTGGACCTATCTTTGGGCTGTACTGAAACATATGGGACTAGGTCAAAATTTTATAAATATGGTACAAAATTATATTTTCTAATCCATCAGCCAGTGTCATAACCGGAAATATTAGTTCTCCTCCTTTCAAAATCACTCGTGGAAGTAGGCAAGGGGATCCGATCTCTGCAAGCTTGTTTATTTTATCCCTTGAACCTTTAGCCCAAGCTATACGGCAATCAGAAAACATTAAGCCAATCTCTGTAAATTCTACTGATCATCATATTTCGCTCTATGCGGATGACGTCTTATTATATATGGAGAATGTATCTCAGTCTCTCTCAAGCCTCCTGAAATTCTGCTGGCATCGAAGCTGTAATAGAATAAAGAACACATTTAAAATATTGTCTATTTCGTAAAGAAAACACTGGTCCCAGGACACTGTGAGTCAAGCATCCATGTCAACACATTTCGTACATTGATTACCAGAAACAAAATAAACCTTCTTCATCATAGCTAATAGGGCTAAGTAAATTAGCCTATTGCAATATTTGCAAACCAAAATTCTCTAAGATAAGAACAGAAAAAACAGGAGGAAAACATTTCCTCATTCGTAAAAAAAAAAAAAAAAAAATAATAATAATAATAATAATAATAATAATAATAATAATAATAATAATAATAATAATAATAATAATAATAATAATAATAATAATAATAATAATAATAATAATAATAATAATAATAATAATAATAATAATAATAATAATAATAATACACTGAAGAAGGAACACCTGTTCCGAAACATGTCTGTATTCGGCTGCGAAAACCTGAGTGTGCTGGTCCGGCTTCCTGCTTTCTTCTACTTATTTTATTATGATAAAATATATATACAATATACAATAAAATATAGACAATTACCTGAAGTGCTGGTATTTCTTTATCTGTGGGAACCTTTTGAAGAAGCCACCCAGATGTTGCTGCCAGTCGTAGCTTCGGACAAACACTGTCCCATCTTCGCTTCCCACAAGTTGGGGGATATTGACTCCTTTCACCTGATTGATTGATTGAAAATGTTATTAACAGATTGCAGAATGGGTACAATACAATCATTCAGAAGTCTGTAATCTGTCTGTAATCAAGCAAAATAAGTGGTATCCCATCCCTCTCTTTCTTCCTCTCTCTCTATCAGGAGCAGGCAGTGGCTGCGGAAGCGGCACGCCGTTTGCAGTGGCCGCCACCGCCATAAGCTCGGGGAACAAAGCCTGCAGTTCCCCCTGTAGACTTTCCTCCACCGAACCCGCATCCCTCACATGCAGCAGGCTGCGACTGGTTAAGGAGCCACAGTCTGATGTGGCTGATAGTAGGGCATCCTGCTGAAGACGCCGAGGGGTTTCCCCGACATCCTCGAACAAGGCGCCCCAAGGAGACATATCACCCCCCTCCAGTGTTACCTGAACAGGTGGGATATTCGTCTCTACTGGGCCTTCAAACAAGAACCCGTCCGCCTCTACCATGTGGTCCTCTGTTTCCATTGGACAACTAGAGACCGACGCATCCTCGCTGGTTTCCAGCAATTCCCCAAACCCAGGCCGTTCACGTCTGCAGGACACCATCTTCCGACGGGACCGAGCAGACGCAAAAAGCTTGCGTCTCAAATCCTCCGGAACCAACGGAACCGGCCGTTCAACAATGGACGATTCCCCGGAACCAGAGGAACCAGAGCCAGGACCAGGCCATCGCAGAGTCGACGGCACCGGTGCACTGGCTCCTTCGAGAGGCAAACTACCCATCGAATGCCTACCGGGCGTGGCTGCCGACCACGAAAGCGGCAATAGCCCCGCACCAGAACGCACGACGGAGGCGGGAATGGAGAACCGCTGGTGAAGAGTGATTCTACGACTCTCCGAAGTAGACATTATGACTTAGATTTTTCTCTTGAATATTTATGAGAGAAGAAAAAAATAAGCACAATGTAAACTCATCTCAACTTTCTTCAACTAGCAACCTCGTCAAGTGGGGATCTACCAGGCACTTCCTTGTGGTGAAAGCGAAGAAGGAGGCGAGTAGGTGGCCACACACCTGCTTATGAAGGTAAGCTGATAGGGGTGTGGTCAGACGAATATTGGGATGTAAAGGTACATTGTGGAATTTTTATTCAGTGCGCGTGCACAAGCGAGGTACAGTGCAGAGTGACGCCGAGCGAGAGCCATTACGAAACAGAACCACTCCTAACTCTGTGCTTGACCATGAGATCCCGGTTGTAACCCAATTTAAATATCTTGGTATTGATATATTTCCTTCAATTGAAAAAATTGTGTCTGTAAACTACAATAGAACCATTAGGTCAATCATAGACGATGGTGTAATATACCTGTCTCCCTTTCCGGAAGAGTCTCTATTATCAAAATTAACATATTACCTCGAGTAAACTTCTGTAGTTCCATGATTCCTATTGCCCCACCTGTTGCTCATTGGGAAAATGTATATGGCGAGGCAAGCAAGCTCGGGTTAAACTTACTACCTTACAAAATGAGTGGCAATCTGGTGGTTTAACTGTGCCAAATTTTAAGTTATATTTTCAAGCGTTATCATTTCGTCCTCTGTTGAGTTGGTTTAATTTAAATTCTGAGGCCCCCTGGCTTAATATTGAAAAACATATTGTGGCGCCGATTCGTTTACAAGACATTGTCTTCACAGGTATTTCACTAAAGCAGTGTAGATTACGTTATGGTCCGATAATAGCGCATGCCATATCTTTATGGCGCAAATATGAAAAGTTACTTAAATGGGATACTAAGTGGCATGAACAGACTCCCTTATTCCATAACCCTTTTTTGCTTAGCGGAGGCCGCAGTTTTGTAGCTCAATCATGGTCCAATTGTGGCATTCATGTACTTGCCGATGTTATGGAGGACAATGGTCTAAGAACATTCTCAGATCTGAAAGAGTCATATAACTTACCTGGCACCTCCTTTTTTTTATATTTACAGCTCCGTTTGGCTATGCGAGCCTATGGAGTTCCATGGACCAAACCAACTACTCACCCGTTAATTACTTTCTCTAAAAAACTACAGGTCTCTCCAAAGGACAAGTCTCTATAATTTCTAAAGATCTATCACAAAGATGTACTTCGTTAATACCCGTTATCCAATCGTGGAGCACAGAATTGGGATTAGAAGACTATCAATCAATTACTCTATCAATTGGACCAGAGTTTGGGGAAATATAACTATGGCATCACGAAACCCAAATCATCAGCAGATTAATTTCAATTTTGTCCATAAAACATATTTAACCCCCCAGAAAGCTTATAGAATGAGACGTGCTATTTCACTTTGTTCTCTAAATACTACTGGTACTTTTACACATATGATGTGGGAATGCCCCACAGTCAAAAGTTTCTGGGAACAGATAACTAATTATCTATCTAAAGTATTACAAAAACATATTCCCTGTTGTCCCAAATTACTTCTCCTTAATGATGATGATTCTTTAGCTTTAAGTATTGTTCAGAGACTGGCAGGAATTACTGCTGCAAAAAAAATGTTGGTGCTGCGATGGCAAGCTCCACACTATCTGCCCTTTAATCACTGGAAACAGTTATTAGCTGATGTTGTAACAATGGAGCTTTCTACAGCTAGATTAAATGGTGCAAGCTATCAAACAATAGATAGCTGGAACCATATTCTCTATCAAGTTAGGACCTTTACTATATAGCTAGCAGGACATAACTAATTATATCTGTATAATTCCCTTCATTTTTTTGGTCTTTGTTGAAATCTTTGTTCAATTCATTTTCTTCTCAGGCCTATGACGGGGTGGGTTGGGGGGGGGTTACTATTATAATAATAATAATTATTATTATTATTATTATTATTATTATTATTATTATTATTATTATTATTATTATTATTATTATTATTATTATTATTATTATTATTATTATTATTATTATTATTATTATTATTATTATTGTTATTGTTATTATTATTGTTATTGTTATTGTTATTATTATTATTATTATTATTATTATTATTATTATTATTATTATTATTATTATTATTATTATTATTATTATATTATTATTATTATTATTATTATTATTATTATTATTATTATTATTATTATTATTATTATTATTATTATTATTATTATTATTATTATTATTATTATTATTATTATTATTTATTTTTTGTCAACGGTGGTTGGTGCAGGGGTTAGGGGGTAGGATTTTTTATTTTAAATGAGGCAAGGGGCAAGCCAATGCGTGTAATTGGCAAATAATTTAAATGTATGTTTTATGTGCATTGTATGCCTGTACCTGTGCCTTTTCTTCAAAAAAAAAAAAAAAAAAAAAAAAAAAAAACTATACAATATTCACCACGGTATAACACGCGAACGTAAGCATGAAAACAATTATTCTTTTTCACATGTTGAACGATAGATAGTTGATGTCAAATGAGCCATAGTATTGTCTCCATAGCTATAATATAGAATATAGATATAGCCCTGCAAACACCGAAGTGAAAATCCCTATACTTCACAGCGCTGGCCAACTAAGTACAAAGATGGGGAAACAGCGTGGCAGTCAAAGTATTAACAACGTGTCTGCAGGCTTTGTTCCCCGAGCTTATGGCGGTGGCGGCCGCTGCAAACGGCGTGCCGCTGCCACAGCCACTGCCTGCTCCTGTCCCCGATGATTTAATAGGTCATCTCTGGCAGCGTCGCCCGGTGAGAGGGGTGGATGTTGTCTACCCATTTTTCCCCTCAATGGGGGCCTATGTTCGTCGGGGCCAGGTGGTGTCCCACATCATGGGCCTCACTCCCGCCTACGTACCAGTTACGCGGGTGGTGGGTTTGGTTGAAGGTATGAGAGAGGGTGTGCCACGGCTTGATAGGCCGATGGCCGCTCTCCTCTGTCCGGATGTGGTGTGGGAGCCGTTATGCAAGCCGGTTCTCCAAGGAAGATCGGCTAGGCGGTTGGCGTATTGGAGTGACCAGTCATTCATCGCGGGTACACAATCGCTGGCTGCTGCGTCTAACATCGCACAGCTGGCTAGATTTGTATCCGGGATAATGACGGGCGGCACGGAGTGGTCGGAGGTACAACATGATCAGCTCACCCAGGCGGCAGGAGCTGTCCTGCATCTGACCCAGGTGCAGGCCATAGCCTCTGGGAAAGTGCGCGCCCTGGCTACTCTGATCCAGCGCCACCTTTGGCTGGAGCAGGCCCGTGTGCCGGAGAAGAAGAGGTCTCCTCTTCTGACGGCCACCCTCTCCGATGCTGGACTATTCGGGAAGGCCCTGCAGCTGATGACCTCAACATGCAGAGGAGAGGTCCGTACTCCAACCCCATTTTCCGCCTCCCGTCGTCGCCGGTGGAGTTTTTTGGTTAAACAAACTGTGTGTTTCTTCACCAAAATATGATAAGGTTGAAAAGGGTGAATCTACATTGGTATACATTGATGGATGAGTTACGTTCGTGTTATGAGATTAAAGCAAGGTCTGCAGCTTTCACGCAGTTATAGAAGGGTTTCTATCGGCCTGACGCTCCACATGCAGGTAGAAGCTGGTTGTATGGTCTGTTGCTTACACACGAAGTAATGTTGAACTACAACACTGTTGTGTTAGTTGCAGTAATGCTCGTATACACACGTTCCACGGCCTAGCCGTTATACTCTCTATCAGTGTTTTTCTATGTACAACATGGAATGCGGGTGTAGGATTCACACACGCACACGACTTGGTTTTGTTGTAAACCCTGTTCAGTTAAATGTGGGTAGCGTGCATTGTATTGGCTTGTGCTATTTCATTAGCATTCTACCAAAGGTATCATATGCTAAAGTTGTTATTGTGTGCAGGGGGAAGGGTTTTGTGAGGGGGTGCCGAATAAACCCCTCCTTCCCACTTGATTGGTCGAATGGGTTTTCTCATCTCCTGTTGGGCCAGTCAGGGCCAAGCCGTTAAACGCCTTGGCTGGGGGGGGGGGGAAGGGTTGTCCTGACTATGCTCCTATTACAAACAGGAGTTATGTGCGGGTTTCCCCCCGTCATAGCGTACGTTACGTTGCTATGACGATGGCTTCCGTGAGTAGATCTTTACGTAAGGTCTGTGGTGTCAAAGTGTCGGGTTAGAGCGTAGGACTTATGGGTCCGCTACGCTCGTTTTTATGTGTAACTTGAGTCAGTTGGTCACGTGACTCGCAGTTGCCATGGCTTTTTCATTCTACGACTCACGTGGGAAGGCTTTCTGGGGAATTTCGGTCTAAATCCTCTGTGGAAGGGGTGACTGGATGTAAAAATATAAACGGTTCCCCCTGGAGACTTTCCTCCACCGAACCCGCATCCCTCACATGCAGCAGGCTGCGACTGGTTAAGGAGCCACAGTCTGATGTGGCTGATAGTAGGGCATCCTGCTGAAGACGCCGAGGGGTTTCCCCGACATCCTCGAACAAGGCGCCCCAAGGAGACATATCACCCCCCTCCAGTGTTACCTGGACAGGTGGGATATTCGTCTCTACTGGGCCTTCAAACAAGAACCCGTCCGCCTCTACCATGTGGTCCTCTGTTTCCATTGGACAACTAGAGGCCGACGCATCCTCGCTGGTCTCCAGCAATTCCCCAAACCCAGGCCGTTCACGTCTGCAGGACACCATCTTGTGACGGGACCGAGCAGACGCAAAAAGCTTGCGTCTCAAATCCTCCGGAACCAACGGAGGATTTGAATATTTATGAGAGAAGAAAAAAATAAGCACAATGTAAACTCATCTCAACTTTCTTCAACTAGCAACCTACTCAAGTGGGGATCTACCAGGCACTTCCTTGTGGTGAAAGCGAAGAAGGAGGCGAGTAGGTGGCCACACACCTGCTTATGAAGGTAAGCTGATAGGGGTGTGGTCAGACGAATATTGGGATGTAAAGGTACATTGTGGAATTTTTATTCAGTGCGCGTGCACAAGCGAGGTACAGTGCAGAGTGACGCCGAGCGAGAGCCATTACGAAACAGAACCACTCCTAACTCTGTGCTTGACCATGAGATCCCGGTTGTAACCCAATTTAAATATCTTGGTATTGATATATTTCCTTCAATTGAAAAAATTGTGTCTGTAAACTACAATAGAACCATTAGGTCAATCATAGACGATGGTGTAATATACCTGTCTCCCTTTCCGGAAGAGTCTCTGTTGTGAAGGGCCAGATTAAACCGAATATATATATTTATTTATATATATATATTTAATTGTATTTGTATATTCTCTAATATTCCCTGATATCCCTTGTATATTCCTTGTACAATATGCATTGAATATCCATTCTAGCCTACTGAACATCCCATAATAGTCTCCATTCTACTATTGGTCGAGACCTTGGTGCCAGGCTGCCATACCCCCCAGACCCAGTTCAAACGTACCGCTCAACATGTACGAACAAGTCCTAGTTCCGCGTAGGAATCTGGCTACCGCACCACTAACGGTACTATTTGTTCATAGTGCGTATATATACTGCGCTACTAAAGTAGGACTTCCTTTTTAGTCCAGTTTCTTACCCTCCAATAGAGTGACAGACGTAAAGCCTCCCCGCGACGCCACGTGTGGGAGTAAGGCCAAGTTCGGCCTACCATCGGTATTGAGACATCGTGTATATTAATATTTGAATAGTCATATTTGGCACTATATCGTCGAGTTGGACGTAGTCTATTAAGCTAATAATAGTCTATTCATATGTAGTGCTTCGTGCGGTGAGAATACTATCGTAGTCAGTACACCCCATCGTTTCGGGCAGAGAACTGGCTGCTTATCCAGGGTGGCCGACCCCAAGTGAGGCTGCACCCGAGGAGCCCCAGAGCCGACGAGCGAGTGGACCTGCATACCGGATTATTCTACCGACGATAGCCCGCCTTCCCAGGCACGGATTATGCTTTGTATACAGTGATTATTCTATGGATAAAGACCAACACTGCCGTGTGTTGGAAACCCCCCCCCCGGAGAGGACGACAGGTGAGGAGACGCTCTACACGACGAGGTCGCTTCACGTCTCTCCATCGTGGATTGAAGGAAGCCGGCCCACAGAGAGTCCAACTGCTTTCATCTGTGGATCGAGGATCGCTGAGGCACCGAGCCGCACAACCGTGGGTTCTCCCAGGATACCCTCGGCCAGACGGATACAGCCAGACTCTACCCCCCCCCCCTTCTCCAGTTGTCTTACAAGCGACCGGAATTCCCCCCTAGTGTATCCAGTTCTATAATCATTAAAGTATCATTGCTATTATTCCTTAAATATTCCAGGTTGTATATTTACCGCCTGTGCCACCAGAGATTGGACGTTCTCTATTGATATACCAACGAATACTCATTTGCCATAAAAGTGCATCCTATTTCAAATCATAAATGTAATTAAGTGATTGCTCTACATACCTTTTGCTATGTATTAATTATTATTAAACGCAGACTTTCGACTTGGTACATTTGTGTTGGATCGTTTCATCTACGTGGGAGTGTTTACCATAATTATTTATGCCTAGTACTGGGTGGCCAGAGTCTAAAGTACAAGAGGTAGTGGTAGTAAGTATCATATCTAACAATACAGTCAGGGAATTGTACCCCTCAGTTAAAATTGGTCCTTCGAGCCGGAGGGTAATTAGTGTAATATTAATATAGTGTTATTAATATTGAAATGGCCTATGATGAACACTCCACGAAACGATCCTCCTAACCAACGCCCGCAGCGCGAACGACGGCTCCCTCAGTACTTAGAGGCTTACGCTGTCAGTCAACAACCTAGTCTTCTACTAACAGTAAACGCGGTAAAACTAGAAAGTAAAAGTATGTCTAACCCCAACGCCCAGACTACCCCGACCATAGAGGCCCCTACGGGTTCTAATGTAACTGACCAAGTTCACGGTGGGGACCAGTGGGAACCAGACATGACTTCACACCCCGCCAGTACTGAAGAAGTAGTCCCCGATGAGTCCCGGGAGGAATACAACGCTACCGAGAGAGAACTCGGCACGGAAGAAGACGGGGAGAGCACCGTGGAGATAGAGCTCCAAGGCTCCGCAAGGAGTACCCCGAGGGAAGGCTCCCCTATACAACCGCCTTCTCCCAGCGAGGCAGAGAGGACCCTACAGCAGGCCTTCCTCATCAGCCTGAACGCCGCTGCTGAACGCGACCGACTGCAGATCCAGCAGCGGAGCGAAGAAGAGCATATACGTCTAGAAATAAGACGCATTCAGAGGGAAGAGAATGTGGCCCGAGACCGAGCAGACAGCCAGCGAGCAGCTGCTGGTGCTCTACGGGACGCAGAGCGCGACAGACAGCAAGCGCAACTAATAGAACAGCTGATCAGACGGACAACACCCTCTCCCTCCGCCAGAGGCTCCAGGAACTCGTCTAGACACACCTCCAGGGCGGCATCCCCTAGCCGAGTAAACAACCCTGAACTTGACCAACAGACGAGGTCTATACCCCCCACAGACCACCTCCCCCCACCGGTCCAAGCGAGACCTAGCAACCGGGAAGGAGCAGCATATCCTGTGGAGAGGCTAAACCAGAGACTACAAGCACTGGATGACCTAACTGAAGACGAAGAGGAAGAGGAGGAGAACCACGCCCGACGACAGCACAGTACTCTACCGGACCAGGAGGTCCGGTACAGCCCAGGCTATACTCCCGCGGAGCTGCGCTACAGACCCCCGACTCTATACACGGGTGAGCACGACGCACGACCCGCACCGAGGAACAGCACCTGGACAAGCGGGCCATGGTACACTGCCAGTACCAGCCCATACCAAGGAGCGGGAGGAGACTCGCCTAGGAGGCCTCTCCCCCAACGCTCGCCGATGTATCCACAGTCAGCGTCATACATTGGCACGCCTATGGTACCCGACTTCACCCAAGAGAACCGGGCCCAGTATACAGAACTCCGCATGTGTCTGGAGACCATGTTGGTGGATGTATTGGATGAACGCCATAAATACGCCATCCTACTGAAGCACTTAAAGGTACCCCGCGCACATAATATAGCGCTCGCCTACGCGACTTCCACCACCCCATACACAGCAGCGCTGGTAGCATTGGACCAGAGGTATGGGCGCATATGGGATTACGTGATCCAGGAGATCCGACACATCGACCGCTTACCCCCAGCAATAGACAATCGAGCACTGGACGACCTGTCCATCAGAGTGCAGTCCCTGGTAGGGATGTTGGGAGCGCAGAGAGAGAAGGGGAGGCATGAACTTTACGCCAACTCAAATGTGGAAAGGATCTTGGAGAAGCTGCCGCCCGCTCGACAGGAGCGTTTTAGGCGGCAGAGAGACCACCGAGACCCAAATGGCCCCGAACCGAACCTCCTCGATCTAGCAGACTTCCTGGCGAGAGAAGTCAGCAGCCTACGGCTAGATACATTCGGACGGAGCACCCCTGGCTCCAGAGAAGGAACCAGACGACTAAATGATGGAAGAAGATCGGTGACTGTGATGCACCAATCGGAGTCAGTACCGAGCAGCAGGAGCCACAGTACCCCCTCCAGAACGGAGAAGTGGAAGATAGTGTGCCCCTACTGTGAGAAAGAACACTGGCTAGCGCAATGTGACTCCTTCCCCAAGCTGAACGCGGAGGAAGCAAGTCAATGGATAAAGTCCAACAAGCGCTGTTTTCGCTGTGCGCGCTCACACATGGCAGCCGAATGCCGCTTAAAGAAAAGGTGCACCAAGTGCGATGGAGCCCATCTGGACATACTTCACGACAGTAACAGACGGCGCCCTTCACCCGCACCATCCAGCAGCAAAGCGAGCGTCATGTACATCGATCCCGCCAGCAGCAGTGGAGCCCGAGTACTCCTAAAAGTAGTGCGTGTGACACTAAGCTACCAGAATAAAGTCCTGGACACTTACGCCGTCCTCGATGACGGGTCAGAGAAGACCCTTCTGCTCGCCTCCGCTGCGGCCCAGCTAGGGCTGCGGGGAAGCGAAGCCCAAATGACAATTCGGACAATAAGACGAGATTTGAAGACGATAAAGGGCGAGAATGTCTCATTCTCTATCGCAGCAAGCGGCCAGCCTGAGCGACGGTACCAGATTACAGACGCTTTCACCAGCCAAGAAATAGGACTGTCGCGGTACACATACCCCGTCGCCAAGCTGATGGAGAAATATGCACATCTGCGCAAGTTACCGATCCCGCTCATAGACAATGCTATGCCGACCCTGTTGATAGGCTCCGACCATGCAGACCTCATTGTCCCGATAGACCGGGTTCATACCGGACCCCGAGGCTGTCCTGCAGCAGTCGAGACCCGTTTGGGATGGACTCTCCAAGGCCCGCTCGCCAAATCTCTCAACCGAAGTACAGCCACTAGATGTCTCCACTCCCGAGTCACAGAGGGAGAAACCGCACTCCTGCAACACGTAGAGCGGTTATGGACCTTGGAACAAATGCCCTTTAAGAACGGAAAGAAAGACATTCGCTCTAAAGATGACATTTACGCCATTCACCTCCTCGAGACAGGGACCAAGAGAGTCCCGGTCAACGGCGTGTTGAGATACGCCACGCCACTCCTGCGGCGAGAAGGAATGCCTACTTTCCACGCCAAGACAGACGCCACAGAACGGTACCTGCTGAACACGGAGCGGCGCTTAGCCAAGAACCCCGCCCAAGAGAGTGTATACCGCGCTGAGATTGAGAAGCTCATCACAGCGGGACACGTCACAAAGATGGACATTAAAGAGGCTGACCAGACCACTGAATCGTGGTACGTGCCTCACCACAAGGTCCATCACAACGGTAAAGACCGCATAGTATTTAACTGCAGCTACCAGATCGGATCCCAAAATCTGAATAAAGAGTTACTGCCCGGTCCCACACTCGGCCCCTCCCTACTCGGCGTTCTACTCCGCTTCCGCCAGGAAAAGGTGGCCATCAGCGGGGACATTAAAGGAATGTTCCTGCAGGTGAGATTAGTAGAGGAGGACAAGCCCCTGTTACGGTTCCTATGGAGAGAGAAGCCAGGAGATGAGCACCCAGCCATCTACCAATGGGAAGTCCTCCCCTTCGGAACGACGTGCAGCCCCTGCTGTGCTACATTTGCACTACAGAAACATGTAGCAGAGGACCCAGCAGCGGACGAAGAGGTCCGACACAGCGTAAAGAACAGCTTCTACGTAGACAACTGTCTACAAAGCCTTTCAACCCAGGAAGAAGCCGAGGCTCTCCTGATTAAACTCCGCGCCTCATTGATCAAAGGCGGCTTTGATCTCAGGCAGTGGGCCAGCAGCGATCCGCAAGTACTGCGCAGCCTCTCCTCCGAGGACAAGGCAGCCAGCAGCGAGACCTGGATGGCTACAATCCCGGGAGAAGCCCAGGAGATGACCCTGGGATTGGTGTGGCGATTCAAAACAGATTCGCTTCACTACAGACACAAGCCCCTGACTACGGAGCAGGGAAGGCCGGCGGCGGCGCCGACCACCAGACGGAGTGTGTACACAACACTCGCCCGACAATATGACCCGCTAGGATGTATTCTACCGTACACCACCAGGGCAAAAATGATTGTACGAGCATTGTGGGACAAGGACCAGGGCTGGGACGACCCCATTCCCGCACACCTTGCATCCACCTGGAGAGAGTGGGAGATGGAGCTCCACTCACTCCCAGGCGTTAATATGCGCCGAAGCTACTTCCCACCCACGGTGAGGCCAGAGACATGTAAAATGGACTTACACGTCTTCAGTGACGCCTCAGAGGTCGCATACGGATCAGTAGCCTACTTGCGGGCCCAAGAAGAGGGGGGAGAGATCTACACAGCATTTGTCCTTGCCCGCTCGAGAATAGCCCCACGCAAGCAACAATCTATCCCACGTCTAGAGCTCTGCACAGCCCTAGCCGGAGCGCACCTAGCCACGCTCATCCAACGTGAGCTCACCATACCGGTGTCTAGAACAATCCTGTAGTCAGATTCCACGACAGTACTCGCCTGGATCAAATCGGACTCATGCAAGTACAAAGTCTTCGTGGGAGTCAGAGTCACCGAGATTCAAGACTTAACCGAAGAGTTAACCGGAGAAACAGAGTGGCGCTACGTTGATACAAAACAGAACCCAGCTGACGTCATCACCCGGGGAATGCCCCTAGATGACCTCACCCGTCGCAATGTCTACAGTGACGGCCCAGCATTCCTAAAGCTCCCGGAAGGAGAGTGGCCCACGCCTATCCCGAGGGAAGCCAGTCAGGAGGAGGCTGAGAATAAGAAGCCTGTGTTCTGTGGATTGAGCACTGTTATCTCCGCAGACCCCAACATAGATGATTGCACTACCATAGAGAGTGCACAACAAAGGACATTCCTACTGCACTACCTGCCGTCTCTACAGACCCGCCAGAAGTGGGTAAAGGAGAGAGACAATTTGACAGAAGGAACAGTCGTCATGATTATTGATCAATCACTGCCCAGAGCTATGTGGCCGGCCGGCCGCGTAAGCAAAGTGATCACCGGTGCCGACGGCAAGGTCCGAGCAGCTGAAGTGCTTGTCCAGGGTCGCACTTACACCCGTCCCGTGGCGAGGCTCATAGAACTGCCCCGACTCCCAGACACAATCGATGATGACCATGACCCTATAACCATATGACTTTGTGAAGTTGACTGACCCATACAGCAAACCCTTATGTGTAAATAGACAACGCGATTAATCTGTCTCTGCTTGGCTGTTGTGAAGGGCCAGATTAAACCGAATATATATATTTATTTATATATATATATTTAATTGTATTTGTATATTCTCTAATATTCCCTGATATCCCTTGTATATTCCTTGTACAATATGCATTGAATATCCATTCTAGCCTACTGAACATCCCATAATAGTCTCCATTCTACTATTGGTCGAGACCTTGGTGCCAGGCTGCCATACCCCCCAGACCCAGTTCAAACGTACCGCTCAACATGTACGAACAAGTCCTAGTTCCGCGTAGGAATCTGGCTACCGCACCACTAACGGTACTATTTGTTCATAGTGCGTATATATACTGCGCTACTAAAGTAGGACTTCCTTTTTAGTCCAGTTTCTTACCCTCCAATAGAGTGACAGACGTAAAGCCTCCCCGCAACGCCACGTGTGGGAGTAAGGCCAAGTTCGGCCTACCATCGGTATTGAGACATCGTGTATATTAATATTTGAATAGTCATATTTGGCACTATATCGTCGAGTTGGACGTAGTCTATTAAGCTAATAATAGTCTATTCATATGTAGTGCTTCGTGCGGTGAGAATACTATCGTAGTCAGTACACCCCATCGTTTCGGGCAGAGAACTGGCTGCTTATCCAGGGTGGCCGACCCCAAGTGAGGCTGCACCCGAGGAGCCCCAGAGCCGACGAGCGAGTGGACCTGCATACCGGATTATTCTACCGACGACAGCCCGCCTTCCCAGGCACGGATTATGCTTTGTATACAGTGATTATTCTATGGATAAAGACCAACACTGCCGTGTGTTGTAAACCCCCCCCCCGGAGAGGACGACAGGTGAGGAGACGCTCTACACGACGAGGTCGCTTCACGTCTCTCCATCGTGGACCGAAGGAAGCCGGCCCACAGAGAGTCCAACTGCTTTCATCTGTGGATCGAGGATCGCTGAGGCACCGAGCCGCACAACCGTGGGTTCTCCCAGGATACCCTCGGCCAGACGGATACAGCCAGACTCTACCCCCCCCCCCCCTTCTCCAGTTGTCTTACAAGCGACCGGAATTCCCCCCTAGTGTATCCAGTTCTATAATCATTAAAGTATCATTGCTATTATTCCTTAAATATTCCAGGTTGTATATTTACCGCCTGCGCCACCAGAGATTGGACGTTCTCTATTGATATACCAACGAATACTCATTTGCCATAAAAGTGCATCCTATTTCAAATCATAAATGTAATTAAGTGATTGCTCTACATACCTTTTGCTATGTATTAATTATTATTAAACGCAGACTTTCGACTTGGTACATTTGTGTTGGATCGTTTCATCTACGTGGGAGTGTTTACCATAATTATTTATGCCTAGTACTGGGTGGCCAGAGTCTAAAGTACAAGAGGTAGTGGTAGTAAGTATCATATCTAACAATACAGTCAGGGAATTGTACCCCTAAGTTACAGTCTCTATTATCAAAATTAACATATTACCTCAAGTAAACTTCTGTAGTTCCATGATTCCTATTGCCCCACCTGTTGCTCATTGGGAAAATGTATATGGCGAGGCAAGCAAGCTCGGGTTAAACTTACTACCTTACAAAATGAGTGGCAATCTGGTGGTTTAACTGTGCCAAATTTTAAGTTATATTTTCAAGCGTCATCATTTCGTCCTCTGTTGAGTTGGTTTAATTTAAATTCTGAGGCCCCCTGGCTTAATATTGAAAAACATATTGTGGCGCTGATTCGTTTACAAGACATTGTCTTCACAGGTATTTCACTAAAGCAGTGTAGATTACGTTATGGTCCGATAATAGCGCATGCCATATCTTTATGGCGCAAATATGAAAAGTTACTTAAATGGGATACTAAGTGGCATGAACAGACTCCCTTATTCCATAACCCTTTTTTGCTTAGCGGAGGCCGCAGTTTTGTAGCTCAATCATGGTCCAATTGTGGCATTCATGTACTTGCCGATGTTATGGAGGACAATGGTCTAAGAACATTCTCAGATCTGAAAGAGTCATATAACTTACCTGGCACCTCCTTTTTTTATATTTACAGCTCCGTTTGGCTATGCGAGCCTATGGAGTTCCATGGACCAAACCAACTACTCACCCGTTAATTACTTTCTCTAAAAAACTACAGATCTCTCCAAAGGACAAGTCTCTATAATTTATAAAGATCTATCACAAAGATGTACTTCGTTAATACCCGTTATCCAATCGTGGAGCACATAATTGGGATTAGAACACTATCAATCAATTACTCTATCAATTGGACCAGAGTTTGGGGAAATATTACTATGGCATCACGAAACCCAAATCATCAGCAGATTCATTTCAATTTTGTCCATAAAACATATTTAACCCCCCAGAAAGCTTATAGAATGAGACGTGCTATTTCACTTTGTTCTCTAAATACTACTGGTACTTTTACACATATGATGTGGGAATGCCCCACAGTCAAAAGTTTCTGGGAACAGATAACTAATTATCTATCTAAAGTATTACAAAAACATATTCCCTGTTGTCCCAAATTACTTCTCCTTAATGATAATGATTCTTTAGCTTTAAGTATTGTTCAGAGACTGGCAGGAATTACTGCTGCAAAAAAAAATGTTGGCGCTGCGATGGCAAGCTCCACACTTTCTGCCCTTTAATCACTGGAAACAGTTATTAGCTGATGTTGTAACAATGGAGCTTTCTACAGCTAGATTAAATGGTGCAAGCTATCAAACAATAGATAGCTGGAACCATATTCTCTATCAAGTTAGGACCTTTACTATATAGCTAGCAGGACATAACTAATTATATCTGTATAATTCCCTTTATTTTTTTGGTCTTTGTTGAAATCTTTGTTCAATTCATTTTCTTCTCAGGCCTATGACGGGGTGGGTTGGGGGGGTTACTATTATAATAATAATAATAATAATAATAATAATAATAATAATAATAATAATAATAATAATAATAATAATAATAATAATAATAATAATAATAATAATAATAATAATAATAATAATAATAATAATAATAATAATAATAATTATTATTATTATTATTATTATTATTATTATTATATTTATTTTTTGTCAACGGTGGTTGGTGCAGGGGTTAGGGGGTAGGGTTTTTTATTTTAAATGAGGCAAGGGGCAAGCCAATGCGTGTAATTGGCAAATAATTTAAATTTATGTTTTATGTGCATTGTATGCCTGTACCTGTGCCTTTTCTTCCAAAAAATGAAATAAAAATATATAAAAAAAAAAAAAACTATACAATATTCCCCACGGTATAACACGCGAACGTATGCATGAAAACAATTATTCTTTTTCACATGTTGAACGATAGATAGTTGATGTCAAATGAGCCATAGTATTGTCTCCATAGCTATAATATAGAATATAGATATAGCCCTGCAAACACCGAAGTGAAAATCCCTATACTTCACAGCGCTGGCCAACTAAGTACAAAGATGGGGAAACAGCGTGGCAGTCAAAGTATTAACAACGTGTCATTCACAGCAGCAAGACAAATTGTTTGACAAATTACCGTTGTTCTGGTAAATCCCTGCAACAGCAGATCTGTCCATTAAAACTGTAAAGCAGCCTGTTACCTGGTTTGTTGTTGGTTTGTGAGTGTACTGCCCTCTGCTGGATAAAAAAAAGTATATCATGTAAATTCAGGTTATACATGGTGACATTCTGCCCTCTAGTGGTAAATGTGCAGAACACATCTGGAGGGCCAGGGCGTCAACATTGAACAGAAGAGCTGTGTTCAGCCATATAGTTATGATGAGGACGGATAGAGTGGGACCTTTCAGCTCGCTATAAGGTTTTATTTTGGATTTAAGATGTCCCACCACGGCCTAAAGGTCTACTCACATGGAGCAACATGAAACGTTATGCTTTAATCTCTTGCAGCAGGGAGCACCCCTAAGAGTAGAACCACCTCACCAAGAATAACTATTACCATTGGCATTTATTCTGCATTATAATAAATGGTTAAACTAATGACGTGGGTGATTCGGTCTGGCACTACTTTGGTACGGTCTGGTTCCCACCTCCCTGAAACAAGCCAGAGTCACACTGCTCATAAAAAAAACCACCATGAACCCCACCGTCATGGATAACTCTCCTTCCTTTCTAAATCACTTGAACGCGCTGTATCCAACCAACTTTCTGATGACCTCTGACCTCCTAGACCAGGGGTCAGATGATCTCTTACAGAATGACCTCCTAGACCAGGGGTCAGATGATCTCTTACAGACCAGGGGTCAGCAATTAAGTTTGGCCTCGGGCCACATTATGGCGGGCCAGAAACAACAACAATGGCTAATTTAATATATTGATAGTGAAAACATTTTAACTCTGTGACAGACACCGTATAACTAAGACATACATTTGTGGCATAATAAACTGTAAACGACATACACATTTGCACTGAACATTATACCTTTGTCTTTTTGCCATTTTATTATAAAACCAGAGACAAGCGTCTCTCTCTCTTATCGGTCTATCTTACATTAGAGTTCACATTTGAAAATGTGTTTAAATAGAGGCCTTTTGCTGAATGTTTGTGTATTTCTTTGTCTTCCAACATGGCTGCCTGTAACATAGCGGCCATTGTTTTGAACATGGCAATGGAAGGGACAATGGTTGCTATGTGCAAAACGATGGTTGCTATGTGTAGATATTTGAGAATTATATCAACAGGAAAAGCCAGTGGAACAGTAATATGCTTTTCCAATGTTTCACATCTCAACCTTGGTGCTCAACCAAAAATAAAGGGCACATCAAAGCCGCTCTCTCTCTGATTGCTTAAAACAATCAATAACGCACAACACCAACACTTCACAAACACTGGTCTTATAATGTATGAGGGTGCAGGCTATGACAAAATGTGTTTACATGCAATGTAAACACACTAAAGACCCTTTCACACATGCTGCATGTAAAATCTTGTTTTTTGCTTATTTCACACTGTATTGAATACCATTGATGAACCCTAATTCAAATAATTTCAAACTTTTATTTTAACTAGAAAAAAGTTCAGATTGCCCTCATTGGCAGCGATGTCGGGTATAACAAGAAATATTTCAAATAGATATTTAAATGATCATCTTCATACACAGGAGGAGATATTGTCTCTTTCTGCGTCCTGCCCTGCTCTACCTAGGAGCCACCCCTCCTAAACCACAGGCAGTATTTCCTAGTGAGTCCTGTTGCAAAGCTTACAGATGTCAAAGAATAGTTGGGAGGGACGCAATCTTTAAAAACGTTTAAATGCATTGTTGCATCTATATTTAGCACATATGATAGAATTTCAATAGAAAATAAACAAAAAATGTAATAACAGTACTCAGTATAACAGTACTCAGTATAACAGTACTCAGTATAACAGTACTCAGTATAACAGTATAATAGTACTCAGTATAACAGTACTCAGTATAACAGTATAATAGTATAACAGTATAATAGTACTCAGTATAACAGTACTCAGTATAATAGTACTCAGTATAACAGTACTCAGTATAATAGTACTCAGTATAACAGTACTCAGTATAACAGTATAACATGCAAATAAAATACCATTACCACCAGACAGAACATTGTTTGACTCTGAGGGGAAAAGGGCAGATGCTCAAGCCCCCCTTGGGCCCTATGTGTGTGAAGAAAGACAACTATTGGAAGAGAGGACTAGAGAGAAAGGCTCTATTTAAACCATGAAACTGGTGTTTGAGTGTCAGAAGTTCTTCTGATGCAGATCACATTAGTTGAATTGTTGTCCAGGATGAATGTGTTGCATCTATATTTAGCACATAGAATTTCATAGATTAGAAGTATGTTGAGTTTTAGAAGTATGTTGAGTTTTTAAGCAGATCTCTACACATTTTTAGGGGTTGACACCTGAATAAATATACTGGAATATATTGGTGCTTCTTTAAATCTTGAGATTGTCTGAAGATTATCCCATGCTGGTCACAGTGGTAGGGTTTCTCTCCTGTATGAATTCACTGGTGAGACTCTCTCTCCTGTATGAATGTGCTGGTGTGTCTTTAAATTGAATGATCGAATTAAATGTTTCCTCCACTGTCTTTAAGGCTTCTCTCCTGTATGAATACGCTGGTGTCTCTTTAAGTGTTCATATCTTCTGAAGCTCTTCTCACACTGATCAAGTTTCAAGTTTCAAGTTTCTTTAATAGTTGTCATACAGAAGTACAGAATACTTTTGTACAAAATGCTTCTTACTGTTGCGCTCCAGAGACTGTGCAAGACAAGATAAGTATGAAATAAAAACATAGTAAAATTAGAAGTAAAAAAAAAGAGGTCACAGTGTTCAGTTTAGACATATGTACAATGTTCGATGCAGAATAGACGTAGTTACCATACAATATACAATACTGTGCAGTGTACTAATATACAATACTATATAGTGCAAGGCAGAAATGGAGAAATGGGACGAGGTGCAATTTAGGTACAATTCACAGTAGGTGTACGAGTTGTAGTGCAAATCCTTTATCAATAAATATAAAGTGTAAGTGTGTTTGTGTGATCTAAAGTGTGGAGAGTGGGTGCTGCAGTGTGTTGTTTGTTTGAGTGAGTGTGTGCGTGTGGGTGTGTGTGCTGTGTGCATTTGATGGTTGTTGCATAGTGATTATTGTTCGTTTAGCAGCCTGATGGCCTGGGGATAGAAGCTTCATCTGAGTCTTTCTGTGCTCGCCTTAAGACTCCGGTATCGCTTGCCTGACCGCAGCAGTTCAAAGAGGCAGTTGTTCGGGTGGCTCGAGTCCTTAATAATTCTCTTAGCCTTCCCCTTGCACCGCTTGTTGTAAATGTTCTGGAGGGTGGGAAGCCCCCCTCCAATTGTGCGTTCGGCTGAACGTGTCACTCTTTGTAGTCTGCTACGGTCTTGTGCAGTGCTATTCCCAAACCAGGAGGTGATGTTGCCGGTCAGGATGCTCTCTATTGTACATGATTAGAAGTTCCTAAGGATCTTCTGACTGACTTGGAACTTCCTTAGGCGCCTGAGGAAGTAGAGGCGTTGTCGTGCCTTCTTCACAACACTGTCAATGTGTGTGGTCCATGTCAAGTCCTTGGATATGTGGGCTCCGAGGTACTTGAAACTGTTCACTCTCTCAACCGGTGCCCCGTCGATGCTGAGGGGGCTGTAGTCCTTGACCCCCGACCTCCTGAAGTCCACAATCATCTCTGCACGTCATTTTAGTGTTTCAGCTGAGATCTGGGCTAAATACACAAATAAGTGTGTCTAAAACACTGGTGTGTGTAAATGCGTGTTGTGGGGTGGGGGGTTCTACAGGTCTAAGCATGTTTTATACATGACAACCATTTTGTCATGATTGTGTCCTTGTTTTTTTATTTCATTTTGTACAGGCCTACTTGTTTTTAACCAGAATATACACATTTATCTTAGGCCTATATGGATTGTATTATCTAAGCAAGGTTCAGAGTTGCACATTTTGCGTTATCAGGCCTATAATGATATGTGTGATTGTTTGAGTAATTTTTTGGTATTTAAAGCACTTTTTGAAGTATATGACCTGAACCAATGATTGTTCTATGGTAAAGGTTTTATTAGTTTTTGTTATTATTCTCTGTATATTGATTGCATCTTATTGTATTTTTAAACAGAATGTTGACCTGTTCCCCCCCCACGGGGTCGGTACCGACCCCTTTTGACATTATGATCATATATTCATATTTTTATGAGTGATCAAACGTTTTCAAGTATTAACATCACTAACAAGTCACAAACGCATGTAGAATGTATATTATCATCAATACGATAGTTTAGCAATAGGTTAAAAGTGTCCTTAGATAGTTTTACCTTCTCGTTTTGCTGAAGAATAATCCGAGACGGCGACCATTTTGAAAATGTTGAACCATGGGAATTGTAGTTTTTTGTGGCCATTTTGTTGAGGGCATGCATAGCTGTGGATCAGCATTGACATTTTTCCGAACTACATTTCCCTTCAAGTTCTATGGGGGTTCAAAGTTCAGAGTTGAAGTATGAATATGTCAATAACAATAATAATTTGCGATAATAAGCCACAAAAGGTAATGTTTTTGACAAATATTGAAACGCAGTTAGTTTCTCCTCCCTATTGTTAGCATGTAGGAACAATTAGATCTGAAATTAGTTTCAAAACGGTTGCACTGTGGGAGAAATAAAAAAGTACAGTTGATTACAGTAGATATCAGTATCTGTTATTATGCACGCCTGGTGATACTAAATCCAAATTGAACTCGGGCATTTGAAAGTTACTATATGTATATATATAAATGTGCAAATTGGCTATAATAAGGTAATGTATAAGCATATATTCTATATTCTATAATAATATTTCAAATTGCATTGGTCCGGATGGGAGAATTCAGTACTGTATATACAGAACCTTCTGTTTTATCATCTTCCCTTTATTAATTTCCTTAGATTTTTTGTACACATGATCTCAAGAGGGTACTGAATGTCAGTTTTTTTACTTTGGTCATTATTATCATGGTGTTATTCACTGTCAAAGATGAAAATAAAAATCATAATTCATATTTTCCTTTGTTTCATCACGATTTAAGCAAGCCTAGTAATAGTCACAATATTTCTGACACTGTGAATACATTAAATGAGGTCCATAGATGTACCTCGATACCAAGAATATGCAAATAGCCCTTGTAGAAGTGGAGCAATATTCCATTTACCTAGGTATACATTTTATGCAGATTTTCACCTGGGTGGAACAGGTTAAACAGAATAAAGTTGTGAGTTGAGCTGAACAAATGCATTTTTTTCTTAATTTGATTGAGAGGATATGCAAATGCATTAGTTGCAATTTTATGAAAGCATCCAGTCACTGCAGTCAGTGAGCGTTGGCAAGACTTGAAATAATCTCTCATTAAAAAGGTTAACTTGACAAATAGACAGTAAATTAGAGGTTTTCATAATTATGTAATTAGTTGTGTTACCAAAATTTTGTGATGCAAGTAAAATGACACAAATGTAATTGACTGCTTTGGTGTTTGTGGCTAATCAGACACACCAAGTGGTTTGCTTTGAATAACCAACAGACTTGCTCTTAAGCCTCGAGTTGTGTCTGGCAACACTTAGCATACTTATTATCATTACCGAAATCATTAATCTCATTTCCGAAACCCATGTATCATTACTGTTGAATATAGAGGGTGTATGTATGGTTGTAACTGAATGTAATTGCTCTCTACTGCCCTCATGACTGAATGTATATCTGTGTCCACTGGAGGGCGCTGTAGGCGGAGCGTCTACTGTCTACACCAGGTTGGGACTATATAAACCTTGGTTCCCTCCTACTGTTCCTTCTTCTCACGTCTGCCCCTCCCGGAGAGGAGATCATATGTGCTGCTGTATTATGAGACTACATGATAAATAAACCGCTGCCAGCAGAGCAAGGCCAAAGATAGAATACCATGCCTCTTGTATACATTATTGTCGCCCCATTGCCAAATCTGTTAACAGGTTATGGGCTCAGATCTCGCAGGGGCGAAATAATAAAGGTAGTTAGCTTAGCTGACATGTAGGCCAGAGCAGCACCGGGAGTACCGCGTGGCTAGATACTAGGCCAACGGAGCTTAAGCTACACCAACCACCTACCACCAAGAAAGAGGATGGCGACCAAGGGAAGAAGCAAGTGGCCCACATTTAACGGGAAAGCGGAAGGATATGAGCTCTGGGAAGAGCGCATGCTATGTTGCATGCACAGCGCGGGACTCAAGGCGGTGATCCTGGCGGCCCCCACGGGGCCACTGACGGCGGAGGACCAAGCACAAGACGACAAACTAAACACGGACGCATACTGTGAGTTGGCGCCGCTGCTCGACGATACGAGCTTGGGACTAATATTTCGCGACACGAAGGACAAAGGCCGAGAAAGCCTGGGAGTGTTGAGGGAGCATTACATCGGACGGGGAAGGCCCAGAGTAGTGTCCCTCTACGTAACGTTAACGGCCCTGAAGAAGGGGCACACAGAGACGATGACAGAATACATCATCCGAGCTGAGCAGATCATGACGGCGCTCAAGAGTGCAGGAGAGGCACCAGGAGAGGGGCTAATGATGGCAATGGTGATGAGAGGACTGCCGGAGTTATACAGGCCGTTCACGCTACTGGTTACCCACGGTTCAACGGACATGACATTGGGGCAGTTCAAAGCCAAGCTGCGGAACTTTGAGGCTTCAGAGGATATCCACCCAGACGTCGTGGAAGCGGGGGGATAGCACTGAAACCCCGAGCGACACAGAGGGAAAGGGCCAGGCCCACGACGGAGCTGACGTGTTGGCGATGCGGAGAGAACGGGCATCGGAGAGATAACTGCAACAAGACAGTCTGGTGCAACTTGTGCAGATCATCGGGGCACACAGACAAAGAGTGCCGAAAGAAACGAGACCAGAGCGCCCGATACGCACATGGGCAAGATGTCGGCCAGAGACGAGGCGGCGCACATGGACAAGATGGCGGCGACGGACGAGACCGCGACTACAAACAAGATGGCGGCGATGGACGAGATCGCGGCCGCGGCCAAGATGGCGACTGTGGACGAGATGGCGACTACAGACAAGATGGCGGCAACAGAGATCGTGTGACGGGTCGAGATGACGCACGAAGAGCGGCGGGACGACAGGATTTCGTCTTTGGGGCGCGGACTACAGGCGTCACCCGGCCAACACAGCACTGGCAGCTCCCGAGGAGGGGGTTGATCGTAGACACAGGTGCGTCGTCCCACATCATCAACGACAGGAGCAGTTTCAAGAACTTCGATAAATCCTTCGAGCCGGAGGGACACAGCATGGAGCTGGCAGACGGGAAGCGCACCTACGCGTTGGCGCAAGGGAGAGGAGACGCACAGGTACGCCTTATAGACAGTAAGGGACGCCGGTGTACAGTGACATTAAAGAATGCTTTATATATACCCTCGTTCCCACAAGAACTATTCTCAGTCAAATCTGCTACTGCTAACGGCGCTGAAGTGTTCTTCAGTGAAGGTAAAGATGTTCTTGTAGAACGAGATGGTACGCGGTTTAATATCGACGTATAAGGGAGAATGTATTACTTACAAACGGAGTGCAATAATAATGACAAATGTAATGTGACTGTTAGCCATGACATCCAGACGTGGCATGAAATTATGGGTCATTGTAATCACAAGGATTTGCTAAAGCTACAAGCAGTGACAGACGGTATGCACATTAAAGGTGAGAGGCATAGACCTGACAAAGAATGTGAAGTTTGCATAAGAGGGAAGTTTACTCAAACAAGGAACAGGGGCCCCACGGAGAAAGTCAAGAGACCGCTGGAGCTAGTTAACACCGACCTAGCCGGTCCAGTAAGGAACGAGTCCATAGGTGGCTTTAACTACGTACAGTCCTTTACAGATGTGGGTACAGGCGTAGTGTTCGTCTATTTCCTCAAAGCAAAGAGTGATGCGCTCCAAGCCACGGAAATGTTCCTTGCCGATGTAGCCCCCTATGGGGAAGTAAAATGTTTTAGATCAGACAACGGGACCGAGTTTACGAACAGAGAGTTCCAATCACTGCTAAGAAAGAACAGGATCAAACACGAGACGTCATGTCCCTACTCCCCACATCAGAACGGGGTAGCAGAGAGGGAATGGCGCACCCTTTTTGAAATGGCCAGGTGTAAGCTAGACGATAGTAACATACCGAAGAGCCTGTGGCATTATGCGGTACAAGAAGCTGCTTACACCAGAAACAGGTGTTTTAATAAACACACGGGCACCACCCCATATACAGCAATGACTGGGAAAAGATGTAATCTAGCCAGAATGCACAAATTCGGATCAGTGTGCTATACTTACCAGCAGGACAGAGGCAAGCTTGAGTCCAGATGTGAAAAAGGGTTCTTTGTAGGACACGACAGAGGGAGCCCAGCACTCCTAGTCTACTATCCCGGTAAAGGGAAGGTGCAAAAGCACAGACTAGTGAAATTTGTCACCAAGACAATGTGCGAAATCGAGACACAGACAGAGGAGCCATGGCTGGACTCCGGGGTAAGGTATGGGGGGACAGAGACACCCCCGACCTAGCGTACTGAGCACAGGCGTGCAAGCAGACAGCCAGCCACACCAGAGGGCGATGACGAGGAGCACCCGAGGGTGACGTCAAGTGCCCCAAGCAGTGGGAGGTATCCCTCAAGGGAACACAAACCCCCAAAATATCTGATAGATTATGCCCGGAGAGGGAGTGACGAGGATGACAGTACACTCGCCGATATTGACTATTGCTACAGAGTGGTGTGTGGCGTGCCTCAGTCCTTTAAGGAAGCCATAGTGTCCCCAGAGTCGAGTAAGTGAGAGAGAGCGATGGACGAGGAAATGAGGTCCTTAGAGGACAACCACACTTTTACTCTCACACAATTGCCAGAGGGCAGACAGACAGTGGGAGGAAAATGGGTGTACTCAATCAAGGAAGGGATCGAAGGCCACGAAAAGTACAAAGCGAGATTTGTAGCTAAAGGTTTCAGCCAGAGGGAGGGGATAGACTATGGTGAAACATTTTCCCCCACCGCCAACCTGACCAGTGTAAGGGTAGTGGTTCAGAAAGCAGCTGAAGACAATCTGATTCTACATCAGATGGATGTGAAGACAGCCTATCTGCACGCACCCATAGATAGGGAGATATATATGGAACAACCTAAAGGTTATGAAAAGAAAGGGGAACAGCTAGTGTGCAGGCTAGAAAAATCCATTTACGGCCTGAAACAGTCTGGGTGAAATTGGAACAAGATGCTCCACACATGCCTCATCAAGGATCACTTGATACAGAATCCAGTAGACCCCTGTGTTTACTCAAGGGAGTCAAAAGAGTCAGGGAAAGTGATAATCGTCATTTGGGTGGATGATTTGATCATCGCAGCAGACAACACCAGGAACCTAGATCAGGTGAAAGGTATGCTCTTCACCAGATTCAAAATGAAAGACCTTGGCAGGTTAAAGCATTTCCTAGGTATGGACTTTGAGCAGTCGGAAAATTGTGTAACAGTATCTCAGAAGAGATATGTGGAAAAGATCCTGAAACGTTTTGACATGCAGGAATGTAGAACAAGGGAAACACCATGTGATCAGAAACTTGATTACCAAGAGGATGCTCAGAAACTGACAGATGTAAAAATGTACAGGGAAGCCGTGGGTAGCCTCATCTACTTAACAACATGTACCCGCCCTGACCTGTGTTTTGTAGTGAGTAAGTTGTCACAGCATTTCGCTGATCCCACAGAGGAACACTGGATCACAGTAAAACATGTTTTTCGTTATCTAAAGGGTACAGTAGATAAACTACTTTGTTTCAGAAAGAGCAGCGAAGGCCTAGGGCTTAAAGCCTACAGTGATGCAGATTGGGCTGCTGACACCACAGATAGAAGGAGTACAACTGGATACTGTGTTAGTTTAAACACAAACAGCTCACTGGTTTCATGGAAAACAAAGAAGCAGCCCACAGTAGCACTGTCAACTTGTGAAGCCGAGTACATGGCTCTGGCCATGACGATACAGGAGTGTATTTACCTAGAACAACTGCTTGGAGGGATGGATAACTATGTATATAAGAAAACTGTTGTTTATGAGGACAACCAAGGTACTATTGCCATTGCGAGAGACCCTGTGTGCCGACAGAGGTGTAAGCATATGGACATAAAGTACCATTTCATCAGATCTGTCATCAGAGAAGAAAGAATGACACTGATTTATTGTCCAACAGATGACATGGTAGCAGACGCTAGGACGAAACCTGCTTCCAAACTGAAATTGAAAAGATTTGTGTTTGGTGTGTAAATATTGAATGCCATACTCTTTTTGATGTTCTAAGACTGTGTTATTTCCTTTGTAAATTGTTTTGAAGAGTCCATACAGAATGTTAAGCAACCATAAGTGGGAGTGTTGAATATAGAGGGTGTATGTATGGTTGTAACTGAATGTAATTGCTCTCTACTGCCCTCATGACTGCATGTATATCTGTGTCCACTGGAGGGCGCTGTATGCGGAGCGTCTACTGTCTACACCAGGTTGGGACTGTTGTAAAATCCAAACATATATATCATGATTAACTAATGTGTGGAAATACTTGGACCTCAAAATAATAATTCATAGATTGTGTGTGTGTGTTTACATAGACTGATTGCCATTGTCACCCCAGGAGGGCATTTGCACATAGTGGCAGCTGGGGTAAAGACTTAACTTCCCTTTAGGGGGTGGGTCAGAACAAAGGGCAGGAAATTCTAGAGAAACATGTCTCCTTTTAGGAAACATCAAAGAGCCAACTGGTCTGCCAAAGACAAAAGGTCACGTAGACATGTTATCTCGCTGGAGTTTCCTGTCACACACACACACACATTCAGACACACACACACACACATAGACACACACACACACAGACACACACACACACACACACACACATAGACACACACACACATTCACACACACACTCACACACACACATTTTCAAATACACACACACACATAGACACACACACATATAGTCACTCACATACACACACATAGACACACACACACACACACACACATAGTCACACACACAGACACTCACATACTCACACACACACACACACTCACACACACACACATTTTCAAATACACATCCACACATCCACACACAGAGAAGATCACTATTGAAATCCTGGTATATTGTACTTATAATCTTGAATTAAGTCATTGAAGTAAGTTAAAATATAATTAGGTTTGGTTATACTTAAATGTCTATAATTAGTTAATGTGTCTGTGCTATTTTCATTTATGTTCAATATGATTAATTGATTGTTCTATGTATTGAAATGTATTCTATTAAGCTAACAAAATGATTAGATTTGTTAGATATATGTTCTGAAAGTCAACAGACTTAGTGATAAAGAAATATATCTGTGTTTAGGTAATCAATATATCTTGAGGTGCATCAAAGTATTAACAAGTCAAGTAATGTGTTTAAATGAAAATGATGCAATGTTTAAATGAAAATGATGCAATGTTGAAATGAAAATAATGCAATGTTTAAGGTAGATGGTTAAGGACAGCCTCTTTTTGCAGTAATGTGAAGAGGGTTTGGCCTATAAGCCAAACCCCTATTTTCAAATACCAGCTTAGCAGGCTTGTGATTGGGGCAATAATGTGATGATGTCATCAACTCCGAGACACTGGGCCTTGGGCTATAAGATGGGGGTGATGGGGGGAAAGGAGACACGCTGAACCAACCAACCCACACAGGACAGACCATCTCCACCATCTCAACTCCAAGGAAGCAGGCAACGAGAACAAAAGGACTTTTTGGAGGGAAAACCAACTCTTTGTTATCAACAACAAAGACCAGCAACAACTTATCAACTATCATTCTTTATACTGTAATATTAGTCTGGTTGTTATCATTTACGGCATAGTGTTTGTGATTAACAACTATAGCAGTTTCTTATTATAATTTGTATACACTCTTAAACTTTGATTAAACAACTGTTAAACTACCTTCCTCCTAATTCCTTCTGCCTGCTCAGTCGGTTTGAACAGAAGTGATTCCCACAGCAACCCTGAAGGTATTGAATCACAACGCAGAGTACTAACACAGCCAGGTTCTGATCAGAGCAGAACCGAAACAGCTTGGGAATCCACTTCATTTTGGTGCCGTTTGACCCGTGAACAAGTGGCGGCCCTGGACGAGATTTTTTTTCCCTTCACTCATCAACCTCATCGGCGGACGACAGAGGACACAACTGCGTGAGCTTCGTTCCTGTGAGAGAGGTGAGTGTTGAAGAAGAATGGGCTGCTCAGTTCGAACAACAAGGGGTTGGGGAAAGAGACTAAGAATTTAACCTCATGTAATCATGATGTAAGGGGAAATTAAATTGAATGTTCTGGCTGGGGAGGGCGGCTCTGTAAACACCGTGCGTAGTATATTTTAATGTAAAATGTTAGCACAATGAACGGGACGCCGCTGCCAGTCGGAACAAGTAGGGGGACGGGAACATGTCTTAGATTCGTGCTCAGAGTTAAGACCAAGGTAAACACCGTGCGTTGTATGTCTATGTTGTAAGTAGAGGCTGAACGCACGCCGTTGCGTAGTATTTTCTAAAGTAGAGAGTTAGCACAAGTAGGTCTGGTTTAAGCCTTGGGCACGGGCGGGCGTGTTGAAATTAGACTGCGTTAGGCGGTAACAAAAAATAGTACTTAATGAAAGGTTTACCGGTCGCGCCGCTGTGCGGCGTTCGAGAGACGGTAATGTGCGTGAATGCTGATTTTGTACTTTTTAATTGTGTTAGGAAGCGTGTATGAATGTATAGTTGGCGAATGTTTATGGTTAGGAGTGATGTATAGTTGGCGAATGTTTATGGTTAGGAGTGACTGGTGGGACGTGTGAGGGTATAGTTGTGTTATTATGTAATTTAAGTCACCGGTTGGCCGTGGGGAAGTTTAATGAGAACGCCGGTTTTCCGAGGCCCGTCGAACGCAGCAGCGGTTAGCTGCTGTATTAGCCTCTAGGGCACCGGAGGATACGGGGGGAAAAGTAGATGTAATTCAAATGTATAAGGTCGATCGATAGTGTCTTGAGATTACGGGGATATGTAGGGCACTTAAAAGTTTTCATATTCGTGGCGGATAAAATAGTTATGTAATGTTTAAGGTGATCGGGATTTTCTAGACCCGACCCGGAAGTCGTTCTAAGCTCGCCGGTGAAGACGACGGAGGGGTCACACTAGCGTTTTACTATTATGTTTTTATATTTCTGTTTAGATCACTACACTGGCGTTTTGAGGGAAATAGGATTCTGTTGTGGGGTATGTGGTATTATATTAACGTTGCGAGGGGACGGCCCGCGCGGCGGAACGGGTCGTTGGGAAGCGTTTTTATGGGATCATGGGAGAAGCTAAGCTAATGCTACCTAGCCGCGCTAAACGGCTAAAGCGGTCGCCGGATGTGACGTCATAAGGGTGCGCGGTCTGACGGCTTACGCGTGCTAGGTTGGAGCTAACGAAGCTAATATGCTAAGCTAACTGTGCTGACGTCATGGCATGACGGGGCTCGCGGGATGTCTCGCGAGGGGGCGTCCATCTTAAGCAGGGGCGCCGCGCGTCCATTTTGGTAGGGGCTCCGAGCGTCCATCTTGGGAGGGTACCGAGCGTCCATCTTGGTAGGGGTGGCGAGCGTCCATTGTTAAGGGGAAGGTGGAGTTTATTGGGAATACAGTAGGGGGCAGAAGTGTACAGGATGAATATGTTTGGATTCTGCTCACAGAACGTTTTCATTGTACACTCCCCCTCTCTTCTCTTGCTCCCTCTCTCTTTCTCTCTCTCTCTTTCTCCCTCTCTCTCTTTCTCTTTCACCCCCCCTCTCTTTCTTTCCTTCTCTCACCCCCCCCCTCTCTCTCTTTCTCTTTCACCCCCCCCCCCCCTCTTTCTTTCCTTCTCTCACCCTCCTCCCTCCCTCTCCCTTTCTGCCTCTCTCTTTCACCCCCCCCTCTCTTTCTTTCCCTCTCACCTCTCCTCCCTCCCTCTCCCTTTCCGCCTCTCTCCCTCTCACCTTCCCCCCCTCCCTCTCTTTCTCTTTCACCCCCCTCTCTTTCTTTCCTTCTCTCACCCTCCTCCCTCCCTCTCCCTTTCACCTCCCCCCTCTCTCCCTCTCCCTCTCACCTCCCCCCCTCTTCCCCTCCTCTCCCTCTCTCTCTTTCTCTTTCACCCCCCCTTCTTTCTTTCCTTCTCTCACCCTCCTCCCTCCCTCTCCCTTTCACCTCTCTCCCTCTCCCTCTCACCTCCCCCCCTCTTTCCCTCTCCCTCCCTCTCTCTCTCTCTCTCTTACCCCCCCTCTCACTCGCTCCCCTCATTCCAACACCGCCTCTCTTCCATGTACTCCCCCCCCCCCCCCCCCCCCCGAAACGATTTCTCTTTCTCTCCTAGTTGAGGGCCTGTTTTTTTTTTTTATGGGTTTCAAACGCGGTGTAGTGCTAGGTATGTTGTTTATTGCTGTTTACTGTAAGGTTTCAAAGGCGGTAGGCTGAGTTTGGGGCTTATTATGCGTATGTTGTAGTTCCATATTCAGTTTTATTGTTATTTTTAGGGAATTTCTAGTGCTGGCAGTGGTATTGGCTGGCGTTGGCGCTACGCTTTGTTCGACAAGGCGCTCGTACTTCTTTCCTTACATTTGGACGGGCCCCGGCTGGGGCTCCGTGTCAGTTCATGTTGGTGGGCCGTAAGTCGGAGCATAATTACTCTACTCGGCTGCGCCTGCGATGGGGTTGTGGGTAGACAGTTCGTCGTGGCTCACTGTCTGCCTCCAAGCTTTGTGCGCTGTGTGTGACTCGTCGGTGCTCGCTGTCACACTGCGCACATTTTTCATTTTACCAGGGGTACGGGGACTGCTAAACGTCGTGGCGGGGGTGGGCTCGCTGTCTGCCACCGCGCATTAACGGGGGTGCGCTATGCGTGCACTCGTCAAAGGCTCGCTGCCACACTACGCGCGTCGAATTATATTGTGTGTGAGTATTTGGGTGACTGGTTACGGTGGTGTCGGAGGTGCTGTATGTGTGTGGCTGTGGTTGTGAGTGAAATGATCTTTGATTATCCTTGAGTAGGGGGCCCGGGGTTTCGCATTCCAGGTTCGAAACTGGGGGTGATGCCGTGGGCCACAGGACGAGTTGGCCAGTGGAATCTCATTGGTCGGCAGGATTTTCAATGTGGGGATGGTGTCGCCGCCTGTGGTTATGAACGGGTTGTGTGACACTGTTCTAAATGCACGGGGACTTCAGTGACATAAGGCACTGAAAATTGATTTCTGTTCCCGTGAGAAGGGCGTTATTTTAACACCTAAGGGGTTAGGTGTTACGGGGGATATATAGTAACTGTGTGAGAGATTATGAATGGAAAATATGTATGTTACTGATATGTATAATGTAATATGAGCGAAATACATACTAGGCTTTCACGGACAGAAATAAATATAGTTACACATACACATAGTTATTTGCAAAGAACGATTAGAGTAAAAGTGAGATTATTCACCTAAATTACAATGTCCGATACAGATGTTTAGAAATGATAGGCTGTAAATAACAACTTTCTGATTGACCAACAGAAGGAAAAGGCTGATGCAAAATGAGTTCCCCGGAGTGGTATTAAGGAGGATCTTGACAACAGGATTGAGAGTCTGAGTTTCCAATGGAGACAACTGGAGAAAGATTAAGGCCCCAACAGGTCCACGGAGGACGCCATATCCCATGTGCTGCACACAGCAGCATCACACCTGGACAAGAGGCAGGGGAACTATGTGAGAATGCTATTCATCGACTACAGCTCGGCATTCAATACCATAGTCCCCTCCATACTCATAGCCAAGCTCAGGGACCTGGGCTTGGGCTATGACCTCTGCCAGTGGGTCTTGGACTTCCTGACTGGCAGACCCCAGGTGGTGAGAGCAGGCAACTGCACCTCCTCATCCATCACCCTCAACATAGGGGCCCCCCAGGGCTGTGTTCTGAGTCCCCTCCTCTACTCCCTGTACACACACGACTGTGTGGCTCAGCGGAGTAGCAATACAATCGTCAAATTTGCTGACGACACAGTGGTGGTGGGCCTGATCTCTGCCAACGACGAGAGGGCCTACCTGGAAGAGGTCAAGGTCCTGGCGGGATGGTGCCAGGAAAACAGCCTCTCCCTGAACGTCAGCAAAACAAAGGAGATGATTGTGGACTTCAGGAGGTCGGGGGTCAAGGACTACAGCCCCCTCAGCATCGACGGGGCACCGGTTGAGAGAGTCAACAGCTTCAAGTACCTCGGAGCCCACATATCCGAGGACTTGAAATGGACCATACACATTAACAGTGTGGTGAAGAAGGCACGACAACGCCTCTACTTCCTCAGGCGCCTAAGGAAGTTCCAAGTCAGCCAGAAGATCCTTAAGAACTTCTACTCATGTACAATAGAGAGCATCTTGACCGGCAACATCACCTCCTGGTTTGGGAATAGCACTGCAAAAGACCAAAGCAGACTACAAAGAGTGACACGTTCAGCCGAACGCACAATTGGAGGGGGGCTCCCCACTCTCCAGAACATTTACAACAAGCGTTGCAAGGGGAAGGCTAAGAGAATTATTAAGGACTCGAGCCACCCGAACAACTGCCTCTTTGAACTGCTGCCGTCAGGCAAGCGACACAGGAGTCTCAAGGCGAGCACAGAAAGACTCAGAAGTAGCTTCTATCCCCAGGCCATCAGGCTGCTAAACGAACAATGAATGAACACTACACAACAACAACCACCAAACACACATAGCACACACATCCACACGCACACACTCACTTTAAACAAACACACTGTAGCACCCACTACACACACTTTATAGCACACACCCACTTTAAACAAACACACTGTAGCACCCACTCCCCACACTTTATATTTATGGATGAAGGATTGCACTACAACTCGTACACCTTACTGTAAATTGTACCTAAAATTGTACCTCATCCCATTTCTGCTTTGCACTAGATAGTACTGTACATTAGTACACTGCATAGTATTGTGTATTGTATATTATATGGTAACTCAGAACATTGTACATATGTCTATACCGAACAACTGTGACCTCATTCTTCTTCTAAATTCATGCTATATTATGTTATTATGTTATTTGATACTATCTTGTCTAGCACAGTCTCTGGAGCGTAACAGTAAGAAGCATTTTGTATGAAAGTATTCTGTACTTCTGTATGACAACTATTAAAGAACTTGAACTTGAACTTGAAGGCTGTGTCATTGATAAATCAAAAACGAAGATTGCACAAATGCTCTCAAGTGATCATAGTCTAGGAGATGCCCGACATTCCATGCTTAAAGACAAATGATGGATTGTGAATGGCAAATGTCACTGATAATTAAGTGTATTTTTTGCTTCTCTCTCTTCACAGCTGCTCCAGGACGGATGGCCAGCGCTGACAATTCCGAACCCCAACAGGGAAATCGAAGAGACTGTTGACAGTCAGGGGGTATAGTATCACAAGACCGAGATTATCAATTCCTGTTTACACCAATATAGAAGTGTGAGTGAAATTAACTCAAGTTTGGTAAAAATAGTTTGAATACAGAGAAACTTGCTTTCCAAACGGTGACGAGTGTTTGAAGAAAAGTAAGAATGGAAAATACACGGATAGGAGCAACCGGAGGGTTAGATGCACTGACCATAGGAAGGGTAGACAATCTGTCTATTTCAACGGCTGGAGATGTCACAATAGAAGTGACGAAAAGATGGCCAAAGATATTCAGGCCATTACAGAACCTTGTAGTTAAAGGAGGCCGGTGTAGAATGCGTACCCAAATCAAGATAATGCCGATGACCTCTGCAGACATTACATTGACCGAATTGGACGTTGACTTGATTGACTGGAATTTGATCGACTCCCCTCTAGTGTCCAGTGAGACGGAGGGACTGGAAATAATGTCTTTTACTCCGCCACAGGGAGTCGTTGCAGCAAGCGACCCAGAGACAGCTGTATTACCCGAGTCAATCCATGCTGAAGTGTCCGTTGCAGATGACTGCCAGTTACAGACGTGCCTCCCTCTCGAAGAACAGCTAGCCGAGGCTAGACGGGTAGTGGACTATCTCCAAGGCCTACTCCAGTCCACACAGCCCGGAGGGGAGACAGGTTCCAATCGCCTCTCTCCCTCTCCCTCTGGAGAACCAGATGGCCAGAGACAGGCCCAGTTGGGGCCACAAGGGGGTCCCGTGCCGGAACAACAACAAACCCCGATAAGACCACCCACGAGGTGGCAACCACGAGGAAAAGGTGTAGGCAAAGGCAGGAATCCGATTGGCTACCGTGTGCGGCAGGTGCATTGTTGGACGTGTGGGACCCTCGGACACATTTCTCGGAACTGTGTAGAGCGGGACCATCTATCCACAACAGGGCGTGTTTGTACAGAAACAGGTGGCGGGCCCCTCCCAACCACGGGCCCCTCTCAAGGAACTGTGACTGGACCAAATAGGTACGTGGCTTTCTCCTCCGAACAGGCTCCAGGGAACCATGGCGATGATGGCATACCACCAGGACATGTTCTGGGCCCGATGACCCCAGGGTCATCCGGTCACAGGCAACTGACCCACCGGGTCCCACAACCCGGGGGAGACCGCCAGTGTTGTTGGAGCTGTGGAGTGAAAGGTCATTTTCAAGGGTCATGTCTGCAGAGGCCACCGGCAGAATAAAAATATATGCAACTGACTAGGGTAGAGGTGGGATATATTGAATGATAAAATATGCTCCTAATTAGATTAGAATAAAAAAAAAAAGATAAAAAATAGATAGAGGTGTTAGGTGATTAGATTATGAATGAAAGTTACTAAAAACGAATGTATGGGTGACTGACAAATGCATGAACTAATCAGACTAACAAGAGGATCAAATTATGTTAAACAGTTAATCGATATTAGACAGTGTGATGATGTGACACTGCGGCAGCTAGTGATCAGTAAATTATCCATGCTCGGTCAACATTCAGATTGATCAAGAGGTGGACTGCATGATTAAGAAATTGAAAAGACTCATAGTTGTTTCTAGTATTTTATAGTATTGATAGAAGCGTATTAACAGTTATGAGCAATAGGATAGGTGTTTATTTACTTTTATTTTTACTTCTCTTTTCTAGTGTGTTACGAGCAATTCCTGACTTTGACCGGGAGCGTACATTTTGTTTATTCATTTGATTTCCCTTTTTGTTTCTTAGTTAAAAATGAGCTCAGAAGAAAAAAGAATAAGCTCACAAGTTTGGTTTATTTTTTCATTTATTGGTTTGGCAGCGTTTTCTTTGTGTTTTGTTTTCTGTTTTCTTTCTTTCTGTGTGTTTTTTCTTAGGGTACCTGGCAAGCTGGGAGTGATCTCGACACATCAGGACGGGGTAGTATATGTCTGTAAGATGGACTGGGAACAAAGTGAAGGAACATGAGCTAGTTATGGATTTTTGTTCTCCGCCCATTGAATACCCAGTTTTAGCGGCTGGGGGTGTGTCGTGGTTGGTGATAGTGTTGGGAAGCATGATTCTCTGTACATTAATGAAGCTCAATGGATTTGGTCGCTATTGGCCAAATTAGTCTTGTGTAGGGTGTGAACATGTGCAATTGATAATTGGCTTGTGATGTGGAAGATGTGTGTTTAAGGCGGTCTGTGATTTGTACACACAGGTTAATGGGAGAGTGGATGTGTCAGTGCTGACTGTCCGGTCCGGGGTGCAGCTGTCCAAAACCAGAGGAAGACGGTAACGATGTTTGAATGTGTATTCCACATCGAGAGGTGGAGGCGTATACGTATACTGTTTTGACAGCATAATATAATGAGAGCCATGTGAATTTTTCAGAATTTTGAAATTTAATGATCTAGAAGCCATGAAATATATAGATAAATGATTTGGAAAAGAAAGTTGTCAAAGCTCAGACCAGTAAAGAGAGTCTGAGGGAGGAAAATTATGGATTCTCAATCAATTGTTGTGGTAGAAGTGATCCCCACTGTCCCCCGAAGCGATGTATTCACTGCAGGATACGGATGGGAGAGGACACTGGCTAGTGTCTACCCAGCGGTTCCAATGGGAACCACAACACTGCGGAGAACCAGGAGACGCCTACCTCTCGGGTCGGGAGAGTCTTGGCCAACGCAGTGACCGAGTCTTGAGGCTTCAGAGGGAAACGACAGACAACCAACGAGGAGACAGGCAGCTAGGCCTCAGCAACAACTCCGGCTGTCAACAGAAGCAAGGCCTCAACTATTGACCAGGGAGTCAACAAGCGAAGGGGGGGAGCTGCTATCGCCCCTATCGACGACCAGGCGGAGGGGAGGAGACACAAACCTCTTCCACTGATCCGAGGGTCAACCAGCGAAGGGGTCGAGCAGCCAGCAACGACCTCCCCATCGCTGTGACTGCAATAGAAGATACAGCAGGGGGCTCTACCCCCTAAGAGAGACCAACACGAGTCAAGATGTTCTTGACAGAAGATGGGGTGTAATAAGAAAGGCAATTTGCTTTCTAAATTCCACCTCCCAGAGGTGGAGTTGCACCCAGCAGTCGTGATACTGCACCAGCTCTGAGCAATAAAGAGGAGGCAGGGTCAAATCTAGAAAACATGGACCCCCCTCCTCAAATGCTCCGAGTCAGAATTTGACAACTCACAGTTGAGACCAATGATTTGATCTTGGTACGAGAACAAGTTATAAAAGACTGTGCACATGATCACAAAAACTGAAATGGCTAATTTGAATTTTAGGATCTGAGTGTGGCAAACCATATATATGTTATTCTAATATGATTTAAAATGTCTTAAGTGTTATCTAGATAGTAGTGTGTAGAGATTGATATCTATGTTTGACATATTAAGGATAGGTAAACTATCCAAGTGGGGACTGTTGTAAAATCCAAACATATATATCATGATTAACTAATGTGTGGAAATACTTGGACCTCAAAATAATAATTCATAGATTGTGTGTGTGTGTTTACATAGACTGATTGCCATTGTCACCCCAGGAGGGCATTTGCACATAGTGGCAGCTGGGGTAAAGACTTAACTTCCCTTTAGGGGGTGGGTCAGAACAAAGGGCAGGAAATTCTAGAGAAACATGTCTCCTTTTAGGAAACATCAAAGAGCCAACTGGTCTGCCAAAGACAAAAGGTCACGTAGACATGTTATCTCGCTGGAGTTTCCTGTCACACACACACACACATTCAGACACACACACACACACATAGACACACACACACAGACACACACACACACACACACACACATAGACACACACACACATTCACACACACACTCACACACACACATTTTCAAATACACACACACACATAGACACACACACATATAGTCACTCACATACACACACATAGACACACACACACACACACATAGTCACACACACAGACACTCACATACTCACACACACACACACACACTCACACACACACACATTTTCAAATACACATCCACACATCCACACACAGAGAAGATCACTATTGAAATCCTGGTATATTGTACTTATAATCTTGAATTAAGTCATTGAAGTAAGTTAAAATATAATTAGGTTTGGTTATACTTAAATGTCTATAATTAGTTAATGTGTCTGTGCTATTTTCATTTATGTTCAATATGATTAATTGATTGTTCTATGTATTGAAATGTATTCTATTAAGCTAACAAAATGATTAGATTTGTTAGATATATGTTCTGAAAGTCAACAGACTTAGTGATAAAGAAATATATCTGTGTTTAGGTAATCAATATATCTTGAGGTGCATCAAAGTATTAACAAGTCAAGTAATGTGTTTAAATGAAAATGATGCAATGTTTAAATGAAAATGATGCAATGTTGAAATGAAAATAATGCAATGTTTAAGGTAGATGGTTAAGGACAGCCTCTTTTTGCAGTAATGTGAAGAGGGTTTGGCCTATAAGCCAAACCCCTATTTTCAAATACCAGCTTAGCAGGCTTGTGATTGGGGCAATAATGTGATGATGTCATCAACTCCGAGACACTGGGCCTTGGGCTATAAGATGGGGGTGATGGGGGGAAAGGAGACACGCTGAACCAACCAACCCACAGGACAGACCTCACCCACCATCAACACCAAGGAGGCCAAGGCGAGCAGGCAACGAGAACAAAAGGACTTTTTGGAGGGAAAATCAACTCTTTGTTCACTAGCCAAGGGAACAAAGATCATCAACAACTTATCAACTATCATTCTTTATACTGTAATATTAGTCTGGTTGTTATCATTTACGGCATAGTGTTTGTGATCAACAACTATAGCAGTTTCTTATTGTAATTTGTATACACTCTTAAACTTTGATTAAACAACTGTTAAACTATCTTTCCTCCTAAATTCCTTCTGCCTGCACGTTTCAGTTTGAAGAGAAGTGATTCCCGGTGCTAAAGGTATTGAATCACAACGCAGAGTACTAGCCAACCCGGTTACTGATCAGAGCAGAACAGGA
The DNA here is from genome assembly GCF_963971535.1 of Notolepis coatsorum. Lineage (NCBI taxonomy): Eukaryota > Metazoa > Chordata > Actinopteri > Aulopiformes > Paralepididae > Notolepis > Notolepis coatsorum. The sequence goes on along the minus strand of NW_028174886.1, from coordinate 1,105,149 downwards.
CAGCTTGGGAATCCACTTCAGGACTATATAAACCTTGGTTCCCTCCTACTGTTCCTTCTTCTCACGTCTGCCCCTCCCTGAGAGGAGATCATATGTGCTGCTGTATTATGAGACGACATGATAAATAAACCGCTGCCAGCAGAGCAAGGCCAAGATAGAATACCATGCCTCTTGTATACATTATTGTCGCCCCAAATCTGTTAACAACCTGCCTCAAAACCTCTGCTGCATTTACAGTAGATTCACTTTTAAGAATAATCTTAAATTGTATTTAACACTGTAAAGTATTTTGTTTTGTTTTTTTTCTTTTCTGTTTCTGTGCTTGCATGTCATTTTAGCCATCTTAATTGTTAGTTTCTTTATGCATTGTGTGTTGAGTACAGACTTTTAATAATTTTGTTTTGTAATAATAATGTTTTTGTATGTTTTTTTTGTGTGGACCCCAGGGAGACTAGCTGGTTGCTATGGCACCAGCTAATGGGGATCCGTAATAAAATCAAAATCAAAATCATTAAATGCACACTGAGCCCCTCCCTACATTTTATATTACATACAGTACGTGGTGTTCGGGTCCACTGGACCCAAGAGTGTGGAAATTGTAGGTGAAAACAAGTAAATATGGTATGAATTAAGTAAAAAGGTTCACTGTGTACCTTCACTGTCTGCCTCACCTTGTTTCATTCATATTCTTCAAGATAAACATGATTTATTCCATTCATTCAGTCGTGATTATACATTTTTTTATTTTTATTTTTTTTACATCTCATTTTATTACTTATATTGATAAATGTGATCTAGCAGAGGTAAATGACACATTTATGTTGTCTATATTATTATATGTTTTAACCCTTTCACTGCCACGCGGTCACCGTCGGTAGTGTGATAGTAAAGGGTTAACCTTCTGTAGTGTGGCAGTGAAAGGGTTAACCCGCTGTAGTGTGGCAGTGAAAGGGTTAACCCGCTGTTGTGTGGCAGTGAAAGTGTTAACATTCTGTGTATTGTCGCAGTGAAAGGGTTAACCGTTTGGTAGTGCGGCAGTGAAAGGGTTAAAAGCCCAATAATGAGGCGGGCCCATTGGATGAGTAACAAGAACACAGACACCACCAAGGGTTAAAACAAGACAGTTTCACATCCGTCACCTCATCACTGATGAAGATGATGAAGAGTGTCATTTGGTTGTGTGTGACACTGTCAGGACAGTCAATCAACCAAACAGCCAACCAGCTACACAGGTTGTACATCAGTAGTTCTTAACAAGGGCACCCCAGGGAACCAGAACAATGAGCAATAGTTAAACACATGTTTTATTCACTAGAAGTTAACTTAAGCCTCATCAGAGAATGTATGAATGACTTCTGATCACAACGTTCCTGTTATCTCCCCACCTGCAATAGAGACCCTTTTGGAATTCTGTACTGAATCATATCGAACAGCTAGGGCTGTCTATCCATTCAAATATTCAATCACCATTAATCGCACATTTTCTATCTTTTCTAAATGTACCTTGAAGGGATATTTTTCAAGTGTTTAATTAATACTCTTATCAACAAGGAAGTCCATTACATACATTGTGTGCGGAACAAACGGACGGCCAGACGGTTGTTAGATGCAATACACGTGACGTGCAATGTTTACTTCCACTTCCTATATACAATGTAATATGTCATCACGTCAACCCGTGGGACTTACGCGCTGGTTCGAATTAACGAGACAGTTTGAGACTGAATCAGGCTTCGAGAAACCGAGATAGCCTGACATCAATCATCGGGTAATTTAAGCTGCTAATAGGACATTTGATCAGCTTAGTTGAACCACGCACGAGGAACGGGGCCCTGTGCTTCCTTTTTTTAATGCTTTTTTTTTAATGTTTTTGGTAGATTTCCATTGGCTTTATTTAAGTCCGGCAGAGAGGAAGAACGGGAGGAGACTTGGGGGAAGACATGCGGCAAAGGACCCGGGTCCGGGAGTCGAACCCGGGACGTCCGCGCCGCACCACAGTGCGCCACTCTGTGCTTCCTTTTTATACCAGGACTCCCTGGAAGAAGAGATCTTGTATCTCAATGGGACATTCCTGGATAAATAAAGGATAAATAAATAAATAAATAAATAAATAATATCAATAAATATAATTAATTTTGTTTACAAACCTGGTCATCCTTTCTGTCAACCAACGTTTATGTTACAGCCGTTACCCTTAGACCTCAGGGGTCGTAACAGTGCCTCTATGCATTATGCACTTTACTATGATATGCACTTTAGCGGATGTTGATCTTATTCTTAACCTTAGAGTTTGTCCTTTTATACTGTTTTTTCTCCTGTACTGTTTCTACTCTGCTCCTGTATTGGTTTAGTTGTAGACACACAGTATTGCTCTGTACCTGTATTCCAATGTGGATTCGTCCAGACATGGCAAATAAAATCTCTGATGGGTCAGTGTAGTGACAGGTCAGTGTAGTGACAGGTCAGTGTAGTGACAGGTCAGTGTAGTGACAGGTCAGTGTAGTGACAGGTCAGTGACAGGTCAGTGTAGTGACAGGTCAGTGTAGTGACAGGTCAGTGACAGGTCAGTGTAGGGTGAGTGAATAGAAAACTGAAAGTGGTTTGGAGCATAGCACATACCTCAATATCTTTATTGCATTAACTTAATTTCTCTTACCTTTTCCATGTATGAATACAACACATCTTCAGGACTCAGTGTTCCCTCCTTCAAACGCTTTGTCAACTCGGTCAGAGAAACAGATATGATGGTAGGGCTGTCCGTCAATGGATGCTATGTGAAACAAGTAAGTTAGACAATGAGTAAGTCAACATACTGACACTACCATCTATGACTGACAGTACCCTTACGAAAACGTTCCTATGGTAAAGTACGACAAGCTCTGTATAATCTATTGCATTTCTCTGGTAATTGTTTTTTATTATGCTATTGTAAACTACGGGTCTGACCCTTTAGCTCAGCTCGTTAGTGCGTCCGCCTGTGGATCCTATGGTCTCAGGTTCAAATCCACTCGGTTAAATTGGTTTATATTATCTAAGTACAAAAATGGTACCATGATGATACATGATTTGTATCATAGCAGTACCATGGTCAATTATTAATACAGTGGCTGATACCACAGTAAAACTGAAAATATCCTAATTAAAGATATATGACAGTGAAACATCATCCAACTCTATTATAGTATTATAATTAGATTATAGAAAAATCTTTCTATAATATAATTAAATGTATTATAAACTATAATATAAATGTATTATATACTATAAATGTATTATAGAAAAATCATATGCTTTGTTACCCTTTAAGAAACACTGTCAATATTTCTTGTACTATTGCTTTACGGGAAATCAGCTTACTAAACATACAGAGAACATGTTTTGTCTTAAACCACTCCTAGCCACAGCAGGTGCAGGCTTATCAGTATTGATTCCACGTCATAGACAGTTTTTTCATGTATACAAACCTCGATTTCTTTACTACTGTTTAAGGCTGAAAGTGAACCTTGACGTGGCGCTCACTTCTCAGATTGTCTCTCTGCTTTGAATTGATCCTTCTGTGCGCAAAGAATAATTTTCTTTGCTATCCCTTGACTTGATCTCAATTGTTGTCGAAGCAGTTTTCTTATCAGTCCTGGACTATGGTGATAATAGGCATGCTGCGGCCTAAACCCTTACTTAAGTTACTGTACATCCTTGGACTCCGTCTATCACTCTGCCCTCAGATGCATCACTAATGATAGATACGACACTCATCACCGTGTCCTTTATGAGAAGGTTGGTTGGTCCTCGCTGATGGAGAGGCGCAACAAACACTGGTATTTGTTCATCTTTAAGGCCCTTTTTGGTAAGACACCTAATTATACTACATCATTATTGGAATGGAATTTTGGAACCTATGGAACCCGTTCTAGGTCCCTCGAGTTTGCTCTGAACAGGGTACATCTGCATTTTACTATGATGCCCCTCTAGCTCATGGAATGAACTCCAACAGTCCAGCTTGAGATTCTCCCCTCTGTTGCAGTTTAAAACCGTGATCTCCAACCAGTGGCGGACTGGCCATCGGGACGTTCCGGACGAATCCCGATGGGCCGGAACCAAAGTGGGCTGGTCAAAAAAAGAAAAAAAAAAAAATCCTTTTTTTTATACTTTTTTTTTAACTTTTTTTTTAACAGTGTGTGGGCCAGTGTGTGGGCCACTAATGTGGGCCAGTGTGTGGGCCGGTGTGTGAGTCGGTGTGTGGGCCACTAATGTGGGCCAGTGTGTGGGCCGGTGTGTGGGCCAGTCTGTGGGCCGGTGTGTGGGCCGGTGTGTGGGCCAGTATGTGGGCCAGTCTGTGGGCCGGTGTGTGGGCCAGTGTGTGGGCCGGTGTGTGAGTCGGTGTGTGGGCCACTAATGTGGGCCAGTCTGTGGGCCGGTGTGTGGGCCAGTGTGTGGGCCAGTATGTGGGCCGGTGTGTGGGCTGGTGTGTGGGCCAGTGTGTGGGCCGGTGTGTGGGCCAGTGTGTGGGCCAGTGTGTGGGCCGGTGTAGTGTGTGGGCCGGTGTAGTGTGTGGGCCAGTGTGTGGGCCGTATGTGGGCCGGTGTGTGGGCCATTATGTGGGCCGGTGTGTGGGCCAGTGTGTGGGCCGGCAATAAAACAATAAACAAGTTGCATAAACTAAATCAGATTAAAAATGATCACAGTTCTGGTTTGCCTTAAGATGCAGTTTAAGATGGGTCTTGAACATGGAGTATGTAGGGCACTCTCTAATCACAACTGGTAGGCTATTCCAGTAGTTACCACTTTTAACAGAGAACACAGTTTTTGCAATGGTAGTATACCGAAAAGGCACCTTACAGTCCCCTCAACTGATGGCCCTGGCCTTCGACACTGTCAATCACACCATTCTGATTGACAAGCTAAAAGCAATTGGTTTTGATAGTTTATCAGTGAGCTGGATACAATCCTACCTGGAGGGGAGGGAACAGATGGTGGAAGTAAACGGTACCCTATCCCCCCCCCTCACAGTGAGCTGTGGTGTTCCACAAGGAAGCATACTAGGACTGCTACTATTCCTAATTTATGCAAATGACATGTCGTCAGCTTGTGACTGCAACTTGTTCCTGTTTGCGGACGACTCAGCCCTGCTGGTCTCTGACAAGAACAAGTTACAGGTTGAAAAAGCCCTCAGCTCGGAACTAGGCAAAATCTGCATATGGCTCGCCGACAACAAACTATCATTACACATGGGCAAAACAGAGTCCATTCTCTTCGGTTCAAATAACAAACTCAGCAAGACCGACGGCTTCTCGGTTACAGTGGGTGACAATATTATCACAAGGAAAGATGAAATTACCTACCTGGGTTCCATCCTAGAGGCTAATCTTTCCTGTGACAAAATGGCATCCAATGTAATAAAAAAAGTCAACCAACGAACGCGATTCTTGTACCGGATCTCCTCTCTGGTAAACAAGAATACCCTGAAGACTCTAGCAGGAGCACTCATTCAAGGGTACTACGACTATGCTTGCACCTCATGGTACCAAAGCACCTCAAAGGCACTAAAAAACAAATTACAAACATCTCAAAACAAGCTAGTCAGACTACTACTTGACCTGACTCCTAGAACCCACCTCACCCCTGCCCACTTTGACAACCTAGGATGGCTTAGAGTAGACGACAGAGTACAGCAACTTGCAATGGGCCTGGTCTACAAGATACACTACGCGACCAAGGTACCCATGTACATGTCAAAATACTTCCCAAAGGTCAGTGAATACCATGATCACAACACCAGAGGGAGCTTCACAAATCATGTAAAACCCAGATTCGGCTCAAACAAGGGACTAAACACGTTTCGCAATTATGCCACATCAATGTGGAACGCCCTACCTAAAGCTGTAAAGGAATGTGAATCACTACCCACCTTCAAAAACACTCTCAAAAAACACATACGTGAGACTGCAATTCGAAACTGGCCCCTACAAATGTCCTAACCTAGTTGTACAGTAAATGACCAAGTAAGGCTTTGTCAATATTCCAATGTACAGTGTAAAATGTGTGGGTGTCCCCTTCCAAACCCCCCCCCCCCCCCCACCTCCAATGTACAGCCCTCACCCAACCCACCCAACCCCACCCCACCCAACCAACCTCCTCCAATGTACAGTTTCTATGCCAAATGTATATACACTCCTTTTCTGGACACTTTTGTATCACAAGCAGTACTGTATTTGCAAATCTGATATGTCATAAATGTATAGATGTAGCAGTACTGTCTATCTGTATGTCATGTATGTCATATATGTTATGATGAATTGAAAATGGGGGACCCTGATGTAAACAAGACGAAAGTCTTTCTCTGGTCTGCATCCCCTTAACAATTGTATGTATTGAGCTGTACTGTACTGTACCCATTCTGCAATCTGTTAATAAACGTTTCAATCAATCAATCAATCAATGCCAGTGTCTGCTTTCTGTTGGATGAACTCATTCAATGGGGGAGGGGCAAGTCTATGCAGAACCTTGTACATGAAGCAAGTATATTTGAAAACTTGGAAATTCTCGAAACGTAGCATGTTATGTTTTTCTAAAACATTACAGTGATGAAATGAAATTGGTTTCCTATCAAATACTTTTATGGCTTTTTTGTAGAGTAATTCTATTGGTGTAAGAGTAGTGACATATGAAAGAGACCAGTTGATAAAACAGTACTCGATGTGTGATCAAATCATTGAATGCAGAAACATCCTTGCAGCATTAACTGGCAGGCAGGGCCTGATCTGCCTGAAGTTTTCGATGTTAAACTTGACTGTGTTTGTCACTTTCTTCACATTACTTTTTGAAGGTCAATGTAGAGTCCAATGTGACCCCAAGATACTTGAATTAATGTACAATGTCCAGCTCCGCCTCTCCCAGAAACACATTAGAGTGAGTGACCTCTACTGGTGACTTTGTGAACATCATACACACTGTTTTCTTGGTGTTAAGTGAAAGACATGCTTTTGTTAGCCAGTCTTGAATGAGACATGAGACATCAGTGAATGAGATTCACGTTTCCTCCCAACCGCGAGTAGGCCTAGAAGCGCAGAAATCGAGAATGCAAAAAAAGAAAGGGTGGAGCTGAAAAAGCTAGAATTGCTAGTAAAAGACGCAGAACAATGTTCTAAAATTACAGACATGTTTAGTAGAGGAAGGGCTGGCGTTAGAGTAGCTGCTGCTGCTAATGATGATGAAGTTCAAGTGGAAGGAACCAACAGTAACATGACAGGTGCGTGCAGTAGCCTAGTGCATATTCTACTGTTGGTGTGTGCCGGTTCATGAGGGCTAGCTAGCCTATACTAGTTCTTGCAGTGATTTCAGTCATTCTATTACAAGACAATGTGCTTTCCGTATTCCTGATTCCTTACAGCACGTGGACGTAAATAGTCGTGACTCGTGACGTTTTTTCTCTGACTAAAAGTTTAGTTAGCAATGTTAGGACTAGTGCCCACCACAGCATCAGAAGCTAAAGTGCTAACCTAGAGAGCCAATCAGAACCTAGGACATGCTGCAAATTAATTGGCTACTAATATTATAATAGTAAATACTCAAATAAAATACTATTATGTTCCCTTTCACATTTTCATGTTGATATAATATTGGTAATCTAATTGATTGAATTGATTAGTTGCCATTTTACATGCTTAAATAAGATGTACCTTAGAATTCCCAACAGTTAGCCATGTTCTCGATTAGTCTCATCTACATGTTTGTAGATAACCACAGCTAACTAGCTTAAGCTAACAACTAGGTCAACTACTACCCCGTAGTTAAACAAATGTGATTGCATATAACAGCTAACTGCTACAGCTAAGTTGGTAGTTAGCCTATTCCATTAATGTTGAATGTATTTATGAAGGTTGTTGATGGTGGTTGGCGCTGAATAGCAGACATGATTCCGTCAGTCTGCCACAGGGAAGCTGTGTTTGCTGATGCTGCTCTCAACCACCAGTAGCGTATGACTGTGTGAGTGTGAATGCTTGATGGTTTCTGTGAAGCGCTTTGTGGAACAATGCTGATATACAGTTAAGAATGAGTAATTCGCTTTTGGTTTTTAAGAAAATGGTTTGTAAAGCTATTTTTGAAAACTACAAGGGTGAATAATACTGTTTTTCTATATTATTACTATTTTCTGTTAGAATACTGTTTTGGAGTCTTAATTTTTTTAATTTTTGTTAAGAATATAGGACAGGCATAGGCTATATAAGCATTGCTTCAGTCTGTACCTTCTCAGTCACTGTAAAATCAAATATTGTTAAATGATGGTGTATATTGTATTGTGTGAGATGATGACTGAATAAACTACTACTACTACTACTACTACTACTACTACTACTACTACTACTACTACTACTACTACTACTACTACTACTACTACTACTACTACTACTACTACTACTACTACTACTACTACTACTACTACTACTACTACTACTACTACTACTACTACTACTACGCTGTATGAATTCAAGCCATTATTATTGATTGCTGATGTTCTTCTTATGCAGTTGACTCTGAGGAAAGAGAGAGCACCCAGTCCAGCACAGCTGACCCTGGGGGGAGAGAGAGTGCCCAGTCCAGCACAGCTGACCCTGAGGGGAGAGAGAGAGCCCAGTCCAGACATACAGACAGACACACAGAGAGAGAAAGAGAGAGAGAGACACAGAGAGAGAGACACAGAGAGAGGGAGAGACACAGAGAGAGAGAGACACACACACACACACACACACACACACACACACAGAGACACATACACAGAGAGAGAGAGAGAGAGAGAGAGAGAGAGAGAGAGAGAGAGAGAGAGAGAGAGAGAGAGAGAGAGAGAGAGAGAGAGAGAGAGAGAGAGAGAGAGAGAGAGAGAGAGAGAGAGAGAGAGAGAGAGAGAGAGAGAGAGAGAGAGAGAGAGAGAGAGAGAGAGAGAGAGAGAGAGAAAACAAGCTCTTGGAATGGGTGTCTGGGAGGAAGTGGGGGGTCTTTCGATGTTGATTAAACGGCAAGCAACTAATGTCATGAGTGCCAAATTAAAGGACAATAAATCCAATCTAACTGAAATTGTGTAGCACAGACCTTTTCTATGGATCAAAACCTCAATATTATTATGGTGTAGTTAATACTTCATGTATCCTTAATCCCTAGGCTAATGAGGCACTAAGATGTTAGTAAAAAAAAAAAACATATGCCAATGACAGGAAGTAACGGTATATGTATGTGTGTGTCTCTGTGTGTGTGTGTGTGTGTGTGTGTGCACTGTGCATGAGTGCACATCTAGGGGCGGTGTGTAGATTTGGTCTCCCTGATGTTGACTCCTTAGCCACAGCCTTGGGTTGTTTAATACTGGACAAGTGTTTCATAACGGCCGTTGTGTGGGCCGGTTTCGGGGCCGGTGCGTGGGCCGGTGTGTGGGCTGGTGCGTCTGAATGTCCCGGGCTGAATTTGTGTCCCAGTCCGCCACTGTCTCCAACCATTGTAAATCAAGTTGTAGGCCTACATGTTTTAATTGATTGTTATCCTTACTTGTCTTATTGTTATGATTTTATATTCTGTGTTATATTTTTAACTCTGTGTGTACACTCAACGTGACTGTAAATGGGGGAAACCTCAGTTGCCTTTCGAGTTTTAATACAGGTTTGAAATGAAATGTATTAAACTCACCGGACTTGGTCAAACTAAATGTCCACAACAAACGACATTACTACTGTACTTTGATTGATTGATTGATTGATTGACATTTTTTTTAACACAGATTGCAGAATGGGTACAATACAGTACGGCTCAATACACACAATTGTTAATGTAATGCAGACCAGAGAATGACTTTCGTCTTGTTTACATCAGGGTCCCCCATTTTCAATTAATCTTATATGACATACATGACATACAGATAGACAGTACTGCTACATCTAGACATTTATGACATACCAGATCTACAAATACAGTACTGTTTGTGATACAAAAAGAGTCTAAAAAAGAGAGTATACATTTGACGAAGAAACTGTACATTGGAGGAGGTTGGGTAGGTGGGGTAGGTGGGGTGCGGAATAGTCTGTGTAAAAAACACTTACCGACTCTTTGAATTGACGGACAGCTTGCTCTGCCCTCAGCAGAGTCGCTGCCCTTCGGTCTCTTGCTTTCAGAATAGTCCTTCTTGCCCGTTGTCCTCCATTGAGCCATTTGAGCAGCAGGACCAGGGCTCCTACCCCACATGCTGTAGCGGTCAGACACGTCGTCCAACTCGGCTCGGCTCCCAAAACAAGTTGCTTTGCCGTTTCCATCCGAAAGCTCTCCCCTCACGCTAGCGCTCCACCAGACACACGGACCAGTAAGCTATTAGCTAAGTAGGCTAACGTTAACACTTTCAGTGCCGTTCACGTAGATCTACGGTTCTGTCATCCGATCGTTGAGTGCCGGAAACGTAGATCTATGTTTCTGTCACGGTATTTCTTTTATTATCTATATCCATTCATAATTCAGTGGGGCACCTTGTGCATACAGTTCTGAGTGTGTCTAAGCTGGCAGACGGTATTATACCGCCCTCTAACGCCTTCGGCCAGTAATGCTCCCGGTTAGAAATGTGTTTGTTTATTTTGCGGCGTGGGGGCGGGTCCTAAACACTCCGGCAAAACACACGCTTATAGGGATGGCTTGGACAACTGACCCCGCCCGCCCGTTGAAGAGCAATGCCCAATAACATCGGAGGCACGATCGCTGTTGATAACTGGAATGGCTGTTCTGCCATTGGGATGCAGGAGGGGGGGGGGGGGGTGCACCACAAAGGATAATAGTGATGATCTAGCTGTGATTTCAGGAAGATCCGATAATCAGGCGAAAAATGACAACATGTTTATTGAATTACACATAAAACGCTGTTTTCGTGTATTTTCCCTGGAATTGCTCAGAAGCGGCCGGACTATGTTCATATTCAAAACGGTATCAAACGGAAATGTTTCAAGAAAATAATCAGTTTTTTGCACGTTGACCAGAAGCAGCTCAATGAGACTCGAGGGCGTTATTAGACCCATAGCGATACTATAAAATATAGGTTTAGTTCTACAAACTACAACTACGTTTACATGGGGTTAATAGGCGGCACGGAAGTGGTCACTTCCCGGAAGGGGCGTGGCACTCAATGTGTTAATAGGACCAGCAAGAGCTCCTTCAATCGTCTAGTGAGTAACGTTAACCCGAAACGTAATGTTTAAACAGATACAAGGCGTGTCGATACAAGCACAAGCTTTATATGGATATTAGTGATGCACGATATAATATTTGCCGATATGGTATTTTTTTTACACATCGGTATCGGTCCGATATCAAGATAGGGCTGATATAAAAAAAAAAATCAAAAATTATTATTTTATTTTTTTTACATATTTTGGTCTTAAATAGTTTCAAATATGTCATTTCTGAAAATAAGTTACAAAAGTTAAAAAAAATGCGTTTTTGGAAAATAGCTCTTTATTTGATTATCATAAAAAAGTGTTTTCTATACAGAGATATCAACATGTAGATACTATATATCTATCTGTAGATATCACTTACCTACTCTTGCTAGTTACACTGCTGGCCAGTATGACTTACTGATTAGCACCATTACTCAGTAGTACTAATTAATTTATATATTTTATATCCAGTTTAATAACCTGTGCATTGTATATTACTACTGCACTTTACTGTTACATTTGCACTCTGGTTGGATACCAAACCTATTTATATCGTACTGTACTTGTGCTGTATGATGACAATACATTTTAATCGAATCTAATGTTGTGTTGTTTGTCTCCTGCAGGAAGGAGCTTCTTAACACATTAATAGCCAGACCCGAGATATCTCAGGTTAACTTGCCATGCGTTGGCTGCCAGACCTGAGATTTCTCGGGTTTCGGTCGTTATTTCTTTTATTCTATATTTTGATTTATTTCAGGCACACGGACCTCGGGGTTACCATAGGGAATCATTCTGAGATCGCCAGAGGGCAATACCGGCCGCATCATGCTAGGTGGCAGTATCGCCCACCCTTTGAAACCCTCCTTCACACCGGGTGCTTAAATCCCTCCGGGCGCTATATTTTGGGTCAGGCGAGTCTAGTGGTTCACCCGATCACATTGAAACACGTCCAATGACCCTCCATGCATGTGTGTGCCGGATTATGTCGAGGACACGATGGACACCAATACTGGAAATCACAATCAGACAATTGGAATATTATTTTTGGGATACTTCCTAATAAAGGTAAGGACTATATGACATCAATTTCAAATTTCAGCTTGATCCTACAATGTTTTCATATCGATCCAGCCGATCAACATGTGTGGTGTTCAAAACGAATGCCATTACTGGCGATCAAAGTATCAAAAAACGCCCCCCCCCCCCCCCCCCCCTCCCCTTTCATGCATTCATGATGAAACATAATACATATTATATACCTTTGAATTGGAAATAGTAGCGTGTACAGGCGAGCAACGCCAACGCTATTAGCAGAATTCACGTAATGCTCCATAACACAGTTACCAGGAATTAGCCAGGATCACTCAGAAACTATACAATATTCACCACGGTATAACACGCAAACGTATGCATGAACAAATTTATTCTTTTTCACGTGTTGAACGATAGATAGTTGATGTCAAATGAGCCATAGTATTGTCTCCATAGCTATAATATAGAATATAGATATAGCCCTGCAAACACCGAAGTGAAAACCCCTATACTTTACAGCCACCTAAGTACAAAGATGGGGAAACAGCGTGGCTAAAGTGTTAACGTGTCATTCACAGCAGCAGGACAAATTGTTTGACAAATTACCGTTGTTCTGGTAAATCCCTGCAACAGCAGATCGGTCCATTAAAACTGTAAAGCAGCCGGTTACCTGGTGTGTTGTTGGTTTGTGAGTGTACTGCCCTCTGCTGGATAAAAAAAAGTATAATGTAAATTCAGGTTATACATGGTGACATTCTGCCCTCTAGTGGTAAATGTGCAGAACACATCTGGAGGGCGAGGGCGTCAACATTGAACAGAAGAGCTGTGTTCAGCCAGATAGTTATGATGAGGACGGATAGAGTGGGACCTTTCAGCTCGCTATAAGGTTTTCATTTGGATTTAAGATGTCCCACCACGGCCTAAAGGTCTACTCACATGGAGCAACATGAAACGTTATGCTTTAATCTCTTGCAGCAGGAAGCGACCCGTAAGAGTATAACCACCTCACCAAGAATAACTATTACCATTGGCATTTATTCTGCATTATACTAAATGGTTAAACTAATGACGTGGGTGATTCGGTCTGGCACTACTTTGGTACGGTCTGGTTCCCACCTCCCTGAAACAAGCCAGAGTCACACCGCTCATAAAAAAAAAACCATGAACCCCACCGTCATAGATAACTCTCCTTCCTTTCTAAATCACTTGGACGCGCTGTATCCAACCAACTTTCTGATGACCTCTGACCTCCTAGACCAGGGGTCAGATGATCTTACAGAATGACCTCCTATACCAGGGGTCAGATGATCTCTTACAGACCAGGGGTCATCAATTAAGTTTGACCTCGGGCCACATTATGGCGGGCCAGAAACAAAAACAATGGCTAATTTAATATATTGATAGTAAAAACATTTTATTAGAGTGGGTCTGTCACTGACGCCGGGGCAGCATGCACACATACACACAACATTCACTCATCATATACATTCATACATAATCAAACATGCATACATATCCATTAATCTAAGCATACATGCATGTATACATACATTCATATATCCATTCATACATATATTTATTGTGTTGTGTATATGTATTTATTTATTGGGTTGTGAGGGTATTTGGTGTTGGAGGTTGTTTTTATATAATGTGTGTAGGAAACGGCAAATCAATTGATGTGTAGCACCTGTTTAGTAATGTTAATTAATTATGTGTGGCACCTGTGGAGGGGGAGGAGTCCAGGTGTCATGAGGGCTGCGTGCCCAAGGTTTGGGGTTCTTGCCCTTCACCAGTTACACTGTAGGTGACTGAGGGAAGTGCCGTATGTGTCTGTTAGTCTGTTTGTCTCTGTGGTGGTGCTTCACCAGATAACGGTTGCAAAGTGGGTAACTAGGGAAGCGCCACCCAGTAAGTGTTTTGTCTATCAGATGTCGTTATTGTGGAACGCATCTGATAGACTGCAGAGGTAGTATAGTTTAGCTATTTATTTTGTTTATGTCACTTGTTATGAAATGTCACCTCTGCACCTTGGAGGCTGGGAAATAAAACAACACCAAGACCATTTTTCCGACTACGCCATTGTTTGTGGGAGTTTTTTGAGGAGTCTAGAAAGAACCCATCACACTGTGACAGACCACCGTATAACTAAGACATATATTTGTGGCATAATAAACTGTAAACGACATACACATTTGCACTGAACATTATACCTTTGTCTTTTTGCCATTTTATTATAAAACCAGAGACAAGCGTCTCTCTCTCTCTTATCAGTCTATCTTACATTAGAGTTCACATTTGAAAATGTGTTTAAATAGAGGCCTTTTGCTGAATGTTTGTGTATTTCTTTGTCTTCCAACATGGCTGCCTGTAACATAGCGGCCATTGTTTTGAACATGGCAATGGAAGGGACAATGGTTGCTATGTGCAAAACGATGGTTGCTACTGTATGTGTAGATATTTGAGAATTATATCAACAGGAAAAGCCAGTGGAACAGTAATATGCTTTTCCAATGTTTCACATCTCAACCTTGGTGCTCAACCAAAAATAAAGGGCACATCAAAGCCGCTCTCTCTCTGATTGCTTAAAACAATCAATAACGCACAACACCAACACTGGTCTTATAATGTATGAGGGTGAAGGCTATGACAAAATACAGTATGCAATGTAAACACACTAAAGACCCTTTCACACATGTTGCATGTAAAATCTTGTTTTTTGCTTATTTCACACTGTATTGATTACCATTGATTAACCCTAATTCATTTAATTTCAAACCTTTATTTTAACTAGAAAAAAGTTCAGATTGCCCTCATTCGCAGCGATGTCGGGTATAACAAGAAATATTTCAAATAGATATTTAAATGATCATCTTCATACACAGGAGGAGATATTGTCTCTTTCTGCGTCCTGCCCTGCTCTACCTAGGAGCCACCCCTCCTAAACCACAGGCAGTATTTCCTAGCGAGTCCTGTTGCAAAGCTTACAGATGTCAAAGAATAGTTGGGAGGGACGCAATCTTTCAAAACGTTTAAATGCATTGTTGCATCTATATTTAGCACATATGATAGAATTTCAATAGAAAATAAACAAAAAATGTAATAACAGTACTCAGTATAACAGTACTCAGTATAATAGTACTCAGTATAACAGTATAGCAGTACTCAGTATAACAGTACTCAGTATAATAGTACTCAGTATAACAGCACTCAGTATAACAGTATAACATTCAAATAAAATACCATTACCACCAGACAGAACATTGTTTGACTCTGAGGGGAAAAGGGCAGATGCTCAAGCCCCCCTTGGGCCCTATGTGTGTGAAGAAAGACAACTATTGGAAGAGAGGACTAGAGAGAAAGGCTCTATTTAAACCATGAAACTGGTGTTTGAGTGTCAGAAGTTCTTCTGATGCAGATCACATTAGTTGGATTGCTGTCCAGGATGAATGTGTTGCATCTATATTTAGCACATATGATAGAATTTCATAGATTAGAAGTATGTTGAGTTTTTAAGCAGATTTCTACACAATTTTAGGGTTTGACACCTGAAGGAATATACTGGAATATATTGGTGCTTCTTTAAATCTTGAGATTGTCTGAAGCTCATCCCATGCTGGTCACTGTGGTAGGGTTTCTCTCCTGTATAAATTCACTGGTGAGACTTTCTCTCCTGTATGAATGTGCTGGTGTGTCTTTAAATTGAATGATCGAATTCAATGTTTCCTCCACTGTCTTTAAGGCTTCTCTTCTGTATGAATACGCTGGTGAACCTTTAAGCGGTCATATCTACTGAAGCTCTTCTCACACTGGTCACAGTGGTAAGGCTTCTCTCCTGTATGAATGCGCTGGTGTCTCTTCAAGTGTCCAGAGGTCCTGAAGAGTGTTCCACATTGGTCACAGTAGTAGGGCTTCTCTCCTGTATGAATGCGCTGGTGACCCTTTAACTGTCCAGACTGACTGAAGCATGTTCCACATTGGTCACAGTGGTAAGGCTTCTCTCCTGTATGAATGCGCTGGTGTTCCTTTAAGTCTCCAGAGGTCCTGAAGCTCTTCTCACACTGGTCACAGTTATAGGGCTTCTCTCCTGTATGAATACGTTGGTGTGTCTGTAAGGTTCCAGACCGACTGAAGCCTTCCCCACATTGGTCACAGTGGTAAGGCTTCTCTCCTGAATGAATAAGCTGGTGTCTCTTTAAGTGTCCAGAGGTCCTGAAGCGTGTTCCACACTGGTCACAGTGATAGGGCTTCTCTCCTGTATGAATGCGCTGGTGTATAAGAAAAGTGGACTTATTGATGAATCTCTTTCCACACTGGTCACAGCAGTGAGGCCTCGACTCGTTCATATCTCTGGAGCAATGCAGCAATTGTACCTGGAGAAGAGAGAAGTACACCAATGAAGAGTTCAGATTGTGTGTGTCTTTTGCATTCGTTCAGTTTGTATTTCTCAAGTTCTAAAAATGTTTTATCCTCCAAATTTAGTTGTTGTGATTTAAATGTGAATCTGCTCCAAGGGCAGTTATTGAAAACTGGTCAACATTAATAAAATACTGAGATAAAACCCAACAGGCCAACAATTTTGGCAGCTATTTTCATTTTAGTTTTAGTCTTAGTCATGTGTGCTTCTTTTTCGTTCATCATATTTAGTCATCTTCATTTATTTTTCGTTTAGTCAGTTTTAAGTGATACAGAGGAAGTATATAATGTGTAGACATGGTCCAATGTATTGTTGCTCCTACAGTATATGTTGGTGTAGACATGGTCCAATGTATTGTTGCTCCTACAGTATATGTTGGTGTAGACATGGTCCAATGTATTGATGCTCCTACAGTATATGTTGGTGTAGACATGGTCCAATGTATCGTTGCTCCTACAGTATATGTTGGTGTAGACATGGTCCAATGTATTGTTGCTCCTACAGTATATGTTGGTGTAGACATGGTCCAATGTATTGTTGCTCCTACAGTATATGTTGGTGTAGACATGGTCCAATGTATCGTTGCTCCTACAGTATATGTTGGTGTAGACATGGTCCAATGTATTGTTGCTCCTACAGTATATGTTGGTGTAGACATGGTCCAATGTATGCATCAAAGAGAGCATTACGGAAGTGGTGACGTTGTTTCTGACCAGAGAGACAACGCTGAACTCTGTCTGTCTTCTGTTTGCTGTGTCTTTCATTTCTCTCTGCCATGTCTGTCCTCTCTCTGCTGTGTCTGTCTTCTCTGTCATGTCTGTCCTCTCTCTGTCATGTCTGTCCTCTCTCTGTCATGTCTGTCCTCTCTCTGCCATGTCTGTCCTCTCTCTCTGTCATGTCTGTCCTCTCTCTCTCTGCTGTGTCTGGCAGCGGTTTATTCTATAACAACAGGATATTGTAAACTAAGTAAACAGAACACACAGTAGTACTAGTAGTAGTTAGGGGTGGGAATCACCAGTTTAATCACGATACGATACGATATCGATTCTTTGGACAACGATACGATATTATCCGATATCACACAGTCTGCCACGATACGATACGATTCGATTCAGGTGCCTGCGATCGATATGAGACGATATTATGTGCCCATTTAATACAATCAGTAACATTTAAATCAACAAAAAAAAAAGGCAATGGAAATATCATGACATTTTTATTTTTGAGCTCTTCCAGACATTTAAATGAAAAACAATCTATTGTTTTTAATACAAATATACCTCCTGTTCACTGTTTTTGGTTAATTTTTCATTTTTTTCTCGATATTAATATCCTATTCACTGTCACAGAGCTGTATTTTGGCTGGAAAAGCATATTGGGAGTCCCAAGGTGCAGTACCGGCCAGATCCTGTTAGTGGGGCTATCCCCGAGAATGCACCCTCCCAGTCCCCACTTCTCTCTGCCTATGGCTCTGGGTTATCTTGTTAGGTCACGCTAAAGTAACGTTATCTTCGATCTTTAACGCGACATGGGCATAATGGAGTGACGAGGATTGCAAAGCAGGTTAGGTGCATTGGACCCGTTGTGGAATAAAACAGCAGGGACATGTTTTGGGTCACAGAATAGGCACACTAGTCTTGCTCTAGTGACGCTCTAGACGCTACTGCTGTTGATGTTAAACGGAGTTTGAGTTTCACAACACTGGGCGCGGGGCGATGACGTCGCCGTCGCCGGATTTTCAAAATAAGAGTATCGCAATATGAATCGATCTTTTTACGTGGCATCGATCCTATTTGATTATTGATAATAGATCGATATATCGATCTGGATCGATGTATCGTCCCACCCCTAGTAGTAGTACACACTGATTGCAATCTGCTTGCATAAAAACATTATATAAAATCACATTCTGAGGTCAGTGTTAAAGTGCCACATGGAAGAGGTCTGGTTAGTGGTTAGAGTTAGAGGTGGTCTAGGTCTGGTTAGGGTAACTTAGGGGTAGTTAAGCATTCATTATAATATATTATTATTATTATTATTATTTAGATAGATGGATGTAAAGGGCTAGACCAACTCTTAACCCCTATCCGGACCTAGACCACCTCTAAGTCACAACCCTAACTTAGCGGTTAGAGTTCGAGGTGGTCTAGGTCTGGTTAGGGGTTAGAGTTAGAGGTGGTCTAGGTCTGATTATACTGATCCGATACCAGTGCATACATTAACATTTATTTTATATTATATAAATTATAAAACTTTTTTTTCTTTTCTTTTTTACAGCTACTGTTTTATATATACTGTTTTTAGTAATAACTAGAAAGTAATGGTATTTATTCAACAACAGGTGATTGTATAGATTAGTATTAGTATCATTAATTGACAACTAAGCTCAATGAGTTCACCCACGGAAAGGTTGTTGGCACATTGGTTCCGCACCGAGGTCACACCAGCATTTCCATTAGCCGGTAATTACCGGTATTTGACCGGCAAAATCTGTTGAAGTCCGACATATTTAATCTCTCCGGTCTTAATGTCCGGTGAAAATAATTCCCTCTAAGCACAATTTGATTATTTGAATTGTATTAAAATAGGCTAAAATTAAATAGCCTATGCGATGAACGAAACAATCATTACATTTGTTTCATCGTTGCTTCTAATAATGACAACGACGTTGTCAGCGAGAGCTTAGTGCTGGGTTTGCGAATGCATGTGCAGCTGCAGAGCTGGAGCAGCAGCGGCACAGTGCAGTACTCCAATTCAGCCATTGGCAATTCAGCTGTTGGGTGGGGGGCGCTGCTGAGCGGTCCCCAGATAGAGCCAGAAAAGAGCCAGAAAACAGCTGAATCTGCTGCTCTGCATCGACATACTCTCGCAAATAAGTCATTGGGAGGTGGAGAGAGAGAGAGTCGTCACGCAAACCCACGATAATGTTGCCGTCTCTCTCTGCCAAATTTCTCAGTTCTTCGCTTTATATAATTAATACAAATGTCCAATATAACGGAATTCGTTAGCTCATAAAAATGTGATTATAACAGACTGCTGTTTATTAATGTCGGGCGACTGCCCACAGACACCTATTTGATTTAAAGTCGGCAGCAGCACGGAGTCTCGGGACTTATTTTATTTGGAATATAATGACTACGCAAAAGTAGCCTAGTTGTAAGAAAAAATATTATAAATCTACATGCCTTGATGATGTCATTCTTTTTTTTTGTTGTCATTCTTTTGCCTATCAATTGTTTTTAAACTCAATAAACTCTGACCGGAATTTCTCTCACTGAGGCCGGCAACAATTTTTTCTAACGGAAACCCTGGGTTACACGTTGTTGCACTTGTGTATATGGTATATAACTTTGATTTGGGAGTATTTGGGGTTACATGGGATCAACCAGAACTAGTGATGCATGATATATCGGCCGCCGATATAATATCGGCCGGTATGGCAGTTTTTTTACACATCGGTATCGGTCCGATATCAAGATAGGGCCGATATAAAAAAAATAAATTACATTTTTTATTTTAATTTTTTTCATGTTTTGGCCAAAAGCGTAGAACTACGTTTCTGTCGCCCAATCGTTGAGTGCCGGAAACGTAGATCTACGTTTTTCTCACGGTATTTCTTTTATTCGCTATTGCCATTCATAATTCAGCGGGGCACCTTATGCATACTGTTCTGAGTGTGTCTGAGCTGGCAGACAGTCTTATACCACCCTCTAACGCCTTCGGCCATTATTGCACCCCGTTCGAAACGGGTTAGTTTATTTTCTCTACCGAGCTGCGGCATGGGGGCGGGTCCTAAAAACTCCGGCAAAACACGGGCTTGTAGGGATGGTTTGGACTACTGACCCCGCCCGCCCGTTGAAGTGCAATTCCCAACAACGTCGGAGAGAGGATCGCTGTGGATAACTGGAATGGCGATGAGATAATTGGATAATTTTTTTTGCATTACATCAGATACCAGGTAAGGACACTATATATGAAAGCTTGCGTTGATCTTAGTGATGCACGATATATCGACCGATATGGCAGTTTTTTTTACACATCTGTATCGGTCCGATAAAGATTTATTTTTTATTTGTACATGTTTTGGCCTTAAATAGTTTCAAAATATCAGTCATTTCTGAAAATAAGTTACAAAAGTTAAAAAAAAATCGTTTTGGAAAATAGCTCTTTATTTGATTATCATAAAAAAAGTGTTTTCTATACAGGGATATCGACATCGGTAAATATCGGTATCGGCCAGAACAGCAATATTAATATCGGTTATCGGTATCGGCCACAATTTTCACATCGGTGCATCACTAATGGATATTGCATTATTGCAGCAGTTTGCAGGTGTACTGCTTCATCGCTACGATGTTAATGTGATGACTGTGCAGCAGAGGCAGCAGACAGTCAGAGTGAAAAGTGTTGGCTCTGCGCTAGAGGACGCTCGTCCCATCTCAGTTTATAGTTGTTTACACACACCTGCAACTGTCACCCAGCCTTTTAACGGTTTCATCTATATACCTTGTAATTGTATTTGGTTGTTTGTGTTTTAATTATTTCCAATACCTCTGTGATGTATGTATCATGTCTCTCTATCTATTTTATTTTATTAACACATTGGGTCTCCTTTCCCTGTTACCCTCCGAGAGGCCCTTTTGTCCTCTCACCAGGCCTTCATTGTCAATAAGAATTTGTTCTTAATTTACCTACCTGGTTAAATAAAATAAAAATATCAGTTTATGGAATTTGTTACCGGCCTCAGATTTAGGGGAATCTGAGTCGGTACAAGTGATACACAGGCAAGAGTGCGCTGTGGATCTGTGAATGATGGAGAGATAAGACGTTATTTATTGATTGATTGAATTGAATTGATGGGAATTGATTGGGCTCAATAAACACAATTGTTAAGGGGATGCAGACCAGAGAAAGACTTTGGTCTTGTTTACATCAGGGCCCCCCATTTTCCATTCATCATAACATAATATGACATACACGACATACAGATAGACAGTAGTGCTACATCTATACATTTATGACATACCAGATTTACAAATACAGTACTGTTTGTGATACAAAAAGAGTCTAAAAAAGAGAGTATATACATTTGACGTAGAAACTGTACATTGGAGGTTGGGTAGGTGGGGTGGGGAACTGTACATTGGAGGTGGTTGGGTGGGGTGCGGTTGGGTAGGCGGGGTTAGGTAGGTGGGGTGGGGGAAACTGTACAACTGTACAAGCAAAACTGTACATTGGAATATTGACAAAACCTTACTTGGTCCCAAGAAGAGGGTCTTGTGTATTATTGGGTTAGGACATTTACTGTACATTTACAGGGGCCAGTTTCGAATTGCAGTCTCCCGTAGGTGCTCTTTGAGAGTGGTTTTGAAAGTGGGTAGGGATTCACATTATTTTACGGCTGTGGGTAGGGCGTTCCACATTGATGTGGCATAATTGCGAAACATGTTTAGTCCCTTGTTTGAGCCGAATCTGGGTTTAACATGATTTGTTGAGCTCCCTCTGGTGTTGTGGTCGTGGTATTCACTAGGGCTGACCTTCGAATTTTTTTTAATTGGAAGCTTCGGGGCCGAGATTCGATTTTAATTCGAAGCTTAAAAAAAATATATATATATATATATATATTTAAAAAGAAAATGTATACTTTACAGCACTGACAAAGTTGAACAAAGTGCTGTCCCACAACATAAAAATAATAATAATAATTTTAATATTTTTTTGTATTTCTTTTTTTTTAATGTTGTGGGACTTGTACAGCACTTTGTTCAACTTTGTCAGTGCTGTACAGTTTAAAACTTTTTAAATCTTAGACAAACTAAACACTTTGCTTTCATGAATCGAACCACTGCTGCCCAGACCTGGAATATATAACCATCAAGTGTCGTCCTTTCTTCCTCCCGAGGGAGTTAACGGCGATCGTCCTGGTCGGAGTGTATATTCCACCGCAAGCCAGCAACAGTGTCGCGCTCTCCAGACTCCACGATGAGGTAAATAGAATCCAAGCGGCAAACGTTAACGCCGCCATTATAGTAGTGGGTGATTTCAATAGCGCCAATCTGAGAAAGGTTTTACCTGACTTCTATCAGCATGTGACTTGTAACACCAGAGGCGGTAACATCCTAGATCACTGTTACACGCAATTCAAGGGTGGCTACAAGGCTCATTCTGCTAGTGGCTTTGGTAAGTCGGATCACGCGGCCATTTTCCTTTCACCAAAGTACAAACAGAGAATCAAGAGCACTCCTTTTTTGTATTTTATTTTTTTATTATTTTTTAAACAAACATATAAACAAACATGACAACACACGATAAGATATACAAGCATTAATTGTCAGGGCACATCCAATAAGATCACATTTTAGTTAGTTGTCTTATATAAGATATACCCATAATACCTGTTATCTAAAAAACCTACACACATATGCTCCAGCTCGAACCCCCCCCTCCCGGACCCCACCTTGAGAAGTACCTCCACTATCCCTCGCACCTAACCAGACACTACCATTATAAGCTAGCTTTTATTCTCTCCACCACTTCTAACCACATTGACATTTTGGATTAATTGAGACCCAGAATTCTTGCTGTAGATATTTCATGGTAAATTACATCGAGATATGTAAGAAACCAAACTTTACGGCAATTTTTTTCCGGTTGAAACCAGCGTGATGCGATCAGCTTTTTAGCTACTGTGATACCCGATAAAACCAATCTCTTTAGCTGTGGATTCACTGCAAACTCAAAAACATCATTCAATAGTAATACCGAGGGGTGTACAGGTATATTCCAAGATACGAGTTTTGATATTTGTTGGGTCACATCTTTCCAGAATGCCTTAACTGGTGAGCAGTCCCAATACATGTGCATAAATGTCCCTTCGTCCCCATTTGTACATTGGGAGCATTTGGAGTCTTGTTTAAGCCCCATTCGGCACAGTCTTATAGGAGTCAAGTATGTCCTGTGAATATAGTTAAGATTGATTTGTTGATGATCCGGGTTCCTTGATGTAAGTCGGACATTTGCCCAGGCTCCTTGCCAATCAAAGTCATTTTCCAGGTCTGGTATATCCCTCCTCCAGACAGAGTCTAGTTGGAGGGTTTCATACGAGGACGTTAGTAATTGATGATAAAATTCTGAAACAAAACCTCTCGATGTCTCTCTTTCGTAGAAGAATTTGTGGTATCTGTGGTGTTCAATTGGTCTGTCTAATGGAACACTGTGAGACTTCAAACATAGCTCTAACTGTTTGTAAAAAAGCCATGTGGACTTGGTGAGATTACATTTTTTGCGTATTTCTTTATCACTACAAAAACCCTGTTTGTTAAAAACATCCCCTAATGAGTGTATGCCTTGCTCTTCCCATATAGGGAATCTTATAAGTCGTTTTCCAATTAAGAGTGCATTGTTATTGAATAAGGGAGTATGATTGTGCCATTTTTGTGGGTTAGGATTTTTTTTTTGTGATTCACGCCATATCCGGATCGCATGAGTAATTATGGGGCCACATTTTCGTTCACAGTGCTTGATTGGTAGTTTAGTCAGTGTATGCTATGTCCTTCAGTCTATGTGGGGCTACTATGTTTTCTTCTAATTTTCTCCAGGATACTAATGCTTGGGGGTCAAACCATGTTGTCAATGGACTTAATGTGTACGCCTTAAAATATAGGAAAAAATCTGGAAATGCCATGCCACCATCTGCTTTATTTCTCTGTGTGGTGGATCTTTTTATACGTGGTGGTTTGTTATTCCAAATAAATTTGTATGTGGAGCAGTGTAATCTTTTCCAGTAACCCTCTGGAGGGGGTAAAGGTAGCATTGAACTGAAGAAGTTGATTCTAGGTAGTACATCCATCTTAACTATTGATATCCGTGCTTGTACTGTGTTTTTAAGTTTTGCCCATCTATCAAGGTCGTCTTTGATTTTGTTTTGGATTTTTGTGTAGTTGTGCTTCACCGTTTGTCTTATGGTGGGGAATATTTCCACTCCCAAGCATCTGAAATGTTTTACCATCGGTATCTCTCCTGGGAGGGTTGTATCTTTTTTTGCAGGGGTGTTAAGTGGAAGGAAAGCCGACTTCGGCCAATTTATCTTAAATCCCGATAAATCACCAAAGTCCTCAATCAACTTGAGCAGATGAGGCAATGTGGTGTTGGGGTTTTGCATGAACAGTATTACATCGTCCGCATATAAACTAATTTTTTGTTGTGTGCCCTTGATTACGATTGGTTCTATGGATTGGGATTGTCTTATATATTGTGCTAAAGGCTCTAATGATAGATTGAACAGTCCGGGACTAAGAGGACAACCCTGTCTGGCTGAGCGTGATACCGGAAAGATTTTGGAGATGATTGTGCCTGTTGTAATCATGGCCGATGGGTCTTTGTATAATACTTTAATCATATCGATGAATCCTTTTCCTAACCCCATCCTTTCTAGTACTGCCCATAGATACGACCATTCCAGCCTGTCAAAGGCTTTCATAGCATCCAGGGACAGCATCGCCTTAGGTATGGTGTCCTCCTTGTCGGCATCAAGTACGTGCAGTATTCGTCTTATGTTTTCAGTGATCAGGCGGCCTCCTATGAAGCCAGTTTGGTCCGGGTGAACTAAAGACGTCATATGCTTTTGTAATCTGATGGCTAATACCTTTGAGTACAGTTTGATATCGGTTCCGAGGAGGCTTAAAGGTCTATAACTACCGCACTCGTTGGGGTCTTTGTCTTTTTTAAGGAGGACTGTTATGAGTGCAATATTGTCATTCTTATGGAAGTTCCCCTCCTTGACTGAGTATAAGATCATATTTAGTAATAAGGGGCCAATTATGTCCCAACAAGAAAGGTACATTTCTGATGGGAAACCGTCTATTCCAGGAGCCTTACCACTTTGCATTGCGGTTATGGCCTTCTTGAGTTCCTCTAGTGCAGGGGTGGCCAACCCGCGGCTCGCGAGCCGCATGCGGCTCTTTGCCTGTCAATGTGCGGCTCTTCCATCCATACATTTTTTTTTTTTTTTTTTTTTTTTATGTCACTCATTCCATAAGGACGTAGAATAAACATTTACAATTTTTTTTTAAATGGTCCATTTGCATGTTCTTGGTATCTGAATCTAGGGACATATATGGATCAGTGTCAGAAATAGTGTGTCTGTTACTAGGCTTGAGTAAATTGTAATGAACCAAAGGAGAATATCAATTCTATTTAAAAAAAATATATATATCTTTGACTGTAAATACAGTAACACCATGCTAAAATTGACCAGACCTGAAAAATCTAAGCAAATGAATAAAGGGAAGATGATTAAACAGAAGGTTTTGTAGATACAGTACTGAATTCTGCCATCTTTTTTATAATGTAAATTTCTCCACCATTCTTCATCATATTGCAACACCGTTTTTTGCAAGACGTTCACAGAAAGGTAGAGAAACTAACTGCGTTCTGTTTTATGGCAATAACGTTCAGGTTTGTGGGAGATAATCCCAAAAAATAAGAGAAATTAAAAAGTAAATCCAGAAGTCAGATGATTGACAGGGGCTGGTGTGAGCTGGGTAGGGTAGTTTTTCGAAATTTGAAAGCCCTGAGTCTCTTCCTTCAAAAGACTACACTCACTTTTGGCTGTGCCACTTCCTCCTGTCAATATGCGCCGGTTTCCGACTCAATGCCCTGAGATTTCTATAATCTTATATTTCACTAATAACAGTTAAAATAATTGGTAAACAAACATAATGCTGAAAATATACACTTTTACTGTATATCTCGGGCTTAAGAGGTTAACCCTGTGAGGCCCAAATTAAAAAGAAATTAGCAACTTCAGAGGCCAGAGGGTGGGACATATAAACACATTTACTATCAAATAGCATTGTGAGGCTGAACAACAGGACTATACATGTGCTTAAAGGGGAACTATCTTATAAATGGCTTTTTTCAGTGTTTACCATTGTTTCTTAGCTATGTGGACTTATATTAATAGGATATATGTCTCTAATTCTCATATTGGCGAATTCTTCCAATTCTCCTCTCACAATATTCACCCTCACTGAACTGAGTCATCTGAAAATGTGCATATCTGTGATGTCAGAGATTTCTCAGCTGCATAATAATGTGGCAGTTGATGTGGCAGTTGGCACCAGGCCACACAGTGGTTGGAGCCCAGCCTCAAAACGGCTTAAGATCTTGAGGTAGAAAAATGCGGTTTTTAGTACTTGATTAGAAATACAAAACAATTAATTTTTTTAAAAAAAAACCTAGGTGTTCCATAGACTCACAGGAATTGTGTAAAAGTGCCCAAATAGTGAAAGAAATAGTAAAATAGTTCCCCTTTAAAAATTTTTAAATAAACATTATTTTTTTAAATGGCTAAAAGTGATTTTGTAATTTTGCAACCGTGGGTCTCACAGGGTACTTTTAACCCTGTGAGGCCCAAATAAAAAAGACATTAGCAACTTCAGAGGCCAGAGGGTGAGACCTATAAACACATGAAGGGTGCCGTGACTGAAAAAAAAGGTTGAGAAACGCTGGTATATGGTGTGGCTCTTTGTGGTACCACAGTCATTTTTTTGTGGCTCTTAGTCTCTGACTGGTTGGCCACCCCTGCTCTAGTGTGATCGGTGTTTCTAACTGTTTAGCGTCATCCTCTGAAAGTTTAGGGAGAATAATTTGATTAAGAAATGTGTCCATTTTGTTTTGATCAAAGGTCGTTTCTGATTTATATAAGTCGGAGTAGAATTCTTTGAATGTATCGTTTATTTTTACAGGATCTGTTACAAGTACTTGTTGTGCTCTAATGGTAGTTATATCCGCAAATTTTGCATTAATTCTTAATCGCATGGCTAATAGGTGGCTGGGTTTGGAACCATGGGAGTACTGCTGTTGTCTTGTGCTGCGTATTTGTATTTCCGATTGTTGTCTGTATATGGCATTGATCTCTATTTTTAGTACGTTAACTTGATTCTCTAGTCGAGTTGAGTTGTTGTATTTTAGAGAATTAAATAACGTTGAGTAAAGCGTTTCCAGCTCAGCCAGTTTTGTGCATTGATTCTTGCGCATTTTGGAGGAAAAGCTATCCGTGAAATCTTTGATCCTTCCCTTTACCGACATCCATATTATTCTGGGGTCTTGCACCGAGTTTGCATTCTCCCGTTGGAATACTATAAGAGCTTCTTTGAGTTGTGTAATGAATTCCTTGTTATTAAGCAGCAACGAGTTAAATTGCCATCTTGGGGCTCGGGAGGATAGTATACCAAATGTACCTTTAAGGAGTAAATAACAGTGATCTGATAGTGCGTTGGGTATCATTTCCACTTCATAATTATCAAATAGTCTCTGTGATGCAAAGACATAATCTATTCTGGATAGTGTATTATGTCTCGCGGATCGACAAGAGTACTTTCGGGTCGTGGGATTAAGTAACCGCCATAAGTCAATTACACCTGTAATCTTCGACCAATCCTTTAATGCCTTCGATGAGTTTTTTTGTTCGCTGGAAAAGGCGAGGTAAGATTTGTCCATCCTTGGGTTCCAGATGGCATTAAAATCCGCACCTATTATAAATGAGTAATCGGGAATGTCTAACATTGCATTGGTTAGTGTAGTGAAGAAATCTTCTTCGTACAAATTTGGGGCGTATACCGCTACCAACGCTATTTTCCTGTTCTTATGTTCAATCTTAGCTATAGTTATCCAACCTTCTACATCAGACCATACTCCCTTTAGTACAATATTCAACTTACGTTTAACGACTATGGCTACACCCCGAGTTCTTGTACCAATAGAAGAGTGACTAATATTATGGTATGTGTTGTCCGCTAATTTATCTATGTCTTTCTCTAGAATGTGCGTTTCGCTTAGCAGAGCAATGTCCACATGTTCTTTTTTCATCAGTGTGAGCACGCTTTTGCGTTTGAGTTGGTTATTTATTCCCCCGGTGTTCCATATCATTATATTCAAACTAGCCATAATCTATACATGTTGTATTGTAATTTTTGGTAATGCTTCTAGAGTGCGAGGCAATAATAGATATACTTCCCACTAGTGAGGTCCCGTTGAGAGCCGAGCTTAAAAACATACATACAAATAAAAATCCCCTACCCTTCCCTCCCACCGAGAGTCGTACAGGATTGTGTTCCATGAACACAACCTTTGCGTATGACTCCCTCCCTTGCACCACCGGATATCCCAGAATGATCCAATTATCCTTAACATTCCTATGAATACCATAGGATCTAACACTCTAAATTCTAACATAAGTAGAATGTCGACTGTGGCTTGGCCACTTTCCCGTAAAATAAAAATTTAAATAAGATAAAACTAAAAATAAAGACCAAAAATAAGCTTCATTTGTCATGCCCTAATCACTTACATTTTATATGAACTTGTGTAATTTATAGTAACCCATGAATAATATGGAGGTATTGAAGTGAAGAGAGAGCCTCAATAAATCAGAGAAAACGGATGAAAAAAAACAAGTAAAAGGAAGAGAACATTAACTTAGATCTTAAAAGAGCATTGCTATGCTTAAACATCTAAAGTATAAATTGGAGAAGTAGTGGAAATATTTCCAATTAATAAAAAACAGTTTTTAAATACGTATATGCAGCATTTCCCCTGACCGGGGTGGGCGATGCCCGTTGTGTAGAATGATCTTTCAGCCGGCCGCTGCTATGATGGTTCTGTGGTTCTGCATATAGATGCTGTTGATTATTCCCCCAAGGGGCTTCTGGTAGAGTGACTGACCACGTATTGCTGTTATTCCAGAATGTTCCCTATATCAAAGAATGCTCTAGATGTTCTAGATTATTCCAATATGTCGTTTTTACATTGTTTGAATGTTCCAGTATGTTCTGTAGTGTTCCAATCTTGAATCCAATATGTCCGCAATAATAGAAACCCGACGGGGAAAGCATTCACTAACTCTGAGCACGTATGTCTCTCTGTCCCAAATCCTCGGTTCATTAAAGATTGTACTATATGGTGTCCTTGCATAACAGAGATTAAAAGGCCATTTATACACTATTCTGCGTGTTGTGCAGACAAGTATTTGGCTCCATCTTCAGGCGAGTTGAGGAAAACCCTTGCTCCTTTTCTATCGACAATGCGAAGTATTGCGGGGTATGTTAATATGGGTCTGTATTTCTCCAGATATAGTTGAGACATCACCGTCTTGAACTTGGCACACAGGTCCACTACATCACGACAATAATCTTCAAAGCAGTGTATTGGTACATCCATGTATTTCAGATTGCCTTTCATCCTGCGAGTTTCACGAATGATCATTTCTTTTATTCTGACTTGGCGCAGGATAACCAATACCACTCTGGGCTTAGCGTTATTGCCAATGGAACGGGTCCCCAATCTGTAGCACTGTTCCACCTCTGGTACATTAGGAAGGATCTCTGTTCCCAAGATTTTCTGTAATTCTGTGGCAAACTCTTCAGGGCGAGCACATCTCACTGACTCGTCCAGACCGACTATACGAATATTCAGCTTGCGTTTTTGATATTCCATCTAGAATATTTTGGCTTTCTGTTCTTCATTGATTCGCTTAAGCTCCATCGTTATCTCGCTGAGCTCCGTATTGATTTCTTTGTAGTTTCCCTTCATCTCAGCAGTTAGGTTAACGTTGATAACCTCTACTTCGTTGTAGATTCGAGCGAAAATTTTTTCGTGGGCTTCCATTACTGTTTCCAGAGCCTCGTGCGTTTAATGTGTGCGTCGGCGTCCGCTCTCAGCGCATCTATTTTGCCTTCAATAGATTCTTTAATAGCATCTACTTTTTCGGTTATTATCTTTCCATTTCCTCCATTCTCTTCTCCATTGTCTTCCCCATTTCCTCCATTTTCCGGATGATATGTTCGGTGTCTGAGGAGGTGTTTGATGGGGTTGAACTTGAAGCGGCCACTGTCAAGTCTATATTTTCTGCTGTATGCCGTACGAATCCTGATTCCTGCGGCGGGACCTCTACGACTGTTTTTGGACTCGTTGTGTTTTTCTTTGGTTTCATCTCGATTCTTTTGGTCAATATAGTTAGTTGATAGTCTCAGTTGATATATGCGTCAAGTTTTAAACGCATTAATGGTTTATAAATATGTTTTTAAAACGAAAAAAAAAATAACGGGTGAGCAGCTACTCCATTCTAACGCTACTCCTGTAGTCTCGCGAGAGGTGCAGAAATGGGATTTGACGTCAGAGGAGACGCTCCAGGCTGCGTTTGAGTGCACAGACTGGGGTGTGTTCCGCGACACAGATAACATTAATGTCTACACGGAGACAGTGCTGGACTATGTTCGTACTTTGGTGGAAGAAACAATCCCCACTACCACAATTAGAGTTTACCCAAATCAAAAACCCTGGGTAGACAAATCCGTCCGTGAAGCTCTGAGAGCGCGCACCAAAGCATACAACGACAGCCTAGTGGCAGGCAACATGAATGACCACAAGGTGGCGCGATACAACGTAAGGAGGACAGTGACAGAGGCCAAACGGCGCTACAGGGATAAAATTGAACTCGAGTTTGAACAGGCTGACTCTAGAGCTTTTTAAGGAGGACTGTTATGAGTGCAATATTGTCATTCTTATGGAAGTTCCCCTCCTTGACTGAGTATAAGATCATATTTAGTAATAAGGGGCCAATTATGTCCCAACAAGAAAGGTACATTTCTGATGGGAAACCGTCTATTCCAGGAGCCTTACCACTTTGCATTGCGGTTATGGCCTTCTTGAGTTCCTCTAGTGCAGGGGTGGCCAACCCGCGGCTCGCGAGCCGCATGCGGCTCTTTGCCTGTCAATGTGCGGCTCTTCCATCCATACATTTTTTTTTTTTTTTTTTTTTTTTTTTTTTTTTACTTTTTTTTTTTATGTCACTCATTCCATAAGGACGTAGAATAAACATTTACAATTTTTTTTTAAATGGTCCATTTGCATGTTCTTGGTATCTGAATCTAGGGACATATATGGATCAGTGTCAGAAATAGTGTGTCTGTTACTAGGCTTGAGTAAATTGTAATGAACCAAAGGAGAATATCAATTCTATTTAAAAAAAATATATATATCTTTGACTGTAAATACAGTAACACCATGCTAAAATTGACCAGACCTGAAAAATCTAAGCAAATGAATAAAGGGAAGATGATTAAACAGAAGGTTTTGTAGATACAGTACTGAATTCTGCCATCTTTTTTATAATGTAAATTTCTCCACCATTCTTCATCATATTGCAACACCGTTTTTTGCAAGACGTTCACAGAAAGGTAGAGAAACTAACTGCGTTCTGTTTTATGGCAATAACGTTCAGGTTTGTGGGAGATAATCCCAAAAAATAAGAGAAATTAAAAAGTAAATCCAGAAGTCAGATGATTGACAGGGGCTGGTGTGAGCTGGGTAGGGTAGTTTTTCGAAATTTGAAAGCCCTGAGTCTCTTCCTTCAAAAGACTACACTCACTTTTGGCTGTGCCACTTCCTCCTGTCAATATGCGCCGGTTTCCGACTCAATGCCCTGAGATTTCTATAATCTTATATTTCACTAATAACAGTTAAAATAATTGGTAAACAAACATAATGCTGAAAATATACACTTTTACTGTATATCTCGGGCTTAAGAGGTTAACCCTGTGAGGCCCAAATTAAAAAGAAATTAGCAACTTCAGAGGCCAGAGGGTGGGACATATAAACACATTTACTATCAAATAGCATTGTGAGGCTGAACAACAGGACTATACATGTGCTTAAAGGGGAACTATCTTATAAATGGCTTTTTTCAGTGTTTACCATTGTTTCTTAGCTATGTGGACTTATATTAATAGGATATATGTCTCTAATTCTCATATTGGCGAATTCTTCCAATTCTCCTCTCACAATATTCACCCTCACTGAACTGAGTCATCTGAAAATGTGCATATCTGTGATGTCAGAGATTTCTCAGCTGCATAATAATGTGGCAGTTGATGTGGCAGTTGGCACCAGGCCACACAGTGGTTGGAGCCCAGCCTCAAAACGGCTTAAGATCTTGAGGTAGAAAAATGCGGTTTTTAGTACTTGATTAGAAATACAAAACAATTATTTTTTTTTAAAAAAAACCTAGGTGTTCCATAGACTCACAGGAATTGTGTAAAAGTGCCCAAATAGTGAAAGAAATAGTAAAATAGTTCCCCTTTAAAAAATTTTAAATAAACATTATTTTTTTAAATGGCTAAAAGTGATTTTGTAATTTTGCAACCGTGGGTCTCACAGGGTACTTTTAACCCTGTGAGGCCCAAATAAAAAAGACATTAGCAACTTCAGAGGCCAGAGGGTGAGACCTATAAACACATGAAGGGTGCCGTGACTGAAAAAAAAGGTTGAGAAACGCTGGTATATGGTGTGGCTCTTTGTGGTACCACAGTCATTTTTTTGTGGCTCTTAGTCTCTGACTGGTTGGCCACCCCTGCTCTAGTGTGATCGGTGTTTCTAACTGTTTAGCGTCATCCTCTGAAAGTTTAGGGAGAATAATTTGATTAAGAAATGTGTCCATTTTGTTTTGATCAAAGGTCGTTTCTGATTTATATAAGTCGGAGTAGAATTCTTTGAATGTATCGTTTATTTTTACAGGATCTGTTACAAGTACTTGTTGTGCTCTAATGGTAGTTATATCCGCAAATTTTGCATTAATTCTTAATCGCATGGCTAATAGGTGGCTGGGTTTGGAACCATGGGAGTACTGCTGTTGTCTTGTGCTGCGTATTTGTATTTCCGATTGTTGTCTGTATATGGCATTGATCTCTATTTTTAGTACGTTAACTTGATTCTCTAGTCGAGTTGAGTTGTTGTATTTTAGAGAATTAAATAACGTTGAGTAAAGCGTTTCCAGCTCAGCCAGTTTTGTGCATTGATTCTTGCGCATTTTGGAGGAAAAGCTATCCGTGAAATCTTTGATCCTTCCCTTTACCGACATCCATATTATTCTGGGGTCTTGCACCGAGTTTGCATTCTCCCGTTGGAATACTATAAGAGCTTCTTTGAGTTGTGTAATGAATTCCTTGTTATTAAGCAGCAACGAGTTAAATCGCCATCTTGGGGCTCGGGAGGATAGTATACCAAATGTACCTTTAAGGAGTAAATAACAGTGATCTGATAGTGCGTTGGGTATCATTTCCACTTCATAATTATCAAATAGTCTCTGTGATGCAAAGACATAATCTATTCTGGATAGTGTATTATGTCTCGCGGATCGACAAGAGTACTTTCGGGTCGTGGGATTAAGTAACCGCCATAAGTCAATTACACCTGTAATCTTCGACCAATCCTTTAATGCCTTCGATGAGTTTTTTTGTTCGCTGGAAAAGGCGAGGTAAGATTTGTCCATCCTTGGGTTCCAGATGGCATTAAAATCCGCACCTATTATAAATGAGTAATCGGGAATGTCTAACATTGCATTGGTTAGTGTAGTGAAGAAATCTTCTTCGTACAAATTTGGGGCGTATACCGCTACCAACGCTATTTTCCTGTTCTTATGTTCAATCTTAGCTATAGTTATCCGACCTTCTACATCAGACCATACTCCCTTTAGTACAATATTCAACTTACGTTTAACGACTATGGCTACACCCCGAGTTCTTGTACCAATAGAAGAGTGACTAATATTATGGTATGTGTTGTCCGCTAATTTATCTATGTCTTTCTCTAGAATGTGCGTTTCGCTTAGCAGAGCAATGTCCACATGTTCTTTTTTCATCAGTGTGAGCACGCTTTTGCGTTTGAGTTGGTTATTTATTCCCCCGGTGTTCCATATCATTATATTCAAACTAGCCATAATCTATACATGTTGTATTGTAATTTTTGGTAATGCTTCTAGAGTGCGAGGCAATAATAGATATACTTCCCACTAGTGAGGTCCCGTTGAGAGCCGAGCTTAAAAACATACATACAAATAAAAATCCCCTACCCTTCCCTCCCACCGAGAGTCGTACAGGATTGTGTTCCATGAACACAACCTTTGCGTATGACTCCCTCCCTTGCACCACTGGATATCCCAGAATGATCCAATTATCCTTAACATTCCTATGAATACCATAGGATCTAACACTCTAAATTCTACCATAAGTAGAATGTCGACTGTGGCTTGGCCACTTTCCCGTAAAATAAAAATTTAAATAAGATAAAACTAAAAATAAAGACCAAAAATAAGCTTCATTTGTCATGCCCTAATCACTTACATTTTATATGAACTTGTGTAATTTATAGTAACCCATGAATAATATGGAGGTATTGAAGTGAAGAGAGAGCCTCAATAAATCAGAGAAAACGGATGAAAAAAAACAAGTAAAAGGAAGAGAACATTAACTTAGATCTTAAAAGAGCATTGCTATGCTTAAACATCTAAAGTATAAATTGGAGAAGTAGTGGAAATATTTCCAATTAATAAAAAACAGTTTTTAAATACGTATATGCAGCATTTCCCCTGACCGGGGTGGGCGATGCCCGTTGTGTAGAATGATCTTTCAGCCGGCCGCTGCTATGATGGTTCTGTGGTTCTGCATATAGATGCTGTTGATTATTCCCCCAAGGGGCTTCTGGTAGAGTGACTGACCACGTATTGCTGTTATTCCAGAATGTTCCCTATATCAAAGAATGCTCTAGATGTTCTAGATTATTCCAATATGTCGTTTTTACATTGTTTGAATGTTCCAGTATGTTCTGTAGTGTTCCAATCTTGAATCCAATATGTCCGCAATAATAGAAACCCGACGGGGAAAGCATTCACTAACTCTGAGCATGTATGTCTCTCTGTCCCAAATCCTCGGTTCATTAAAGATTGTACTATATGGTGTCCTTGCATAACAGAGATTAAAAGGCCATTTATACACTATTCTGCGTGTTGTGCAGACAAGTATTTGGCTCCATCTTCAGGCGAGTTGAGGAAAACCCTTGCTCCTTTTCTATCGACAATGCGAAGTATTGCGGGGTATGTTAATATGGGTCTGTATTTCTCCAGATATAGTTGAGACATCACCGTCTTGAACTTGGCACACAGGTCCACTACATCACGACAATAATCTTCAAAGCAGTGTATTGGTACATCCATGTATTTCAGATTGCCTTTCATCCTGCGAGTTTCACGAATGATCATTTCTTTTATTCTGACTTGGCGCAGGATAACCAATACCACTCTGGGCTTAGCGTTATTGCCAATGGAACGGGTCCCCAATCTGTAGCACTGTTCCACCTCTGGTACATTAGGAAGGATCTCTGTTCCCAAGATTTTCTGTAATTCTGTGGCAAACTCTTCAGGGCGAGCACATCTCACTGACTCGTCCAGACCGACTATACGAATATTCAGCTTGCGTTTTTGATATTCCATCTAGAATATTTTGGCTTTCTGTTCTTCATTGATTCGCTTAAGCTCCATCGTTATCTCGCTGAGCTCCGTATTGATTTCTTTGTAGTTTCCCTTCATCTCAGCAGTTAGGTTAACGTTGATAACCTCTACTTCGTTGTAGATTCGAGCGAAAAAAATTTCGTGGGCTTCCATTACTGTTTCCAGAGCCTCGTGCGTTTAATGTGTGCGTCGGCGTCCGCTCTCAGCGCATCTATTTTGCCTTCAATAGATTCTTTAATAGCATCTACTTTTTCGGTTATTATCTTTCCATTTCCTCCATTCTCTTCTCCATTGTCTTCCCCATTTCCTCCATTTTCCGGATGATATGTTCGGTGTCTGAGGAGGTGTTTGATGGGGTTGAACTTGAAGCGGCCACTGTCAAGTCTATATTTTCTGCTGTATGCCGTACGAATCCTGATTCCTGCGGCGGGACCTCTACGACTGTTTTTGGACTCGTTGTGTTTTTCTTTGGTTTCATCTCGATTCTTTTGGTCAATATAGTTAGTTGATAGTCTCAGTTGATATATGCGTCAAGTTTTAAACGCATTAATGGTTTATAAATATGTTTTTAAAACGAAAAAAAAAATAACGGGTGAGCAGCTACTCCATTCTAACGCTACTCCTGTAGTCTCGCGAGAGGTGCAGAAATGGGATTTGACGTCAGAGGAGACGCTCCAGGCTGCGTTTGAGTGCACAGACTGGGGTGTGTTCCGCGACACAGATAACATTAATGTCTACACGGAGACAGTGCTGGACTATGTTCGTACTTTGGTGGAAGAAACAATCCCCACTACCACAATTAGAGTTTACCCAAATCAAAAACCCTGGGTAGACAAATCCGTCCGTGAAGCTCTGAGAGCGCGCACCAAAGCATACAACGACAGCCTAGTGGCAGGCAACATGAATGACCACAAGGTGGCGCGATACAACGTAAGGAGGACAGTGACAGAGGCCAAACGGCGCTACAGGGATAAAATTGAACTCGAGTTTGAACAGGCTGACTCTAGAGCTATGTGGCAGGGGCTCAAAACGATGACAGACTACAAAGGCGCCTCCCTCAAACTGAACAGTGACATCTCCTTAGCAAATGACCTCAATACCTTCTATGCGAGGTTTGATGCTGGTAATAACAACACCAGCCCACAAGCCACGGAAATGGGGGGGGGGGGGGGGGTCTGCTGCTGATGGAGACTCAGTGTTCAGGGTAACAGAGCATGAGGTGAGGCGGACCTTTAAAAAAGTGAATATCAGGAAGGCAGCAGGACCGGACGGCATCCCCGGCCGCGTCCTAAAAGTCTGCGCCGACCAACTGGCCCCGGTATTCACTGACATATTTAACCTGTCCTTAGAATAGGCTGTCATCCCCACCTGCCAGAAGAAGTCCACTATTATCCCTGTACCCAAAAAATGCTTGCCTCAACGACTACCACCCTGTAGCTCTCACCTCCATAGCCATGAAGTGCTTTGAGAAGCTAGTAAAGGGCTACATCTGCTCCTCCCTCCCCATCAACATGGACCCCCTGCAATTTGCATACCGCCCCAACAGGTCCACGGAGGACGCCATAGCCCATGTGCTGCACACAGCAGCATCACACCTGGACAAGAGGAAGGGGAACTATGTGAGAATGCTATTCATCGACTACAGCTCGGCATTCAATACCATAGTCCCCTCCATACTCATAGCCAAGCTCAGGGACCTGGGCTTGAACTATGACCTCTGCCAGTGGGTCTTGGACTTCCTGACGGGCAGACCCCAGATGGTGAGAGCAGGCAACTGCACCTCCTCATCCATCACCCTCAACATAGGGGCCCCCCAGGGCTGTGTTCTGAGTCCCCTCCTCTACTCCCTGTACACACACGACTGTGTGGCTCAGCGGAGTAGCAATACAATCATCAAATTTGCTGACGACACAGTGGTGGTGGGCCTGATCTCTGCCAACGACGAGAGGGCCTACCTGGAAGAGGTCAAGGTCCTGGTGGGATGGTGCCAGGAAAACAGCCTCTCCCTGAACGTCAGCAAAACAAAGGAGATGATTGTGGACTTCAGGAGGTCGGGGGTCAAGGACTACAGCCCCCTCAGCATCGACGGGGCACCGGTTGTGAGAGTCAACAGCTTTAAGTACCTCGGAGCCTACATATCCGAGGACTTGACATGGACCACACACATTGACAGTGTTGCGAAGAAGGCACGACAACGCCTCTACTTCCTCAGGCGCCTAAGGAAGTTCCAAGTCAGTCAGAAGATCCTTAAGAACTTCTACTCATGTACAATAGAGAGCATCCTGACTGGCAACATCACCTCCTGGTTTGGGAATAGCACTGCACAAGACCGAAGCAGACTACAAAGAGTGACACGTTCAGCCGAACGCACAATTGGAGGGGGGCTCCCCACCCTCCAGAACATTTACAACAAGCGGTGCAGGGGCAAGGCTAAGAGAATCATTAAAGACTCCAGTCACCCGAACAACTGCCTCTTTGAACTGCTGCGGTCAGGCAAGCGATACCGGAGTCTCAAGGCGAGCACAGAAAGACTCAGAAGAAGCTTCTATCCCCAGGCCATCAGGCTGCTAAACGAACAATGAACACTACACAACAACAACCATCAAACGCACATAGCACACACATCCACACGCACACACTCACTTTAAACAAACACACTGTAGCACCCACTCCACACACTTTATAGCACACACTCACTTTAAACAAACACACTGTAGCACCCACTCCCCACACTTTATATTTATTGATGAAGGATTGCACTACAACTCGTACACCTTACTGTAAATTGTACCTAAATTGTACCTCATCCCATTTCTGCTTTGCACTATATAGTATAGTATTGTACATTAGTACACTGCATAGTATTGTATATTATATGGTAACTCAGTTACGTCTATTCTGCATCGAACATTGTACATATGTCTATACTGAACACTGTGACCTCATTTTCTCTCTCTCTCTCTCTCTCTCTCTCTCTCTCTCTCTCTCTCTCTCTCTCTCTCTCTCTCTCTCTCTCTCTCTCTCTCTCTCTCTCTCTCTCTCTCTCTCTCTCTCTCTCTTGGTATAAATGATTATTTGTGTAAATAAGGTTATACGCCGACCATTAAGAAAATACATGTTAGTTTAGGAATAAGGGGCAGGTAACTATATAACTATAAGATGTATTCTTCTTCCTGCTCCTTTTGTCCATGGAATGACTATTTATGATTTTTTAATGAAGAAACTATGATTGTATTATTCCATGTGGCAAATAAAAACTCTGAACTGAACTGAACTCTCTCTCTCTTCCCCCCCCTCCCTCCCTCCCTCTACCAGTGCAGACTGTGGTCTGACTGTCACTCAAAGTGCTTATGGGCGGAGCCAGGCCATAACAGCCTGATTTCTCGAGGCTGAAAAATGATGGTTTCGAGTACTTGATTAGAAATATAAAACAATGAATTTTTTTGAAAAAAAAATTACAAATGTCTTCAATAGACTAACAGGAATTGTGTAAAGTTGCCCAAATAGTGCTAGGAATAGCAGTGCATAGCCCCTTTAAGACAGCCCTAGTATTCACGGACCTTTGGGAAGTATTTTGACATGTACATGGGTACCTTAGTGGTGTAGTGTATCTTGTAGACCAGGCCCATTGCAAGTTGCTGTACTCTGTCATCTACTCTAAGCCATCCTAGGTAGTCAAAGTGGGTAGGGGTGAGGTGGGTTCTAGGAGTAAGGTCAAGTAGTAGTCTGACCAGTTTGTTTTGGAATGTTTGTAATCTTGTTTTTAGCGCCTTTGAGATGCTTTGGTACCATGAGGTGCAAGCATAGTCGTAGTACCCTTGAATGAGTGCTCCTGCCAGAGTCTTCAGGGTATTCTTGTTTACCAGAGAGGAGATCCGGTACAGGAATCTAGTTCGTTGGTTGACTTTTTTTATTACATTGGATGCCATTTTGTCACAGGAAAGATTTGCCTCTAGGATGGTGCCAGAAGCCGGATAATTTCGAACTCATGCCAAGGAAGAGAAAAAGAAAGAAAGATAATATGGAGGCTGCAGCAGTACCAATGCCGACGATGGACTGGGAATCCTCAAACCTACCCGACGCATGTAAAAAGTTTCGCCAACACGTCGAGCTAATGTTTAGTGGACCGTTCAACGGCATGAAATCAAATGCAGCTATCTCCTACTATGGATCGGGGAAAAGGGAAGAGACATTTTTAACACATGGCAGCTTTCCGACACCGACAGGAAAAAGCTAAAAAGCTACTACGACAAATATGAAGAGTCAGGGCTCTACAGTGCGACCATATTGCTCGCATATGCCCCTAGAAATATGTGTGTGCGAACCGGAAAAATCAATTACTCGCACGGTGTGCGAGTGAAGATTACAGCCTCAGTCGTGCTTTTTTCTCCGCTGATAATCGTTCAAAAACTACAAGTCCCACATTGCACTCAAGCCAATGGTCCAATCACAGTAGAGTGACGTGACTGGTTTCAAAAAAAAAATAAAGGAAATGACCAATCGGAAGCTCTCATTTTCTTTTTTACTTCCTGAAAGTCCGCCATTGCGATATGCTAGCGTTTTCCGAGACAGTAACTTATTCTAGTCTTACCAATAGCAATAGATTTGAGAACACCTAGATTTATCGATAGCAATAGTAATATAACGTTAATGCAACAAAACGAATGCCATGCTTTGTTAATCATAACGTTGATGCAGTAGCGTATGTCGTTGTGTTGGCTGTAACCATAGGCGGCGGGTGGGCTTCAGGTCCGGGTAGGCTGTATAGGGAACCCCCCTTGCGCGCAGCTTGAAAAATTTGACCTTTTATTTTTGGTTGCACGCAAACTGTCCAGGTTCTGATTTCATATACACACACACACTACTAGGCTATACTACAGCGAGCCCCACTCATTTATATATAGTGCAAATTAAGTGTTCAAATGAAGGCATCCAATAATATATGAACCATTGTCTTACCTTAATGCAGATAAATGCAACGTTTCGTCTTGGTGAGAAAGACCGTTCACAACTTGAAATCACAAGTTGCAATGAAGTGAAAGTTTTTCGTAATTTAGATCTCATCATGCTTTGAAAACAATGTACATACAGTAGCTCTAAAAAGTTTCCACGATTTGATGAACTCGGACTCTCATCATGTCCTCTTAGAGCAAGCCCTTGTTTGCCAAGATAAAACAACATACAGCCTCAGGTGATCGGTAGTTATGCCTCTCCT
Organism: Notolepis coatsorum; assembly: GCF_963971535.1. Classification (NCBI taxonomy): domain Eukaryota; kingdom Metazoa; phylum Chordata; class Actinopteri; order Aulopiformes; family Paralepididae; genus Notolepis; species Notolepis coatsorum. Next base: position 1,063,966 of record NW_028174886.1, on the reverse strand, counting down.
CGCTTCTCTACAAAGCGATCGGCGGGCTGAAATTCAGAACACAGATGTTTGCTTTACTCTGCCTGCGGGATCAGGATGATCATGTGAATGATGTGATTGGCCACATTATTTAATCTGAGCCTATGCGTGATTGGTTACTGCCTGTACCTGGAATGTTAAACGCTGCCACCGATTGACACCTTCGTCCCTCGGCCAGCCGGCTGCAGCACAAGACACACACATTTAGCCAGCAGCCTGCGCATATATTATATACATTTCAAGATTCCGAGCATAATATTCTGGGTAGGCATAGCCGCCCCTAGCCTTATATACGCGCCGCCTATGGCTGTAACTGACATGAGAATAGCAACACTGTGTACACGTAAAAATTGCGATAATCGATTCTAACATTTTCAAATCGATGCAGTTGAATTTCCCCTTAGGATCAATGCATTGCGATGCATTGTTACACCCCTACACCAAAGTCACTGGCCCACTGTGCGTGTGTGTATATATGTGTGTATGCTAACTTGGCTAGCGTTATCAACAGCAGAGGTGGGCAATAGGGTCCAGCTGCAGCGCCGGAGTGCAAGTGGTGTGACGTAATTGGCAGAATCGACTGTCAATCAATGGTCTACCTGACACGCAAACTCATAAACAATGTTTCTGTACTGGAGGTGTACAGTATTTCAATAGGCAACCCTGAAAGGATTATTTTTCTAGAAGAGCAACACTAGCCAAAACATTGGCATTGTATGCATAAAAGGGGCAAACGCTAAAGTTAAGTGACTGTTACTTTTGTAGCAGTAGTTTGATTTGATGTTAACACATTCCCTGCCACGCACTTTCAGCATCTTATACCATTCTCTGCCAGTACTGTAAGTCTATGGAGATGTTCACCTTCTTTGCAGGGCTATAACTTTTTTAATTGTATTGCTAAATTGACATTACTATGGCCCATTCAACATCGATTATATCGTTCAGGATGTAGGAACGTTTTACTTTTTCATTCACACATTCATACGAAAATACTGTCTAGAATATAAATGTTATCGTTTTCTGCAGTAATTCCTAGAACGTGAGATATAGGCATAAATGCATATATAGATTATCAAATGCCGTTTGTTACCGATCCACGCTATATTAAAAATTGCAACTGTACATGGTTCTAAACGTTATGACTGATCATGCGCGGGTGAACGGGGGGGGGGGGGGGGTCGTTTATAATTCCGTGATCGTCGTTACATGCTTTATGTAGTATGGGTGATATATAGATCAGAGCAGTTTGTATGGATAATAATAAACAAACAGGCTGAAAGTAACGTCAGCCTCCTCTTACCGTTGGGCGATGAGACTAGAGCAAAAAGATCCCAGTTATTTGATGGGGATTGACTAGATCCATTTCCAGTTTGTATAATACTAATACACGCCCAAATCATGTCGATTATTGAGTCATGGCAGCGATCCATATCCACGGTGTGTGGCTAGAGTCTAGGGCTGACCTTCGAAGCTTTTTTTGGCAATCGAAGCTTCGGGGCCGTGCTTCGATTTTAATTCGAAGCTTCGATTAAAAAAATAAATAAAAAAAAAAATAAAAAAAAAGTTTTTATTTTGTTTATTTATTTTTTTATCTTATGTTGTGGGACTTGTACAGCACTTTGGTAAACTTTGTTGTTTTTAAATGTGCTCTATAAATAAAGTGGATTGTTCACACACACACACACACACAAATCGAAGTAAAAAATACAAATAAAAAATGAAAATCGAAAAGCGAGAGACTAAACCTGTTGTTGTTAGCTTACATGCTAACGTGAATGGGATCGACCATAGCATTGCGGCTAGGCTAGCTACCATAGCAGTATAGCTCTAGTTGAATGGATAAACGTTATTTAACATTGCAGAATGGGTACAATACAATACGGCTCAATACAAACAGTTGTTAAGGGGGGGTGCAGAGTCATCAACACAATGTACCACCAAGAGTGGAGAGTTTATGTCTCTCAAAAAGCGAGAGACTAAACCTACAGTAAAGCTCTTGTTGTTAGCTTACATGCTAACGTGAATGTGATCGGCCATAGCATTGGTAGGCTAGCTACCATAGCAGTACAGCAGCTAGTTGAATGGATACACGTTATTTCGATGGCACAAGCTTCAAAAAATAAAAAAAATGTAAGTTAAAAAAATAAAACTTTTATTTATTTTATTTTTTTTAAACTTCGATTTTTTTTTTAATGTTCGAAGCTTGTGCCATCGAACGAAGCTTCGGAGCTTCGAAGTATTTAAGACAGCCCTACTAGAGTCCCGCGACGATATGCGAGTGGCCGACGGATTTAGGAGACGCACCGATATCCAACCGGCCATTTCCGGTTTGGCAACTCGCCGATCATCCACCAGGGGGCAGTATTGAAGCGTTGCAGAGTTGTGCCGGCTCACACAGCATCAGACAAGGCTCCGTGAGGGAAATATGAAATATGATCTCAATAACGTTGTACGCCGTGGATTGGCAGAATTCGCATGAACTTGAAACACGTCATACAACGTGATTGGCGGGGAAAGTGTTAATGAACATCAAGTACAAAATACAAAACAGGGCTGTACAGTGCGACGAGCTCGTCGCAAATTGCCCCTTTAATTGGCCGTTGCGATTGGTAAATAATATTTGGGGGCGGGCTTGCGAGTAGGGATTTCAAGCCTTGCATTCGCATTTCACTCCTAAATTATCCAAGCCGTGTGATGACGCCACTCACGCGAGCTGAGCACTCAGGTATGAGAGTGGGGGAAATCGATTGAGCACTCTGATAGACTGGCTGTCTGATTTAGCTATGCCTATGAAGAAAAGTAAAGTTAGTATTGCTTCATATTTTCGACCCGTTCCACCTCCTAGTGAGCCGGCGAATGAAAATGTGACCGTCGAGAACATTGAGCCAGCAGTGGCAGTAGCCACCACCGCAGACCTGCCTTTGTACTAGGGTTGGATTCAGTTCCCTGTTGGTCAGTCTGTGTCTGTTATTCCATCTTCTTCTGCTCTGTTTAACGTTATACACTTCAAATAGTGCAGCATGTTTGAGAGTGCTCCCTTGACTGAGAGGATGGCTAGAGGATGGCCGGAACCACGAGAACTTTTATTAAACATTCTATTAAACATTCTGATATTTCCGCGGGTCTCGTGCAGTGGTCTCGTGCCACTGTCAACTAAAGCGAGCACTCGGAAGACACACACCGTTTGACAGTGATATGCGCACTGACAGTCGGCACAGTTGACATTTTCCAAGTGGGGGAAAATAAATCCTCTTCGTCCCGACTGTGTCCCGGCCCCGTGGAGGATTTTTCTTCATCCCAAATACATATTTTATTTCCCCCGGGACGACGGGACGGTGTTAGTCTCGAGCCCTGTCGTCGTATACCATTATCGATCCCCAGGTACTGGTTCAAATGTGAACGGTACCCAACCCTAACTGTTCAAAACGAAACGTCCCATTAAACTAAATAGTTCAGATAGCTCCTGATATCAATGTCTTATAACACTGAGTCGATGCGTATTCGAGCTGAGGGCACGCTGAATATAGTCAATAGGGTCCAGCTGCAGCGCCGGATAATCCTGGCCGTAGCTGGAGGCTACAGTATAGGGTCCAGCTGCAGCTCCGGAGAATCCTGGCCGTAGCTGGAGGCTACTCAGTACACACAGACAGTGGAGCTGGTTGCATATAGCGAGCATTTAGACTTGTTGCGTGGTGGCGATGTCTTGCAGATAATACAACTACAAGTATGATTATATAATATATATATTTTATTTAAAAAAAATTATATAAAATATAAACAAGTGTGCCCCTAGTGAAAAAGCTTAGCGTACAGCCCTGCAAAATGTAAACATGCAGGGTTGTAGCAAGAGCTCATTTACACCAGTAAATCAATCAAATCAATAAATAAATAGCCTGCTTAGGGTAAAAGCATGGTGACAATCAATGATAAAAACAACAATAAAAACAAGAAACAAGTTACATAAACTAAATCTGATTAAAAATGATCACAGTTCTGGTTTGCCTTAAGATGCAGTTTAAGATGGGTCTTGAACATGGAGTATGTGGGGCACTCTCTAATCACAACTGGTAGGCTATTCCAGTAGTTACCACCTTTAACAGAGAACACAGTTTTAGCAAAGGTAGTATACCGAAAGGGCACCTTACAGTCCCCTCTACTGATAGTCCTGGTGGTAATGCCAGTGTCTCCTTTTTGTTCAATGTCACTGCCTTTCTTATTAGGCCCAGTTGTTGGCTACAACTTTGCCACAGTAGGCATTAATCACTTAATAGTTCAAATGTCTGTGTCCCATTCCCGTTTTGCACACGCAGATACACACACACAGTGGGCCAGTGACTTTGGTGGTATGTGCTATTGCACAGATGTGTGTCCCGTTCCCGTTTGCACATGCACGCACAGTACAAATATAGATTTATTAAAAAAATAAATAAAAAAAACTGTTACTTGAAATATTTTCACTCTGCTCCTAAATATTTTTGTGTGCTCCTACATTTCTTTGTGTGCTCCTCATTTTTTTCATTTAGGAGCACATGTGCTCCTTGGGAAAAAGGTTAGCGTAGAGCCCTGAGAGTATGTTATGCCAAAGGCGAACCCCATCTTTGCAAGGTACAAATTCCAGGAGAAATTCCAAGGACCTAGCGAAAGTGTTGACCAGTTTGTTACAGAGCTAAAGTTGTTTGTGAAAGACTGTAATTACCCCAATAGTGAGGAGATGGTCAGGGATAGAATTGTGTTCGCTACTAATTCTGTACGGGTCCGTGAGAAACTCCTGAGCCACGGTGCAGAGTTAACGTTTGAGAAGGCTATGGACATAGCACGCTCTCACAAGCTAGCTCAAGTGCAAATGAAGCTAATGATTAGCCCAGGGGCTAACGCTAGCTAGGATGTGCATGCGGTTAGCAAGAAACCGTATGGGGCACATGCCCAGCGCCCAGCCATGGGAAAATACAGAAGCAACAGAGACAATTCGACAGATAATGCATGTAGGAACTGTGGAAGAGAGCGCCACACAGAGTCAGAGGACTGCCCAGCTAAAGGTCGAAAATGCAATAAATGCCAAAAATGTAACCATTTTGCAAACATGTGCAGAAGCCGCACAGACGTGCACGGCAAGAAGACGTGCACAGCCACGAGTTATCAGGTGAATGTGACTGTGCGCAGCAGGACGATGAATGGTTTGTGGACTCCATCGTAACGGAGCACGCAGACACAAAGCGAGAACAGGCGTTTGCCGAATTGGAAGTTGGAAAAGTCAACAAGCACAAAATCAAGTTTAAAATTGACACTGAGGCCCAAGCGAATGTAATGCCAACAGCAACCTTCCGCCAGATGTACGGAAAAGTGGCACTAGGCCCACCATCCAGCCGACTCTCAGGATATGGTGGCCATGCACTCAAGGTAGAGGGTAGGGATGTCCCTATCCGATCACGTGATCGGAATCGGCGTCGATCACGTGCTTCTCAGAGGATCGGGGATAGGAGGGGGAAAATAAAAAAAAATCGGCTGTCAAAAAAAAAGGGGTATTATAATTATTATTTTTTTTTATTATTATTCAACAAACATGACCATGTTCACGTCTTAAACTCATACTGAGGCCTTAGTTTAGGTTTTAAATGACATAATATATCATCATTCATTTATTGTCACACACAGCAGAAGAAATGTCCACAACAAACACCTTCCCTTTAATTTACACCGTTGCAAGAGTGACGTATGCCGAATCCCTCAAGATACCTACACGCTCACAACAACAACACGTCGCTCCCGAAACACGTTATCCACGGAGTAGAAACATTTCAGAGGTTTGGAAGCACTTTAAAGTACAAAGTCAAGCCAACCATTTGCAACTTGCAATGTTTGCAAGGAGGAGATTCCGCGTGGAGGAAAAAACAGAGCCGCGTTCAACACCACGAATCTAATTCGTCACCTGAAAAAAAGCCACAAACAACAACATGGCGAGTACATCGCTGCAACTACACTCAGACACGTTGTACAACCGACACTTTCAGAGACTCTTAAACGGAAAGATAAACTGCCAGAGCAGGGTGACAGGGCCAAGAAAATAACAGCCAAGATAGCTGAATTCATCGCGTTGGATGACCAGCTGTTATCTGTGATGGAGAACGTGGGGTTTCGCCGTCTCATAGAGCACTTGGAGCCACGTTATCAGTTGCCTTCTCGGCACTACTTCACCGACAAAGCTCTGCCTGCGCTTCACACCAAGCTCGGTGACAACCTGCAAGCCATGTTAAGAGGTGTGCCTGCTTTATCATTTACCACAGACATATGGAGTTCTTCAGTGAGTCCAATGTCACTCATTAGCTTCACCGTTCAGTGGATTGACTCCGAGTTTGAGTTGCATCATGCTACATTGCATACGCAGAACTTCCGAGGATCTCACACGGCAGATCGTGTTAGAGAGGCGCTCCTGGGCATGCTTAACAGTTGGGGAATTGAGAAGTCACGGGTCCATGTTATTTTGCGGGACAACGCGCGAAACATGAAGAAGGCCATGGATGACATGGAAGTAACGAGTGTGGGCTGTCTCGCGCACACGCTCCAACTTGCCGTGCATGAGGGTCTACTGTCTCAGCGCAGCGTCACAGACACACTGGCCACTGCAAGGAAAATCATTGGCCATTTCAAACATTTGCCGTTGGCCTATTCGCGTCTGGAAGATATCCAGAACGACCTGAAGATGGACATCAAGCGTCTACAGCAGGACGTTGCTGTGAGGTGGAACAGCAGCCTCTACATGTTGCAGAGCATCTTGGAGCAGAAGCGGGCTCTCTGTGTGTATGCAGCTGACTACACCCTCCCAGCCACCCTGACAGCCAGCCAGTGGACCCTGATGGAGAAGACAGCTGAGGTGTTAGTTCCATTTGAGGAACTCACAAGGGATGTGAGCAACCCCACTGCATCTGCAGCTGATGTAATCCCTGCAATAACAGGTTATTATTATATTAATTAAATTAATTAATAATTTGCTATATTTTAATAATTTAATTTTACTATAAAATAAATGTATTTTATATTCTAAATAATAAACCATTCATCCATTTCATTCATCCAAACAGCCCTCAGACGTGTACTCTCTCGAGAGATGACCACTGACCAGGGGGTCAAAACCATGAAGAGCACGCTCCTAGCTGCAGTGGAGACCCGCTTTGCTGAGATAGAGGTGGAGCCACTATACACCATCGCCACTATATTGGATCCAAGATACAAAGACAGGCAAGAATAATCTAAAAAAAAATTGAATGCTAAATAATCTTATCTAAATAAAATGCTGTGTGTTGTCTTGCCATATGTTTGACTGACTTAGTTGTGAACTTGTGGGTAATTGATACATTTATCTACTTTCAGATTCTTCACAAAGTCAGACAACCTGAGGCTTGCCAAGGAGAAGCTCATCCAGGAGGTGGTGAAGATGGAGGACGAGATGGCTGCCAGAGAGCCAGAGGCCGCAGACGCCAGCGCAGAGCCTAGAAGCAAGACACCACGTCTAGAAGAAGAAGCAAGCACAAGCAGCTGCCTGGGCAGGGTCATGGATGAGATTTTGGAAGAGAATCCGCTCGAGGCCCGGTCTGTGAGCAGTACATCAGCTGAAGTCCAGGTACAGACCTATCTCTCAGAGCAAACCCACCCTAGGAAAAGCAATCCTCTGCACTACTGGAAAGATAATGTCTCACGTTTCCCCTCACTGGCTGCTGTTGCAACCAAGTTTCTCGGTGCCCCCTGCACCTCTGTGGACAGTGAGAGACTCTTTAGTGCAGTGTCCAACGTCCTGGATGAGAAAAGGAATCGGCTCTCAGCTGAGAGGGTAGAGATGCTGGTTTTCTTAAAAAAAAATCTCCACTTAATTGTGATACCAGACAGTGAGTAAGAATAGAGTGCAGAAAAAAAAAGTGTGTTGGTTGCAATTTTATATCCCATGTTTAAATTTATATCCCATGTTTACATTTTATATTTGAATTGTGAAATACGTAGTTTTTCACATTGCATTGAGCTGCTGCTTAAACTAGACTAGGTCATAGTCTAGAGTACATTCAAATTTCAAGGGGTTAGGCTTCCCTTAAAAAAAATCTCATGTTTACATTTTATATTTGAATTGTGAAATACGTAGTTTTTCACATTGCATTGAGCTGCTGCTTAAACTAGACTAGGTCATAGTCTAGAGTACATTAAAATTTCAAGGGTTAGGCTTCCCTTAAAAAAATTTAAAAGTGTGTTGCAATTTTATATCCCATTGTTTACAATTTATATTTGAATATATACAGTACATGTTGTTTTTCACATTGCATTGAGCTGCTGCTTAAACTAGACTAGGTCATAGTCTAGAGTACATTCAAATTTCAAGGGTTAGGCTTCCCTTAAAAAAATTTAAAAGTGTGTTGCAATTTTATATCCCATTGTTTACAATTTATATTTGAATATATACATGTTGTTTTTCACGTTTCATTGAGCTGCTGCTGTTAATTTAATTTTAAAACTAGACTAGTTCATAGTCTAGACTAGAATTATTCTGCACTAAGACAATTTTTATATTTTATTTGATTATTTATGAGTCATTGAGTATGACTGAATGTAAAGTCAAGCTACCTCTGTTACTTGCACTACCAGACCAGTACATTTGTTATTGCTGCACTATTCTTAATTCTGCACAATATTTATTTTACATGGTTATTTTATTTTGTGGTGCACCACTGATATATAACTATAAGCTTTATATGTATGTTGTTTGTGCTGCAATAAAGTGAATCATGTTGGATACTGTTAAATAAAAAAATAACAAAAACATTGATTGCATTTTCTTTATCTGACGTGCAGTCACCTGGTTTTTACAGACGATGGCGCCATTGCTCTATGTATGTTATTGCCATCTCATGAAGCAGCAGGCTGGAGCACATTGTGCTGGGAGGTAGGTAAACTCATACTGAGGCCTTAGTTTTGGTTTTAAATTGCATATCATCATTAATTTATTTATTGTCACAGACTCACAGTCACAGAGCAGAAGAATTTTGCCAAAACAAACTAATAGTATCCAGCTGTAGAACGGCAGACCAGCCACACTCAGACCCAAACGCATTTCCTTTGATTTAATTATACATCAAATGATTTATGTCAAGGATTGCAAATGCAAATGCCTCGCTTGAATGAAGTTAACTTTTCACCTGGATAACGTCAACATTCAGGGTGAATGTAATGTGAGAAATTAAGATAAAAAAAAGAAAAAAAAATGTATTGATCGGATCGGGAATGATCGGGATCGGTAGATACTCAAAATCACATGATCGGGATCGGATCGGGAGCAAAAAAAGGTGATCGGGACATCCCTAGTAGAGGGGTCATGCAAACTCACATGTAAGCATAAAGAAAAAATACAAATGTTGGATTTTGATGTTGTAACCACTGATTCCCCCCCTGTATTGAGTTTAAGAGCATGCCTAGATCTGAACTTAGTAAAAATGATACACGTTGTGGATGGACAGTTAGAGAACCATAAACAGGCAGAGAGCCCTGTTGACGTCAGACATGAGTTTTCAGATGTGTTTCAGGGTATTAACATGTCACCTCTTTTTGTAATTTCCAGTGTTTCTTTTAAAACCAGATTTATCGTAATTTTCTGTGCCCTTCCTTTGATGCCTTTCCATTGTTACACTGATATTGACAGCTCTCTCCAGTGTCAAATCACTCTGTCAGTAGTTTCTTCTGTGCACCTTCATTTCTTAATCCACACACAAACCTGTCTCTCAATGTGTCTTTTAGTGAATCTCTAAATTCACAATGCTGCTGACTGGTTGCTCACACACAGACTGCTGCAGAAGCAGGTTTCTCAACAAATTCAGTGCAAGCTCAGTGTAACAGTTCCATGAATGAATGAAAACTTTATTTAACAGATTGCAGAATGGGTACAACAATACAGTACGGCTCAATACACACAATTGTTAAGGGGATGCAGACCAGAGAAAGACGTTTGTCTTGTTTACATCAGGGTCCCCCATTTTCATTTCATATTGCTCCACATTGTCATCAAACGGTCCAATATTTCCAATAACCCAAGCCATTTCTGTTGTAAACACTCACGATAGTCCAGTCGATCCTTCCTTTAGTGTGTCAAGTGGATTTCCTCCTCTTGTAGATGTTTCCATGTGCCGCCCGAGCAACGTGAGCTAACATGCTAACTCGCTAAGCTAACGTTAATAATGTAAACAAAGCTCCCGACGGACTTCTTCTTTCTTGCATTGCGCAGATTCAGACGTCCTCATCGCCGAATTGTGTTATATCCTGAGGACTTCTTAACCTCACCTGTATAACAATGATTACCGGACCACTACTTTAGTTTGACACATTATTCGGACTACAGCTCCGGTACATACTTGTGCAATCACTTCCGGGTACCACAGCTTCTTCTTCTTCTTCTTCTTTTTGAGGTTTAACGAGTAGCCTCCAGCTGCAGCCGCGGAGATTGTTCCAGATTGAGCAACTTCCGCCCGGTCCCACGACATTTCTCCCGGGACAGGACAATGTGCGCTGATTGGCGGAAAGTACGGAAGTATCTCGAAGTACGTCTGACGTATCTCGAATTACGTCTGACGTTTCTCTACGTTAGCGAACGTTAATTGAACGTTGTATTCATAAGATAAGATAAATTCAGCAGCATGGGTAGGGGGGAGGGGAGGTTGATTGATTGAATTGATTGAAAAGTTTATTAACAGATTGCAGAATGGGTACAGTACAGTACAGCTCAATACATACAATTGTTAAGGGGATGCAGACCAGAGAAAGACTTTCGTCTTGTTTACATCAGGGTCCCCCATTTTCAATTCATCATAACATATATGACATACATGACATATGACAGGTACAGGTAGTAGAAGACATAGAGGTACAGGTCACATAATTATAGTACAGTGGAGAAGTAAAAATAGAATAAAAAGGCAGTGTAAACAATATACAATATTATTAACTCTAATAATAACACGCCTCGCGGGCTCATTATAATACGAGAGCCGTGGGTCTGCATTGTATAGAGCGGATCCCCCGGACGTATTCAAGCGCTAGAGCGCTTTGCGATGGATCAAAATTAGATAGGAATCAAATGTATTGTCATCATACAGCACCTATAGCTATATAATGGAATAGACTGTATTAATATAGTAGTAATAATAGTAGTTGGCTAGTTGCGCGCTTCTGGCCACCTCCCGCAGTGCGCGCATACACACATACTGTATACAGTACGTGCAAAATTTGTTGTCAAGAGCCAATCGCACAGGTTGCCTCATCTCATCTGGCTCTGCAAATAGATCTAGACTAGAGTCTGAATATCATATATAGCCTGCTGATGATCTCTCTCGAGTCAAATCCATTCTGAGAACGGAATGCAGTGCCCGCGACGCGGGTCTTGATTGATTGATTGATTGATTGATTGAAAATTGTATTAACAGATTGCAGAATGGGTACAATACAGTACAGCTCAATACACACAATTGTTAAGGGTATGCAGACCAGAGAAAGACTTTCGTCTTGTTTACATCAGGGTCCCCCATTTTCAATTCATCATAACATATGACATACACGACATACAGATAGACAGTACTGCTACATTTTTTTTTTTTTTTTTTTTTTTTTTTATTATTGCAGAACAAAAATTATTAAAAGTCAGTACTCAACACATAATGCATAATGAAACTTTCAGTCAAGGTGGTTAAAATTACATGCAAGTACAGAAACAAGATAAAACAAAAATAGTCCATAATAACATTTTGACCCTATACAGTGTATATCCAATAAATTACAATTATATAAATTATATAAAATTATATAAATGTTAGTATAGAATATACCCCTAATACCTATTTTCTAAAACCCTACACACATATGCTCCAGCTCGAACCCCCCCCTCCCGGACCCCCCCTTGGATAGTACCTCCATTATCCCTCACTCCTAACCAGACACTACCATTATAAGCTAGCTTTTATTCTCTCCACCACTTCTACCCACATTGTCATTTTGGATTCATTGAGACCCAGAATTCTTGCTGTAGATATTTCTTGATATATCACATCGAGATATGTAAGAAACCAAACTTTCCGGCACATTTTTTCCGGTTGAAACCAGCGTGATGCGATCAGCTTTTTAGCTACTGTGATACCCGATAAAACCAATCTCTTTAGCTGTGGATTCACTGCAAACTCAAAAACATCGTTCAATAGTAATACCGAGGGGTGTACAGGTATATTCCAAGATACGAGTTTTGATAACTGTTGGGACACATCTTTCCAGAATGCCTTAACTGGTGGGCAGTCCCAATACATGTGCATAAATGTTCCTTCGTCCCCATTTGTACATTGGGAGCATTTGGAGTCTTGTTTAAGCCCCATTCTGCACAGTCTTATAGGAGTCAAGTATGTCCTGTGAATATAGTTCAGATTGATTTGTTGATGATCCGTGTTCCTTGATGTGAGTCGGACATTTGCCCAGGCTCCTTGCCAATCAAAGTCATTTCCCAGGTCTGGTATATCCCTCCTCCAGACAGTGTCTAGTTGAAGGGTTTCATACGAGGACGTTAGTAATTGATAATAAAAACCTGATACAAAACCTCCTAATGTTTCTCTTTCATAGAAAAATTTGTGGAATCTGTGGTGTTCAATTGGTATGAGTAATGGAACACCGTGAGACCTCAGACATAGTCGTAACTGTATATAAAAAAGCCATGTGGACTCGGTGAGGTTAAACTTTGTGCATATTTCGCCATAACTACAGAAGCCCTGGTTATTAAAAATATCCCCTAATGAGTGTATGCCATGCTCTTCCCATATAGGGAATCTTATAGGGCGTTTTCCCATTAAGAGTGCATTGTTATTGAATATGGGAGTGTGATTATGCCATTCTTGAGGGTTAGGATATTTCTTTTGTGTTTCCCGCCATGTTCTGATTGCATGGGTAATTATGGGGCCAAATTCCCGCTCACAATGCTTGATTGAAAGTTTAGTGTGTGCTATGTCTTTCAGTCTCTGTGGGGCTACTATGTTTTCTTCCAATTCTCTCCAAGATACCAAAGCCTGGGGATCAAACCATATTTTCAATGGTCTTAATGTGAAAGCCTTAAAATATTGTAAAAAATCTGGAACTGCCATGCCACCGTCTGCTTTATTTCTCTGTGCGGTGGATCTTTTTATGCGAGGTGGTTTGTTATTCCAAATAAATTTGTATGTGGAGGATTGTAATCTTTTCCAGTAGCCCTCTGGAGGAGGTAACGGTAGCATTGAGCTGATGAAATTGATTCTTGGTAACACATTCATCTTAACTATTGATACCCTTGCCTGTACTGAGTTTTTAAGTTTTGCCCACCTGTCCAGGTCGTCTTTGATTTTGTTCTGTATTTTTGTGTAATTGTGCTTCACCGTTTGTCTTATGGTGGGAAAAATTTCCACACCCAAGCATCTAAAATGTTTAACCATGGGTATCGCACCTGGGAGGGTTGTGTCTTTTTGCCCGGATGTTAAGAGGAAGGAAAGCCGACTTAGGCCAATTTATTTTAAATCCCGATAAATCACCAAAGTTCTCTATCAACTTGAGTAGATGCGGCAATGTGGTGTTGGGGTTTTGCATGAACAATATTACGTTGTCCGCATATAAACTAATTTTATGTTGTGTGCCCTTGATTACGATTGGTTCTATGTGTTGGGAATGTCTTATAAATTGTGCTAAAGGCTCTAATGATAGATCGAATAGTCCGGGACTAAGAGGGCAACCCTGTCTGGCTGAGCGTGATACCGGAAAGATTTCGGAGATGAATGTGCCTGTAGTAATCATGGCAGATGGGTCCTTGTATAGTACTTTAATCATATCAATGAATCCTTTTCCTAACCCCATCCTTTCTAATACTGCCCATAGAAACGCCCATTCCAGCCTGTCAAATGCTTTCATAGCATCCAGGGATAGCATCGCCTTAGGTGTGGTGTCCTCATTGTCTGCATCTAGTACGTGCAGTATTCGCCTTATGTTATCATTGATCAGGCGACCTCTTATGAAGCCAGTTTGGTCCGGATGAACTAAAGACGTCATATGCTTTTGCAATCTGATGGCTAATATCTTAGAGTACAGTTTGACATCGGTTCCGAGAAGGCTTAAAGGTCGGTAACTACCGCACTCAGTGGGGTCTTTGTCTTTTTTGAGAAGGACTGAAATGAGTGCGATATTGTGGTGTTTATGGAAGCAGTACTGCTACATCTATACATTTATGACATACCAGATTTGCAAATACAGTATTGTTTGTGATACAAAAAGAGTCCAGAAAAGAGAGTATATACATTTGACGTAGAAACTGTACATTGGAGGAGGTTGGGTAGGTGGGGGGGGGGGGGACTGTACATTGGAGGTGGTTGGGGGGGGGGGGGGGGGGGGGGTCGGGTAGGAGGGGTGGGTGGGTGGGGGACACTGTACAACTGTACAAGCAAAACTGTACATTGGAATATTGACAAAACCATACTTGGTCATTTACTGTACATTGGAGGGGGTTGGGTTACAACACAGGAGCAGAGTATAAACAACAGTACAGGAATGAGAAACAGTCTAAATGGGTTTTAACATTTTAGTTTATTTCATGCGGATATGATCTGTAATACCTGATCGGTACAATATCTACTAACCTGATCAATACAAGCCCCCCCCCCCCCCCCCCCCCCTCTCGTCAGCGCAGACGTACTTGCTTTTGATTTTGACGTTCATTTTGACGTTCAACGTCAGACGTACTTCGAGATACTTCCGTACTTTCCGCCAATCAGCGCACATTGTCCTGTCCCGGGAGAAATGTCGTGGGACCGGGCAGAAGTTGCTCAATCTGGAACAATCTCCGCGGCTGCAGCTGGACCCTATTGGGTTTAACGGCGGCTGGCCACTTCTTCAGGGCATTACCGCCATCTTCTGGTATCCTTTACCTCCTACAATATCCAATTCCCTTCACCTTCACGGAGTGCAGCTAATGCTGCTACTTCCTGATTGAGCCCCCCTCTGCGAGACACTCCTTGCCCCCTTCTGGCTGACTCTGGACTCCTTGGTCACCCTCAGCCCCCTTTTTCAATTCCCTAACCACCTCCTCCCATTTCAGACCTTCCATACCCAAATGTTGACCCGCTATCCTAACAATCATCTTTATTCAAGTTTCAAGTTTCTTTAATAGTTGTCAAGTACAGAATACTTTTATACAAAATGCTTCTTACTGTTACGCTCCAGAGACTGTGCTAGACAAGATAAGTATGAAATAAAATAGCATGTAAAAATAGAAGTAAAAATAGAAGTCACGTACGTAGACACAGTGTTCAGTATACATTATGTACAATGTTCGATGCAGAATAGAAGTAACTGAGTTACCATACAATATACAATATACTATGCGATATACTAATATACAATACTATATAGTGCAAAGCAGAAATGGGATGAGGTACAATTTAGGTACAATTTACAGTAAGGTGTACTTCTATCAGTTCTACCCTTAATCTCTGCCGCAGTATTAACTACCCCTGCCACGAAGGCCACAATACTCAATTTCTCCTCCCACACCCTCTCTCTATCCTCCTGCCCTACCCTTTCTGCCAAATGCCCTTCTCCAATCCCCTGCACCCTATCTTGACTTCCTTGTCCTACCCTCCTAGCCGCCTCTGCATACGATAACTTCCCCTCCCTTCTCACTCTCTGAACCACAACCTCCCTCTTCATCACCTCACAACCCCTAAACGCTACACTATGCTCCCCACCACAACTACAACACTTCAGCTTAACACCCTCTCCACACTTCCCATAGTCATGCTCCCCGTCACACCTAGCACACCTCTGTCCCTTCCTACATGAAATAGCTATATGGCCAAACTCCTGGCACCTATAACACCTAAGAGGACTCTGAACAAATTCCCTAACCCTAAACACCCTATACCCTACAAACACCTCACTAGGAACAACCTCACCCTCAAACTTAATCACTACCGTCTCCGTCTCTATCCTATCTGCTCCCCTCTTCATCCTTTCTACACTCTTGACTATACCATTACGCTCGTCTCTCCTTAAATCTCCCTCCAGAGGGAGCTCCAGTAGCTCACCGCGTATCTCGGCGCTATTTCGGCGTCGGGGACAACCGTGCGCGTCACGGATCTGGGGTACACGAGTTCGACTCCCGGACTCGCCGTATTTTCTCAGAGTGTCTTCCCCCGATCTATACCCCATTCAACCTGTTTCTGTCGGTCATGCTTGACCAGAAAAAGCGATAAACGCTAAAAGAACCAGCTGTCTGGTCAAAGTAAAAAAAAAAAATAAATAAAAATCTCCCTCCAGCTGCTCTACGCTAACCTCGACCGGTACGCTATCACCCCATTACACCCCCCTTCCCTCTTCTCCCCTACTCTCACTACCTTACTTATCCCAACTCCACCAATGCTCCTCATCTTCCTAGTCTTCTCCACCTGCTCCACACTTACACACCCTATGGCCAGATTCCCATCCCCCAAAACTTTTGCATACTTTACATCACCTAATTGCTCATCAATTAATTTGGGCAACTTGAAAAACCCTACTTTCTGCACTCCCCCCTCCCCCTCAAACCTAACCACTATATGAATCACTTCTGCAATATAATTTCCTCTACCCTCACCTTCTGACCCACTTGAGCTATCTCCCCTAACCTTCTTCCTCTCAATCCCCTTCTCCACCTTACTCCACCCTTCTCCCCCGCTCTCACCCCCCGCACCACACTCCATATACTGCCACTATCCGACTCCCTTCCCCTATCACTATCATCCCTATCGTCACCTCCCTCGCTCTCACTACCCACCCCAGCTCCCAACGTCGAAAACATATCCTCAGGGATCATCAAGTTGGCCACATCCATCGCCTCGTCTCCGTTATAGCCGTCAAACTCGACCCGGCACTTTTTACCTTCGATCCAGGAAACAACCGCCGGGTACCTCTTGCCGTCCCCCGAAAACACAGCATGACAACGGGATCCCACCCTCCACACCGGTGCCGCCTCCACATCTCTGCATAACTTTCTGTCATCAACTTCCAAACTCCACGCCAGCACCCTCTCGTCCATCCGCCGACACACTTCCTCCCAACTCTCAGACCCTCCCCCGCCCGCTTCTACTCCGCTTTCTCTCTCTCTCTCTCTCTCTCTCTCTCTCTCTCCGAGCGACCGGGTCCATCCCTTCCCCGCTGCGGCTGTAACTTATTCTCACTCAGCACCGCCTTCACACGCTCTTCTTCCTCAACACACCCAGCTCGGCCAAACTGTACCGGGTACCACAGCTGGGAACTACGGCAAGTATTTAAGGACAATACAGACCCAACTTTGAGAAATAGATTAACGGCGTCAATTGTATTATCGCGCGTTATTACATGGCGTTTTCACATTCGCCGAAATGCTTGCTTGTGATTGGTCAATAGCCCCCCGACAACGGTCATTCTTTTTCAATAATGACCGCTGTTTTTTCAATAATGACCGCTGTGCGCAGCTGTTCGCAATCAAGCCCACTGACACACACTGTTTCAGTGCAATTAGACACTGCCGGTGTTCTGCTGCCGGCGATGACAGGGGGCGGAGCGACGAGCGGAGCCAGAACGCAGCCAGAACCAGTGTTGCGAGTCGATGTAAAATGAATTAGGTATATTGTTAGTAAGTTAGTCATGTAATAAGCGGGATAATGTATAGCTATACTCGGTCATTGTCGCAAAATAATTGACCTTCACTGACTGTAACTGAGGGGTACAATTCCCTGACTGTATTAATCAAGTACTGATATCATTAAATCACTACCGTCTATGTACTCCTGGCCAATACTGTACATAAGTATTTTAGATTAGAACACTCCCACAATAACACGGTTTTCCACACAAAATACTCGTTTACAATATTTATTACATCAAAGGATTATATTACATGACTTAGTTGCGCTTATAAGGCAAATAGAATGTGCATAGGCGAGTCAATAGTAAATATTAAGAATTATCTCTATGGTTATTCTGGGATAGGGGGTACTACCGGTTGTAAGCCAGCAGAGGGAGGCAAAGCTCTAGGCAAGTCAATGGTTCACGGAGGCGATGTCACCCCTGGAGCAGCGGGGAGAAGCAGCCTGGTCCCAGGATGCGCGCCGTGTAGGTGAGAGCCGTGGGAGCCGTGGCGTCTCTGGTACGACAGAGCCGGGCTTGAGTGATGTCCCCACGGGCACGTGGATCCCACAGCAGTGGGTGTAGACGGTTCTCTGCTTCCCGCAGCTTAGTGAAGAATGAAGAATAATAATCCTTGCCGGAGAAGTGGCACTGCGGGCGGGGTGTAAATCCCCCGTGGTGCTGCTGGTCCGGTGTAGATATCCTCCGGTGCGGTAGTGCACGGTTGACCTTGACGTTACTATACTATTAGCACGGGCAATAAGTGCTCTATGTAGACGCACAATCACTCACTCCACGTGGTCTTTGACTCGTAATGAAGGCTTACTAATAAATAGCGAACGATACGACAAACAGACGTATTAGGATAACACGAGACTCTATCTTGGGGCAATGCGAGCCCTGCTCTGCCCACGTTGCGTAGTGGGTGAGACGTTGCTTGGATAACTGAACCAGACTGAACTGAAGGCGAACTGAAGAGGAACTGCAAGGGGGGTTCTACATTTCTTGCGCCCTATTTATATGTACCGTGGACAAATAGTGCCATTCTGCTTTCGGTAGCCGTATTAGTGGGCAGAAGCTGGGCATGTACAGACATATCTCGTCGGTACCTTTGAAGTCAGCTCGAGGGGGTAAGGCAGTGGCGCCGGGGGATCGCTTCCAATAGGAGAACGAATATTATGGTCTGTCCTGCTACCAGGTAAAGGGATATTCCGTGCATATTGTACAAGGAATATACAGGGGATATCAAACGATATACAAATATTATACATGGGATCTCAGGCAATAAATATATATATTCGGTTTAATCTGACCCTTTGTAACAGCCGCACCCTAATTAGTCCCACCTAATTAGCTAAGCAGGGACAGATTAACCGCACTGTCCACTACTCAATGTCCGTTGTGAGGGGTCGGGCAGTTCACAAAGTCAGGGGTCATGGTCGTCATTAGGCAAGTCGGGGAGCCTTGGCGACTCGATCAGCCTCGCCACGGGTCGGTTGTAGATCCGCCCTTGGCCGAGCACTTCTGCCACTCTGACCTTTCCGTCGGTACCAGTGGTCACTTTGCTTACGCGGCCGGCCGGCCACGCAGCTCGGGGTAGTGACTGGTCTATGGTCATGACGACTGGACGGGATGAAGGGGGGCTTAGGAGGAAGCGGGCCTGAGACTGCTTTGATCTGGGCTTGGCTGTGCTTTCTCCTCCTCCGTCTGTTTCTCTTGTTCGCTCTGTACCCCGTGTGAGGAGGGGCCGGTCCCGGCCGCCCCGTCAAGGAGTCGCTTGGGGTGCTGGGTTCGAGGTCAGCTACGTCTGAAGCGCAGCTGAGGGGGATGGAGTTCCGAACTCCCTCTGGTACCCACGGTTCTCTCACAGGCCTCTCGCTTAATGTCAATAGCCTCTGCTGTATGGGGGAGAGGCCGGTGTCTTCTTCTGTCGCTCTGGAGTGGAGGCAGCTAGTGGCTGCTGTTCGGTTGAGAGATTTAGCGAGGGGGCCTTGTAGTGTCCACCCTAGGCGGGTCTCGACTGCTGCAGGACAGCCTCGGGTTCCGGTATGGACCCGGTCTATCGGGACGATGAGGTCTGCATGGTCGGAGCCTATCAGCAGGGTCGGGGTGGCGCCGTCTATGAGCGGGATAGGTAGTTGACGCAGGTGCACGTATTTATCCATCAGCTGTGGGATGGGGTAGGTGTACTGTGATAGTCCTATTTCTTGGCTGGTGAAAGCATTTGTAATCCTATACCGTCGCTCTGGCTGCCCGCTTGCTGGGATAGTGAAGGAGACATTCTCGCCCTTTATCGTCTTTAAATCTCTTCTTATTGTCCGAATCGTCATTTGGTTCTCGCTCCCCCGCAGTCCCAGCTGGGCCGCAGCGGACGCGAGCAGAAGGGTCTTCTCTGACCCGTCATCAAGGACGGCGTAAGTGTCCATGACTTTGTCCCCGTGGCTCAGGAGCACTCTGACCACTTTGAGGAGCACTCGGGGGGTCTCGCTGTGCTGGTCAATGTGGAGCACTCCTGTGGGTGGTGACGTAGACTCTATGTGGCACGAGTCGCACCGGGACTCCCAGTGTCTGCCGCGGCAGTCGGGACACCAGGGAGCGGTCTGGTGGAACTTTGGTTCTGGTGCCACCGCCTCGGCATGGTGCAGTACCGCGACGGGCCCACTCGGTTGTCCTGGCTGACGCTTGTTGAGGTCATGCAGGACCTCCAGGTGGGTGCCACCGCACCTGCTGCACTTTTTCTTCAGGCGGCACTCAGCTGCTAGGTGGCTGCGCGCGCAGCGGAAGCAGCGGCGGTGGTCCTTGACCCACTGGCTCACATCATCCGTGGTCAGCTTCTTGAAATCTTCGCACTGATGGAGCCGATGTTCTCCCGCACAGTACTGGCACTCAATCTTCCACTGGTCCTCTTTCGTCGAGGGGGTGTTGTGGTTCTGGTGCTGCGGTACTGACTCTGATTGGTGCATGACAGTCACCGATCTTCTTCCATCATTTATTCTCCTGGGTCCCTCTCTGGAGCTGGGCGTGCTCCGCCCGAATGTATCTAGTCGTAAGCTGCTGACTTCTCTCGCCAGGAAGTCGGCTAGATCAAGGAGGGATGGCTCGGGGCCGTCGGGATCTCGGTAGTCCCTCTGCCGCCGAAAGCGCTCCTGTCTTGCGGGTGGCAGCTTCTCCAAAATCCTCTCAACGTTAGAGTTGGCGTATAGCTCATGCCTGCCCTTCTCCCGTTGCGCTCCCAGCATCCCCACCAGGGACTGCACTTTGATTGACAGGTCGTCTAGTGAGCGATTGTCTGTGGCTGGGGGTAAGCGGTCAATATGCCTTATCTCTACTATTACGTAATCCCATATACGTCCATATCTCTGGTCCAGCGCTGCAAGGGCCGCTGTGTATGGGGTCGTAGAGGTAGCATAGGCCAGCGCTATATTGTGCGCTCGCGGTACTTTCAGGTGCTTCAGTAATATTGCATACTTGTGGCGTTCATCAGCGACATCCACCATCATTGTCTCTAGGCACATCCGGAGCTCCGTGTACTGTGCTCGACTCTCATAGGCGAAGTCGGGAAATGACGGCGTGGCAATGTATGATGTCATGGATGACTGGCACATCGGTGAGCGTTGGGGGAGAGGCCTCCTAGGCGAGTCTCCTCTGGCGTGTCGTCTTGGGCTGGTACTTGGTGGGTACCGAAGGTCGGGTACCCAGGTGCTGTTCCTCGGGGCTGACGGTGCGTCAAACTCACCCGTGAGTTGAGTCGGGGGTTTGTAGCGCAGGGCCTCGGGGCTGACTTCTGGGCTGTACTGGACCTCCTGGTCCTGAGTACGTGGCTGCGGGTCGGGGCTGTACTGGGCCTCCTGGGCCAGAGTACGTTGCTGCTGGTCGGCTTGACACTCCTCTTCCTCCTCCTCCTCTTCCTCTGCTAGGACCTGGAGTCTTTTGTTCAGTCTCTCGGCGTGGTTCGGTTCTGTACCCCGGTTGCTAGGTCTCGTATGGACCGGCTGGGGAGGGGGTTCGGAGACGTGGACAGGATCCTCCTGTAGGCGGGGTCCCGGGTCGCTTCGTCGGGTAGGGGAATGTGTCCTAGACCCATGTCTTGACGACCTCTGGGAGCTCCGTGCGGAGTGAGGGGGTGTCGCCATGGCAACCAGTTTGTCCATCAGCTCAGCCTGCATCCGGTCGCGCTCTGCCTCGCGCCGGGCATGGGCTGCGTCGCGCGCTGCTTCGCGCTGGGCATTGGCGGCGTCGCGCTGCGCATTGGCGACGTCGCGCTGGGCATTGGCGCTGGCATGGGCGGCGTGGAGCTGTGCATTTGCGACGTCGGCGCGGCTTCTCTCGACGTCGCGCTGAGCATTGGCGCTGGCATGGGCGGCGTGGAGCTGTGCATTTGCGACGTCGGTGCGGCTTCTCTCGATGTTCTCTTCTGTCTGGAGGCGTCTGGTCTCCAGTCTTATTCGGTCGTCTTCGCTCCTTTGTTGCGCCTGGAAGCGCTCTCGCTCCCCTGCGTAATGTTCGCGCTCGCACGTCTGTTGCGCTTGAAGTCGATCGCGTTCGGTGGAGGCTGCCAGGGTGGCGATGAGTGCTTGCGCCAGCATCTTGTCCGCCTCGCTGGGGGAAGACGCCGTTCGGGGCGATCGGCTCCCGGCAGTACTTGTTGGAGATCCGTTCTCCTGTTGCGTACCGAGGAGATCCGTCTCCTGGGTGCGCGTCTCTCTAGGGTTGTCTTCCTCCCGGGGGTGATCGGGGGCTATTTCTTCGGTATTGTCTGGGGGTAAAGTCGTGTCAGTTCCCTCCTGGTCCCCACCGTGAGCTTGGTCAGTTACATTAGCACCCACTAGGGCCTCTGTGTAATTATATTAATATTACGCTAATTATTATCCGGGGCTCGAAGGACCAATTGTAACTGAGGGGTACAATTCCCTGACTGTATTAATCAAGTACTGATATCATTAAATCACTACTGTAACTGAGGGGTACAATTCCCTGACTGTATTACTAGATATGATACTTACTACCACTACCTTTGTACTTAATATTCGGCCACCCAGTACACGGCATAAATATATTATCATGAACACTCTCACGTAGATGAAACGGATCCAACACAAATGTACGAAGTCGAAACAGGTCTTTATTTCTACACAGCGATGGTGTGTAGAACAAGCACTTAATCACTTAATTACATTTATGAATTGAAATAGTATGCACTTTTATGGCAAAGAGTATTCGTCGGTATATCAATAGAGAATGTCCAATCTCTGAAGGCGCAGGTGGTAAATATACGACCTGGAATAGTTAAGGAATAACAGCAATGATACTTTAATGATTATATACTAGATACACTAGAGGGGGTTAATCCGGTCGCTTGTAAGCCGACAGGAGTAGGAGGGGGGGGGGGTAGAATCCGGCTGCCTCGTCCGGCCAAGGGTATCCCAGGTGAACCCACTGTAGTGCCGTTCAATGCGCCGGCGATCCTTGGACCACAGATGAAAGCAGGTGGACTCTTTGTGGGCCGGCTCTCTCCGGTCCACGGGGGAGAGACGTGAAGCGACCTCGTCTTGCAGAGCGTCTCCTCACCTTGCGTCCTCTCCAGGGGGGGGGTTCCAACACACGGCAGTGTCGGGGGTCTTTATCCATGGAATAATCAAAGTATACAAAGCATAATCCGTGCCTGGGAAGGCGGGCTGTCGTCGGTAGAATAATCCGGTATACAGGTCCACTCGCTCGTCGGCTCTGGGGCTCCTCGGGTGCAGCTTCACATGGGGTCAACCACCCTGGGTAAGCAGCCAGTTCTCTGCCCGAAACGATGGGGTACTGACTACGGTAGTATTCTCACCGCACGAAGCACTATATATTAACAGACTATTATTAGCTTAATAGACTACGTCCAACTCGACGATATAGTGCCAAATATGACTATTCAAATATTAATATACACGATGTCTCAATACCGATGGTAGGCGAACTTGGCCTTACTCCCACACGTGGCGTCGCGGGGAGGCTTTACGTCTGTGACTCTATTGGAGGGTAAGAAACTGGACTGAAAAGAAAGTCCTACTTTAGTAGCGCAGTATATATACGCACTATGAACAAATAGTCCCATTAGTGGTGCGGTAGCCAGATTCCTACGCGGAACTAGGACTTGTTCGTACATGTGGAGCGGTACGTTTGAACTGGGTCTGAGGGGTATGGCAGCCTGGCACCAAGGTCTCGACCAATAGTAGAATGGAGACTATTATGGGATGTTCAGTAGGCTAGAATGGATATTCAATGCATATTGTACAAGGAATATACAAGGGATATCAGGGAATATTAGAGAATATACAAATACAATTAAATATATATATATAAATAAATATATATATTCGGTTTAATCTGGCCCTTCACAACAACTACCGTCTATGTACTCCTGGCCAATACTGTACATAAGTATTTTAGATTAGAACACTCTCACAATAACACGGTTTTCCACACAAAATACTCGTTTACAATATTTATTACATCAAAGGATTATATTACATGACTTAGTTGCGCTTATAAGGCAAATAGAATGTGCATAGGCGAGTCAATAGTAAATATTAAGAATTATCTCTATGGTTATTCTGGGATAGGGGGTACTACCGGTTGTAAGCCAGCAGAGGGAGGCAAAGCTCTAGGCAAGTCAATGGTTCACGGAGGCGATGTCACCCCTGGAGCAGCGGGGAGAAGCAGCCTGGTCCCAGGATGCGCGCCGTGTAGGTGAGAGCCGTGGGAGCCGTGGCGTCTCTGGTACGACAGAGCCGGGCTTGAGTGATGTCCCCACGGGCACGTGGATCCCACAGCAGTGGGTGTAGACGGTTCTCTGCTTCCCGCAGCTTAGTGAAGAATGAAGAATAATAATCCTTGCCGGAGAAGTGGCACTGCGGGCGGGGTGTAAATCCCCCGTGGTGCTGCTGGTCCGGTGTAGATATCCTCCGGTGCGGTAGTGCACGGTTGACCTTGACGTTACTATACTATTAGCACGGGCAATAAGTGCTCTATGTAGACGCACAATCACTCACTCCACGTGGTCTTTGACTCGTAATGAAGGCTTACTAATAAATAGCGAACGATACGACAAACAGACGTATTAGGATAACACGAGACTCTATCTTGGGGCAATGCGAGCCCTGCTCTGCCCACGTTGCGTAGTGGGTGAGACGTTGCTTGGATAACTGAACCAGACTGAACTGAAGGCGAACTGAAGAGGAACTGCAAGGGGGGTTCTACATTTCTTGCGCCCTATTTATATGTACCGTGGACAAATAGTGCCATTCTGCTTTCGGTAGCCGTATTAGTGGGCAGAAGCTGGGCATGTACAGACATATCTCGTCGGTACCTTTGAAGTCAGCTCGAGGGGGTAAGGCAGTGGCGCCGGGGGATCGCTTCCAATAGGAGAACGAATATTATGGTCTGTCCTGCTACCAGGTAAAGGGATATTCCGTGCATATTGTACAAGGAATATACAGGGGATATCAAACGATATACAAATATTATACATGGGATCTCAGGCAATAAATATATATATTCGGTTTAATCTGACCCTTTGTAACACTGACGTTTAAAACACCTCGCCGAAGCGGCTCGGTATTTTAAACTCTGTGTCGGTCAATTATTTTGCGACAATGACCTCGTAGCTATACATTATCCCTTACATAATAGTCTCGCGTTAACACAGCACGTTAACTGCCCAGCTCTAATTAGGATATAATAATAATAATAATAATAATAATAATAATAATAATAATAATAATAATAATAATAATAATAATAATAATAATAATAATAATAATAATAATAATAATAATAATAATAATAATAATAATAATAATAATAATAATAATAATAATAATAATAATAATAATAATAATAATAATAATAATAATAATAATAATAATAATAATAATAATAATAATAATAATAATAATAACTTTATTTGTATAGCACTTTTCATACAGAGGTTGCAGTTCAAAGTGCTTCACAACAGTACAAAATACAGGCATAAGCGAGCATACAAAATTTCAAATGTAAATACAAAGAGATAGAGGTAGCAAGGTTAGGCAAATCACAGTTCTTCAGCAATACAAATAATAAAATAGAATAGATTAGATAGAGTAAAAAAGTGCGGTTTGATTCAGATTAAAATAGGCTAAAAATAATAAGATAGAACGGACAGTAAGATAAGATTGTAATAAGATTGTTCAATAAAGAAAAATGTATAACAACAGAGCAGTGTATCGCTCTTAGTAGAACAACATAGCAGTGTGTCGCTCACAACAACAGAGCATCACTCTAACATCATAGAACCGACATATGAATTTCATTGGAAGTGTATGAAAGTAGGTAGGGTAAGAATAACGAGCATATATAAAAAGAAAAAAGAAAAAAAGATAGACAGATAGCAAGGTATGGTAAATCACAGTGTTTCACATTAGGATCTAGCATCCCAATAGGCTCTCTGTTTACAGTTTGATTCAGTAATACAAATAATAAAAATAGTTTAAAATGATTCAGTTTAAAAATAGTCATTAGTAAGAAGTAAAAAGTGTGATAAAATAGTTCTCTTAAAATTACAGTGCATACAGTAGGAGGTAGTGAGATAAAATTAGCATAGAACCGACACATGAATTTGATAGGCAGTGTATAAAAGTAGGCAGGGTAAGAATAGTGCAGGTAAGTACAATTTGTGTCAGGATAACCCTGATGTTTCTATAATAATATTTCCCCTTGCCACTAGGTGGTAGCAGATATCTATCTTCAAATATCATGATGGAAGAACGATGTTTTCGTCACTTTGCTAATATGAGAATTGAAGTTCAGTTCTGAATCTATGATAACCCAGAGACTAGTGACCTCAGATTTGATCCAAGGGGTTAGTCCTCCCAGGTCCTTTATTAATGTTTCTTTTAGGATATCACATATTAACATGAAAGAGGGAACTATTCTGGACTGGGTTGGGCTGAACTGGGCAGTGAAAGATGCTGGGCTGGACTGGGTTGGGCAGGGAAAGTTGGGCTGGTCTAGGTTGGACTAGGTTGGGCTGGACTGGGCTGGGCAGTGAAAGAACCAAGCATTTCACTGTAATGTAATAGCTATAAAAAAAATTTGAACTTGACTTGTTACATTTGCACTCTGGTTGGATGCCAAACGTATTCTGGTTGTACTGTACTTGTGCTGTATGATGACAATACATTGGAATCGAATCTCATATCAACGCTAGGGGTTCAGCAGGTGTATTCTGAATGACAAGTATGACAACATCACCGCTGTGAAGGGCATATGGGCGAGTGGTGATATGGGGGAAACCCGGTAATAATTCGGTAATAAAATGTCACTCTGCTGCATTTAAGCAAAGCCGCTCAGTATAGTCGTCTACTATGTTGAATGCGTGTTACGGTAGCTTGTTACATGCTAGGTAGCTGGCCGGCTAATGCTGGTTGACTTGAGTAGAATCGTTAGCCTCACGCCCACTTGTCATTCTCATCCGACTCGAAGGAGACGCGTTGCGTGCTGTTGTTCACCCCCATGTCAGACCGCACTGATATTGTCATGGTTTTTGCCCTATTTCACCTTTCTGTGAGGGACAGCTGTCTATTTATGCTTTATTTCACCTCTCTCTGAGGGATAGCTGTCAATCCCTGTTCCCTGTGGTTAATTGCCTCATGGGTCGGCAGGTGTGTGGGCTTGATTGCACCTGATGCAGTGCAGCTGTGCCTATGGCCATGTTGAGTCTATTTAAGTTTGGAGATCGCAGTGTCAACTGCTTTTTCATTTTCTTGTGCTGGCTATACTTTTGGTCAGGCTTCTTATATTTAAGTGTAGTGCTGCCCTATTCAGCATTTAGCCTTCTTTTGTAGCTATACTCGTTTTCGTCTCCTGGCTTAGTTTACACCAGGGGTCAGCAACCTTTACTATCAAAAGAGCCACTTTTTCCCCCTCCCACAAAATAAAATGCTCAGGGAGCCGCACTTCCTATTTACCCTTAAAATGAAGATAACACAGTGTATAACGTTTTATATATCCCCAAGCATACCCCACATTTAGCATAAAACGCCTGACGATTGCATATCCAAAGTAATTGGGATTTATTATACTTTATATTTATAGTATTTCTAGTAGACCTAGAAATAAAACATAAACATAAACTATGCAGCTCTATTTTAGTCCTTGCCTTATTTGTGGAAAATGTATCAAATAAAAAGTAGTCCACTTTGAAAAAACACTGGCATTGTAGCTACTTTGAAATAAAACACAGAACTGCAGCTCTATTTTAGTCCTTGCCTTATTTGTGGAAAATGTATCAAATAAAAAGTAGTCCACTTTGAAATAACACTGGCATCTGTACTTGGAAATAAAACCCCGAACTATGCAGGTATATTTGAGTCCTTCCCTTATTTGTGGAAAATGTATAAAATAAAAAGTAGTCCACTTTGAAATAAATAAATAAATTATATGAATGTCGAATTACTTTTGTATTTAATGATTATTTCGACGGGCTATTATTACACAACGCTGCTAGGCAGGGGCGGACCTAGCACATTTGGCGCCCTAGGCGAGATTCACCACTTTGTCTAAAGAACTATTTACATTCCACTCCCAATCATCACACTTCAAGGTTAGCCTGTAGCTCCTACTGGTTTCCATTTACAGTGCAATCCTTCTGGCCTTCCTCGCTGCAAAGTCATCAATCACATCAAATTGTCCAACTCCTGAGCCAGCTCCTTCCCATCCAAATCAGATTGCCCTCCATGGTTTAAGGTGTGTACAAGTGCCTCTGCTTGCTTCATCAGCTCTTGGTGTGGCAGGTCTTGGAAGTTGTACAAAATTGCATACCTTTCACCTTGGCACGTCTTCTTTTCTTCTCTTTTTAAACTGGATGGCCGGATGGCTTTTGCCTCTTCATAGTTCTCTAACGTTAGTCTTTCTTTCCTCAACGCTCAATTCTATAAACACTTGACCGATACCCATCAATGCACAGCGCTCTAGCATGTTCTGACTGTGAACACCTAAAGCTGAGGCTCAGACCGACCGACCGTTTTAGATTTTTGGCTCATTTTCCCTTATGTTAGAATTTTTTTTATGTAAAAATAATGGTTGCAGATATAGAGGGGGGCGCCAAAACTGCACAGAGAAAAAAAAAATTAAAAAACTTTTTTTTTTCTTTTTTGCTTTTTTTTGGCGCCCCCCTCTGGGTGGCGCTCTAGGCGACCGCCTATATCGCCTGTAGGAAGGTCCGCCCCTGCTGCTAGGCACAACAAACAGTGACTCAGCTAAGTTAGCTAGCTAGCTCCGTCAGTTAGCCTGCAGAGCTAGCAGCAGTAGCATAGCAGAGCAGGTCTTTGACAGCAGATAGTTAGCAAGCCTTCTGTCAAACGTATCCTACAACATTAACCTACTAGCTAGAAAGCAAGCTAACTAAACTTTAATAATTTTGTCCCACACCATTTCCCAAATCGTATTGTCTCAATGGAAACGTTGTCTTTTTGCACCCAAGTGTTATTAACGTTATAGCTGCATGTCTACACTGGAACCCTGCTGGCCTAGTAGTAGCAACAGTTACTTACTATTGATTGATTGAAAACTTTATTTAACAGATTGCAGAATGGGTACAATACAGTACAGCTCAATACACACAATTGTTAAGGGGGTGCAGACCAGATAAATACTTTCGTCTCGTTTACATCAGGGTCCCCCATTTTCAATTAATCATAACATAAATGACATACAGATATAGACAGTACTGCTACATCTATACATTTATGACATACATGACATACAGATATAGACAGTACTGCTACATCTATACATTTATGACATACCAGATTTACACAGTACAGTACTGTTTGTGATACAAAAAGAGTCTAAAAAAGAGACACACATTCCCCCGTTGTGTTCATTAGTTTACCCGAGGAGTTAGTATGGTTTTGGTCAGCTAGTTGATTTCAGTATTGTTGTTGTTGTGTTCGTCTCCAGATTGGACCGGGCTGGACGAGGACGAGGACGCCCACGTGTGGGAAGACAACTGGGACGATGACAACGTGGAGGACGACTTCTCCAATCAGCTCAGGTACCGTTCGATTCAGCAGCGTCTCAAAATAAGATTCAGTTAGGAGTAACCTACGTCCTTTAGGCATGGGTAACGTTATACAAATGTGCATAGTAGTGTGTATCTGGTACTGTGTATATACCCAACCGCTATAGATACTATCTACGTCGATTGTAGTTGCAGTTCTGAATGGCCCGCTGCAAGAGGGAGGGTTCTTGTCACAGCTGAACTGCAGAAAAGGCACGATGCACATATTGGGTCAACCCCTCATTCTGGCAAAACACAGGAAAAGGCCATTTTAATTTTAATTTCGTTTAAAGTAAACGGCAGAATAACACTGGGGAGGATCTTTGTTTTAATGAACAAATAGGCTCAATTATCTTAATTGACATGGTTGTGTTCTTAAGGGCATGGATGCGTTGCTCATGGGACGGAGTTGCATCCGTGCATGTGCGTGCACACAGCAATGCGCTGCACTCGACTGATGCGCCAACTCGCTAAGTGCTACTTTGCATAACAATAGCGCCGGTCGTCGGGTGTGTTCAAATATGTTCTCAGAGACATTCACACAAAACTTGTGAATGAAATGTGTTACATTCCATTCGTAGAGGCAATTAGGCACTGTCTTTAGTCTGTGTATGCAAGGGAACATTTATGCGCATGCGCGTGAGCGGGGAGTGCGCGTGCACGTGGCGTCATTAAAACATAGTGCAACCAGTCGTCCCATGAGCAACACATGCCTGCTTATTGTAAACCCCCTACACTCGACATACTGCTGGGGGGAAAACATTGATATCTTCTTTAAAAACACGTCAGTTCATCCCTCTTATTACTAAACTCATTCATTATGAAATGAACAGACATGAATATACTATGCTGTATCTTGGTGATGCTGAGTTGGGGAAAGTAAGGCTGACCTTTGATTTATTTTTTTTGAATTCGAAGCTTCGGGGCCGAAATTCGATTTTAATTCGAAGCTTTGAGATAAAAAAAAAAATGTAAATATATATTTTCCTTTTTAATAAAAATTAATTTTTTATGTTGTGGGACTTGTACAGCACTTTGTTCAACTTTGTCAGTGCTGTAAAGTGTAAACCTTTTTAAATCTTAGACAAACGAAACACTTTGCTTTCATGAAATATTGTAAGCCGTCATTTGAGGCTTTATTTTCATATTCGAATCCCATGCCCATCGAATGAAGCTTCGAAGTATTTAAGACAACCCTAGAAAGTATATAATGTGCCGACATGCACAGAACGGCTTGCATCCTGGTGGAGATGGACAAGAGCATGTTTTAAACAGCGTGTATTGCCAAAAGAAATGCCTGCTGTGCAGACTGAGGTCTTGTTTGGCGGCTTGAGATTAA
Source organism: Notolepis coatsorum (assembly GCF_963971535.1). Taxonomy (NCBI): domain Eukaryota; kingdom Metazoa; phylum Chordata; class Actinopteri; order Aulopiformes; family Paralepididae; genus Notolepis; species Notolepis coatsorum. The sequence continues at coordinate 1,032,866 of NW_028174886.1, read as the reverse complement.
AGGCGTCCTGTGGAGGTCTGGGTTCAGAACCGATTTAGGGATGGATCCGGGGGGGGGGGGGGGGGGGGTCTGAATTCATATACAATCACATTTATTTTGGATTTATTATAATGGGGTTTTGTCGGTTCAAGCTTATTCAAATTTTACGTTTGGGATGATGGGTTCCCTCAGACAAAGGGAACCAACAGTTGTGATTGGAGGATCAAGAGGGCGGGGCTTGATATGGGTCCACTGACGGTGCACCCTGGCTTGCCCCATGTTGAGGTCAGAATGTTCCAATATTTAAAATATACAGAACTTGTGTATGTAATGTGTTAGGGCTGGGAATCACCAGAGGCCTCAAGATACTAAATAAGAAGATACTGAGCATTGCGATATTAATATTGCGATATATAGCGATTTATTACCTTTTTTCAACTGTAAAAGTAAAACTTTGTCAACATGTTTTATCCTCTAAAATAAAGTTCAGTCTCTCACTTCATCTTTATTGGAGAACATGATATTTTCTCAAGCAGACAGATGTCAACACTGTAATTAATCTGTGTTGCATGTACCTGACAAACTGAACTGTTTGTATTACAGTCATATTCCAACTTAACTGAATGCACACGTGTGTGTGTGTGGACTACTGTACTATTACAGGTATTGAAATGAACAATGCAACTTCCTTATATAAAAAAATAATACAAAAAAAAAAGATTTATGAATAATTAAATGTCGATACTTGCCGCCCTTGTATCGATACAGTATCGCCACGCAAAGTATCGCGATACGTATCGATCCCCCCACCCCTATTATGTATGCAAGGCACGGCTATCTAATGGGCTGGAGGGTAAGGCCTTTTAGATTAAAGGGAAACTCCACCCTAAAATCAAATTATTCACACTTAACCCTTTCACTGCCGCACGACAGCTGGTTAACCCTTTCACTGTGACAATACAGAAGGTTAGCCCTTTACTATCACACAACCGACGGCGATATCCGCGGAGCTAATGATGGAGCATCACCGTCGGTTGTGTGATAGTAAAAGGTTAACGAACTGCAGAGTCTACACACCTGACAGTCTGCCCAGAACATAAAGACTACAGAGTATACACACCTGACAGTCTGCCAGAACATAAAGACTGCAGAGTCTACACACCTGACAGTCTGCCCAGAACATAAAGACTGCAGAGTATACACCTGACAGTCTGCCCAGAACATAAAGACTACAGAGTACACACCTGACAGTCTGCCAGAACATAAAGACTGCAGAGTATACACACCTGACAGTCTGCCAGAACATAAAGACTACAGAGTCTACACACCTGACAGTCTGTCAGAACATAAAGACTACAGAGTCTACACACCTGACAGTCTGCCAGAACATAAAGACTGCAGAGTATACACACCTGACAGCCTGCCAGAACATAAAGACTACAGAGTACACACCTGACAGTCTGCCCAGAACATAAAGACTACAGAGTATACACACCTGACAGTCTGCCAGAACATAAAGACTACAGAGTATACACCTGACAGTCTGCCAGAACATAATACTACAGAGTATACACCTGACAGTCTGCCAGAACATAAAGACTGCAGAGTCTACACACCTGACAGTCTGCCCAGAACATAAAGACTACAGAGTATACACACCTGACAGTCTGCCAGAACATAAAGACTGCAGAGTCTACACACCTGACAGTCTGCCCAGAACATAAAGACTGCAGAGTATACACCTGACAGTCTGCCAGAACATAAAGACTACAGAGTCTACACACCTGACAGTCTGCCCAGAACATAAAGACTGCAGAGTATATACCTGACAGTCTGCCAGAACATAAAGACTACAGAGTCTACACACCTGACAGTCTACCAGAACATAAAGACTACAGAGTCTACACACCTGACAGTCTGCCAGAACATAAAGACTACAGAGTCTACACACCTGACAGTCTGCCAGAACATAAAGACTGCAGAGTCTACACACCTGATAGTCTGCCAGAACATAAAGACTACAGAGTATACACCTGACAGTCTGCCAGAACATAAAGACTGCAGAGTCTACACACCTGACAGTCTGCCAGAACATAAAGACTGCAGAGTCTACACACCTGACAGTCTGCCAGAACATAAAGACTGCAGAGTATATACACCTGACAGTCTGCCAGAACATAAAGACTACAGAGTATACACCTGACAGTCTGCCAGAACATAAAGACTACAGAGTATACACATCTGACAGTCTGCCAGAACATAAAGACTACAGAGTCTACACACCTGACAGTCTGCCAGAACATAAAGACTACAGAGTATACACACCTGACAGTCTGCCAGAACATAAAGACTGCAGAGTCTACACACCTGACAGTCTGCCCAGAACATAAAGACTACAGAGTATACACACCTGACAGTCTGCCAGAACATAAAGACTACAGAGTATATACCTGACAGTCTGCCAGAACATAAAGACTACAGAGTCTACACACCTGACAGTCTGCCAGAACATAAAGACTACAGAGTATACACCTGACAGTCTGCCCAGAACATAAAGACTGCAGAGTATACACCTGACAGTCTGCCCAGAACATAAAGACTGCAGAGTATACACACCTGACAATGTAAAGTCATGCAACGTTAATTATTACTATTGATATGGAAGGATAACCTTTCACTACCACACTACAGACGGTTAACAGTCTGTAGTGTGGTAGTGAAAGGGTTAACCATCTGTAGTGTGGTAGTGAAAGGGTTAACCTTCTGTAGTGTGGTAGTGAAAGGGTTAACCTGTTGTAGTGTGGTAGTGAAAGGGTTAACCTTCTGTAGTGTGGTAGTGAAAGGGTTAACCTTCTGTAGTGTGGTAGTGAAAGGTTAACAGTCCGTAATGTGGTAGGGAAAGGGTTAACCGTCTGTAGTATGGTAGTGAAAGGGTTAACCTTCTGTAGTGTGGTAGTGCAAGGGTTAACCTTCTGTAGTGTGGTAGTGAAAGGGTTAATGTCTTTGCATCGTACAACAGAGTTGTATAATAATGAGCTAATATAATGACCCTCACTCACCCAGAGGCTGACAGAAGAACTGTAACTGTGAGGTGACTATTGTTGGAATAAAGTTACACATGTTGCCTGTCAACAACGTGTTACCGTTTCCTGTGTCGTTCTGAACCCTAGTAGAGTACAGGGGAGCGTTCTCCTAACAGAACCCTAATAGAGTGTTAGGAATGGGGGTAGTGAGGGAAGGAGAGTAGAACCCAATGTTGCAGGACAATGATGATGAGAGAGGAAGCAGGGACGAGGGAGTAGAAAATAATGATTTGTATTTGAAGAGCAACCGGTAAACAAAGGCACGTACAAAAGAACAAAACAGACGCAGCCTAGCTGGCACTGAGAAACAACGAACTGTGAACACGAAAAGGAAAGGCAACAAAACAAAATACTTATCGAACACTTACTTTAGACAACAACACTACATGGTACGGAGGCGGCGACAGGAACAAGGGAAAACGGCGGTATGTCACCACACAGAGAAGACCGAACACACATATATACACCGACTAATTACAATTGGCCACACCTGGCCAGGCCAGTCTAAAACACCACAACAACCAACTAAACACAAAAGCAAATGACAAAACCACAAGCAGACAGGGGAACCACATCACACAAGGGAAGGGACATTCAATAACACACACCATGAAATCACATAAATTATATTCATCATAATAGTCAATATCGTTGTGATGATTGCCTGCACCATCTGAATCATCTGGCCACTAGAGGGGGGGGGGGGGGGTAGGAGACCAGGTAGGAGACCACTGTTCCCATTTTTGACCACTATTTACATTGTGGCCACTGTTTACATTGTCCTCCCTGGAACCGTTACATTAGAGGACAGGAGAGAGCGTTCTCCTAACAGAACCCTAGTAGAGGACAGGGGAGCGTTCTCCTAACAGAACCCCAGTAGAGGACAGGGGAGCGTTCTCCTAACAGAACCCTAGTAGAGGACAGGGGAGCGTTCTCCTAACAGAACCCCAGTAGAGGACAGGGGAGCGTTCTCCTAACAGAACTCTAGTAGAGGACAGGGGAGCGTTCTCCTAACAGAACCCTAGTAGAGGACAGGGGAGCGTTCTCCTAACAGAACCCCAGTAGAGGACAGGGGAGCGTTCTCCTAACAGAACCCCAGTAGAGGACAGGGGAGCGTTCTCCTAACAGAACCCCAGTAGAGGACAGGGGAGCGTTCTCCTAACAGAACCCCAGTAGAGGACAGGGGAGCGTTCTCCTAACAGAACCCTAGTAGAGGACAGGAGAGAGCGTTCTCCTAACAGAACCCCAGTAGAGGACAGGGGAGCGTTCTCCTAAAAGAACCCTAGTAGAGGACAGGGGAGCGTTCTCCTAACAGAACCCTAGTAGAGGACAGGGGAGCGTTCTCCTAACAGAACCCTAGTAGAGGACAGGAGAGAGCGCTCTCCTAACAGAACCCTAGTAGAGGACAGGGGAGCGTTCTCCTAAAAGAACCCTAGTAGAGGACAGGGGAGCGTTCTCCTAACAGAACCCTAGTAGAGGACAGGAGAGAGTTCTCCTAACAGAACCCTAGTAGAGGACAGGAGAGCGTTCTCCTAACAGAACCCTAGTAGAGGACAGGGGAGCGTTCTCCTAACAGAACCCTAGTAGAGGACAGGAGAGATCGTTCTCCTAACAGAACCCTAGTAGAGGACAGGGGAGCGTTCTCCTAACAGAACCCTAGTAGAGGACAGGGGAGCGTTCTCCTAACAGAACCCTAGTAGAGGACAGGAGAGAGCGTTCTCCTAACAGAACCCTAGTAGAGGACAGGGGAGCGTTCTCCTAACAGAACCCTAGTAGAGGACAGGGGAGCGCGCTCTCCTAACAGAACCCTAGTAGAGGACAGGGGAGCGTTCTCCTAACAGAACCCTAGTAGAGGACAGGGGAGCGTTCTCCTAACAGAACCCTAGTAGAGGACAGGGGAGATCGTTCTCCTAACAGAACCCCAGTAGAGGACAGGGGAGCGTTCTCCTAACAGAACCCTAGTAGAGGACAGGGGAGCGTTCTCCTAACAGAACCCCAGTAGAGGACAGGGGAGCGTTCTCCTAACAGAACCCTAGTAGAGGACAGGGGAGTGTTCTCCTAACAGAACCGTAGTAGAGGACAGGAGAGCGTTCTCCTAACAGAACCCCAGTATAGAACAGGGGAGTGTTCTCCTAACAGAACCCTAGTAGAGGACAGGGGAGCGTTCTCCTAAACAGAACCCTAGTAGAGGACAGGAGAGCGTTCTCCTAACAGAACCCCAGTAGAGGACAGGGGAGCGTTCTCCTAACAGAACCGTAGTAGAGGACAGGAGAGCGTTCTCCTAACAGAACCCCAGTAGAGGACAGGGGAGCGTTCTCCTAAACAGAACCCTAGTAGAGGACAGGGGAGCGTTCTCCTAACAGAACCCTAGTAGAGGACAGGGGAGCGTTCTCCTAACAGAACCCTAGTAGAGGACAGGAGAGAGCGTTCTCCTAACAGAACCCTAGTAGAGGACAGGGGAGCGCGCTCTCCTAACAGAACCCTAGTAGAGGACAGGGGAGCGTTCTCCTAACAGAACCCTAGTAGAGGACAGGGGAGCGTTCTCCTAACAGAACCCTAGTAGAGGACAGGGGAGCGTTCTCCTAACAGAACCCTAGTAGAGGACAGGGGAGAGTTCTCCTAACAGAACCCTAGTAGAGGACAGGAGAGCGTTCTCCTAACAGAACCCTAGTAGAGGACAGGGGAGCGTTCTCCTAACAGAACCCTAGTAGAGGACAGGGGAGCGTTCTCCTAACAGAACCCTAGTAGAGGACAGGGGAGATCGTTCTCCTAACAGAACCCTAGTAGAGGACAGGGGAGCGTTCTCCTAAACAGAACCCTAGTAGAGGACAGGGGAGCGTTCTCCTAACAGAACCCTAGTAGAGGACAGGGGAGCGTTCTCCTAACAGAACCCTAGTAGAGGACAGGGGAGCGTTCTCCTAAACAGAACCCTAGTAGAAGACAGGGGAGCGTTCTCCTAACAGAACCCTAGTAGAGGACAGGGGAGCGTTCTCCTAAACAGAACCCTAGTAGAAGACAGGGGAGCGTTCTCCTAACAGAACCGTAGTAGAGGACAGGGGAGCGTTCTCCTAACAGAACCCTAGTAGAGGACAGGGGAGCGTTCTCCTAACAGAACCCTAGTAGAGGACAGGGGAGCGTTCTCCTAACAGAACCCTAGTAGAGGACAGGGGAGCGTTCTCCTAAACAGAACCCTAGTAGAAGACAGGGGAGCGTTCTCCTAACAGAACCGTAGTAGAGGACAGGGGAGTGTTCTCCTAAACAGAACCCTAGTAGAAGACAGGGGAGCGTTCTCCTAACAGAACCGTAGTAGAGGACAGGGGAGCGTTCTCCTAACAGAACCGTAGTAGAGGACAGGTGTATAGGAGCCAAAGCTATATATTTAGGTTATTGTATTATATGAATGTTTATATGTTTATTTTTATAACCTTACATTGAAACGGCATTAGGAATATTGATTGGATTTAGATAAAGTCATTGAACCGTCTTATTTGTCATAATAGAACATTCTAGAACATTTGTGAAGTCACAGTATGATGTCATAATAGAATATTAGAGAACATTTGTAATGTCACAGTATGATGTCATAATCAAACATTCAAGAACATTTGTGATGTCACAGCATGATGTGATAATGTTCTAGAATGTTTGATTATGACATACTGTGACATCACAAATGTTCTAGAATATTCTATTATGACATCATACTGAACAGATAGACTAAACAACATATATTAGAAGCCTCTAGACCAGGGTGCCTTGCTTACCGGTTTGCTGTGGAAAGAGCCGGCATGTGGCTTTACGGCTTTCAGGTGTGGAGGAATTTTGTCATGTGTCGAGTCGGCGGCGATTTTGGAGACTGGGAAAATACAGTTTTCTTACCTTGTAGTAGTGACGTGAATATTTCGTAGTTTAGGAAAATAGCTTTAGGATCACTTCTGTAAAGAAAGACTTCGCTGTGGAAGAGAAATAAACCATTTGGATATCTTTGTTTTACACCGGCGAGGCTGTGGACATAATTTTTCTTCATCAATGAACGTACTACTCACGAGTAAGCAACTTTAACCAGTAGAGTGGACCGTCTGCCCTCATATTAGTAAGAAAACTCTGTTCCAAGAGGAAAAAGGAATCAACACGAACTACTGGAGCGCTGAAAGAAGGGTAACAACAAATGTCGGAGCCTAGGAAGGTTAAAATGACACAAAAGGCCTATGAGGAAAATGTCCGTCATGCCATCAATTAGAGAGTGAGCAACCAGAACAGAGAGGTCAGCAGCTCAGGGAGAGGATGAAGGTCACACATGGGTCACAGATGATAGAGAGCTCAGAGACCATGGAGACTGAAAATGAGGATGACGTGGACAGAGAAGAGGATAGTGGGAAGGAGAAAGAGGAGGAGAATGGCTCTTTCATGGAGTACCTGGATGAGCTGTGCAGCGATGCAGGATTTGTCAGCACGGTGGGGTCGGTGTTGAACATAAACTACTTAAACTCCCTTCTGTCATCAGACCCAGAACCCATCGACCTCGTCGCACTGGAAGGACAACCGGCGAAAGCAAGATGTGAACGTGGTACTTAGAGGTAAAGAACGCCGTGGTCAGCGCTACTGCAGCTGAAGAGCAGTTCAACACAGTTCAGCAGTTCCTGGAATATTACTCCAATGGACCTATCTCAAACCCTGCCCTCTTTTCTTGATCCTCCAATCACAACTGTCGCTTACCTCGGAGTTTAACCTATCTCAAACCCTGCCCTCTTTTCTTGATCCTCCAATCACAACTGTCGCTTACCTCGGACAAACTCCGAGGTAAGCGACAGTTGTGATTGGAGGATCAAGAAAAGAGGGCAGGGTTTGAGATAGGTCTCAAGAAGGCAGCCGGTTGGATGCTGAAGCTTAGAAGCACTCTGCTGATGAGGAAGGAGATGAATGCTTCGCTCACACAGTCTGAGGTACAACAGACACAGATGGAGATCTTCAAGGCAAGCCTGGAGAAGACCAACCTCACTGTGGAGAATATAAAGGAAGCAGAGCTCGTGATCATTCGTTACAGTCAGTGACAGAACAGAACAGAGCGTTCTCCTAACAGAACCCTAGTAGAGGACAGGAGAGATCGTTCTCCTAACAGAACCCTAGTAGAGGACAGGGGAGATCGTTCTCCTAACAGAACCCTAGTAGAGGACAGGGGAGATCGTTCTCCTAACAGAACCCTAGTAGAGGACAGGGGAGCGTTCTCCTAACAGAACCCTAGTAGAGGACAGGAGAGTGTTCTCCTAACAGAACCCTAGTAGAGGACAGGGGAGCGTTCTCCTAACAGAACCCTAGTAGAGGACAGGGGAGCGTTCTCCTAAACAGAACCCTAGTAGAGGACAGGGGAGCGTTCTCCTAACAGAACCCTAGTAGAGGACAGGGGAGCGTTCTCCTAACAGAACCCTAGTAGAGGACAGGGGAGCGTTCTCCTAACAGAACCCTAGTAGAGGACAGGGGAGCGTTCTCCTAACAGAACCCCAGTAGAGGACAGGAGAGCGTTCTCCTAACAGAACCCTAGTAGAGGACTGGAGAGCGTTCTCCTAACAGAACCCTAGTAGAGGACAGGGGAGCGTTCTCCTAACAGAACCCCAGTAGAAGACAGGGGAGTGTTCTCCTAACAGAACCCTAGTAGAGGACAGGAGAGAGCGTTCTCCTAACAGAACCCCAGTAGAGGACAGGGGAGCGTTCTCCTAACAGAACCCTAGTAGAGGACAGGAGAGAGCGTTCTCCTAACAGAACCCTAGTAGAGGACAGGGGAGCGTTCTCCTAACAGAACCCCAGTAGAGGACAGGAGAGAGCGTTCTCCTAACAGAACCCTAGTAGAGGACAGGGGAGATCGTTCTCCTAACAGAACCCTAGTAGAGGACAGGGGAGCGTTCTCCTAACAGAACCCTAGTAGAGGACAGGGGAGCGCTCTCCTAACAGAACCCCAGTAGAGGACAGGAGAGAGCGTTCTCCTAACAGAACCCTAGTAGAGGACAGGGGAGATCGTTCTCCTAACAGAACCCTAGTAGAGGACAGGAGAGTGTTCTCCTAACAGAACCGTAGTAGAGGACAGGAGAGCGTTCTCCTAACAGAACCCTAGTAGAGGACAGGGGAGTGTTCTCCTAACAGAACCCTAGTAGAGGACAGGAGAGCGTTCTCCTAACAGAACCCTAGTAGAGGACAGGGGAGCGTTCTCCTAACAGAACCCTAGTAGAGGACAGGGGAGCGTTCTCCTAACAGAACCCTAGTAGAGGACAGGGGAGCGTTCTCCTAACAGAACCCTAGTAGAGGACAGGGGAGCGTTCTCCTAACAGAACCCTAGTAGAGGACAGGAGAGCGTTCTCCTAACAGAACCCTAGTAGAGGACAGGGGAGCGTTCTCCTAACAGAACCCTAGTAGAGGACAGGGGAGCGTTCTCCTAAACAGAACCCTAGTAGAGGACAGGAGAGTGTTCTCCTAACAGAACCGTAGTAGAGGGGATGGGAGCGTTTGAAGTAACAATTGAATTAAATCTCTATAAATAATAGTAGGCTGACTAGTAGTTTGCAGTCAACCAGCTAAGAGTTGATTGTCACCTTTAAAGGAATGTGAGAACAGCTGGTAATCAGGATCCTGTTTGCAGAGGGCACTATTACAGGGGCCTGCAGCAGTTGTGATAACAGAACTTGTTCCTCTTCGCATTGGCCAGATAAAAAGTTAGAGCGAGACTCAGGAAAATCAGTCCCCTCCCCAGGCTGACCACTAACTGAACTGACATACCATAATATGCAATTCTTGTTTTATTTGAAAACACAGTATTTCCTTCTCTCTCTCTCTCTCTCTCTCTCTCTCTCTCTCTCTCTCTCTCTCTCTCTCTCTCTCTCTCTCTCTCTCTCTCTCTCTCTCAAATACAGATGTATAATGTATAAACTGTATGGTACACATCTGCTGGTGGGTGTATTTTTCTGGTTCTTGTTCTCTGTTTTCTCCCTCTTTTTTCACATGGAAGTTCTTCGGATAGGCTCCCTTAATATTAATGGTGCTAGGGATGGTGTGAAAAGGGGGCTGTTTTTTAATTATGCAAAACAGAAAAATGTTAGTGTTATTTTTGTACAAGAGACCCATAGTGATGTGGGTAATGAGGTTGACTGGGGACTCAGTTGGAGGGGGGGTTTGGTGATGAGTCATGGCACTAATAATAGTGCAGGGGTGGCTGTCCTGTTCTCTCCTGGACTTGGGGTCAATATTACATCACAGAAGGAGGTTTACAAAGGAAGGCTGCTTGTGGTCAAGGCTACCATTAATAACAGGGAGTTTGCATTTATAAATATATATGCGTTTAATACGGGAAGGGAGAGGATATCCCTTTTTGGGTTGTTAAGACAGGAGCTGGCGGATATGAATCCTGACACAGTGTTAGTGATGGGGGGGGACTGGAACTGTACCTTAGATCCTACCCTGGATAGGAGCGGGGGGAACCTCATGTTGGGTCTGCAGCGGTTTTAAAAGATGTCATTAGGACTTGTGATCTTGTGGATACATGGAGGCTGATGAATCCACAGGGGAAACAGTTCTCGTGGGTCAAGGTGTTGGGGGACAGGGTGTGTGCAGCTCGGCTTGACCGCATTTATATTGTGAGAAAACAGAGTAATAGGCTGGTGAAAGCTGAAATCTGCCCAGTCAGTTTCTCAGACCATCATTTTGTAATAGCACAGCTGGCCATATCATCAGGGCATCGTCACTCCGCATATTGGAAATTCAATGTAAAGCTTTTACAAGATGCCACCTTTTGCTCGAGTTTCCAGGAGTTTTGGGAGAGGTGGAAGCAGAGAGAGGGAGAGTTTGAGTCTCTGAGGCAATGGTGGGATACCGGCAAAGCACACATAAGGCTTTTCTGTCAGCAGTACACTGCTTTCTCCTCAGCTGAGTACAGGAGGGCCCTGGAGGCTCTGGAGCAGAGCATACGGCAAGTGGAGGTTGAGCTAGTGGGGGGTGACAGTGGGGGGCTACGGGAGAATCTGTCAGAACTACGCAGGGACTTGGGGGTTTTCCTCCAGGACAGAGCAAGGGGTGCGCTTGTGAGGGCTAGGTTCACCATGCTGAGAGAGATGGATGCTCCTAGTTCTTTTTTCTTTGGCCTGGAAAGGAAAAAATGTGAGGAAAAACAAATGCACTGTCTGCGTCTACCCAATGGACACGTCACGTCTGTGATCGGGGAGATGCGGGCAGAGGCTGTGCGGTTTTATTCTGTGTTGTATGGTGCTGAACAATGTGACCCTGTGTCTACGGACACATTACTGAGGGATCTCCCTCGTCTCTCTCAGGAACAGAGGACTGAACTGGATACTCCTTTAACGTTTGGGGAGCTGTCGAAGGCAGTCTCCCAGATGACTCCTGGTCGTGCCCCAGGGGTAGATGGTCTGCCTGTGGATTTTTACAAAGGTTTCTGGGACACTATTGGACAGGATCTTTTTCGTGTCTTGCGCAAATGCATTGAGGTGGGGGAGCTGCCGTTGAGCTGCCAGCGGGCAGTGCTGGCTCTACTGCTGAAGAAGGGGGACCTCAGTGAGCTCAAGAACTGGAGACCTGTAGCAATTCTTTCAGCGGATTACAAGTTGGTTGCAAAGTGCCTGGCCAACAGGCTTAACATGCACCTTGAGTCTGTGGTGCACCAGGACCAGTCATATGGTGTGCCTGGGCGTTCAATGACAGACAATTTGTTTTTAATAAGGGACATGTTGGACCTGTCAAGGCAACATAATATGAACTTTGGAGTCATCTCTATTGATCAAGAGAAGGCGTTTGACAGGGTGGACCATGGGTATCTGTATAATGTTCTTGCTGGGTTTGGGTTTGGGGAGAGTTTTATGTCAATTGTAAAAATGTTATACAATGGGGCCTCCTGTCTGATAAAAGTGGGTGGGGGCCTGAGCAGGCCAGTCCAGGTGGGGAGGGGGATCCGCCAGGGCTGCCCACTGTCAGGTCAGCTCTACACTTTGGCCATTGAGCCTTTTCTGTGTTTGTTGAGGAAGAGGTTGAAGGGTGTGGGTTCACCCGAGTTGGGGATCGACAGGCCAACATGTCTGTCTGCCTACGCGGATGACTTGACCATCTTTGTCAGGGATGGGGAGGATGTAAGAGCCATAGAGAATAGCCTAGAGGTGTATGCGAGTGCAGCTTCAGCGAGGGTGAACTGGGGTAAGAGTGAGGCGCTGCAGTGTGGGGCATGGAGGGGCCTGACATTACCACAGTTACCGGGGGGGCTACAGTGGGGTGTGAATGGGCTCAAGCTTTTAGGGGTTTATCTGGGATCAGAGGGGTGGGTCAGTAAAAATTGGGAGGGAGTAGCACAGTCAATGGTGGCTAGGTTGTCAAGGTGGAAGTGGCTGCTAGCGCAGATATCCTATAGAGGGAGGGTGCTAATAGTGAATAACCTGGTGGTTTCATCCCTGTGGCATCGGCTGGCTGTTCTTAACCCCCCCAGAGGCTTCCTGGCGGACATCCAGAGGAAGCTCATCACTGGCTGAGGGCCGCAGTCCTTTATTTGCCGGTTCAGGAAGGAGGACAAGGCCTTATCAACCTAGAGAGCAGGATGAATGCTTTCAGGCTCCAGGCAGCACAGAAGCTGCAATACAGTACAGGAATATGCTGGAGGGGGCCAGCATGTGCACTGCTGCGGAAGGCTGGTGGTTTAGGGCTGGACCTGCAGTTGTTCCTGATGGAACTGGAGGAGTTGAACACTGTGGGGGTCTCGGTTTTCTACCTGTCGGTGCTGAGGGCTTGGCGGCTGCTGAGAAAGACTCGGGTGGAGGATGAGGCACAAGGACCGTGGGTATGGGAGGAGCCTCTGTTCTATAACACTTTGTTCCCCCTAGAGGCGGTGCGTTCTGTCACCCTGAGACAGCGGCTCATGAGAGGGGGCATCAGAAAACGTTCACATTTACTGTCGCCAGAGAGAGGGGAGTGGAAGACCCCGCAGGAGCTTTCGCTACAGACTGGAATAACATCTCTGAGACTGCTGGAAGGGTTTATCAGAGAAGTGCTGGGGGTTCTGCCGGACTATGTCAGAGACCGCACAGTGATGCCACAGGGAGGGCAGGCGCTGGAGTTCCCTGCATTGCAGGTATCGGCAGAGAATGGGGTCTGGCAGGAGGGGGGAGGGTTACTGTCCTTTTCCACCCCCAGCTTGGGGCAGTTTAGCCTGGCATGTGGCAAGGCTCTGTACATAGCATGAATGAAGGTCAGAAACATCAGGTCCCTGCAGGACGTCAGGCAGCATCAGTGGCAGGGGGTGCTGGGTGATGGCAGCACTGCTAGCTTTAGGTGGAGGGTTTTTTACAAACTGCCACTGCCTAAGAGGTCAGGGGACCTACAGTGGAGGATAGCACATGGGGTGTTGGCAACGAATCGGTTCCTGGCTGGGTGCCCTTTTTGCGGAGTATCTGAGACTGTAACCCATGTTTTCCTAGAGTGTCAAAGGATTAATAGGGTGTTGGGGTTCCTAAAAGGGTTGTGTGTGAAGCTGGGGGTGATGTTCTGTGTGGAGAGTTTCATCCTTCGCCAAACATATTCATTAAGTAACAAGGTTGTGAGCGTTTTACTGAACTTTGTTTACGGGCAGGCTAAGTTAGCCATTTGGCTGACCCGTAGGAATAGGATCAAGGGCGTTGGTCCTACGGAATCGGTGCCTATGTTGAGGGGTATGATTTCTGCACGCCTTAGATTAGAGTTCATGTATTTCTCACTGAGACATAATGTTGATGCGTTCGTGAATGCTTGGGGATTGGGGAATGCAATGTGTACTGTGGGGGAGGAGGGGCTGAACATATGCATTTGAGGGTCAAGTGGGTTTTATGTGCTGAAGGAGTTTTTGGGGTGTGTGTGCGTGTGTGTGTGTGTGTGTGTGTGTGTGCGTGTGCGTGTGCGTGTGTGTGTGTGTGTGTGTGTGAGTGTGTGGGTGTGTGTGTGTGTGTGTGTGTGTGCGGGTGAGTGTGTGGGTGTGTGTGTTGTTTTTATGAAGATGCCGTGAGGTTTTTTGTGTCTCTACTGACTGTTTTTAGTTGACATGTTTTAATAAAGAACATCAAAAGTCAAAAGTCTCTCTCTCTCTCTCTCTCTCTCTCTCTCTCTCTCTCTCTCTCTCTCTCTCTCTCTCTCTCTCTCTCTCTCTTTCAGGAATATATAATTATACTTTGACTATGTTTTATTAAGTCTGGATCATACACACAGTACATTAGAAAATAGTACTTAGTTTAGATAATAACATTACAATGTTTAAATGTGGCGAAGACCAGGGAACTGGTTGTGGAGCTGGCGAGGAGGAGGAGTGCACCGGTGACCCCCGTTTCCATCAGGGGAGTCGATGTGGACATGGTTGAGAAGTACAAATACCTCGGTGTGCACATCGACAACAAACTGAACGGGTCAAAACACGCAGAGGCACTCTACAAGAAGGGCCAGAGCCAACTCTACTTCCTCATTTACATTTACATTTACATTTAGTCATTTAGCTGACGCTTTTATCCAAAGCGACTTACAAGTTCTGTACGACAAGCCATCAGGAAGGATACAACTCTATCAGCTGAGTAACAATGTTCATCAAAGTGTTGAGTGCTACAGTGTAGGTTAGTTTATTAGGACAAGTGCATGACAGTATGGTTAGTTAGGGTTAGAAGGCTGAGATCCTTTAATGTCTGTACAAGGATGTGGAGGATGTTCTATGAGTCGGTGGTGGCGGGCGCCTTCTTGTACGCTGTGACCTGCCGGGGCAGCGGACTGAGAGCAGGGGACGCAAACAGGCTGGATAAGCTGGTCAGGAAGGCCAGTAGCGTGGTTGGGGTGGAGCTGGACTCTCTAGCGAGGGTGGCGGAGAGGAGGAGCTTTGCTAAGCTCCATGCCATCAGGGACAACCCCTCCCACCCACTACACACAGACTTGGCTGACAGGAGGAGCATGTTCAGTGCTAGGCTAACACTCCCTAAATGTAGCACTGAACGGCACAGGAAGGCCTTGAATGAATGAATGAATGAATGAATGAATGAATGAATGAATGAATGAATGAATGAATGAATTAATGAATGAATGAATGAAAACTTTATTTAACAGATTGCAGAATGGGTACAATACAGTATGGCTCAATACACACAATTGTTAAGGGGATGCAGACCAGAGAAAGACGTTTGTCTTGTTTACATCAGGGTCCCCCATTTTCAATTCATATCGACATTTATAACATACACAACATACATGACATTTATGGTATAGGTACATACAGGTATTTAGTACTGATACATTTGTGACATAAACGGTATTCAAATATACAGCACTGTTACCCATAGATCCTGACAGAGTATATACATATGATAGGGAGGGGACTGTACATTAGGAGGGGGTGGGTGGGTGGGAGAGAAATATACATATGGTGGGGAGGAGACTGTACATTTGGAGGGGGTTGGTGGGTGGGAGAGAAACATACATATGTCATTATATTGTTTTAAGTTTTCGATTTGCTGAAGTCTATTCCAAGACAGCGGCCATTTTGGAAAATTTGAATCATGGGAATTGTAGTTTTTTTGTGGCCATTTTGTCGAGGGGATGCATAGCTGTGGATCAGTGTTGAAATTTTGCCGAACTACACTTCCTGGCAAATACTATGGGGGTTCAAAGTTCAGCGTTCTGAATGAATAATATCAATAACTGTTATTATTCGGGATAATAAGCCACAAAAGGTAACGTTTTCGACAAATATTGAAACGCAGTTAGTTTCTCCACACTATTGTTACCATGTAGGAAGAATTAGATCTGAAATTAGTTTCAAAATGGTTACACTGTGGGGGAAATAAAATAGTACAGTCGATTACAGTAAATATCAGTATCTGTTATTATGCACGCCTGGTGATACTAAATCCAAATTGAACTCAGGCATTTGAAAGATACTATATGTATATATATATAAATGTGCGAATTGGCTATAATAAGGTAATTTATAAGCATCTATTCTATATTCTATAATAATATTTCAAATTGCATTGCAAGATTCCGGTTTAGCGTTAGAATGGAGTAAGTCGCATGTGACACAGCTGCTCACCCGTTATTTTTTTTTTCCGTTTTTTTTAAAACATATTTATAAACCATTAATGCGTTTAAAACTTGACGCATATATCAACTAGATTATTAACTAACTATATTGACCAAAATAATCGAGATGCCAAACCCAAGGAAAGACACAACGAGAACAAAACCAGTCGCAGATGATCCGCCTAAGGAAGCAGGATACGTGCGGCATACAGCAGGAAATATAGACTTGACAGTGGCCGCTTCAAGTTCAACCCCTTCAATTACCTCCGCGGACACCGAATATATCATCCGGAGAATGGAGGAAATGGAGAAGATAATAACTCAAAAAGTAGATGCTATTAAAGAATCTATTGAAGGCAAAATTGATGCGCTGAGAGCGGACGCCGACGCACAGATTAAACGCACCGAGGCTCTGGAAAAAGTAATGGAAGCCCACGAAAACAATTTCGCTCGCATCTACAATGAAGTAGAGGTTAACAACGTTAACCTAACTGCTGAGATGAAGGGAAACTACAAAGAAATCAATACGGAGCTCAGCGAAATAACGTTGGAGCTTAAGCGAATCAATGAAGAACAGAAAGCCAAAATATTCGAGATGGAATATCAAAAACGCAAGCTGAATATTCGTATTGTCGGTTTGGACGAATCAGTGAGATGTGCAAACCCTGAAGAGTTTGCCACAGAATTACAGAAAATCTTGGGAACAGAGATCCTTCCTAAAATACCAGAGGTGGAACAGTGCTTCAGATTGGGGACCCGCTCCATTGGCAATAACGCTAAGCCCAGAGTGATATTGGTTATCCTGCGCCAAGTCAGAATAAAAGAAATTATTATTCGTGAAACTCGCAGGATGAAAGGCAATCTGAAATACATGGATGTACCCAGGCACGTGCATACATAGGGGTGAAGGGGTGCCCGGGCACCTGCCTTTTTCATTTCTCATTAGAAAGTGCCCTTTTTATGCCACCCTCTTTTTTTTTTTTTTTTTTTTTTTTTTTTTTTACTGTTGCACATATATATATATATATACTGCCCTGCCCTTCCAAATGAAAGATGTCACGATAGAATCTAAATATTAGGTAAAGAAAGAGAGAGAAATGCCACCCCTCTCGTAAATAATAGGTCCTTCCAGCCTTACGCATAGGCATAGCACGTGGGTGTGTGATGATCAATGAGACATGTAAACCGCGCAGGGCCAGCAGTGCACTGAACAGGAAATTGATATCCAGCTGTTGTTGAGCTCACAGTGCCCTCACACTCGAGTCGAGACCTCTTTTTTTACAGTTACTATTTCAACTAAAACAAAGCAAGAGTACACATCAGGTAAGGTATTTGCCCAACAAAATAAAATGTCGGGTTTGCAGTGCACTGTATATTTTCGTGAAACACGTCGCCAGATCAGCCCTCCCCAGCCCCTCCCTCCCTGCTGCTAGTGCAGGAAAACACACAGCATACTCTCTCTCTCTCTCTCTCTCTCTCTCTCTCTCTCTCTCTCTCTCTCTCTCTCTCTCTCTCTCTCTCTCTCTCTCTCTCTCTCTCTCTCTCTCTCTCTCTCTCTCTCTCTCTCTCTCTCTCCCTCCCTCCAGCAGCTGTTGGTCTGGAGCGCATATTGTGTTATTAAAGGGACACTATGTAGTTTTGGTGACATCTATCGGTGAAACTGAATGTACCATGATAGACTTGTATTAACCCCAAAAATCGCGCTCGCGCGCTGCGCGCACTCGCATTACATTTAATAATTAATGCCCTTTTATGATTACGGGCACCTGCCTTTCTAAAGTCCTGTGCACGTCCCTGGATGTACCAATACACTGCTTTGAAGATTATTGTCGTGATGTAGTGGAACTGCGTGCCAAGTTCAAGACGGTGATGTCTCAACTATACCTGGAGAAATACAGACCCCTACTAATATACCCTGCAATACTTCGCATTGTCGATAAACAAGGAGCAAGGGTTCTCCTCAACTCGCCTGAAGATGCAGCCAAATTCTTGTCTGCACAACACGCAGAATAGTGTAAATGGCCTTTTAATCTCTGTTATGCAAGGTCACCATATAGTACAATCTTTAATAACCGAGGATTTGGGACAGAGAGACCTACGTGCTCAGAGTTTTTGAATGCTTTCCCCGACGGGTTTATATTATTGCGGACATATTGGATTCAAGATTGGAACACTCCAGAACATACTGGAACATTCAAACAATGTAAAAATGACATATTGGAATAATCTAGAACATCTAAGCATTCTTTGATATATGGAACATTCTGGAATATCAGCAATACGTGGTCATTCACTCTACCAGAAGCCCCTCGGGGGAATAATCAACAGCTATCTAGATGCAGAACCACAGAATCATCATAGCCGGCCGGCTGAAAGATCACTCTACACAACGATCATCGCCCACCCCGGTCAGGGGAAATGCTGCATATACGTATTTAAAAACAGTTTTTTACTAATGGGAAATAATTCCACTCTCCAATTTATACTTTAGATGTTTAAGCATAGCAATGCTCTTTTAAGATCTAAGTTAATGTTCTCTTCCTTTTACTTGTTTTTTTTTTTTTCATCCGCTCTCTCTGATTTATTGAGGCTCTCTCTTCAGTCCAATACCTTCATATTATTCATGGGTTACTATAAATTACACAAGTTCATATAAAATGTAAGTGATTAGGGCATGACAATTGAAGCTTATTTTTGGTCTTTATTTTTAGTTTTATCTCATTTAAATTTTAATTAATTAATTTTTTACAGGAAAGTGGCCAAGCCACAGTCGACATTCTACTTATGGTAGAATTTAGAGTGTTATATCCTATGGTATACATAGGAATGTTAAGGATAATTGGATCATTCTGGGATATCCGGTGGTGCAAGGGAGGGAGTCATACGCAAAGGTTGTGTTCATGGAACACAATCCTGTACGACTCTCGGTGGGAGGGAAGGGTAGGGGATTTTTATTTGTATATATGTATGTTTTTAAGCTCGGCTCTCAACGGGACCTCACTAGTGGGATGTATATCTATTATTGCCTCGCACTCTAGAAGCATTACCAAAAATTACAATGCAACATGTATAGACTATGGCTAGTTTGAATATAATGATATGGAACACCGGGGGAATAAATAACCAACTCAAACGCAAAAGCGTGCTCACACTGATGAAAAAAGAACATGTGGACATTGCTCTGCTAAGCGAAACGCACATTCTAGGGAAAGACATAGATAAATTAGCGGACAACATATACCATAATATCAGTCACTCTTCTATTGGTACGAGAACTCGGGGTGTAGCCATAGTCGTTAAACGTAAGTTGAATATTGTACTAAAGGGAGTATGGTCTGATGTAGAAGGTCGGATAACTATAGCTAAGATTGAACATAAGAACAGGAAAATAGCGTTGATAGCGGTATACGCCCCAAATTTGTACGAAGAAGATTTCTTCACTACACTAACCAATGCAATGTTAGACATTCCCGATTACTCATTTATAATAGGAGCGGATTTTAATGCCATCTGGAATCCAAGGATGGACAAATCTTACCTCGCCTTTTCCAGCGAACAAAAGAATTCATCGAAGGCATTAAAGGATTGGTCGAAGATTACAGGTGTAAATGACTTATGGCGGTTACTTAATCCCACGACCCGAAAGTACTCTTGTCGATCTGCGAGACATAATACACTATCCAGAATAGATTATGTCTTTGCATCACAGAGACTATTTGATAATTATGAAGTGGAAATGATACCCAACGCAATCAGATCACTGTTATTTACTCCTTAAAGGTACATTTGGTATACTATCCTCCCGAGCCCCAAGATGGCGATTTAACTCGTTGCTGCTTAATAACAAGGAATTCATTACACAACTCAAAGAAGCTCTAATAGTATTCCAACGGGAGAATGCAAACTCGGTGCAAGACCCCAGAATAATATGGATGTCGGTAAAGGGAATGATCAAAGATTTCACGGATAGCTTTTCCTCCAAAATGCGCAAGAATCAATGCACAAAACTGGCTGAGCTGGAAACGCTTTACTCAACGTTATTTAATTCTCTAAAATACAACAACTCAACTCGACTAGAAAATCAAGTTAACGTACTAAAAATAGAGATCAATGCCATATACAGACAACAATCGGAAATACAAATATGCAGCACAAGACAACAGCAGTACTCCCAAGGTTCCAAACCCAGCCACCTATTTGCCATGCGATTAAGAATTAATGCAACATTTGCAGATATAACTACCATTAGAGCACAACAAGTACTTGTAACAGATCCTGTAAAAATAAACGATACATTCAAAGTATTCTACTCCGACTTATATAAATCAGAAACAACCTTCGATCAAAACAAAATGGACACATTTCTTAATCAAATTATTCTCCCTAAACTTTCAGAGGATGACGCTAAACAGTTAGAAACACCGATCACACTAGAGGAACTCAAGAAGGCCATAACCGCAATGAAAAGTGGTAAGGCTCCTG
This sequence comes from Notolepis coatsorum, assembly GCF_963971535.1. Lineage (NCBI taxonomy): Eukaryota > Metazoa > Chordata > Actinopteri > Aulopiformes > Paralepididae > Notolepis > Notolepis coatsorum. The sequence continues at coordinate 1,012,260 of NW_028174886.1, read as the reverse complement.
GAAGAGACGGTTTCCCATCAGAAATGTACCTTTCTTGTTGGGACATAATTGGCCCCTTATTACTAAATATGATCTTATACTCAGTCAAGGAGGGGAACTTCCATAAGAATGACAATATTGCACTCATAACAGTCCTCCTTAAAAAAGACAAAGACCCCAACGAGTGCGGTAGTTATAGACCTTTAAGCCTCCTCGGAACAGATATCAAACTGTACTCTAAGGTATTAGCCATCAGATTACAAAAGCATATGACGTCTTTAGTTCGCCCGGACCAAACTGGCTTCATAGGAGGCCGCCTGATCACTGAGAACATAAGACGAATACTGCACGTACTTGATGCCGACAAGGAGGACACCATACCTAAGGCGATGCTGTCCCTGGATGCTATGAAGGCCTTTGACAGGCTGGAATGGTCGTATCTGTGGGCAGTGCTAGAAAGGATGGGGTTAGGAAAAGGATTCATCGATATGATTAAAGTATTATACAAAGACCCATCGGCCATGATTACAACAGGCACAATCATCTCCAAAATATTTCCGGTATCACGCTCTGCCAGACAGGGTTGTCCTCTTAGTCCCGGACTGTTCAATCTATCATTAGAGCCTTTAGCACAATATATAAGACAATCCCAATCCATAGAACCAATCGTAATCAAGGGCACACAACAAAAAATTAGTTTATATGCGGACGATGTAATATTGTTCATGCAAAACCCCAACACCACATTGCCTCATCTGCTCAAGTTGATTGAGGACTTTGGTGATTTATCGGGATTTAAGATAAATTGGCCGAAGTCGGCTTTCCTTCCACTTAACACCCCTGCAAAAAAAGATACAACCCTCCCAGGACAGATACCGATGGTAAAACATTTCAGATGCTTGGGAGTGGAAATATTCCCTACCATAAGACAAACGGTGAAGCACAACTACACAAAAATCCAAAACAAAATCAAAGACGACCTTGATAGATGGGCAAAACTTAAAAACACAGTACAAGCACGGATATCAATAGTTAAGATGGATGTACTACCTAAAATCAACTTCTTCTGTTCAATGCTACCGTTACCCCCTCCAGAGGGTTACTGGAAAAGATTACACTCCTCCACATACAAATTTATTTGGAATAACAAACCACCACGTATAAAAAGATCCACCGCACAGAGAAATAAAGCAGATGGTGGCATGGCATTTCCAGATTTTTTCCTATATTTTAAGGCGTACACATTAAGTCCATTGACAACATGGTTTGACTCCCAAGCATTAGCATCCTGGAGAAAAATAGAAGAAAACATAGTAGCCCCACATAGACTGAAGGACATAGCATACACTAAACTACCAATCAAGCACTGTGAACGAAAATTTGGCCCCATAATTACTCATGCGATCCGGATATGGCGTGAATCACAAAAAAAAGAATCCTAACCCACAAAAATGGCACAATCATACTCCCTTATTCAATAACAATGCACTCTTAATTGGAAAACGACCTATAAGATTCCCTATATGGGAAGAGCAAGGCATACACTCATTAGGGGATGTTTTTAACAAACAGGGTTTTTGTAGTGATAAAGAAATACGCAAAAAATGTAATCTCACCAAGTCCACATGGCTTTTTCACAAACAGTTAGAGCTATGTTTGAAGTCTCACGGTGTTCCATTAGACAGACCAATTGAACACCACAGATACCACAAATTCTTCTACGCAAGAGAGACATCGAGAGGTTTTGTTTCAGAATTTTATCATCAATTACTAACGTCCTCGTATAAAACCCTCCAACTTGACTCTGTCTGGAGGAGGGATATACCAGACCTGGAAAATGACTTTGATTGGCAAGGAGCCTGGGCAAATGTCCGACTTACATCAAGGAACCCGGATCATCAACAAATCAATCTTAACTATATTCACAGGACATACTTGACTCCTATAAGACTGTGCCGAATGGGGCTTAAACAAGATTCCAAATGCACCCAATGTACAAATGGGGACGAAGGGACATTTATGCACATGTATTGGGACTGCTCACCAGTTAAGGCATTCTGGAAAGATGTGACCCAACAAATATCAAAACTCGTATCTTGGAATATACCTGTACACCCCTCGGTATTACTATTGAATGATGTTTTTGAGTTTGCAGTGAATCCACAGCTAAAGAGATTGGTTTTATCGGGTATCACAGTAGCCAAAAAGCTGATCGCATCACGCTGGTTTCAACCGGAAAAAATGTGCCGTAAAGTTTGGTTTCTTACATATCTCGATGTAATTTACCATGAAATATCTACAGCAAGAATTCTGGGTCTCAATGAATCCAAAATGTCAATGTGGTTAGAAGTGGTGGAGAGAATAAAAGCTAGCTTATAATGGTAGTGTCTGGTTAGGTGCGAGGGATAGTGGAGGTACATCTCAAGGTGGGGTCCGGGAGGGGGGGGTTTGAGCTGAGCATATGTGTGTAGGTTTTTTTAGATAACAGGTATTAGGGGTATATCTTATATAAGACAACTAAATAAAATGTGAACTCATTGGATGTGCCCTGACAATTAATGCTTGTATATCTTATCGTGTGTTGTCATGTTTGTTTATATGTTTGTTTAAAAAATTATAAAAAAATAAAATACAAAAAAAAAATTGCATTGGTCCGGATGGGAGAATTCAGTACTGTATCTACAGAACCTTCGGTTTTATCATCTTCCCTTTATTAATTTCCTTAGATTTTTTTTACACATGATCTCAAGAGGGTACTGAACAACATCAGTGGCAGTTTTTTAAGTTTGGTCATTATTATCATGGTGTTATTCACTGTCAAAGATGCAAAGAAAAATCATAATTCATATTCTCCTTTGTTTCATTACAATTTAAGCAAGCCTAGTAATAGACACAATATTTCTGACACTGTGAATACATTCCCTGAGGTCCATAGATGTACCTAGATACCAAGAATATGCAAATAGCCCTTGTAGAAGTGGAGCAATATTCCATTTACCTAGTTATATATTTTATGCGGATTTTCACATCGTGTGGAACAGGGGTGGATTTAGGATTGTAGGAGATCCGGGGCTTAGCCCAGATAGGTGCCCGCGAGAGCGGGCAGGACATTTTTTTTACTCTGACACCACAACCTTTAACTACTCGGTCAAGCCAAATGCTTATAACGCATGCATCGACGAGGGTCGGGTTCATGTTCAATGCTGGATTACGTTGGCACCTTGATCGACATCAGTACTTGGAATGGCGATCAGATAATTGGAATATTCTTTTCGGGACAGATCCTGGTCAAGGTAAGGACTATATGGTATCAATATTGCGTTGATCCAAAAATTCCTTCATGCTGATCGGGGCGCGCGTGTGTGTGTGTGGCGTGTTCCGTTGGTTGCGATCAAAGCATCCATGATGAAACATAATACCGATAATCTAAATTTGATTTGAGAACAGTAGCTCGTCCAGGGAAGAAACGATAACGCGTTTACTAGAATACACGTTGCCGGCCATTACGAAGCATTTTGGAAATGACACCAGACCACCCTGAAACTATACTCATATTCACAACGGTATAAAACGGAAATCTATGGATGGAAAAAATTTCTGTTTTTTGCATCTTGACCGGAAGAAACTCAATGACAATTTACTATATTATTCGATCCATAGCTATAATATATAATATAGCTTTAGGCCTGCAAACACAGCCACGTATCCCCATGTTAAAAGGCGCTGACCTTTCAACAGTAACCCTAAACAGCGCCATCTGGCGCTGAAAGTGTTAATAGGCGTCTTTGTTTACGGTTTGATTATCACTGATACAAAGTAAAATAGTGCAGTGCAATAAAATAGTTAGTAAAATAGAATATAATGCAATAGTGCATTGCAATAAAATAGTTATCATCGTATTTTTTCGGGAGGCCGGTAAGGAGTGCATTACCGTAGTCAAGTCGGCTTGAGATAAAGGCATGGATCTGGTTTTCAGCGTCCTTTTGATTTATAAATGGCCGTACTTTAGCTATTGTCGTAAATTAATTGAATAAAAAATGTACGGTACAGTAAGGTTAGGGTTTTAAGGAGACATATGGTCACAGCTTTAAAGAGGAAGGACGCTCAAGTCAAAGCAAACAGCAAGGAATGCACTTTGGTTGAGGGGTAGATTACTGTTTCCTCACCCCCCACTCGGCGAGGTCAGTAACGCCATAAAAACCTACCCCTCCGACACCAAGAAGGAGGGGTTGGTGTAATTTTAGGGTAAAAACAGACTAAACCATGGTTATTCTCCTCCGGTGACAGTTAAGTCTTCTGCCAGGAAGACAGATAAGATGTTTACTCAGTCACACACCACAGAAAAACGGTGACTCAGTAAAACCAAAAGACAGTTGCCTACTCAAGAGAAGGCCAGGAGGAAATAACTTAGCAGCTGGTCTAAAACAGTTAATGACTTACAAATGCAGAAAGTTAAGACTCTAAAATAAGCAAGTTATTAAGCAACAGATAACTATAGGAGACAAATTAAGAAAAAAGCAAGCACTATGATACTAAGAAATAGACGGATTGACCACTGAGAAGTGGAATAACCAGACTCACTGCTAAAAGAAAAGCAACACATAGGTTTCTCTCCAGGTGGAGACTAAGAGAGGGAAATTGGATCAAATGCTGAAATACCCACTAAAGAACATTAATAAAATAGGAGAAACATATCATTGTCAAAGAAATAAGATTCTAGTTAATTTAGGACTAATAGTTAAGACCATTACCAGCGGGAGACCAAGTTAAACAAACTAGGGTTTAGAACTTAAACTAAGACAAAGTAAGATTAAAACAACTATTACCTTTTCTCCTGATACATTAATTAACTATGGAGTGTATGCAACAAACATTGTACAACATGTTTCCACTAAACACTGTGACCTCAATTGTCTAATTCTGAATTATACTATATCATGTTATAGGATATTATCTAGTCTAACACAGTCTCTGGAAGGTAATAGTAAAAAGCCTGTAGTAAAGTAGAGTGAATATTTTATTGTTCATTTAGTAAGAAAATGCTAATACTATGAATTGAAAAGTGGGGACCCTGATGTAAACTTTCCAACACAGGTCTTGCAGATCTAAACTACCTTTGACAGAGTTGTGTGTATTATACTATGCTATACTCATTCTGCAAAACTGTTAGCAAAGTATTCAGTTATCAAAGAATAAACTGTTTAGTCCGTTTTCATTAAAAGGAAGAAAACGTTTGAAATAAGTCATGTCATTTCCTTATTTGGTTAGAGACTGCAGTTCTTTCATGGCAAGCCAATGAAAATAGGGATCGGAATCTCTGGTCTGTGACATCACAGGGCAAGGATTCGACCACTGGGGGAGGGGTTTTGAGTCCTATATATCTACCACAGGTTCGAGACATGAGAGACACACCCACGGAGACCAGCAGCAGACGACTTCAAGCCACGGGGAAAACCACCTTGAGACGACCCTCAATCATCTACGCTGAAGACGTGCTGCCGATGCTGTTATAGAATAGAAAAGTTAACGAGAACTTTAAGCTGTTTTTGGATCTTCCAATAAACGACAGCCGACTGTCATTGTACCTTAGCGCCTGGCTCCGACTCCATCTCATTTTATAAGACAATTGAACTAAAAACGTGTGAGTACAACTGCAAAGATACTATAAAGAGATCCACTATACGATCCTAAAACTTGAGAAGATAGAGTCATTTAGAAATACACGTCACTATGTTTCTAAGTTGGAAGAATTGTGTTTTTGTCAACTTGTTGATTGTGATTTAAAGCTTAGGTCTGAGTCTACCATAACACCAAGACTTAACTCACTCAAATACAGTTAGCAGCTGGATAGACTACAGATGGAAATTAGCTTCTGCTAAATCTTGTGCAAACATATTTTCATGTAACAATGATTCATTGTCAAAAACTATTTAAAATATATATATAGAGTAGAGTAGATTCGGGGCTTTTCAGAAAACATTCGGGGCTTGAGCCCAAGTAGCCACCCCCTAGCCCCGCCCCTGGTGTGGAACAGGTTAATGAATTGAAAACATGCAGCATTGCCTTTCCTCCCGGCATGCAGCAACGACATGAATCAGGCAAATGCGCATAGCAACATTGACTGAGTGGAATCCCTTTCTATTCACATAACTGCATTTGTGATGATGCTTTGACAGCTACAGTAACAGTCTATTGCTCGATCCATCTCCAATATCACGATGGGCCGTGCCGGTGGCAAAGACCCGAGGGTGGAGAGGACTTGAATGAATTCCATCATCATATTTATATGTTGTGTCTGTCCACTATGTTTGTTACTTTGTTATTTCCCCCCCCCCTATCTATGTAAAGCGACCGTGGGTCTCTTGAAAGGCGCTATATAAAATGAAGCTATTATTATTATTGTTATTATTATCACGTCTGTGCGGTAGCTCACAAATAGAGTTAGTCTCAGTGAAGTTTCAACGGAGGTAATCTTTTCTAACCTCGTTGTGACCAATCTTATTTGGAAACATGACACAAAATAATAGTATTTCGCTTTTTATTTTAAACAATATATAATCGTGTTTGGAGGTGGCTGTTCTGCGTCTGCCCCCCCCCCCCGTGCCAAACAAGCAGGACAACCTCTTGTTCGCGCGTGAGCACGTTATAATTACACTGTCGCTATCTTACAATGAACTATAATGAATTACGGGTCATACAGAAGTTGAACACGCCAGTGTTGAAACTAATGCACGGAAGCTTATTTCCACATTGCAGAGTGCAGTCTTCATATTCTACCACCGGGCGCCAGGTACGCACGGCCGGAGCTGTGCGCAAGCACACGTTCAAATTGATAAGTCCCACACTTTGCTTAGAAACAATCGTACGCACGGGTTACGCACATATCTGTGCGTACGCAATGTTGATAAATGAGGGAGCCAGGCCAGTGTCTCCAGGTCTTCCTTGTGAGCCAGGCCAGTGTCTCCAGGTCTTCCTTGTGAGCCAGGCCAGTGTCTCCAGGTTTTCATTGTGAGCCAGGCCAGTGTCTCCAGGTCTTCCTTGTGAGCCAGGCCAGTGTCTCCAGGTCTTCCCTGTGAGCAGCCAGGCCAGTGTCTCCAGGTCTTCCCTGTGAGCAGCCAGGCCAGTGTCTCCAGGTCTTCCTTGTGAGCCAGGCCAGTTGTCTCCAGGTCTTCCCTGTGAGCAGCCAGGCCAGTGTCTCCAGGTCTTCCCTGTGAGCAGCCAGGCCAGTGTCTCCAGGTCTTCCTTGTGAGCCAGGCCAGTTGTCTCCAGGTCTTCCTGGGCGACAGTGGCTCGAGAGGTAGAGCAGTCGTCTGGCAAGCCGGAGGTTCCCGGTTCGATTCCCGCTCCTCACAGGCAGCGTGTCGATGTGTCCTTGAGCAAGACACTTAACCCCTAATTGCTCCCGATGAGCAGGTTGGCACCTTGCATGGTTGCCTCTGCTGTCGGTGTGTGAATGTGTGAGTGAATGTGTGAGTGAATCGGTAAAATGTGAGTAACAAATTGTAAAGCGCTTTGGATAAAAGCGCTATATAAAAAAGCAGCCATTTACCATTTACCTTGTGAGCCAGGCCAGTGTCTCCAGGTCTTCCTTGTGAGCCAGGCCAGTTGTCTCCAGGTCTTCCTTGTGAGCCAGGCCAGTGTCTCGAGGTCTTCCTTGTGAGCCAGACCCGTGTCTCCAGGTCTTCCCTGTGAGCAGCCAGACCAGTGTCTCGAGGTCTTCCTTGTGAACCAGGCCAGTGTCTCCAGGTCTTCGCCGGGCAGGTGGTAACGAGAGTTTACGATCTGACAGCTTCTCCAAGTCTGGGGCGGGGTTATATACCATGATGTATCAGCTGCCTCGCTGACACCACACCTGCACCTACTTGACCACAATGAGAGCGGGAGAAGGGGAAAGAGAGACGGAGAGAGCAAGGAGCACATACAGGCAGGAACCCTGACATACGCATGTCCTCTAGCGGCCTGAGAGTAGTCTGCAATTGAGGAATCTTCAAATAATAATAATTATAATACATTTAGATGAATCCCAAACTATTCTAAGGCGTAATCATATAGTATGATGCAGTTTGTTGTAAGATTCCGTGTGACATTCTCTGAATATTGGTTGCTAATGCTATAGTTTGGCTGGTTATGTGACGCTGTAGTTATTTGATACATGTGCCCTTTTTCAGATGTGAGCACCTGCCCCTCTAAATGTCTCCGCACGGCCCTGATTCCATGGTGGACGCAATAATGCACTGAGGCAATTACAAATAGGAATAAGGCTTATAAAATATTGAGGAAAACACATACATTTCAGAATGTAATCGAATATAAAAGAAAGCAGGCAATAGTTAGGAATGTAGTAAAGAAAGTGAAAAGAGAATGCTGGAGGAGGTTCTGTGAGTCAATAGGCAGGACTACAAGTCAAGTCAAGTCAAGAGTTTTATTTGTCACGGCATACGAGTATACTATGAAATGCGGGTGGTCTTGCCTGCAACGATGTGCAACATATAATAGAATCCAATACAAAAAAAAACTACGCCGCTAGACCAAGTGTGGGGCACGATTAAAAAGATGTCTGGTAATAGGAAGGGATGTGGATATCCGATAATGAAAGATGGAGAAAATGTAATAGTTGAAAGTAAGGATAAAGCAGAGTTATTAGCAAATAATTGTGTTAATGTACATAGTAATGCAAATTTAAGTGATGAGGAAAAGATACAGAGAGAGAGTACAATTGGGGGAAATAAAGAGGCAATGCAGGATGAGAATGAGTATGGAAGTGTAATAAATGTGATGTTTACAATAACAGAACTAAATAGGGCATTAAGGAAAGCTGAGGAAACAACGCCAGGGAAATATCAAATAAGCTATTGTAATCTCCATATTGTATGTTAGACAACTTAAGTGATATGAGCAAATCAATATTATTAAAATGTTATAATAAGGTATGGGAGGAGGGATATTTGCCTACCCAGTGGAAAGAGTCAATTATTGTTCCCATACGGTAAGCCAGGAAAGGATCCAAGTTTAGCAAGAAGCTACAGACTGATGGAAGCATAATAAGTCTAGTTTTATTTTCTATTATGATAAATGAAGTGTTTAGTAACATAGAGTACAAGTTTCAAGTTTGTTTATTATTTGTCAGAACAAAATACAGAATACTTTATAATGAAATGCTTGTTTCTGTATGAGCCTCTGAGTGTGTGCTACATACAGTACAAAGAAAGTAAGTACAAACAATTAAGAAATAAAAAGTAGGTAAAGTCAAATGTACATATACAATATAGTATACAATACAGTGTAAAATGAGTAACAGTGAAGTAGAAGGCAGAGGTACAAAACTTGGGTTAGGGTGCAAATGAGGTATGAATGTGGTGCAAATCTCTTTAATAATAGATAAATATAAAGTGTGTTAAAGTGTCTAAAATGAATAAAGTGAGTGGTAAGGTGAGTGTTTGTTTAAAATGAGTGTGTACATGTGGATGTGTGTGTAGATGATGGGTTGTTACATAGTGTCATTGTCATTGAGCATCCTGATGGCCTGCATGGGATAAAAGCTCCTTCTGAGTCTCTCTGTACTGGCCATGAGGCTCTGGTAGCACTTGCCTGACTGCAGCAGTTCAAAGAGGCAGTTGTTTGGGTGACAAGAGTCTTTAATTATTCTCTTAGCCTTGGCCCTGCAACGCTTGTTATAAACGTCCTGGAGAGTGGGAAGCCCACCTCCAATTGTGCGCTCGGCTGAATGGGTCACTCTCTGTAGTCTACTGCGGTCTTGTGCGATGCTATTCCCAAACCAGGAGGTGATGTTACCAGTCAGGATGCTCTCTATTGTGCACGAGTAGAAGTTTGTGAGGATCTTCTGAGTCATTTTGAACTTCCCTAGGCGGCGTAGGTGCCTAAGGAAGTAGAGGCGTTGCCGTGCCTTCTTCAATACACTGTCAATGTGTGTGGTCCATGTCAAGTACTCGGATATGTGGACTCCCAGGTACTTAAAACTGCTCACTCTCTCGACCCGTGCCCCGTCGATGCTGAGGGGGCTGTAGTCCCTGGCCCCCCGACCTCCTAAAGTCCACAATCATCTCTTTTGTTTTTCTGACGTTCAGGGAGTGAGCACTATTGGTGTTGCATTATTTGCAGATGATGGGATTATGTGGAAAAGGGGAAATAATATAGATTATATAGTTACAAAACTACAAGAAGCAGTAAAGAAAGTAGAAAAATGGACACAGGAGTGGGGTTTTAGATTTTCAGTAGCAAAAACAAAGGTGACGTTTTTTACTAGAAGGACGGTTCCAGATCAAGTTAATCTTAAATTATATGGGGAAAGTTTTTCCATCCCAGGAAAAGTATTCAACAGGATTATACTGGACAGGATGAAGGACGCCGTCGACCCACAGCTACGAGACCACCAGGCGGGCTTCCGCAAAAACAAATCCTGCACAGACCAGATTGCAACACTGCAGATAATACTGGAGCAGTCATTAGAGTGGAATTCACCCCTATTCATTAATTTCATTGACTACGAAAAGGCTTTCGACAGCGTGAATAGAGAGACCCTCTGGAAGCTACTCAGACACTATGGAGTGCCAGAGAAGTACAGAAATATCATCAGGAACTCCTATGAGGGGATGACCTGCAGGGTAATTCATGGCGGTCAACCCACCGACGCCTTCCAGATACAAACTGGAGTGAGACAGGGCTGTTTGTTGTCACCATTTCTGTTCCTGCTGGCAATAGACTGGGTCATGAAGCAATCCACGGCAGAGAAACAAAATGGCATACAATGGACATTATGGACGCAGTTAGAAGACCTCGACTTTGCAGATGACCTGGCCCTTCTCTCTCACACCCAGCAGCAGATGCAGGAAAAGACCAGTACCATCGCTGACAACTCTACTCGGCTTGGGCTTAACATCCACAGAGGGAAGAGCAAGGTCATGAGAATCAATGCTGACAACACATCACCCATCATTCTGGAAGGAGAAGCGTTGGAAGAGGTAGACAACTTCACCTACCTGGGCAGCATGGTTAACAAGCAAGGTGGAACAGATGCTGATGTGAGAGCCAGGATTGGCAAGGCCAGAGGAGCCTTTCTCCAACTAAAAAACATCTGGAGCTCAAGAGACATTTCCATCACAACCAAGATCAGGATATTTAACACCAACGTGAAGTCAGTCCTACTCTATGGCGCTGAGACCTGGAGGACCACTGTCATAACAACCAATAAACTACACGTTTTCCTAAACACCTGTCTGCGCCGAATCCTCCAGATTCGCTGGCCTAACACCATCAGCAACAAAGACCTGTGGCAACGAACACAACAACAGCCAGCAGAGAAAGAGATTCTCCAACGGCGTTGGAGATGGATTGGCCATACACTCCGTAAACCATCCCTGAGCATCACAAGACAATCTCTCAGGTGGAACCCCCAAGGGAAAAGAAAGAGAGGCCGACCACGAAACACCTGGCGCCGAGACTTGGAAGATGATGCCAAGAAGATGGGACACACCTGGGGCCAGCTTGAGAGGTTGGCTCAGGATCGGGATGCTTGGATAACCCTTGTTGACGGCCTATGCCCCAAATGGGGTAAAAGGCATAAGTTAGAGAGAGTAGAGTGTTTTAAATATCTAGGGATTTGGTTTGATACAATTATTACATGGGCAACCCATATTGGGAAAGTTGTTGTCAAATGTAAAAAGAAATACTGAATATTGTAAGATGCCTGAGGGGTAGGGAGTGGGGAGCATGTAGGACTTCTTTGAAGGCTGTATATATAGGATTCATATTCATTAGGTCTTCTATAGACTATGGCTGCATCATATATCAATCTGCATCAAAAACAATGTTAAAAAAGCTAGATACAATTCAATATCAGGCCTTAAGTCTGTGCTGAGGTGCGGTCAGAACAATGTCCGCATTGCAAGTGGAAGTAAATTAAGCACCTTTGGAGATCAGAAGGAGTCAAATAGCGTTAACGTACTGGGAAAACCTAAAGGGCCATGAGGGGAGTCACCCCACTCAAAAAGTATTACTCACATGTCAAGAAAAAGAAAAGAAACAGTTCAAGAGCTTCGGGTGGACAATAGGAAATGCAAGTAGTGAGATAGGGATAGGGGAGATGGTGATAAACCCGACGGTACCATTGTCTGTTGTTCCACCATGGTTGTCTGAGGAGGTGGAGGTGGATTTACATTTACTGGAAAGAAGGAGGAAGAGAGGTGAGGAAATGTTAGATAAATACAAAGTCAATAGTTATATAGAAGGGAAGTATGGAGAACATCTTAAAGTATACACCGACGCCTCAAAAAACAACCAGTAACAGAGTGGGGGTTGCATTTATAAGCCCATAAATAAATATCATGGTAAAGAAGAGAGTGAGTAATAAATTGTCAGTGTATACGGGAGAGTTGATGGCTATTTTGCTAGCAATCAATTGGGTGGAAACAATCAGGCCAAACAAGGTGTTAATAGGGTCAGATTCAAGCAGTGCATTAATTAGTATAAAACATACACAGTCAGAAACAAGACAGGACATTACTTTTGAAATAGCACAGGCAATTTTTAAGGCGAGGAGAACAACAGAAGGGAACAGGTGACAATGACAAGGTTGAAGTTTGGACACTGGACTAGCAAGGGGACTGGCTCGCATTGGGAAGCATGGAAATGGACTGTGTGAATGTGGGGCAGAAGAAATGACTGTACATTGGATTATCGACGAAACCTACTTGGTCCCAAGAAGAGGGTCTCGTGTATTATTGGGTTAGGACATTTACTGTACATTGGAGGGGGTTGGGTTAGGACATTTACAGGGGCCAGTATTAAACAACCCAAGGCTGTGGCTAAGGAGTCAACATCAGGGAGACCAAAATCTACACCCCGCCCCTAGATGTGCACTCGTGCACAGTGCACACGCACACACACACACACACACACACACACACACACACACACACACACACACACACACACACACACACACACACACACACACACACACACACACACACACACACACACACACACACACATACCATTACTTCCTGTCATTGGCATACATTCTTTTTTTTTTACTAACATCTTAGTGCCTCATTAGCCTAGGGATTAAGGATACATGAAGTATTAACTACACCATAATAATATTGAGGTTTTGATCCATAGAAAGGTCTGTGCTACACAATTTCAGTTAGATTAGATTTATTGTCCTTTAATTTTGCACTCATGACATTAGTTGCTTGCCGTTTAATCAACATCGAAAGACCCCCCACTTCCTCCCAGACACCCATTCCAAGAGCCTGTTCGCTTTCCAGGTCTCTCTCTCTCTATCTGTCTGTGTGTCTCTCTCTCTCTCTGTCTGTGTGTGTGTCTCTCTCTGCACGTGTCGGAGGAAGCGTGCAGATACTTCAGGGTTCTCTTGTACCGACCAGTAGGTGTCAGGAATGGAGGTAGGTGAATTCCAATGGGTGAAGGCAATCACAGAGATGGAGAGTGTTTACTCTTGAACAGGTTCGACTTTAATAGTAAGAACACAGAGTAAATTCTAAGAGAGACAAATGCTAAATAGCATAGGCAGGAATAAGGTAAATAGGAGCTTATTGGAGGTCCAGAGTTGAACCGTCCGCGTTATCCCCGAACGCAATTAGTGAAGACCTGACAATGAACAAGCAGAAGACAGGTAGGTTACATAGACACCAAATACCAACATTCCACACACCCCCCGTGACAGCCAATCAGGAACCACCCCTAAGTGACAGCACTAATTGACAGGGAAAGGACAGGTGACAAGCCCAGTGACATATGCCAGGAATGTGGGTGGTCACCGACCTCAGTCGGTGTCCAGAACGTAACAGTACCCTCCCCCGACGAACGGCACCAGACGTTCACCTAGGGGCCTCGGGATTCAGCCGCCGGAAATCAACGATCAGGCTGGGATCTAAAATATCCCTTTGAGGCACCCAAGAACGCTCTTCTATCCCGTACCCCTCCCAATCCACCAAGAACTGAAACCCCCTACCCCTCCGTCTACAACCCAGTATCCTCCGCACCGTGTAAATGGGTTGACCGCCAATAAACCGGGGCGGAGGAACCACAGGCAGTGGCGGGGCCAAGGGCGATGAGAGGAATGGCTTCAACAGGGACACATGAAACGTCGGATGGACCCTCATAGAGCTCGGAAGTCGTAACTTGTAAGCCACTGGATTAACCCGATGAATCACTTTAAATGGTCCTATAAAGCGAGGAGCCAGCTTCTTGGATTCCACCCGGAGAGGGAGATCCCGGGTGGAAAGCCAAACCAGCTGCCCTGGACGGTAAACTGGAGCCGGACGACGCTTACGGTTAGCTTGCCATTGGGTACTAACCGAAACCTTCTGTAGCGCCTTCCGAACCTGTTTCCACGTCCTGCGACAGCGAGCCACATGTGCCTGGGCCGAGGGCACCTCCGCCTCCTGCTCCTGCTCGGGAAACAGAGGAGGTTGAAAACCATACTGGCACTGAAAGGGAGTGTTACATTCAAGCCTAACATATGGCTCGTCAAGGCCTTGAATGCGACGTGGTGGACACAGGACACTGGACAAAAGTGTATCAAAAATAACTATTTATTTACAACTAACTAAATGGACAGAAATAGTGGGAGCTGGGTGTTCCAGACTCCAAAGTTAAATAACAAAACTAATAGCAAAAAGAAGAACAAGCCGAATGTACAACAACAATAATGAGAGCAGGTGAGACGCTGGAGAGCTGTGACATCTCCTGTGAAGTGGGGGAGACTTGACTGCTGCCTGCACTCTGCATTTGTAGGGCGTGGTGCCTCATCACCACACCTGTGATGAATTAGAAAGCGGCCATTTTAAACACAAGAACAACAGGAAGAAACAGTGTGTCAATTAAACCACCAATTAGTGACAGCACACTTAACCACAATGTGAATATGCACCACAGACAGTAAGTATCCCTCCACCATGTGAAAGTAATACGTAACACCCCCACACCGAAGATTTATGTTCTTCTCCCAACCATAGCCCAAAGAAACCACCACCAAGAGAACGAACATAAATAAATAAGGGGATACTTACCAACCTTACCCAAAAAAAAATGCAACCACACACTCAAACATGTGTAGTGCCCGTACTGTGTTGAGTGTGAGCCCCGGTCAAGAGTCACACTCAACTGTACACCATAAAAAACTGTGACCCACAAAGCGAGCCACTACCACAAAGTGATAACGGGTCGGCCCCTGTCGAACACGACCCTCAACTCCGTCGAATGCTCCCTATTGAGGAACACTTGACACCGTTGTTTAGCAACCCCGTCCTGATACCCGCCCAAGCGAGACCTCACCAAAATGTACCCAGCCGGGCCTGGATGGAGCGGAGCTAGTGGAAACATCTGGGCAACTAAACCCCACTCAGCCCCTACTGAGGTGCAAGGCCTAGAAGATAATCCACCCACCAACACATCACCACCAAACAAAAAACTCATAACAGGTCCCTCCGCCGATACAGACCTGACAAACAGAGACAACAAACTGGAGTCAGCATGAGACAGCAGCTCACTGCGCTCAGGACAGAAAACAGTTAAACAAAATACAGGCTCCACATCAACAGGCCGCTCCACCGACACCGACCTGTCAAAAGGAGACAGCAAACAGGAATCACACACTTAAGAAAAAACAACCTCATCGCGCTCAGGACAACCAACAGGAAAACTAAAGTCAGCACACTCCCCTGGTACCATCACAGCGCCCGTCTCCTCCCCACCTGGCACTGTCAGTACAGGAGACTGTACTGAGGGCTGTACCCCCGATAGCTGTACAGGAGACTGTGAGTCACGAACAGCCAGAGCAGGATGTACCGCCTCAGGCACGTCCTCACCATCCCTGGAACAGAGCAACATCACTTCAGGCACAAAAATATCTGGAGTACCACCAAAAACGGCGCCACAAAAAACAGCATGGTCAGGAACCAAAACGGTGGCACAAAAATTAGCACCGTCATGAGCAACAATGACAGAAGAAACTGCACCGTCATGAGCCAAAACAGTGTCACAAAAAATAGGACTGTCATGAGCAACAATGGTGTCACAGACAGCAACAGTGTCATGAGACAAAAAGGTGCCCGATTTGCTTCTACTGTCACAAGCCAAAATGGTGGCATGGTTACATTGTCATGACACAAAATGGTGGCACACATATCAACTTCGTCACGATCAAAATGGTTGCCACACATTAGACAAGGTTGTGAAGACTGCTCCTGCTGTACAGGACACAGGTAACTAGGTTGACAAGCATACCTAGCATACCCAGTGCCTGGCAGAGAGTCAGTGTGGTCACGTGAAACAATATCAGAACCAATAACTGACATACTGGGATCATCACTCCTGACAAGTGAGACATCATGAACGTACATACTGTAGGATGGCTGGCAGCCCAATTCTGGCCTCGTAGCCTCTTTAACCAGAGCGGTGCCACATGAAACATCAGAAACACCAACAGAAATGGCGCCACTTGAATTAGCAACATCCCACACAGCATCATTCTCACTCTCATCCTCCTCATTCTCCTCCTCCAATTCGTCTGTGGCCTCAGCCACTGTAAAGGCTGGGAAGCCCACGAGATACTGCTCCGCCACTTGAGTATCTGGCACGCATGTCACCTCCGGTTTCACCAGTACCTTACCTCCAGCCAAGTCATTGCCCAAGAGCAACGTTACCCCCTGCATAGGGAGTTTGCCAGCCGCCACTCCGATCACCACTGGTCCTGCCACTAGGGCACAATCAAGAAAGACATTATGCAGCGGCACATTCATTGTGTGCATTCCAAAAGCCTCAATAACAACCCCTGCACCCAACTCAGAGTGGTGCGTAAAGGGCAGGACACTACTTTGCACAAAAGATTGGGATGCGCCAGTATCACGGAGAATAGTCACAGGCACCTTAGGACCTCCCTCTGTCAGAGAAACAAACCCTTTACTCCTGAAAGGTGTGTAAAGGTCATCCACTCCTTTGCCATCTAGTGGAGACAGAACAACAGGGTTACGTACAGGTGTACTTATCAACATCACTGGTCTGGGTGGGTTAGACGGGCGCTTTTCTGGGTGCAAACGATAACAATTTGCCATCACATGTCCTGCACTCCCACAATCCTGGCACTTCCGGGCATCATCGCTTCCCCATGCCCCATTAAACTTACCACTACCCCCAGCACTGGACCCTGTAGGCCTATTAGGAGTCCATTTTGGCCTCCCCTCATCATGCACAGGATAATGCTGTCTCTCAAAAGACGTCCTGTGGGTCAAAACATACTCATCAGCCAGGACCGCTGCTGCTGAACAGGTCCTGACTTTCCTCTCATTTAAGTACATAGCAATATCCTCAGATACGCCATACACCTTGAATTCCTCTAATAAGATTAGGTCCCTAATCTCCTCCACTGTGGTGACCTTTTCCGCTGCACACCACCGGTCAAAAAGCAACCGATTTTCCCTCACAAACTCCACAAAAGACTGAGAGTTTTGTTTCCTCAAATCGCGAAACTTCTGGCGGTAAGCCTCAGGGACCAATTCATAGGCTTTAAGGATAGCCTGTTTCACCAAAGCATAATCCTTATTATCAGGATACATCGACGCATACACGATCTGTGCCTTACCGCGCAAAGCACTCTGCATGAGGATAGTCCATTTATCCGCTGGCCAGTCGCAACTGCCAGCTATGTCCTCAAATAATAAAAAAAAACTATCGACGTCCCTTTCCAAAAAAAACGGAACCATGCTTTTCTGCCTAGCCATATCAAAACCCGGCTCCCGATGCACACGTATAGCACCAGCACCACCCGCATTACGCATCGCCATCTCCCGGTCATATGCTGCCTGGGCGCGTACCTCCTGTGCCACCTCAATAGCTTCCTGGGCCTGGGCAGCAGCTGCTCTTCTCACCCCAGCAGCCTCCTCAATAGCCTCCTGGGCCTGGGCAGCAGCTGCTCTTCTCACCTCACTAGCTTCAATAGCCTCCCTGGCTGTAGCCGCTGCTGTAGCTGCTGTAGCTACTGCAGCTGCTCTCCTTATCTCACTAGCTTCAAGGTCCTCACGGTCTGCCTTGTTAACAGCTGCAAGCTCACGCGCTGTTCTAAGCTCCACATCTCGCCCATGCGGTAGCTCAAAGCCTTCTCCCTCCTCCTCCAGAGTTCTACCTGCAGCCACACCAAAAACCTTCAGTGTACTCAGCTCCTCAATTAATTGACCTACCAAGTACTCCTTTTTCTGGCCTGCATCGAGGTCTATCGAAAACCTTGCTGCCACCTGTAGTAACTCATCCTTTGAACATTTTTTTACCTTAGCCAGTGTTGGCTCTGCAATAAAGTCATCAATGTCCAACGTCATTGTCTATTATTCACAGTAAACGACAACAAACGAATACAACAATATTAATTACTAATAAAGTAATTAATCAACCAATTAATTAATTACTAATACAAGGCAATACTACAATTAATCCACAACAAGGGATATAGTTTAGTATCCAAAACACAAGCAACTCACCCACCGTTCCTACGACCTGGGGTTCAAACTCCAATTTCCCTGTATCCACAAAAAGGTGTAGCACGTAATTAAATGACAGTGATTGAAGATACACGGCATAACACAGCACGCAATTAAACTCACAAGCAGTAGTTCAAAACACGGCATTTTATGTTAGCACGCAAAACAAATCACACTGTATTTAAGACACACGGCATAACACATACTGGATCAAAAGGTCAAGCTCAATAATGCACACAGATCCTATACTAGAGAATCACAGCAGACACTGCTACTGGACACTAGCTACAGGCCTCTGCTGAGACGAACCACCCACAAGACTAACCCTGTGGTAGGCATTTATCCCAAAATACTGGAACAAACGCTCTTCAGTAACAAACCAAGTGAGGCAAAACCCCTTGTGTTACTGTGGTAAATATTGAGTTGAATTTCATAAATAATATGGGTGAATAATTAGAGATCATCACAGCTACTCTGCCAACTAGCAGAGTGGGTTTTCAGTGCTAAAAATGGATGGAACAGGGGTGACAGAGAGCTATTCTCCACCCCCACTATGTGACCAGATTAGTACTGTATGGTAATTTGGCCCAAAGGGTCAAAGTGTATTCACACCCCCCACCAGAGGACATCAGGCCAGCCCCCACCCGTGAGACAACACACAGAGAAACCCGGAGGTGGGGGCTGCCATCGCCCACAGGAGACCCCCCACAGAAGACGCCCACGGACCAACTGTATTATAGTATATAAGAGGAGACAAATTGGTAGTTCAGGAGCCCTCAGACCAGACACAACCCCAGGGGTCTGTTGGGCTCCACCGCTCCTTCCACCAGAGAGACTGTGCTGCTGCTTTTTATGTGAGTAAATCATGGACCCTTGGTTGGTTAAAATAGAATGTAAAGATACTTATCTTAGAAACCAGGCTTACTCATATAAAAAGGGGGCCTACAGTAAATTATGTATGTTCAAATTATGTTACCAAGTGACTGTTTATGTACATTATTGAGGTTTGAGAATGCAAACCTGATTGTGATTTCTGTACAACAGACAGCCCTGTTATGTTCTCTGATAATCTTTTGTCCTATTCACCTTGGTCTCCTGGCTCTGATCAAATAAATGTTGAATTTGGACTATAGTTCATGGTTTGTCTGGCGTACACGTTTATTCCTCATCTGCTTAAGTCAGATGAGGAGATCAACAATTCTATCAAGTATGATCCCTTCCTCCTCCTTCCAGATAATCAATCTCATTGTATTGTACTACAATAACCTCAAATTATTGTAGAAAGTCTGTGGGAATTTACCACAGAAATGGTGCCGTTCTTCCCACCCTTTGTGTCTCCCCCTGAAAAGGTGCGGTAGGGTCTTGTCATATCAGATCTGGACCTTGCTGTGTGTTGGGGACACAGGGCAAAGAGCTGGGGTGTTGCTGCGTTTGGAGTTATAGACGAGGGGCTTGTTGTCTGAATGAAGGAGAGAGGGACAGGATGAAGGTTGGTTGTGTACGCCACTTGTTGGGACCCACGGTGAATATGGCTTCTGCATGCAGGGTTGGGGGAGCGGTGACTTAGGTTAGGATGTCCGGAGGTTTGAAGATCGCGCTTGTTGTGCAGTGAACATGCAAACGTGGGCTTTTTATGTTTGTATGTTTGTTCAGACACAGGAGGCCGGTCTCGGCCTATGCGGGCCACGGGGGTTGAGTCTCGTATGGAATATACTTTATGAACTATACGAGGGGGGTTGCACCAAGATGAGGCCTCATGTAATATGAAGAGAAATTGGGGGCACAAGCTATCTGGTTATGGGAAATGGTCATAGCGTCGGATGGCGACAGGTGAAAGGCTTTTCTGGCCAGGAAGCGCGGTAATCTGGTGGCGTGCGACAGGAGCGCGTCCTGAGTGTATAAGGATCCCTAGAATATATTCTCGGGAGAGGGCGCTGTAATGATTGATAATTTGCTTGTTCTGAAGGGGGAGAGAGAGCCGTGTATAAGATGGGCTCTATTGCTATTTAGAACATGCAAATCAGGTGTGGTAAAGATGATATAGGACCTGCGTAATCGGGGAACGTGGTTTGTGCGGTTGCAGGATTATCACGTAATAATTGATATAAACGGGGCCGGCGTGTTCGAGAGGCTCAATAATAGAATGGTTTGCTGACTGAGCGTGATAGACAGGACGTGTCTGCGGGAAACTTTCGGCCGAATTAAATGAAGATGTATGTTCGACTTTAGGCATAATATCGAGCGGGTCCGGAGATCCTTTTTGATCTTGAACATAACCGGCGTGTTGATTAATTGCGTGCGCTGTGACGAAGGCGGACGATGTGCTTAAAAACATTTGGTTAAGAGGACTGATAAAGTACTTAGTAGGAATTCGATTACAAAGCTATGGTAAGCTTAAACATTCAGTAATGATTGAATGTGGGAACAATGGCTATGATTAGGAATGATTGGCGGAACGTAGGAGCTTATTGTTGTTTTGTTATGATATTTTAATGACCAACGGACATAGGTCGGAGGCGAGTCCTACTGGTGGTTGGGGCTAGCTAGCTTAGCTCTGTGGAAAAGTCCGCGGTGAAACTGGGGACGTTACGATGGCGTTATGAAAGAATTGATTAAACACTGTGGCGGCGATTGCAGGTAAAGGAGCGGATCGAGACGTAGGGTGGCAAGATTGTGGCCGTTTTGAGGGTTATTATTGATGCGGTAGCGATAGTGTATGATATTAAGAAGTCGCTGCTTGATGACGTCGTGGTGTTGTGGAGAGTGTGTAACGTTCGCGGTGCTATGAAGTGAGGCGGAGAAGGTAGGAGAAAGGATTCGTGTTGAGCTATGTGTGCGGCGTTGGTTGGTGTGAATGTTTTAAAAATTATTTTCTGTTAGAGTGGTTGGTTATTTTAAGCTTGTGTGAATTGTTTATGCTTTGATTGGTACTGAGCGAATTGCGTGGATGAACGGATCTTGAAAGGCACGGCTTCCGTGAGGGCCTTGAACGTCGCATTAGAGCTGGCTAAGCTAGTTAGCTGGCGTGCCGTTGTTGTGTGGCGTTTGCGGGCGACGTATGTTACGTTTCGAGTTTTGAGAATGATGTTGGGGTAGGGTTAGAGAACGTGGCATTTTTATGAATGTCGTGGCATGTTTAGAATGTCGTGGCAGGTTTAGAATGTCGTGGCAGATTTTGGTTGTCGTGGCAACGTTATAACGGTCGCATCGGTTGCTGCTGCGCATGTGCGGTTCGCTGTTTCGTTTATTTTCGCTCAGGGGCCGGGGAAAACGGGTGAGTTTATATTTAGCCTTGTGTGATATGGTTATATTTGTATATTGTACATTGTATTTTTGTGTAAACAGGGGAAGAGATGTAACATGTATGGTGGTTAGATTAGGGGAGATAGTCAATAAGGGTTTACTTAGGCTGCAAACAATACAGTGAGCCTATTGAGGAGAAATGAAATAATGGATACATTGCCTATGATAAATCTGGAGTTCACAAACTAGCTACTCTGGGTGATTGTATTATTAATATTAGGAACATACATATACACATTGGACACAGGTGTATATTCTTGACCAAAGGGGGAGTTTGAGAGTAACTATAGGCTGAATTTGGAAAGATGCTCTACACTAGAGTTACATGTTGAATGCAGTAAAGTCAATTTATCACACGTGTATGAAGAAAGGAGCATTTGGAACTAACCACTAATAATGTTTTTCTAGATGAGTGATGCTTATATTTGTAATATGCATGAATGTTGTTGTGTAAAACCGTGATGTTGGAATCTGTTGATGCTTGCTTTAATTGGTTAAATCTTTGTAACACTGTTGATTTGCATAAGCTAAATGTTTTATAGTGGAATTTGATACAAGCCCAGTTGTGAAGCAGGATAATTTACTGATGCTTGTTTTAGATTGTTAAATCTTTAATACACTGTTAATATGGTTAGGACATGTGTTTATGCTTGTTTTAGATTGGTAAATCTTTAATACACTGTTAAGATGTTGACACAAGCCTCCGACTTGTAGGAGATTATAATTTATTGATGGAGGCTTGCTGTAATGACAAATTTTGATATGGTTGTGTTTACAGTGATCGAAATGATTGTTTTTATTAAACCTTAATAATGTTATACGCTGGGGAGGGGGTTAGCCTTCTCCCTGGGAATGTGTGATTGATTCAAAAACCTGGGGGCGGCTTGCCTCTGGGAGATGAGAACCATTTGATGATTTACAGATGGAGTTATTTCATGAAGTGAGGAGATAGGGTCTTTGTGTCAAAAGCCTTTATGCTCAGGGGAGACTGTATGCATGGATCATGAAAGAGACAAAAGTTGGGAAGGTGATATTGCCCGGGGGGTAGGAATCCTTTTGAGGCAGGTCAAGACGGCCCAAGGGGGGTCGAGATGTACAGCTGCTTACAAATGGCTGTTCTTTTATGACAGGATGGCGTGAGATTAGATGCAACAGGAAAGAGGCCACAGGTGGAGATAGGAGAGAACAGTCAAAGTGAGATAACAGATGGCGTTATTTTTAGAGCAGAGGACAGGAAGTGGGGGTACTGGGCCAGGGGGCCAGGAAGTGACAGGAAGGTGAGACAGGGGAAGGTTTGTCAGGGAACAGCTGGGTTAGTGAGTGAGACAATCAAGAAAGTAGGCATTCATTTGGGGTTATGACTTATGAATGTTAAACTGTTTTGATAAGGGAATATTTGGATCTGTCTGTGCACTGGAGGGCATGGGTAGGTCTGGATTAAGGATGGACTCCAGTCCGTCTTTGAAGTGAGAGTAGAGGAGCTGTTGTGAGGAGAGGCTGTAGTAGCCCGAGATCAGAGCAGAGAAATTGAGAGCAGAAGAACTAACCTTTGTTTGTCAAAGATGTGAAGTGATTAACGAGTGTGGTATATGTTTATAATATGAATGATGGGTGGATGATGTTGAATTGTGATGTTTGATTGGGTTTTGCTTTTGTTTCTTTTTTGAAAAAACTCTAAGGTTCAGGATTGAATGTGCTGTGACACTGTGAAATTGGATGAGTGCGTTTACTTTAGGTAATATTTTTTGGTTGAGTTGGTACAGATAATATTTTTTATTTAAATTTAATTTTTGTATGTATGTGTGAGATTGAGATGTCTGTTTATGTCCTTTTGATTTCAGTGAATGATTGAGCTGGGGGTGGGGGCCAGGAAGCCTTAATTACCCATTCACACACACACACGGACACACACACACAGGCACACACACACACACACACACACACAGACACACACACACACACAGACACACACAGACACACACACACAGACACACACACAGACACACACACGCACAGACACACACAGACACACATTCACACAATCTGATCACACATACATACACACACACAACTTAGCTTTCACTTAAGGTGAAACTAGTCTTAAATATAACAAAATGTGATTAAGTAAGGAGTGTATCAAACCACTTGGGTTATACCACAAATAGACCTGGGAATTATTGTCGCTTATCGTTTGTTTCATATCATTTGTTCTACTGAAGGAGTTTGTTTTTATTACTTTCATTTTGGTTTGATTTCTTTTGAATGTCTGGTATGGGTGTGGATGGAGCCTGTAGGGGGTGACTGTGCGGGCTTGAAAGGTGTCAAAATCACAATGATAGGTGTGATGAGGTTTAGATGTAGGGTTTTAGATTTCTTTTCTTTTCTTTCTAAATAACCATTAAGGTGGTCTGCGGTTGGAGCTGGTTAATTTCATTGATTTGCTTTCACATCTGTTGGAATGTTTTTTTTGATTATTTGCCTTTTGTTTCTTAATTCTCTGTCATGATCTGGTGAGAGGACTGTTGAAGGCTGGGATGCATTGGGACAGATCGAGGCTGGGATGCATTGGATCAGATCGATGACAGTTAAGTGGTCCCATCACGTTTGCATAATGGTTAAACATTTGGCTTCTCTTGAGAATATTTGACATATTGTGTAAAGAAAATTTGTGTTTTGTTCCCTCGCAGTTCAGTCGAGGGGGAGGACGGACCGTCACAGGTGGAGGGATCATGGAAGATGTGTAGGAATACATTTCATTAGATTATGACACAATGGGGTGAACCCGTTCAGTCAGTTCCTGTGGGAGATTGTTGGATTGTGGAGAGAGGTCGCTTGTAGACGCTGCCCCTCCTTCAATATAGCCCCGGATACAGAGGCCGGAGGTTTGGGACAAACCTCCAGACTGACAGAGTCGTCTGTAGATCCATGGAAATACAGTCATGGGACAAAATATGACGAGGTCACAGGCCGACAAACATTGGCTTCAGCTGAGGCTGGCCGACATGGGGTGGAGGGGGGGGGGGGCGAAAACGGTCAGAGACTGTGCAACCAAAGCGTTGAACAAGGGCCTCTGTGTGATTGATTGGTATGTTGAACGGGAGGTGACTGAACGGTAACAACTGGTATAGATTATGACACAACGCAAGAGTACTAAACACATGCACATAGGTAGAAAATTAGGTGTAGATTGTGGCCGATATGAGGTGGTGAAAATTTTTTTTTTCCTTGAGTGATGCTCCACCCTCCCTGTCCGACTGTGCGCTGAGGTGGTAGGTGTTATGTCCATGGTATGTTCATAAAAGGGGGGAGAGGTGAGAAGACCAACTGAATTGATTATGCAGATGTGATTGTACTATCTTAAGGAATAAATTAGCAGAAAGAAGGGATTATTGAATGAAGGTAAAATGAAAATATTGTGATACTAATGTATGTTTTCTCTCAACCAGATCATCTAAAAGAGTGTGGGAACAAACTTTCGTGTAGATTAAGATAAATGGGTTTTAAATTTGTGATTTTTAGATTCAATTTGTGATGTGTAGATTAAAATTATTTTTAATTGTGGTTAGCATATTCAACGTTTTTGTTTAAAAGAAAAAATGGAGAAATTTTGAAAAAATGAATTTTAATTTTAGAAAAAATGAATCCTTTGTATGGTTAGTATGTATAGAAAATCAAGTCAATATATCATATGTGACGATAAGAATCGTCAAAACGGGGAAATGTGGTAAATATTGAGTTGAATTTCATAAATAATATGGGTGAATAATTAGAGATCATCACAGCTACTCTGCCAACTAGCAGAGTGGGTTTTCAGTGCTAAAAATGGATGGAACAGGGGTGACAGAGAGCTATTCTCCACCCCCACTATGTGACCAGATTAGTACTGTATGGTAATTTGGCCCAAAGGGTCAAAGTGTATTCACACCCCCCCACCAGAGGACATCAGGCCAGCCCCCACCCGTGAGACAACACACAGAGAAACCCGGAGGTGGGGGCTGCCATCGCCCACAGGAGACCCCCCACAGAAGACGCCCACGGACCAACTGTATTATAGTATATAAGAGGAGACAAATTGGTAGTTCAGGAGCCCTCAGACCAGACACAACCCCAGGGGTCTGTTGGGCTCCACCGCTCCTTCCACCAGAGAGACTGTGCTGCTGCTTTTTATGTGAGTAAATCATGGACCCTTGGTTGGTTAAAATAGAATGTAAAGATACTTATCTTAGAAACCAGGCTTACTCATATAAAAAGGGGGCCTACAGTAAATTATGTATGTTCAAATTATGTTACCAAGTGACTGTTTATGTACATTATTGAGGTTTGAGAATGCAAACCTGATTGTGATTTCTGTACAACAGACAGCCCTGTTAATGTTCTCTGATAATCTTTTGTCCTATTCACCTTGGTCTCCTGGCTCTGATCAAATAAATGTTGAATTTGGACTATAGTTCATGGTTTGTCTGGCGTACACGTTTATTCCTCATCTGCTTAAGTCAGATGAGGAGATCAACAATTCTATCAAGTATGATCCCTTCCTCCTCCTTCCAGATAATCAATCTCATTGTATTGTACTACAATAACCTCAAATTATTGTAGAAGTTCTGTGGGAATTTACCACATTACTCAACAAACAAATTCAACAAACAAATTCTAATACAAACAGGTGCTCCATACAATCTGATTTGACTCACAAATAGCTTCTAAAACCTAAACTGCAGTCAAAAGAAGGACTGCTAGGCCCACCACATGTCTAATCTAACAAAAAACACTTACATCAGGTCCTAACACACTAATTACATTTCCCGGCCCCCTAACCTACCTATACTGAAAGCTAATGCACTGTAGACCTAGCTTTCTTCAACCACACCTGCTACCAGCCAAAGATCATATACCAATCACTTCTTTGACTGCCCCAGGAGTACGTGGTACACAGGAGGCTAACAACAGCCAGAAAACAATGAAATTACCTACCTGTGGTGTCCACTAAACTAAATATTTTAAAGCATACCAGTAGTCAAATCAAATTATAAATCAAGAGCATACTTACCTGTTTGTAGACCGGCTAGAGCCCCCATGTTACATTCAAGCCTAACATATGGCTCGTCAAGGCCTTGAATGCGACGTGGTGGACACAGGACACTGGACAAAAGTGTATCAAAAATAACTATTTATTTACAACTAACTAAATGGACAGAAATAGTGGGAGCTGGGTGTTCCAGCCTCCAAAGTTAAATAACAAAACTAATAGCAAAAAGAAGAACAAGCCGAATGTACAACAACAATAATGAGAGCAGGTGAGACGCTGGAGAGCTGTGACATCTCCTGTGAAGTGGGGGAGACTTGACTGTTGCCTGCACTCTGCATTTGTAGGGCGTGGTGCCTCATCACCACACCTGTGATGAATTAGAAAGCGGCAATTTTAAACACAAGAACAACAGGAAGAAACAGTGTGTCAATTAAACCACAAATTAGTGACAGCACACTTAACCACAATGTGAATATGCACCACAGACAGTAAGTATCCCTCCACCATGTGAAAGTAATACGTAACAGGAGACACCGGTAGAAGAGGAGAGAAGGGTATTATGCGCGTACTCAGCCCAAGCCAACCTCCTACTCCACGTTGCCGGACTACCGGCAACGTAACATCTCAAGACCCCCTCCAAATCCTGGTTGACCCGCTCCGTCTGCCCATTCGACTGCGGATGGAGCCCAGACGACAGACTGACAGAGGCGCAGAGGCCGGCGGCAAACGCCTTCCAGAACCTGGAGGCGAACTGAGGACCCCGGTCCGACACGATATCCACTGGCAGCCCGTGGACCCGAAAGACATGCTGTAGAACTAAATCAGCAGTCTCCCGGGCCGAAGGAAGCTTGGGGAGAGGGACAAAGTGAGCCGCCTTAGAGAACCGATCCACCACCACCAAAATGGTGGTGAACCCGTCCGAAAGGGGAAGACCAGAAATAAAGTCCAGAGATATGTGTGACCAGGGTCATTTAGGAATAGGAAGTGGTCGGAGGAGACCCGCCGGTGCCCGTCGAGAGGTCTTACTACGTGCGCACACCGGACAGGCCGCCACAAAGGAACGCGTATCCCCCTCCACTGTCGGCCACCAGAACCTCCTACGGATAAATTCCAGGGTCCTGGTTGCCCCTGGGTGGCTGGTGAGGGATGACGCATGTGCCCACTGTAGCAAGCGAGAGCGCGCCACCTTGGGAACATACGACCGTCCCGGAGGACCCCCACCTGGATCGGGCTCCTGCGTTAGCGCAGACCTTACCACCCTCTCTATGCCCCAAGACACGGGTGCCAAAATCAAGGCCGGTGGAATAATGGGATGGGGCTGCTCCTCCCGACCAGGAAGATCAAACTGGCGCGACAAAGCGTCAGGTTTGATATTCTTGGAGCCGGGTCTATAGGAGATGGTAAATCGAAATCGTGTGAAGAACAACGTCCACCTGGCCTGGCGAGCGTTAAGGCGTTTAGCCCCTTGGATGTAAGCCAAGTTGTTATGATCAGTCCAAACAATGAAAGGATGTGTCGCCCCCTCTAACCAATGTCTCCACTCCTCCAGTGCCAATTTGATCGCCAATAACTCCCGATTACCCACGTCGTAATTACGCTCGGCTGGTGACAGACGGCGAGAAAAAAAAGCACATGGGTGCACTTTCCCATCCTTTAAGCATCTCTGAGAGAGCACCCCCCCCACCACGATGTCAGAGACATCCACCTCCACAATGAACGGAACCTCTGCGTCATGGCGGATCAATACAGGAGCGGATGTAAAACGACGTTTAAGATCGCAGAAGGCCGACTCAGCCCTAGGCGACCATTCAAAGCCAGGGAGAGAGGTCTTAGTGAGAGCTGATAATCGATTGGCTAAGGCGCCAAAATTTGCGAATAAAGCGACTGTAAAAATGTGCAAAGCCCAAAAACCGTTGTAACCCCTTGAGCGACGAAGGCCGTGGCCAGTCCAAAACTGCACTCACCTTGGCTGGATCCATGCGCAGATCGCCCTTCGTCAACACAAAGCCCAGGAAGGACACGTGTCCGTGTGAAACACACACTGCTCAGCCTTAACGAATAGTTGATGCTTGAGGAGACGGTCTAGCACCTCCCGAACGTGCATTTGGTGTTGCACCATATCGCGAGAAAAAATTAGGATATCATCTAAGTAGACAAACACCGACACCCCAATCAAGTCTCGCAGCACGTCTTAACCAGGGCTTGGAAGACTGCCGGAGCATTAGCCAAACCAAAGGGCATGACCAAATACTCATAGTGCCCATTGGGTGTGTTAAATGCAGTCTTCCACTGCAAAAGATTTAACCCATTCCCACTCCCCCCCCGCCACCCGGATGTGTAATGGAACCGTGCGCTGGGTGACGCTCCCACTGCCCAGGGGCCGACCGTCCAGGGCGTAAACCGGTAAGGGAACCCCTAAATCCTCCACTGGGGTTCCCCAATCCTTCACCAATCCCACGTGAATAAAATTGCCCGCCGCCCCTGAGTCAATGAGAGCCTTAGTTCCCCTAATGTCACCCCCACAGTTGATCGCCACCTCAAAAAATGTACGTGAATCAGTGGGTTTGGCAGGAATGAGCCCACCTGCTGGCGCTTTCTCTAAGCCTGACGGCGCACCTTCTATTCCCGACTGGCGCCAAGCCGATACAGCCTGGACCCGACAGCTGCCAAAGCGGTGACCGGTGCGACCGCACCGGAAGCAGCGTCGCTCTTTGATGAAGCGCTGCCTCTCGTCGTCCGAGAGCGACAGCGCTCCAAGCTGCATGGATTCATCACCCAGTGGCCCACTCGTATAATGCATTGAAGTATCAACACCAGGAGAAGAAGGAAAACATACCCGGGTGTTGTTGACACGCTCCTTCTCCCTCTCCTGGTGCCGATTGTCCATCTTGATGGCGGTGTTGATCAGCACTTCCAGCTGCTCGGGGATCTCACGCGCGGAGAGCGCATTTCGCATCCGCGCTGAGAGTCCCCTGACGAACAGAACCACGCAGACGTTCTCCGCCCAAGCTGTCTCCCGAGCCAAGATCCGAAAATTGATAGCGTAAGCTGCGACCGTGCGGAGGCAACCATCCGGTGATCCATCATAGCGAGCGGGCGCCTGCAGTCGTGGCTCGTGGGACCGTTCCTGGACCCCGAACACCCCCCGACTCTCCTCTGCGTGGACCGCTGCTTCTCCCGTCGCCGACTGAACTCCAGCCACTCCTTCTTGGGCTTGTCGGGCTGTGGCCAACGCCGACTGCGCCACCGCTTGGGATGAGCCGACGATCCCGTTGAGTCGGATTAACTCGGCGCTGACCAGCTGTTGATGTTCTTCCATCCGTGTCTGGGCCGCTCCCTGCGCCTGGAGCATCTCCATGATGGCCTCCATGGAACTCTGATGGTCAGGTCTTCTGTCAGGAATGGAGGTCTGTGAATTCCAATGGGTGAAGGCAATCACAGAGACGGAGAGTGTTTACTCTAGAACAGGTTCGACTTTAATAGTAAGAACACAGAGTAAATTCTAAGAGAGACAAATGCTAAATAGCATAGGCAGGAATAAGGTAAATAGGAGCTTATTGGAGGTCCAGAGTTGAACCGTCCGCGTTATCCCCGAACGCAATTAGTGAAGACCTGACAATGAACAAGCAGAAGACAGGTAGGTTACATAGACACCAAATACCAACATTCCACACACACCCCCGTGACAGCCAATCAGGAACCACCCCTAAGTGACAGCACTAATTGACAGGGAAAGGACAGGTGACAAGCCCAGTGACATATGCCAGGAATGTGGGTGGTCACCGACCTCAGTCGGTGTCCAGAACGTAACAGTAGGAGAACATGCGCACAACAACCAGGTAGGGGAGGGGGGGGAATTGGCACAACGACTAAATTAGGACGGGGAGAAAACAGAGAAAAATCTGAGAAAGAGAGATACAAAAAAATAATAATAAAAAAAAAATATATATATATATAAAACAAATAATAATAATAATAATAATAATAATAATAATAATAATAATAATAATAATAATAATAATAATAATAATAATAATAATAATAATAATAATAATAATAATAATAATAATAATAATAATAATAATAATAATAATAATAATAATAATAATAGAACATTCTAGAACATTTGTGATGTCACAGTATGATGTCATAATCAAACATTCTAGAACATTTGTGTTCAATATATATTCAACAATTCTTTTTAAGGAGCATAGTGTAGCGTTTAGGGGGTGCGAGGTGATGATGAAGGAGGTCGCGGATCGGAGAGAGAGAAGGGAGGGTAAGTTGACGTATGCTGGGGCGGTTAGCAGGGCAGGACAGGGTAGCCAAGAAAGGGTGCAGGGGGTTGAAGGAGGGCATTTGGCAGTGAGGGTAGAGCAGGTAGAGAGGGGAAGGGAGGAGAAATTAGGTATTGTGGCCTTCGTGGCAGGGGTAGTTACTGGTATGGCAGAGGCTAAGGGTAAAACAGCGATTGTGAAGATGATTGTTAGGATAGCGGTTCAACATCTGGGATTGGAAGGTCTGGACTGGGAGGTGGTGTATAGCGAATTGGCTGAGGGGGCTGCGAGGGACAAGGCTGCGAGGGACAAAGCAGCCCAGGATAAGATAGCAGGGGGCAAGGTGGGTCCCGCGGAGGGGGGCTCAGACAGGAAGTAGCAGCAGTAGCTGCACTCCAATGGACAATGTAGGTGATGACGGGGTCCAGTAGAAGAAGAAAAAGAAGGTGAAGAAGGAGAAGAAGGAGAAGAAGAAGAGCCCATAAAAAGAATTGCGGAGGGCAGTAATACGCCTCGATGCGTCTACTCTGCCGGAAATTCAAATAAGAAGAAGAAGAAGAAGACCACCCCTGCTTCAGCACTATTGGTGGAAATGGGGTAGTTGCCCCTAAACCTGAGGAGAGTAAAGTTAGGGCTACAGTACTGGGCAAAATTGAGTGGGACAAGCCTGTCCTTCCCAGCTAGGTGTTTACTTTCAGGAGATGGGGATAAGTATAAACCTTTTTTGGCCAGTATTGATCAGTGGGCCAGGAAGTTGAGATTGCATCAGGGGGGAGTGGCGGAGCACACTCGGTGGCTATCAGTGCCATTTTGGCTAGTGCCTGATCGAGTCATTGAACTTAGGTTCTTGAAGGAGGAGGATAAGGGCGAGATTGTGGAGGAAATAGAGAGGTTCCTTCTGGAATCAGGGGCTCTGGAGGTGTACACTGATGGCTCTGTGGATCCTGAAAGTGGGAGGGCAGGATTTGGGTGGTGGGTGCCTCGGTTAGGGATCGGTAAGGGACAAAGAATATCCGATGGCAGCTCAGTATTTGTGACAGAGTTGCTTGCCATCCTCTGGGCATTGTGGTGGGTGGAGGAAGTGGGACCAAGCCAGGTGATTATATGCTCTGACTCGGCTGCTGCACTGATGGCTCTGAGTGCAGGTGGGTCTAAAGCTCGCCCTGATCTCATTCAGGAAATAATGTTGGTTTTATATAGGATTGCGAAGGCAGGCTGGTCAGTGGAGTTTTGTTGGGTCCCGGGGCACGCTGGTATTGCGGGGAATGAGATGGCTGACTCCCTTGCCAAACAGAGCCTGGGAAGGGAGGAAGAGATAGGCATTTCAATGGGAAGAGTATAACTCAGAGATAAGATAAAGAAAGGAGTTGAGGCTGAGTGGCAGGATGAGTGGGAAAGGGGGACCAAGGGAAGGCACTATTTCTCTCTGCAGCCTCGGGTCAAGATCAAGGTGGAGGGATATGGGTCAAGGAGTGATAGGGTGAAGATGTGTAGACTGAGGCTGGGGCACTGTGGGTTGAACAGTAGCTTGTGCATTGTGGGCAAACATCCAGATGGGGTGTGTGAATGTGGAGAGACTGAAACTGTCGGGCATGTCTTCCTAAAATGTGAAAGGTATAGGAAAGAGAGGGAAATCTTTTATAAAAGTCTGGAAGAGCTGGGAGTCTCTTCCTTCTCTCTTAAATCATTCTTTGGCATGGATAATGAGAACCACCAGTTGATCACAGAGGCAGTGCTGACATTTCTGCATGCTTCAGAGTTGTACCAGAGGATATAGCGTTAGGGTATGTATTAGTATTGGACAGACAAGAGGAGCAGAGAAGAAGGAGAAAGTGTGAGTTGAAGAGGCCTAAAGATGGAACACCACTAGTGTAGTATAAGAAATGAGGAGGGAAGAAATACGCCAAGAAAGAAGAAGAAGAAGAAGAAGAAGAAGAGATCATCAAAAGAAGTGTGGAGGGCAGTAATACGCCACGATGCGTCTACTCTGCCGGAAATTCAAAAGAAGAAGAAGAAGAAGAAGATCTCATTGTGCATCTTTGAACAGTACTGAACAGATAGACTGAACAACATAGATTGAAGCCTGCATTTCTCAACCAAGGTGCCTTGCCTACTGTTTTGCTGTGGAAAGGTGAGTGTCCACAACGGCTAACTAGCTGTTCTACTTGAATACTGAATGTTAATATTGAATCAGACCATATTGAATACTGAATGTTAATATTGAATCAGACAATATTGAATACTGAATGTTAATATCAGACCATATTGAATACTGAATGTTAATTCAGGTTGACAGTTGACATAATTTGACAGTTGACAGGGGGCTGGAAAGTTGATCTAAACGGGACATGCATTATAAATGCCTTTTTTCTGTGTTTCACAAATTCAGCCTGAGACGTTCAGAGTCACTCCGGCCCGCGCGCACGCACGCACACACACTATTGTCACCTGTGTGTCGTTGCGCTCTGGGTAGTGTATCTGTAGTAGAGCGCTGTGTAGGCTACATCATCTGGATGGACTGTTTCTGTGCGAGCAAGCATGCATACTATGGAATTTAATCCTGCCGGCGCCACTGCCGGCCCACACACCGGCCCACATACTGGGCCACATACCGGCCCACATTAGTGGCCCACACACCGACTCACACACTGGCCCACACACCGGCCCACATTAGTGGCCCACACACCGACTCACACACTGGCCCACACACCAGCCCACACACCGGCCCACATTAGTGGCCCACACACCGACTCACACACTGGCCCACACACCGACTCACACACCGGCCCACACACCGGCCCACATTAGTGGCCCACACACCGACTCACACACTGGCCTACACACTGGCCCACACACCGGCCCACATTAGTGGCCCACACACCGACTCACACACTGGCCCACACACTGGTGTGGGCCGGTGTGTGGGCCAGTCCCGATGGCCAGTCCGGGCCTGGAGTAGTCACTACTCACTAGTCATGATTAGTATGTTCATAAACCATCTAGATCCACACTCCATTTCAGAAGGTGGCGGTAATGCACCAGAAAGTTTGTGCCAACCGCCAATACAAATCAGAAGAAGAAGAAGTGACCAGCGTAATTAGGTCAGGGGAGAGGGTGGAGTTGGTTAGTGCCTGTGAGGGATTGATGCGTGAGTCGTATGGGGACTATACAGCGGTATATACAGATGGTTCGAAGGACCCGGAGACTGGGGTGACAGGGTTTGGAGTGGTGGTCCCAGGGAGGGGTGTGGCGGTAAGCAGGAGGACTACGAACGGTCTGGGTGTGTACACGGTTGAGATGGTGGCTGTGCTGGTGGCGCTGAGGTGGGTGGAGCTTGCTCGGGTGGGGAGGGTCAGGTGGTGATATGTAGTGACTCATCGACAGTGTTGGCTAGCCTGAGGTCTTTTCGCTCCAGTAGCCGGCAGGCTTTGCTATATGAGGTCCTGATGAGTGTGACTAGGTGTGTGAGCCAAGGGAAAGAGGTGAGGTTTTTGTGGGTCCCGGCGGCGTCTATTCGAATACCAACCGTTTTGTGCGTTTTGCAAATCTGATTGGCCACTGACGTTTCTGGTCATGTGACATGTGCGCCCAATTGCGTGACGAGCTGTGTCTTTGCCCATTTCCACGTCGAACAGCCTGCAAACTATCTAACGCCTAGTTTATCACTGGTTAAGCTTAGGCGCCTCTTTCGAAGTTGGTTAAGGTTAGAGTTTGGAATCAGGGCTGGCGTTCTATCGCCATGCTCTAAGACAAACTCTAACCATAACCAACTTCGAAAGAGTGCCTAAGCTTATCCGGGGAAAGAACTTGCCGTCACACGATTGGTGCACATGTCACATGACCAGAAACGTCAGTGGCCAATCAGATTCGCAATAAACGCACAAAACGGTTGGTATTCGAATATAGGCGTACCGGCGCATGTAGGAGTGAGGGGAAATGAGGCTAATAATAATAATAATAATAATAATAATAATAATAATAATAATAATAATAATAATAATAATAATAATAATAATAATAATAATAATAATAATAATAATAATAATAATAATAATAATAATAGAACATTCTAGAACATTTGTGATGTCACAGTATGATGTCATAATCAAACATTCTAGAACATTTGTGATGTCACAGTATGATGTCATAATCAAACATTCTAGAACATTTGTGTTCTATATATATATTCAACAATTGCGGAGGGCAGTAATACGCCTCGATGCGTCTACTCTGCCGGAAATTCAAATAAGAAGAAGAAGAAGAAGAAGATCTCATAAGAGATGACAAGATGCCTAAGAAGCTGAGGGGGAGTGAGCGGTGGTGGAAGGCGAGCCATGCAGCTTATGGAGAGCGGGGAGAGTGGATTCCTCGTGAATGGCCCCGGCCGGTGCAAGAATGTCCAGGGTTTTGGGTGAATCGAGATGGGAGCGAGTGGAATGAGGGCTTGCGTCAGGAGGGACGCGAGTCACCGGGTGCGAGCCCAGTGTCCCCTCGGGGTGTGACGTGTGGAGAGGGAAGTGAGAAGGAGGTCTCGGAGATGGTGGAAGACTACGGAGAGGGAAGTGAGAAGGAGGTCTCGGAGATGGTGGAAGACAAAGGGAAGGAGTTGGATGGTGTAAAGAAGAAGAAGAAGGAAGAGGAAGAACGGCAAATGGAACTAACGACCGATATTCGCGATCAGTCGGAGTACAGTGGGGAGGAGAGGGAGAAAGAAGAGAGGGAGGAGGAGGGGTGGGATACGGTGAGGAAGAAGAGGAAGAAGCGGACGGAGAGGAACGACAGCGATGGGGATAGTGAGAGTAGGGGGGAGGAGAGGGGGGGAGAAGGGGGGAAGAGGAAGAAAGGGGGGGACGATAGCTCAAGTGGGCCGGGAGACGAGGGTGCAGGAAAAGATGTGGCAAAAGCGGAAGTGATCCATATAGTGGTCAGGCTTGAGGGGGAGAGGGATGAGAGGAAAGTAGGTAGGCTCGAGTGGCCCAAACTCATTGCCGAGCGATTAGGAGAGGTAAAGTATGTGAACGTTTTGTGGGATGGGAATCTGGCCGTAGGGTGTGGTAGTGAGGGGCAGGTGGAGGTGGCTAGGAAGATGCAGAGCATTGGGGGGGTGGGTATAAGTAAGGTGGCGAGAGTAGGGGAGAAGAGGGGGGGGGGATGTAAGGGGGTGATAGTTGGGGTACCGGTCGAGGTTACAGTAGAGCAGCTGGTGGAAGAGCTAAAGGAGGACGGGCGTAATGGCATAGTTAAGAGTGCAGCAAGGATGAAGAGGGGAGCGGAGAGGGCAGTGACGGGGACGGTAGTGATTACGTTTGAGGGTGGGGT
Organism: Notolepis coatsorum; assembly: GCF_963971535.1. Classification (NCBI taxonomy): domain Eukaryota; kingdom Metazoa; phylum Chordata; class Actinopteri; order Aulopiformes; family Paralepididae; genus Notolepis; species Notolepis coatsorum. The sequence continues at coordinate 975,844 of NW_028174886.1, read as the reverse complement.
TGTTCCTAGGGAGGTGTTAGTAGGGCGTAGGATGTATAGTGTTAGGGAATTTGTTCATAATCCTCTTAGGTGCTATAGGTGCCAGGGGTTTGGCCATATAGCTACCACGTGTATGAAGGGGATGAGGTGCGCTAGGTGTGGCGGGGAACATGAATATGGGAAATGTGGAGAGGGAGTGAAGCCGAAGTGCTGTAGTTGTGGTGGGGAGCATAGTGTAGCGTTTCGGGGGTGCGAGGTGATGATGAAGGAGGTCGCGGATCGGAGAGAGAGAAGGGAGGGTAAGTTGACGTATGCTGGGGCGGTTAGCAGGGCAGGACAGGGTAGCCAAGAAAGGGTGCAGGGGGTTGAAGGAGGGCATTTGGCAGTGAGGGTAGAGCAGGTGGAAAGAGAGAGGGGAAGGGAGGAGAAATTAGGTATTGTGGCCTTCGTGGCAGGGGTAGTTACTGGTATGGCAGAGGTTACGGGTAGAACAGAGATGGTGAAGATGATTGTTAGGATAGCGGTTCAACATCTGGGATTGGAAGGTCTGGACTGGAAGGAGGTGTGTAAAGAATTGGCTGAGGGGGCTGCGAGGGACAAGGCTGCGAGGGACAAAGCAGCCCAGGATAAGATAGCAGGGGGCAAGGAGGGTCCCGCGGAGGGGGGCTCAGGCAGGAAGTAGCAGCAGTAGCTGCACTCCAATGGACAATGTAGTTGATGACGGGGTCCAGTAGAAGAAGAAAAAGAAGGTGAAGAAGGAGAAGAAGGAGAAGAAGAAGAGCCCATAAAAAGAATTGCGGAGGGCAGTAATACGCCACGATGCGTCTACTCTGCCGGAAATTCAAATAAGAAGAAGAAGAAGAAGATCTCATTGTGCATCTTTGAACAGTACTGAACAGTACTGAACAGATAGACTAAACAACATAGATTGAAGCCTGCATTTCTCAACCAAGGTGCCTTGCCTACTGTTTTGCTGTGGAAAGGTGAGTGTCCACAACGGCTAACTAGCTGTTCTACTTGAATACTGAATGTTAATATTGAATCAGACCATATTGAATACTGAATGTTAATATTGAATCAGACAATATTGAATACTGAATGTTAATATCAGACCATATTGAATACTGAATGGTAATTCAGGTTGACAGTTGACATCATTTGACAGTTGACAGGGGGCTGGAAAGTTGATCTAAACGGGACATGCATTATAAATGCCTTTTTTCTGTGTTTCACAAATTCAGCCTGAGACGTTCAGAGTCACTCCGGCCCGCGCTCACGCACGCACACACACTATTGTCACCTGTGTGTCGTTGCGCTCTGGGTAGTGTATCTGTAGTAGAGCGCTGTGTAGGCTACATCATCTGGATGGACTGTTTCTGTGCGAGCAAGCATGCATACTATGGAATTTAATCCTGCCGGCGCCACTGCCGGCCCACACACCGGCCCACATACTGGGCCACATACCGTCCCACATTAGTGGCCCACACACCGACTCACACACTGGCCCACACACCGGCCCACATTAGTGGCCCACACACCGACTCACACACTGGCCCACACACCAGCCCACACACCGGCCCACATTAGTGGCCCACACACCGACTCACACACTGGCCCACACACCGACTCACACACCGGCCCACACACCGGCCCACATTAGTGGCCCACACACCGACTCACACACTGGCCTACACACTTGCTCCTCACACCGGCCCACATTAGTGGCCCACACACCGACTCACACACTGGACCACACATCGACTCACACACCGGCCCACACACCGGCCCACATTAGTGGCCCACACACCGACTCACACACTGGCCTACACACTGGCCCACACACCGGCCCACATTAGTGGCCCACACACCGACTCACACACTGGCCCACACACTGGTGTGGGCCGGTGTGTGGGCCAGTCCCGATGGCCAGTCCGGGCCTGGAGTAGTCACTACTCACTAGTCATGATTAGTATGTTCATAAACCATCTAGATCCACACTCCATTTCAGAAGGTGGCGGTAATGCACCAGAAAGTTTGTGCCAACCGCCAATACAAATCAGAAGAAGAAGAAGTGACCAGCGTAATTAGGTCAGGGGAGAGGGTGGAGTTGGTTAGTGCCTGTGAGGGATTGATGCGTGAGTCGTATGGGGACTATACAGCGGTATATACAGATGGTTCGAAGGACCCGGAGACTGGGGTGACAGGGTTTGGAGTGGTGGTCCCAGGGAGGGGTGTGGCGGTGAGCAGGAGGACTACGAACGGTCTGGGTGTGTACACGGTTGAGATGGTGGCTGTGCTGGTGGCGCTGAGGTGGGTGGAGCTTGCTCGGGTGGGGAGGGTCAGGTGGTGATATGTAGTGACTCATCGACAGTGTTGGCTAGCCTGAGGTCTTTTCGCTCCAGTAGCCGGCAGGCTTTGCTATATGAGGTCCTGATGAGTGTGACTAGGTGTGTGAGCCAAGGGAAAGAGGTGAGGTTTTTGTGGGTCCCGGCGGCGTCTATTCGAATACCAACCGTTTTGTGCGTTTTGCAAATCTGATTGGCCACTGACGTTTCTGGTCATGTGACATGTGCGCCCAATCGCGTGACAAGCTGTGTCTTTGCCCATTTCCGCGTCGAACAGCCTGCAAACTACCTAACGCCTAGTTTATCACTGGTTAAGCTTAGGCGACTCTTTCGAAGTTGGTTAAGGTTAGAGTTTGGAATCAGGGCTGGCGTTCTATCGCCATGCTCTAAGACAAACTCTAACCATAACCAACTTCGAAAGAGTGCCTAAGCTTATCCGGGGAAAGAACTTGCCGTCACACGATTGGTGCACATGTCACATGACCAGAAACGTCAGTGGCCAATCAGATTCGCAATAAACGCACAAAACGGTTGGTATTCGAATATAGGTGTACCGCCGCATGTAGGAGTGAGGGGAAATGAGGCTAATAATAATAATAATAATAATAATAATAATAATAATAATAATAATAATAATAATAATAATAATAATAATAATAATAATAATAATAATAATAATAATAATAATAATAATAATAATAATAATAATAATAATAATAATAATAGAACATTCTAGAACATTTGTGATGTCACAGTATGATGTCATAATCAAACATTCTAGAACATTTGTGCACAGTATGATGTCATAATCAAACATTCTAGAACATTTGTGTTCTATATATATTCAACAATTCTCTCTCATTGTGCATCTTTGAACAGTACTGAACAGTACTGAACAGATAGACTAAACAACATAGATTGAAGCCTGCATTTCTCAACCAAGGTGCCTTGCCTACTGTTTTGCTGTGGAAAGGTGAGTGTCCACAACGGCTAACTAGCTGTTCTACTTGAATACTGAATGTTAATATTGAATCAGACCATATTGAATACTGAATGTTAATATTCAATCAGACAATATTGAATACTGAATGTTAATATCAGACCATATTGAATACTGAATGTTAATTCAGGTTGACAGTTGACATCATTTGACAGTTGACAGGGGGCTGGAAAGTTGATCTAAACGGGACATGCATTATAAATGCCTTTTTTCTGTGTTTCACAAATTCAGCCTGAGACGTTCAGAGTCACTCCGGCCCGCGCGCACGCACGCACACACACTATTGTCACCTGTGTGTCGTTGCGCTCTGGGTAGTGTATCTGTAGTAGAGCGCTGTGTAGGCTACATCATCTGGATGGACTGTTTCTGTGCGAGCAAGCATGCATACTATGGAATTTAATCCTGCCGGCGCCACTGCCGGCCCACACACCGGCCCACATACTGGGCCACATACCGGCCCACATTAGTGGCCCACACACCGACTCACACACCGGCCCACACACCGGCCCACATTAGTGGCCCACACACCGACTCACACACTGGCCTACACACTGGCCCACACACCGGCCCACATTAGTGGCCCACACACCGACTCACACACTGGCCCACACATCGACTCACACACCGGCCCACACACCGGCCCACATTAGTGGCCCACACACCGACTCACACACTGGCCTACACACTGGCCCACACACCGGCCCACATTAGTGGCCCACACACCGACTCACACACTGGCCTACACACTGGCCCACACACCGGCCCACATTAGTGGCCCACACACCGACTCACACACTGGCCCACACACCGGCCCACATTAGTGGCCCACACACCGACTCACACACTGGCCCACACACCAGCCCACACACCGGCCCACATTAGTGGCCCACACACCGACTCACACACTGGCCCACACACCGACTCACACACCGGCCCACACACCGGCCCACATTAGTGGCCCACACACCGACTCACACACTGGCCTACACACTGGCCCACACACCGGCCCACATTAGTGGCCCACACACCGACTCACACACTGGCCCACACACTGGTGTGGGCCGGTGTGTGGGCCAGTCCCGATGGCCAGTCCGGGCCTGGAGTAGTCACTACTCACTAGTCATGATTAGTATGTTCATAAACCATCTAGATCCACACTCCATTTCAGAAGGTGGCGGTAATGCACCAGAAAGTTTGTGCCAACCGCCAATACAAATCAGAAGAAGAAGAAGTGACCAGCGTAATTAGGTCAGGGGAGAGGGTGGAGTTGGTTAGTGCCTGTGAGGGATTGATGCGTGAGTCGTATGGGGACTATACAGCGGTATATACAGATAGTTCGAAGGACCCGGAGACTGGGGTGACAGGGTTTGGAGTGGTGGTCCCAGGGAGGGGTGTGGCGGTGAGCAGGAGGACTACGAACGGTCTGGGTGTGTACACGGTTGAGATGGTGGCTGTGCTGGTGGCGCTGAGGTGGGTGGAGCTTGCTCGGGTGGGGAGGGTCAGGTGGTGATATGTAGTGACTCATCGACAGTGTTGGCTAGCCTGAGGTCTTTTCGCTCCAGTAGCCGGCAGGCTTTGCTATATGAGGTCCTGATGAGTGTGACTAGGTGTGTGAGCCAAGGGAAAGAGGTGAGGTTTTTGTGGGTCCCGGCGGCGTCTATTCGAATACCAACCGTTTTGTGCGTTTTGCAAATCTGATTGGCCACTGACGTTTCTGGTCATGTGACATGTGCGCCCAATCGCGTGACAAGCTGTGTCTTTGCCCATTTCCGCGTCGAACAGCCTGCAAACTACCTAACGCCTAGTTTATCACTGGTTAAGCTTAGGCGACTCTTTCGAAGTTGGTTAAGGTTAGAGTTTGGAATCAGGGCTGGCGTTCTATCGCCATGCTCTAAGACAAACTCTAACCATAACCAACTTCGAAAGAGTGCCTAAGCTTATCCGGGGAAAGAACTTGCCGTCACACGATTGGTGCACATGTCACATGACCAGAAACGTCAGTGGCCAATCAGATTCGCAATAAACGCACAAAACGGTTGGTATTCGAATATAGGTGTACCGCCGCATGTAGGAGTGAGGGGAAATGAGGCTAATAATAATAATAATAATAATAATAATAATAATAATAATAATAATAATAATAATAATAATAATAATAATAATAATAATAATAATAATAATAGAACATTCTAGAACATTTGTGATGTCACAGTATGATGTCATAATCAAACATTCTAGAACATTTGTGATGTCACAGTATGATGTCATAATCAAACATTCTAGAACATTTGTGTTCTATATATATTCAACAATTCTCTCTCATTGTGCATCTTTGAACAGTACTGAACAGTACTGAACAGATAGACTAAACAACATAGATTGAAGCCTGCATTTCTCAACCAAGGTGCCTTGCCTACTGTTTTGCTGTGGAAAGGTGAGTGTCCACAACGGCTAACTAGCTGTTCTACTTGAATACTGAATGTTAATATTGAATCAGACCATATTGAATACTGAATGTTAATATTCAATCAGACAATATTGAATACTGAATGTTAATATCAGACCATATTGAATACTGAATGTTAATTCAGGTTGACAGTTGACATCATTTGACAGTTGACAGGGGGCTGGAAAGTTGATCTAAACGGGACATGCATTATAAATGCCTTTTTTCTGTGTTTCACAAATTCAGCCTGAGACGTTCAGAGTCACTCCGGCCCGCGCGCACGCACGCACACACACTATTGTCACCTGTGTGTCGTTGCGCTCTGGGTAGTGTATCTGTAGTAGAGCGCTGTGTAGGCTACATCATCTGGATGGACTGTTTCTGTGCGAGCAAGCATGCATACTATGGAATTTAATCCTGCCGGCGCCACTGCCGGCCCACACACCGGCCCACATACTGGGCCACATACCGGCCCACATTAGTGGCCCACACACCGACTCACACACCGGCCCACACACCGGCCCACATTAGTGGCCCACACACCGACTCACACACTGGCCTACACACTGGCCCACACACCGGCCCACATTAGTGGCCCACACACCGACTCACACACTGGCCCACACATCGACTCACACACCGGCCCACACACCGGCCCACATTAGTGGCCCACACACCGACTCACACACTGGCCTACACACTGGCCCACACACCGGCCCACATTAGTGGCCCACACACCAGCCCACACACCGGCCCACATTAGTGGCCCACACACCGACTCACACACTGGCCCACACACCGACTCACACACCGGCCCACACACCGGCCCACATTAGTGGCCCACACACCGACTCACACACTGGCCTACACACTGGCCCACACACCGGCCCACATTAGTGGCCCACACACCGACTCACACACTGGCCCACACACTGGTGTGGGCCGGTGTGTGGGCCAGTCCCGATGGCCAGTCCGGGCCTGGAGTAGTCACTACTCACTAGTCATGATTAGTATGTTCATAAACCATCTAGATCCACACTCCATTTCAGAAGGTGGCGGTAATGCACCAGAAAGTTTGTGCCAACCGCCAATACAAATCAGAAGAAGAAGAAGTGACCAGCGTAATTAGGTCAGGGGAGAGGGTGGAGTTGGTTAGTGCCTGTGAGGGATTGATGCGTGAGTCGTATGGGGACTATACAGCGGTATATACAGATGGTTCGAAGGACCCGGAGACTGGGGTGACAGGGTTTGGAGTGGTGGTCCCAGGGAGGGGTGTGGCGGTGAGCAGGAGGACTACGAACGGTCTGGGTGTGTACACGGTTGAGATGGTGGCTGTGCTGGTGGCGCTGAGGTGGGTGGAGCTTGCTCGGGTGGGGAGGGTCAGGTGGTGATATGTAGTGACTCATCGACAGTGTTGGCTAGCCTGAGGTCTTTTCGCTCCAGTAGCCGGCAGGCTTTGCTATATGAGGTCCTGATGAGTGTGACTAGGTGTGTGAGCCAAGGGAAAGAGGTGAGGTTTTTGTGGGTCCCGGCGGCGTCTATTCGAATACCAACCGTTTTGTGCGTTTTGCAAATCTGATTGGCCACTGACGTTTCTGGTCATGTGACATGTGCGCCCAATCGCGTGACGAGCTGTGTCTTTGCCCATTTCCGCGTCGAACAGCCTGCAAACTACCTAACACCTAGTTTATCACTGGTTAAGCTTAGGCGACTCTTTCGAAGTTGGTTAAGGTTAGAGTTTGGAATCAGGGCTGGCGTTCTATCGCCATGCTCTAAGACAAACTCTAACCATAACCAACTTCGAAAGAGTGCCTAAGCTTATCCGGGGAAAGAACTTGCCGTCACACGATTGGTGCACATGTCACATGACCAGAAACGTCAGTGGCCAATCAGATTCGCAATAAACGCACAAAGCGGTTGGTATTCGAATATAGGCGTACCGGCGCATGTAGGAGTGAGGGGAAATGAGGCTAATAATAATAATAATAATAATAATAATAATAATAATGATAATGATAATGATAATGATAATGATAATGATAATGATAATGATAATAATAATAATAATAGAACATTCTAGAACATTTGTGATGTCACAGTATGATGTCATAATCAAACATTCTAGAACATTTGTGATGACACAGTATGATGTCATAATCAAACATTCTAGAACATTTGTGTTCTATATATATATTCAACAATTCTCTCTGCGAGGGACAAGGCTGCGAGGGACAAAGCAGCCCAGGATAAGATAGCAGGGGGCAAGGAGGGTCCCGCGTAGGGGGGCTCAGGCAGGAAGTAGCAGCAGTAGCTGCACTCCAATGGACAATGTAGTTGATGACGGGGTCCAGTAGAAGAAGAAAAAGAAGGTGAAGAAGGAGAAGAAGAAGAGCCCATAAAAAGATTGCGGAGGGCAGTAATACGCCACGATGCGTCTACTCTGCCGGAAATTCAAATAAGAAGAAGAAGATCATCAAAAGAAGTGTGGAGGGCAGTAATACGCCACGATGCGTCTACTCTGCCGGAAATTCAAAAGAAGAAGAAGAAGAAGAAGGTCTCATTGTGCATCTTTGAACAGTACTGAACAGTACTGAACAGATAGACTAAACAACATAGATTGAAGCCTGCATTTCTCAACCAAGGTGCCTTGCCTACTGTTTTGCTGTGGAAAGGTGAGTGTCCACAACGGCTAACTAGCTGTTCTACTTGAATACTGAATGTTAATATTGAATCAGACCATATTGAATACTGAATGTTAATATTCAATCAGACAATATTGAATACTGAATGTTAATATCAGACCATATTGAATACTGAATGTTAATTCAGGTTGACAGTTGACATCATTTGACAGTTGACAGGGGGCTGGAAAGTTGATCTAAACGGGACATGCATTATAAATGCCTTTTTTCTGTGTTTCACAAATTCAGCCTGAGACGTGCAGAGTCACTCCGGCCCGCGCGCACGCACGCACACACACTATTGTCACCTGTGTGTCGTTGCGCTCTGGGTAGTGTATCTGTAGTAGAGCGCTGTGTAGGCTACATCATCTGGATGGACTGTTTCTGTGCGAGCAAGCATGCATACTATGGAATTTAATCCTGCCGGCGCCACTGCCGGCCCACATACTGGGCCACATACCGGCCCACATTAGTGGCCCACACACCGACTCACACACTGGCCCACACACCGGCCCACATTAGTGGCCCACACACCGACTCACACACTGGCCCACACACCAGCCCACACACCGGCCCACATTAGTGGCCCACACACCGACTCACACACTGGCCCACACACCAGCCCACACACCGGCCCACGTTAGTGGCCCACACACCGACTCACACACTGGCCCACACACCGACTCACACACCGGCCCACACACCGGCCCACATTAGTGGCCCACACACCGACTCACACACTGGCCTACACACTGGCCCACACACCGGCCCACATTAGTGGCCCACACATCGACTCACACACCGGCCCACACACCGGCCCACATTAGTGGCCCACACACCGACTCACACACTGGCCTACACACTGGCCCACACACCGGCCCACATTAGTGGCCCACACACCGACTCACACACTGGCCCACACACTGGTGTGGGCCGGTGTGTGGGCCAGTCCCGATGGCCAGTCCGGGCCTGGAGTAGTCACTACTCACTAGTCATGATTAGTATGTTCATAAACCATCTAGATCCACACTCCATTTCAGAAGGTGGCGGTAATGCACCAGAAAGTTTGTGCCAACCGCCAATACAAATCAGAAGAAGAAGAAGTGACCAGCGTAATTAGGTCAGGGGAGAGGGTGGAGTTGGTTAGTGCCTGTGAGGGATTGATGCGTGAGTCGTATGGGGACTATACAGCGGTATATACAGATGGTTCGAAGGACCCGGAGACTGGGGTGACAGGGTTTGGAGTGGTGGTCCCAGGGAGGGGTGTGGCGGTGAGCAGGAGGACTACGAACGGTCTGGGTGTGTACACGGTTGAGATGGTGGCTGTGCTGGTGGCGCTGAGGTGGGTGGAGCTTGCTCGGGTGGGGAGGGTCAGGTGGTGATATGTAGTGACTCATCGACAGTGTTGGCTAGCCTGAGGTCTTTTCGCTCCAGTAGCCGGCAGGCTTTGCTATATGAGGTCCTGATGAGTGTGACTAGGTGTGTGAGCCAAGGGAAAGAGGTGAGGTTTTTGTGGGTCCCGGCGGCGTCTATTCGAATACCAACCGTTTTGTGCGTTTTGCAAATCTGATTGGCCACTGACGTTTCTGGTCATGTGACATGTGCGCCCAATCGCGTGACAAGCTGTGTCTTTGCCCATTTCCGCGTCGAACAGCCTGCAAACTACCTAACGCCTAGTTTATCACTGGTTAAGCTTAGGCGACTCTTTCGAAGTTGGTTAAGGTTAGAGTTTGGAATCAGGGCTGGCGTTCTATCGCCATGCTCTAAGACAAACTCTAACCATAACCAACTTCGAAAGAGTGCCTAAGCTTATCCGGGGAAAGAACTTGCCGTCACACGATTGGTGCACATGTCACATGACCAGAAACGTCAGTGGCCAATCAGATTCGCAATAAACGCACAAAACGGTTGGTATTCGAATATAGGTGTACCGCCGCATGTAGGAGTGAGGGGAAATGAGGCTAATAATAATAATAATAATAATAATAATAATAATAATAATAATAATAATAATAATAATAATAATAATAATAATAATAATAATAATAATAATAATAATAATAATAATAATAATAATAATAATAATAGAACATTCTAGAACATTTGTGATGTCACAGTATGATGTCATAATCAAACATTCTAGAACATTTGTGATGTCACAGTATGATGTCATAATCAAACATTCTAGAACATTTGTGTTCTATATATATTCAACAATTCTCTCTCATTGTGCATCTTTGAACAGTACTGAACAGTACTGAACAGATAGACTAAACAACATAGATTGAAGCCTGCATTTCTCAACCAAGGTGCCTTGCCTACTGTTTTGCTGTGGAAAGGTGAGTGTCCACAACGGCTAACTAGCTGTTCTACTTGAATACTGAATGTTAATATTGAATCAGACCATATTGAATACTGAATGTTAATATTCAATCAGACAATATTGAATACTGAATGTTAATATCAGACCATATTGAATACTGAATGTTAATTCAGGTTGACAGTTGACATCATTTGACAGTTGACAGGGGGCTGGAAAGTTGATCTAAACGGGACATGCATTATAAATGCTTTTTTTCTGTGTTTCACAAATTCAGCCTGAGACGTTCAGAGTCACTCCGGCCCGCGAGCACGCACGCACACACACTATTGTCACCTGTGTGTCGTTGCGCTCTGGGTAGTGTATCTGTAGTAGAGCGCTGTGTAGGCTACATCATCTGGATGGACTGTTTCTGTGCGAGCAAGCATGCATACTATGGAATTTAATCCTGCCGGCGCCACTGCCGGCCCACACACCGGCCCACATACTGGGCCACATACCGGCCCACATTAGTGGCCCACACACCGACTCACACACCGGCCCACACACCGGCCCACATTAGTGGCCCACACACCGACTCACACACTGGCCTACACACTGGCCCACACACCGGCCCACATTAGTGGCCCACACACCGACTCACACACTGGCCCACACATCGACTCACACACCGGCCCACACACCGGCCCACACACCGGCCCACATTAGTGGCCCACACACCGACTCACACACTGGCCTACACACTGGCCCACACACCGGCCCACATTAGTGGCCCACACACCGACTCACACACTGGCCTACACACTGGCCCACACACCGGCCCACATTAGTGGCCCACACACCGACTCACACACTGGCCCACACACTGGTGTGGGCCGGTGTGTGGGCCAGTCCCGATGGCCAGTCCGGGCCTGGAGTAGTCACTACTCACTAGTCATGATTAGTATGTTCATAAACCATCTAGATCCACACTCCATTTCAGAAGGTGGCGGTAATGCACCAGAAAGTTTGTGCCAACCGCCAATACAAATCAGAAGAAGAAGAAGTGACCAGCGTAATTAGGTCAGGGGAGAGGGTGGAGTTGGTTAGTGCCTGTGAGGGATTGATGCGTGAGTCGTATGGGGACTATACAGCGGTATATACAGATGGTTCGAAGGACCCGGAGACTGGGGTGACAGGGTTTGGAGTGGTGGTCCCAGGGAGGGGTGTGGCGGTGAGCAGGAGGACTACGAACGGTCTGGGTGTGTACACGGTTGAGATGGTGGCTGTGCTGGTGGCGCTGAGGTGGGTGGAGCTTGCTCGGGTGGGGAGGGTCAGGTGGTGATATGTAGTGACTCATCGACAGTGTTGGCTAGCCTGAGGTCTTTTCGCTCCAGTAGCCGGCAGGCTTTGCTATATGAGGTCCTGATGAGTGTGACTAGGTGTGTGAGCCAAGGGAAAGAGGTGAGGTTTTTGTGGGTCCCGGCGGCGTCTATTCGAATACCAACCGTTTTGTGCGTTTTGCAAATCTGATTGGCCACTGACGTTTCTGGTCATGTGACATGTGCGCCCAATCGCGTGACGAGCTGTGTCTTTGCCCATTTCCGCGTCGAACAGCCTGCAAACTACCTAACGCCTAGTTTATCACTGGTTAAGCTTAGGCGACTCTTTCGAAGTTGGTTAAGGTTAGAGTTTGGAATCAGGGCTGGCGTTCTATCGCCATGCTCTAAGACAAACTCTAACCATAACCAACTTCGAAAGAGTGCCTAAGCTTATCCGGGGAAAGAACTTGCCGTCACACGATTGGTGCACATGTCACATGACCAGAAACGTCAGTGGCCAATCAGATTCGCAATAAACGCACAAAACGGTTGGTATTCGAATATAGGCGTACCGGCGCATGTAGGAGTGAGGGGAAATGAGGCTAATAATGATAATAATAATAATAATAATAATAATAATAATAATAATAATGATAATGATAATGATAATGATAATGATAATGATAATGATAATGATAATGATAATAATAATAATAATAATAGAACATTCTAGAACATTTGTGATGTCACAGTATGATGTCATAATCAAACATTCTAGAACATTTGTGATGACACAGTATGATGTCATAATCAAACATTCTAGAACATTTGTGTTCTATATATATATTCAACAATTCTCTCAGAAGGTCTCATTGTGCATCTTTGAACAGTACTGAACAGTACTGAACAGATAGACTAAACAACATAGATTGAAGCCTGCATTTCTCAACCAAGGTGCCTTGCCTACTGTTTTGCTGTGGAAAGGTGAGTGTCCACAACGGCTAACTAGCTGTTCTACTTGAATACTGAATGTTAATATTGAATCAGACCATATTGAATACTGAATGTTAATATTCAATCAGACAATATTGAATACTGAATGTTAATATCAGACCATATTGAATACTGAATGTTAATTCAGGTTGACAGTTGACATCATTTGACAGTTGACAGGGGGCTGGAAAGTTGATCTAAACGGGACATGCATTATAAATGCCTTTTTTCTGTGTTTCACAAATTCAGCCTGAGACGTTCAGAGTCACTCCGGCCCGCGCGCACGCACGCACACACACTATTGTCACCTGTGTGTCGTTGCGCTCTGGGTAGTGTATCTGTAGTAGAGCGCTGTGTAGGCTACATCATCTGGATGGACTGTTTCTGTGCGAGCAAGCATGCATACTATGGAATTTAATCCTGCCGGCGCCACTGCCGGCCCACACACCGGCCCACATACTGGGCCACATACCGGCCCACATTAGTGGCCCACACACCGACTCACACACTGGCCCACACACCGGCCCACATTAGTGGCCCACACACCGACTCACACACTGGCCCACACACCAGCCCACACACCGGCCCACATTAGTGGCCCACACACCGACTCACACACTGGCCCACACACCGACTCACACACCGGCCCACATTAGTGGCCCACACACCAGCCCACACACCGGCCCACATTAGTGGCCCACACACCGACTCACACACTGGCCCACACACCGACTCACACACCGGCCCACACACCGGCCCACATTAGTGGCCCACACACCGACTCACACACTGGCCTACACACTGGCCCACACACCGGCCCACATTAGTGGCCCACACACCGACTCACACACTGGCCCACACACTGGTGTGGGCCGGTGTGTGGGCCAGTCCCGATGGCCAGTCCGAGCCTGGAGTAGTCACTACTCACTAGTCATGATTAGTATGTTCATAAACCATCTAGATCCACACTCCATTTCAGAAGGTGGCGGTAATGCACCAGAAAGTTTGTGCCAACCGCCAATACAAATCAGAAGAAGAAGAAGTGACCAGCGTAATTAGGTCAGGGGAGAGGGTGGAGTTGGTTAGTGCCTGTGAGGGATTGATGCGTGAGTCGTATGGGGACTATACAGCGGTATATACAGATGGTTTGAAGGACCCGGAGACTGGGGTGACAGGGTTTGGAGTGGTGGTCCCAGGGAGGGGTGTGGCGGTAAGCAGGAGGACTACGAACGGTCTGGGTGTGTACACGGTTGAGATGGTGGCTGTGCTGGTGGCGCTGAGGTGGGTGGAGCTTGCTCGGGTGGGGAGGGTCAGGTGGTGATATGTAGTGACTCATCGACAGTGTTGGCTAGCCTGAGGTCTTTTCGCTCCAGTAGCCAGCAGGCTTTGCTATATGAGGTCCTGATGAGTGTGACTAGGTGTGTGAGCCAAGGGAAAGAGGTGAGGTTTTTGTGGGTCCCGGCGGCGTCTATTCGAATACCAACCGTTTTGCGCGTTTTGCAAATCTGATTGGCCACTGACGTTTCTGGTCATGTGACATGTGCGACCAATCGCGTGACGAGCTGTGTCTTTGCCCATTTCCGCGTCGAACAGCCTGCAAACTACCTAACGCCTAGTTTATCACTGGTTAAGCTTAGGCGCCTCTTTCGAAGTTGGTTAAGGTTAGAGTTTGGAATCAGGGCTGGCGTTCTATCGCCATGCTCTAAGACAAACTCTAACCATAACCAACTTCGAAAGAGTGCCTAAGCTTGTCCGGGGAAAGAACTTGCCGTCACACGATTGGTGCACATGTCACATGACCAGAAACGTCAGTGGCCAATCAGATTCGCAATAAACACACAAAACGGTTGGTATTCGAATATAGGCGTACCGGCGCATGTAGGAGTGAGGGGAAATGAGGCTAATAATAATAATAATAATAATAATAATAATAATAATAATAATAATAATAATAATAATAATAATAATAATAATAATAATAGAACATTCTAGAACATTTGTGATGTCACAGTATGATGTCATAATCAAACATTCTAGAACATTTGTGATGTCACAGTATGATGTCATAATCAAACATTCTAGAACATTTGTGTTCTATATATATATTCAACAATTCTCAACATCTGGGATTGGAAGGTCTGGACTGGAAGGAGGTGTGTAAAGAATTGGCTGAGGGGGCTGCGAGGGACAAGGCTGCGAGGGACAAAGCAGCCCAGGATAAGATAGCAGGGGGCAAGGAGGGTCCCGCGGAGGGGGGCTCAGACAGGAAGTAGCAGCAGTAGATGCACTCCAATGGACAATGTAGTTGATGACGGGGTCCAGTAGAAGAAGAAAAAGAAGGTGAAGAAGGATAAGAAGGAGAAGAAGAAGAGCCCATAAAAAGAATTGCGGAGGGCAGTAATACGCCTCGATGCGTCTACTCTGCCGGAAATTCAAATAAGAAGAAGAAGAAGAAGGAGGAGGTTTAGCTGTGGAAAGACGAATGAACCGCAGGGTAAAGCTGAGGGGGAGTGAGCGGTGGTGGAAGGCGAGCCATGCAGCTTATGGAGAGCGGGGAGAGTGGATTCCTCGTGAATGGCCCCGGCCGGTGCAAGAATGTCCAGGGTTTTGGGTGAATCGAGATGGGAGCGAGTGGAATGAGGGCTTGCGTCAGGAGGGACGCGAGTCACCGGGTGCGAGCCCAGTGTCCCCTCGGGGTGTGACGTGTGGAGAGGGAAGTGAGAAGGAGGTCTCGGAGATGGTGGAAGACTACGGAGAGGGAAGTGAGAAGGAGGTCTCGGAGATGGTGGAAGACAAAGGGAAGGAGTCGGATGGTGTAAAGAAGAAGAAGAAGGAAGAGGAAGAACGGCAAATGGAGCTAACGACCGATATTCGCGATCAGTCGGAGTACAGTGGGGAGGAGAGGGAGAAAGAAGAGAGGGAGGAGGAGGGGTGGGAAACGGTGAGGAAGAAGAGGAAGAAGCGGACGGAGAGGAACGACAGCGATGGGGATAGTGAGAGTAGGGGGGAGGAGAGGGGGGGAGAAGGGGGGAAGAGGAAGAAAGGGGGGGACGATAGCTCAAGTGGGCCGGGAGACGAGGGTGCAGGAAAAGATGTGGCAAAAGCGGAAGTGATCCATATAGTGGTCAGGCTTGAGGGGGAGAGGGATGAGAGGAAAGTAGGTAGGCTCGAGTGGCCCAAACTCATTGCCGAGCGATTAGGAGAGGTAAAGTACGTGAACGTTTTGTGGGATGGGAATCTGGCCGTAGGGTGTGGTAGTGAGGGGCAGGTGGAGGTGGCTAGGAAGATGCAGAGCATTGGGGGGGTGGGTATAAGTAAGGTGGCGAGAGTAGGGGAGAAGAGGGGGGGTAAGGGGGTGATAGTTGGGGTACCGGTCGAGGTTACAGTAGAGCAGCTGGTGGAAGAGCTAAAGGAGGACGGGCGTAATGGCATAGTTAAGAGTGCAGCAAGGATGAAGAGGGGAGCGGAGAGGGCAGTGACGGGGACGGTAGTGATTACGTTTGAGGGTGGGGTTGTTCCTAGGGAGGTGTTAGTAGGGCGTAGGATGTATAGGGTTAGGGAATTTGTTCATAATCCTCTTAGGTGCTATAGGTGCCAGGGGTTTGGCCATATAGCTACCACGTGTATGAAGGGGATGAGGTGCGCTAGGTGTGGCGGGGAACATGAATATGGGAAATGTGGAGAGGGAGTGAAGCCGAAGTGCTGTAGTTGTGGTGGGGAGCATAGTGTAGCGTTTCGGGGGTGCGAGGTGATGATGAAGGAGGTCGCGGATCGGAGAGAGAGAAGGGAGGGTAAGTTGACGTATGCTGGGGCGGTTAGCAGGGCAGGACAGGGTAGCCAAGAAAGGGTGCAGGGGGTTGAAGGAGGGCATTTGGCAGTGAGGGTAGAGCAGGGGGAAAGATAGAGGGGAAGGGAGGAGAAATTAGGTATTGTGGCCTTCGTGGCAGGGGTAGTTACTGGTATGGCAGAGGCTACGGGTAGAACAGAGATGGTGAAGATGATTGTTAGGATAGCGGTTCAACATCTGGGATTGTAAGGTCTGGACTGGAAGGAGGTGTGTAAAGAATTGGCTGAGGGGGCTGTGAGGGACAAGGCTGCGAGGGACAAAGCAGCCCAGGATAAGATAGCAGGGGGCAAGGAGGGTCCCGCGGAGGGGGGCTCAGGCAGGAAGTAGCAGCAGTAGCTGCACTCCAATGGACAATGTAGTTGATGACGGGGTCCAGTAGAAGAAGAAAAAGAAGGTGAAGAAGGAGAAGAAGGAGAAGAAGAAGAGCCCATAAAAAGAATTGCGGAGGGCAGTAATACGCCACGATGCGTCTACTCTGCCGGAAATTCAAATAAGAAGAAGAAGAAGAAGAAGAAGAAGATCTCATTGTGCATCTTTGAACAGTACTGAACAGATAGACTAAACAACATAGATTGAAGCCTGCATTTCTCAACCAAGGTGCCTTGCCTACTGTTTTGCTGTGGAAAGGTGAGTGTCCACAACGGCTAACTAGCTGTTCTACTTGAATACTGAATGTTAATATTGAATCAGACCATATTGAAT
This sequence comes from Notolepis coatsorum, assembly GCF_963971535.1. Lineage (NCBI taxonomy): Eukaryota > Metazoa > Chordata > Actinopteri > Aulopiformes > Paralepididae > Notolepis > Notolepis coatsorum. Next base: position 958,230 of record NW_028174886.1, on the reverse strand, counting down.
ACTGAATGTTAATATTGAATCAGACAATATTGAATACTGAATGTTAATATCAGACCATATTGAATACTGAATGTTAATTCAGGTTGACAGTTGACATCATTTGACAGTTGACAGGGGGCTGGAAAGTTGATCTAAACGGGACATGCATTATAAATGCCTTTTTTCTGTGTTTCACAAATTCAGCCTGAGACGTTCAGAGTCACTCCGGCCCGCGCGCACGCACGCACACACACTATTGTCACCTGTGTGTCGTTGCGCTCTGGGTAGTGTATCTGTAGTAGAGCGCTGTGTAGGCTACATCATCTGGATGGACTGTTTCTGTGCGAGCAAGCATGCATACTATGGAATTTAATCCTGCCGGCGCCACTGCCGGCCCACACACCGGCCCACATACTGGGCCACATACCGGCCCACATTAGTGGCCCACACACCGACTCACACACTGGCCCACACACCGGCCCACATTAGTGGCCCACACACCGACTCACACACTGGCCCACACACCAGCCCACACACCAGCCCACACACCAGCCCACACACCGGCCCACATTAGTGGCCCACACACCGACTCACACACTGGCCCACACACCGACTCACACACCGGCCCACACACCGGCCCACATTAGTGGCCCACACACCGACTCACACACTGGCCTACACACTGGCCCACACACCGGCCCACATTAGTGGCCCACACACCGACTCACACACTGGCCCACACATCGACTCACACACTGGCCCACACACCGGCCCACATTAGTGGCCCACACACCGACTCACACACTGGCCCACACACCGACTCACACACCGGCCCACACACCGGCCCACATTAGTGGCCCACACACCGACTCACACACTGGCCTACACACTGGCCCACACACCGGCCCACATTAGTGGCCCACACACCGACTCACACACTGGCCCACACACTGGTGTGGGCCGGTGTGTGGGCCAGTCCCGATGGCCAGTCCGAGCCTGCAGTAGTCACTACTCACTAGTCATGATTAGTATGTTCATAAACCATCTAGATCCACACTCCATTTCAGAAGGTGGCGGTAATGCACCAGAAAGTTTGTGCCAACCGCCAATACAAATCAGAAGAAGAAGAAGTGACCAGCGTAATTAGGTCAGGGGAGAGGGTGGAGTTGGTTAGTGCCTGTGAGGGATTGATGCGTGAGTCGTATGGGGACTATACAGCGGTATATACAGATGGTTCGAAGGACCCGGAGACTGGGGTGACAGGGTTTGGAGTGGTGGTCCCAGGGAGGGGTGTGGCGGTGAGCAGGAGGACTACGAACGGTCTGGGTGTGTACACGGTTGAGATGGTGGCTGTGCTGGTGGCACTGAGGTGGGTGGAGCTTGCTCGGGTGGGGAGGGTCAGGTGGTGATATGTAGTGACTCATCGACAGTGTTGGCTAGCCTGAGGTCTTTTCGCTCCAGTAGCCGGCAGGCTTTGCTATATGAGGTCCTGATGAGTGTGACTAGGTGTGTGAGCCAAGGGAAAGAGGTGAGGTTTTTGTGGGTCCCGGCGGCGTCTATTCGAATACCAACCGTTTTGTGCGTTTTGCAAATCTGATTGGCCACTGACGTTTCTGGTCATGTGACATGTGCGCCCAATCGCATGACGAGCTGTGTCTTTGCCCATTTCCGCGTCGAACAGCCTGCAAACTACCTAACGCCTAGTTTATCACTGGTTAAGCTTAGGCGACTCTTTCGAAGTTGGTTAAGGTTAGAGTTTGGAATCAGGGCTGGCGTTCTATCGCCATGCTCTAAGACAAACTCTAACCATAACCAACTTCGAAAGAGTGCCTAAGCTTATCCGGGGAAAGAACTTGCCGTCACACGATTGGTGCACATGTCACATGACCAGAAACGTCAGTGGCCAATCAGATTCGCAATAAACGCACAAAACGGTTGGTATTCGAATATAGGCGTACCGGCACATGTAGGAGTGAGGGGAAATGAGGCTAATAATAATAATAATAATAATAATAATAATAATAATAATAATAATAATAATAATAATAATAATAATAATAATAATAATAATAATAATAATAATAATAATAATAATAATAATAATAATAATAATAATAATAGAACATTCTAGAACATTTGTGATGTCACAGTATGATGTCATAATCAAACATTCTAGAACATTTGTGATGTCACAGTAATCAAACATTCTAGAAATTTTGTTCTATATATATATTCAACAATTCTCTCGAAAGCTAATTGGGAAGAGTTCTTGGAGGCGGCCCGAAAGTGGATAGGAGAGATTGATTCTGAGGGGAGTATAGACGAGTGGAATGCTTCTCTTAGTGAGATGATACATAGGGCAGCGCAGGGCACAATCCCTATGAAGGAGGAACCCAGAGCTAGAAGGATGGTTCCCTGGTGGAATAAAGAATGTGACGTAGCTGTAAGGAATAGGAATAAAGCATACAAGAGGGTGAGACGGTTTCCAGGGTTGTGCCAGTCAGTAGAATATAAGAGGTTAAGGGGAGTAGCACGAAGAGTTATTAAAGATGCTAAAAAGAGTAGTTGGAGGAAGTTCTGTGAAACACTAGGCCCTGAGACTTCTGTGAGGCAGATGTGGGCAGTCGTACACAGAATGGCTGGAATATATAAAAAAAGCTCGATTCCAGTGATTCAGAAGGGGGGGGTAGAAGCAGTAACCAATAAAGAGAAGGCAGACATGCTGGTGGAGGCATTTCAGGCAGTGCATAACTCTGGGAGTCTGGGGGAGGAGAGAGGGAGAAAGAGGACTGAACTGCTATCGCAGAATGAGTGGAAGTTGAGAAGAAGCTCAGAAAATAATAATCCGATTAATTTGTACTTTACAATGAAAGAGTTAGGGGATGCTATCCAGGCTGGTGCAAATACGATGCCTGGCAGAGATGGATTATCCTATGAATTATTTAAGAATTTGGACGAATTTGTAATGATTGAAATACTGGGTTTGTTTAATAATGTGTGGCTAGAAGGCTGCTTGCCAAAGGAGTGGAAGCATGCCGTCATCATTCCTATTTTGAAGCCAGGTAAAGTAGCGGCTGATCCAGGATCTTACCGACCCATAGCCTTGACGTCTGTATTGTGTAAAATTATGGAAAGGATGATTACTAATAGATTAGTTTACTTTTTAGAAAGTAAGGATCTTTATGTTGGGTATCAGAATGGGTTTAGAAATGGCAGGTCTACAATGGAATCAGTAGCTGTTCTAGACCAGGACATTAGACAGGCTTTTGACAATAAGGAAGTAGTGATAAGTGTATTTTTGGATATTGAGAAGGCGTATGACTCTTTGTGGAAAGAGGGGCTGCTTTTGAAATTGTATGACCTAGGAGTTAGAGGGAGATTGTTTAATTGGATAAAGGATTTTCTATTAGACAGGACGATCCAAGTACGTGTGGGGGGGCAAACCTCAAAAACTGTAAAAATAGAAAATGGCACCCCGCAAGGAAGCGTGATTAGTCCGGTCCTCTTCGATGTGATGATTAATGACATTTTTGGGCAAATTGGAAAAGGATATGGGTTGTCTTTATTTGCGGACGATGGGGCCATATGGAAAAGAGGGAAGAATGTTGAGTATTGTTTAAAGCAGGTACAAAGAGCTCTGGGGGATGTAGAGGAATGGGGAGACAAGTGGGGTTTTAAAATATCCGCCTCTAAGTCTAATTATATGATTTTTGGTTTTAGAAAGAGGGTGCCTAGGGGAAGGCTGGTTATGTATGGATCTCCCTTAGAGAGAGTAAAGGTGTTTAAATTTTGGGGAGTTTGGTTTGACGAAAGATTGAACTGGGCTGTTCATATAGAGAAAATCCTGGCAAAGTGTGAAAGAATAGTGAATGTGCTGAGAAGTTTGGCTGGGAGTGGGTGGGGAGCGGATAGAGAGACCACGTGCATGATATACCAGGCGATGATCAGGTCAACAATTGATTATGGTTGTTATGTGTACGGCTCTGCGGCCAAGTCTAATTTGCGAAAGCTGGATGTGCTTCAGTGCAAGGCTCTGAGAATCTGCTGTGGAGCTTTTAAGACCACCCCTGCCTCAGCACTATTGGTGGAAATGGGGGAGTTGCCCCTAAACCTGAGGAGAGTAAAGTTAGGGCTACAGTACTGGGCAAAATTGAGTGGGACAAGTCTGTCCTTCCCAGCTAGGTGTTTACTTTCAGGAGATGGGGATAAGTATAAACCTTTTTTGGCCAGTATTGATCAGTGGGCCAGGAAGTTGAGATTGCATCAGGGGGGAGTGGCGGAGCACACTCGGTGGCTATCAGTGCCATTTTGGCTAGTGCCTGATCGAGTCATTGAACTTAGGTTCTTGAAGGAGGAGGATAAGGGCGAGATTGTGGAGGAAATAGAGAGGTTCCTTCTGGAATCAGGGGCTCTGGAGGTGTACACTGATGGCTCTGTGGATCCTGAAAGTGGGAGGGCAGGATTTGGGTGGTGGGTGCCTCGGTTAGGGATCGGTAAGGGACAAAGAATATCCGATGGCAGCTCAGTATTTGTGACAGAGTTGCTTGCCATCCTCTGGGCATTGTGGTGGGTGGAGGAAGTGGGACCAAGCCAGGTGATTATATGCTCTGACTCGGCTGCTGCACTGATGGCTCTGAGTGCAGGTGGGTCTAAAGCTCGCCCTGATCTCATTCAGGAAATAATGTTGGTTTTATATAGGATTGCGAAGGCAGGCTGGTCAGTGGAGTTTTGTTGGGTCCCGGGGCACGCTGGGATTGCGGGGAATGAGATGGCTGACTCCCTTGCCAAACAGAGCCTGGGAAGGGAGGAAGAGATAGGCATTTCAATGGGAAGAGTAGAACTCAGAGATAAGATAAAGAAAGGAGTTGAGGCTGAGTGGCAGGATGAGTGGGAAAGGGGGACCAAGGGAAGGCACTATTTCTCTCTGCAGCCTCGGGTCAAGATCAAGGTGGAGGGATATGGGTCAAGGAGTGATAGGGTGAAGATGTGTAGACTGAGGCTGGGGCACTGTGGGTTGAACAGTAGCTTGTGCATTGTGGGCAAACATCCAGATGGGGTGTGTGAATGTGGAGAGACTGAAACTGTCGGGCATGTCTTCCTAAAATGTGAAAGGTATAGGAAAGAGAGGGAAATCTTTTATAAAAGTCTGGAAGAGCTGGGAGTGTCTTCCTTCTCTCTTAAATCATTCTTTGGCATGGATAATGAGAACCACCAGTTGATCACAGAGGCAGTGCTGACATTTCTGCATGCTTCAGAGTTGTACCAGAGGATATAGCGTTAGGGTATGTATTAGTATTGGACAGGCAAGAGGAGCAGAGAAGAAGGAGAAAGTGTGAGTTGAAGAGGCCTAAAGATGGAACACCACTAGTGTAGTATAAGAAATGAGGAGGGAAGAAATACGCCAAGAAAGAAGAAGAAGAAGAAGAAGAAGAGATCATCAAAAGAAGTGTGGAGGGCAGTAATACGCCACGATGCGTCTACTCTGCCGGAAATTCAAAAGAAGAAGAAGAAGAAGAAGATCTCATTGTGCATCTTTGAACAGTACTGAACAGTACTGAACAGATAGACTAAACAACATAGATTGAAGCCTGCATTTCTCAACCAAGGTGCCTTGCCTACTGTTTTGCTGTGGAAAGGTGAGTGTCCACAACGGCTAACTAGCTGTTCTACTTGAATACTGAATGTTAATATTGAATCAGACCATATTGAATACTGAATGTTAATATTGAATCAGACAATATTGAATACTGAATGTTAATATCAGACCATATTGAATACTGAATGTTAATTCAGGTTGACAGTTGACATCATTTGACAGTTGACAGGGGGCTGGAAAGTTGATCTAAACGGGACATGCATTATAAATGCCTTTTTTCTGTGTTTCACAAATTCAGCCTGAGACGTTCAGAGTCACTCTGGCCCGCGCGCACGCACGCACACACACTATTGTCACCTGTGTGTCGTTGCGCTCTGGGTAGTGTATCTGTAGTAGAGCGCTGTGTAGGCTACATCATCTGGATGGACTGTTTCTGTGCGAGCAAGCATGCATACTATGGAATTTAATCCTGCCGGCGCCACTGCCGGCCCACACACCGGCCCACATACTGGGCCACATACCGGCCCACATTAGTGGCCCACACACCGACTCACACACTGGCCCACACACCGGCCCACATTAGTGGCCCACACACCGACTCACACACTGGCCCACACACCAGCCCACACACCGGCCCACATTAGTGGCCCACACACCGACTCACACACTGGCCCACACACCGACTCACACACCGGCCCACACACCGGCCCACATTAGTGGCCCACACACCGACTCACACACTGGCCTACACACTGGCCCACACACCGGCCCACATTAGTGGCCCACACACCGACTCACACACTGGCCCACACACTGGTGTGGGCCGGTGTGTGGGCCAGTCCCGATGGCCAGTCCGGGCCTGGAGTAGTCACTACTCACTAGTCATGATTAGTATGTTCATAAACCATCTAGATCCACACTCCATTTCAGAAGGTGGCGGTAATGCACCAGAAAGTTTGTGCCAACCGCCAATACAAATCAGAAGAAGAAGAAGTGACCAGCGTAATTAGGTCAGGGGAGAGGGTGGAGTTGGTTAGTGCCTGTGAGGGATTGATGCGTGAGTCATATGGGGACTATACAGCGGTATATACAGATGGTTCGAAGGACCCGGAGACTGGGCTGACAGGGTTTGGAGTGGTGGTCCCAGGGAGGGGTGTGGCGGTAAGCAGGAGGACTACGAACGGTCTGGGTGTGTACACGGTTGAGATGGTGGCTGTGCTGGTGGCGCTGAGGTGGGTGGAGCTTGCTCGGGTGGGGAGGGTCAGGTGGTGATATGTAGTGACTCATCGACAGTGTTGGCTAGCCTGAGGTCTTTTCGCTCCAGTAGCCGGCAGGCTTTGCTATATGAGGTCCTGATGAGTGTGACTAGGTGTGTGAGCCAAGGGAAAGAGGTGAGGTTTTTGTGGGTCCCGGCGGCGTCTATTCGAATACCAACCGTTTTGTGCGTTTTGCAAATCTGATTGGCCACTGACGTTTCTGGTCATGTGACATGTGCGCCCAATCGCGTGACGAGCTGTGTCTTTGCCCATTTCCGCGTCGAACAGCCTGCAAACTACCTAACGCCTAGTTTATCACTGGTTAAGCTTAGGCGACTCTTTCGAAGTTGGTTAAGGTTAGAGTTTGGAATCAGGGCTGGCGTTCTATCGCCATGCTCTAAGACAAACTCTAACCATAACCAACTTCGAAAGAGTGCCTAAGCTTATCCGGGGAAAGAACTTGCCGTCACACGATTGGTGCACATGTCACATGACCAGAAACGTCAGTGGCCAATCAGATTCGCAATAAACGCACAAAACGGTTGGTATTCGAATATAGGCGTACCGGCGCATGTAGGAGTGAGGGGAAATGAGGCTAATAATAATGAACGTGAACGTTTTGTGGGATGGGAATCTGGCCGTAGGGTGTGGTAGTGAGGGGCAGGTGGAGGTGGCTAGGAAGATGCAGAGCATTGGGGGGGTGGGTATAAGTAAGGTGGCGAGAGTAGGGGAGAAGAGGGGGGGGGGTGTAAGGGGGTGATAGTTGGGGTACCGGTCGAGGTTACAGTAGAGCAGCTGGTGGAAGAGCTAAAGGAGGACAGGCGTAATGGCATAGTTAAGAGTGCAGCAAGGATGAAGAGGGGAGCGGAGAGGGCAGTGACGGGGATGGTAGTGATTACGTTTGAGGGTGGGGTTGTTCCTAGCGAGGTATTAGTAGGGCGTAGGATGTATAGGGTTAGGGAATTTGTTCATAATCCTCTTAGGTGCTATAGGTGCCAGGGGTTTGGCCATATAGCTACCACGTGTATGAAGGGGATGAGGTGCGCTAGGTGTGGCGGGGAACATGAATATGGGAAATGTGGAGAGGGAGTGAAGCCGAGGTGCTGTAGTTGTGGTTGGGAGCACAGTGTAGCGTTTCGGGGGTGCGAGGTGATGATGAAGCAGGTCGCGGATCGGAGAGAGAGAAGGGAGGGTAAGTTGACGTATGCTGGGGCGGTTAGCAGGGCAGGACAGGGGAGCCAAGAAAGGGTGCAGGGGGTTGAAGGAGGGCATTTGGCAGTGAGGGTAGAGCAGGTGGAAAGAGACAGGGGAAGGGAGGAGAAATTAGGTATTGTGGCCTTCGTGGCAGGGGTAGTTACTGGTATGGCAGAGGTTACGGGTAGAACAGAGATGGTGAAGATGATTGTTAGGATAGCGGTTCAACATCTGGGATTGGAAGGTCTGGACTGGAGGGAGGTGTGTGAAGAGTTGGCTGAGGGGGCTGCGAGGGACAGGGCTGCGAGGGACAAAGCGGCCCAGGATAAGATAGCAGGGGGCAAGGAGGGTCCCGCGGAGGGGGGCTCAGACAGGAAGTAGCAGCAGTAGATGCACTCCAATGGACAATGTAGTTGATGACGGGGTCCAGTAGAAGAAGAAAAAGAAGGTGAAGAAGGATAAGAAGGAGAAGAAGAAGAGCCCATAAAAAGAATTGCGGAGGGCAGTAATACGCCTCGATGCGTCTACTCTGCCGGAAATTCAAATAAGAAGAAGAAGAAGAGATAGACTAAACAACATAGATTGAAGCCTGCATTTCTAGACCAAGGTGCCTTGCCTACCGTTTTGCTGTGGAAAGCTAACACGAATGAATCGCTGGGTAAAGCTGAGGGGGAGTGAGCGGTGGTGGAAGGCGAGCCATGCATCTTATGGAGAGCGGGGAGAGTGGATTCCTCGTGAATGGCCCCGGCCGGTGCAAGAATGTCCAGGGTTTTGGGTGAATCGAGATGGGAGCGAGTGGAATGAGGGCTTGCGTCAGGAGGGACGCGAGTCACCGGGTGCGAGCCCAGTGTCCCCTCGGGGTGTGACGTGTGGAGAGGGAAGTGAGAAGGAGGTCTCGGAGATGGTGGAAGACTACGGAGAGGGAAGTGAGAAGGAGGACTCGGAGATGGTGGAAGACAAAGGGAAGGAGTCGGATGGTGTAAAGAAGAAGAAGAAGGAAGAGGAAGAACGGCAAATGGAGCGCGATCAGTCGGAGTACAGTGGGGAGGAGAGGGAGAAAGAAGAGAGGGAGGAGGAGGGGTGGGAAACGGCGGGGAAGAAGAGGCAGAAGAGGAAGAAGCGGACGGAGAGGAACGACAGCGATGGGGATAGTGAGAGTAGGGGGGAGGAGAGGGGGGGTGAAGGGGGGAAGAGGAAGAAAGGGGGGGACGATAGCTCAAGTGGGCCGGGAGACGAGGGTGCAGGAAAAGATGTGGCAAAAGCGGAAGTGATCCATATAGTGGTCAGGCTTGAGGGGGAGAGGGATGAGAGGAAAGTAGGTAGGCTCGAGTGGCCCAAACTCATTGCCGAGCGATTAGGAGAGGTAAAGTACGTGAACGTTTTGTGGGATGGGAATCTGGCCGTAGGGTGTGGTAGTGAGGGGCAGGTGGAGGTGGCTAGGAAGATGCAGAGCATTGGGGGGGTGGGTATAAGTAAGGTGGCGAGAGTAGGGGAGAAGAGGGGGGGGGGATGTAAGGGGGTGGTAGCTGGGGTACCGGTCGAGGTTACAGTAGAGCAGCTGGTGGAAGAGATAAAGGAGGACGGGCGTAATGGCATAGTTAAGAGTGCAGCAAGGATGAAGAGGGGAGCGGAGAGGGCAGTGACGGGGACGGTAGTGATTACGTTTGAGGGTGGGGTTGTTCCTAGGGAGGTGTTTGTAGGGCGTAGGATGTATAGGGTTAGGGAATTTGTTCATAATCCTCTTAGGTGCTATAGGTGCCAGGGGTTTGGCCATATAGCTACCACGTGTATGAAGGGGATGAGGTGCGCTAGGTGTGGCGGGGAACATGAATATGGGAAATGTGGAGAGGGAGTGAAGCCGAAGTGCTGTAGTTGTGGTGGGGAGCATAGTGTAGCGTTTCGGGGGTGCGAGGTGATGATGAAGGAGGTCGCGGATCGGAGAGAGAGAAGGGAGGGTAAGTTGACGTATGCTGGGGCGGTTAGCAGGGCAGGACAGGGTAGCCAAGAAAGGGTGCAGGGGGTTGAAGGAGGGCATTTGGCAGTGAGGGTAGAGCAGGTGGAAAGAGAGAGGGGAAGGGAGGAGAAATTAGGTATTGTGGCCTTCGTGGCAGGGGTAGTTACTGGTATGGCAGAGGCTAAGGGTAGAACAGAGATGGTGAAGATGATTGTTAGGATAGCGGTTCAACATCTGGGATTGGAAGGTCTGAACTGTGAGCAGGTGGTTAGGGAATTGGCTGAGGGGGCTGCGAGGGACAAGGCTGCGAGGGACAAAGCAGCCCAGGATAAGATAGCAGGGGGCAAGGAGGGTCCCGCGGAGGGGGGCTCAGGCAGGAAGTAGCAGCAATAGCTGCACTCCAATGGACAATGTAGTTGATGACGGGGTCCAGTAGAAGAAGAAAAAGAAGGTGAAGAAGGAGAAGAAGGAGAAGAAGAAGAGCCCATAAAAAGAATTGCGGAGGGCAGTAATACGCCACGATGCGTCTACTCTGCCGGAAATTCAAATAAGAAGAAGAAGAAGAAGATCTCATTGTGCATCTTTGAACAGTACTGAACAGTACTGAACAGATAGACTAAACAACATAGATTGAAGCCTGCATTTCTCAACCAAGGTGCCTTGCCTACTGTTTTGCTGTGGAAAGGTGAGTGTCCACAACGGCTAACTAGCTGTTCTACTTGAATACTGAATGTTAATATTGAATCAGACCATATTGAATACTGAATGTTAATATTGAATCAGACAATATTGAATACTGAATGTTAATATCAGACCATATTGAATACTGAATGTTAATTCAGGTTGACAGTTGACATCATTTGACAGTTGACAGGGGGCAGGAAAGTTGATCTAAACGGGACATGCATTATAAATGCCTTTTTTCTGTGTTTCACAAATTCAGCCTGAGACGTTCAGAGTCACTCCGGCCCGCGCGCACGCACGCACACACACTATTGTCACCTGTGTGTCGTTGCGCTCTGGGTAGTGTATCTGTAGTAGAGCGCTGTGTAGGCTACATCATCTGGATGGACTGTTTCTGTGCGAGCAAGCATGCATACTATGGAATTTAATCCTGCCGGCGCCACTGCCGGCCCACACACCGGCCCACATACTGGGCCACATACCGGCCCAGATTAGTGGCCCACACACCGACTCACACACTGGCCCACACACCGGCCCACATTAGTGGCCCACACACCGACTCACACACTGGCCCACACACCAGCCCACACACCGGCCCACATTAGTGGCCCACACACCGACTCACACACTGGCCCACACACCAGCCCACACACCGGCCCACATTAGTGGCCCACACACCGACTCACACACTGGCCCACACACCGACTCACACACCGGCCCACACACCGGCCCACATTAGTGGCCCACACACCGACTCACACACTGGCCTACACACTGGCCCACACACCGGCCCACATTAGTGGCCCACACACCGACTCACACACTGGCCCACACACTGGTGTGGGCCGGTGTGTGGGCCAGTCCCGATGGCCAGTCCGGGCCTGGAGTAGTCACTACTCACTAGTCATGATTAGTATGTTCATAAACCATCTAGATCCACACTCCATTTCAGAAGGTGGCGGTAATGCACCAGAAAGTTTGTGCCAACCGCCAATACAAATCAGAAGAAGAAGAAGTGACCAGCGTAATTAGGTCAGGGGAGAGGGTGGAGTTGGTTAGTGCCTGTGAGGGATTGATGCGTGAGTCGTATGGGGACTATACAGCGGTATATACAGATGGTTCGACGGACCCGGAGACTGGGGTGACAGGGTTTGGAGTGGTGGTCCCAGGGAGGGGTGTGGCGGTAAGCAGGAGGACTACGAACGGTCTGGGTGTGTACACGGTTGAGATGGTGGCTGTGCTGGTGGCGCTGAGGTGGGTGGAGCTTGCTCGGGTGGGGAGGGTCAGGTGGTGATATGTAGTGACTCATCGACAGTGTTGGCTAGCCTGAGGTCTTTTCGCTCCAGTAGCCAGCAGGCTTTGCTATATGAGGTCCTGATGAGTGTGACTAGGTGTGTGAGCCAAGGGAAAGAGGTGAGGTTTTTGTGGGTCCCGGCGGCGTCTATTCGAATACCAACCGTTTTGTGCGTTTTGCAAATCTGATTGGTCACTGACGTTTCTGGTCATGTGACATGTGCGCCCAATCGCGTGACGAGCTGTGTCTTTGCCCATTTCCGCGTCGAACAGCCTGCAAACTACCTAACGCCTAGTTTATCACTGGTTAAGCTTAGGCGACTCTTTCGAAGTTGGTTAAGGTTAGAGTTTGGAATCAGGGCTGGCGTTCTATCGCCATGGTCTAAGACAAACTCTAACCATAACCAACTTCGAAAGAGTGCCTAAGCTTATCCGGGGAAAGAACTTGCCGTCACACGATTGGTGCACATGTCACATGACCAGAAACGTCAGTGGCCAATCAGATTCGCAATAAACGCACAAAACGGTTGGTATTCGAATATAGGCGTCCCGGCGCTTGTAGGAGTGAGGGGAAATGAGGCTGCGGATGATTTGGCTAAGGGGGCCTTGAGGAAGGGGTCGGTGGAAATGCAGGTCAGGGTCAGTAAGGCCGAGGCGAAGGGGTTGATTTGGGAGAGGGCAGTTCAGGCGTGGCAGGAGAGGTGGGGGGGGGGGGGTGAAAGGGCGTCACTTCTTCCAGGTCCAGCATAGTGTTAGGGGTCGGGAGGGGGGTAGTATGAGAGGTAGGAGGGAGGAAATAGTGTGGATGAGGTTGAGACTAGGGCACTGTGGGTTTAATAAAAACCTGAAGCTTGAGGGGAAGCATCAGAGTGGGCTCTGTGAGGGGTGTGAGGAGGAGGAGGAATCAGTGGGGCATGTACTGATGGAGTGTCGGGCTTATGCTGTGCAGAGGAGGGAGATGGAGGGAAGGTTGAGGGAGATGGGGGTCAGGGGGTTGGGGATGATGGAAATACTGAGTGGGGGAGGGGGAGATAAGGCGAAGGTGGTGATGGGGGTTTTGAGAAGTGTGGGGGTGTATGATAGGGTGTGAGGGACAGGGTCAGAGTTTGAATTTAGATAGAAAAGTTGAAATACACGTGATTCATAGAGTGTGGGGTATATAGTATATAGTGTAGATGGAGGTTGACGGGGATAGGGAATAGTGTGGTTGTAAGAAGTTGTTTTGTAGGTTCGGTAGTTAGCTCCGGGGTTAGAGAGGGGAGCCTGGAGACTGGCCCGATCCCCGGGTCGATAGGTGGCGGTAATGCCCCAATCAGATGGTCGCCGACCGCCGTAAAACCCCAATAAGAAGAAGAAGAAGACCAGCGTAATTACATCGAGCGCTCTTGGGTTGTGATTTGGTTTTGGGGTTTGTGTTTTCAATTGGTTTGATTGATTGATTGATCGATTGAAAATTGTATTAATAGATTGCAGAATGGGTACAGTACAGTACAGCTCAATACACACAATTGTTAAGGAGATGCAGACCAGAGAAAGACTTTCGTCTTGTTTACATCAGGGTCCCCCATTTTCAATTCATCATAACATATATGACATGACATACAGATAGACAGTACTGCTACATCTATACATTTATGACATACCAGATTTACAAATACAGTACTGTTTGTGATACAAAAAGAGTCTAAAAAAGAGACTATATACATTTGACGAAGAAACTGTACATTGGAGGAGGTTGGGTGGGTGGGGGGGGTAACTGTACATTGGATTATCGACGAAACCTTATTTGGTCCCAAGAAGAGGGTCTCGTGTATTATTGGGTTAGGACATTTACTGTACATTGGAGGGGGTTGGGTTAGGACATTTACAGGGGCCAGTTTCGAATTGCAGTCTCCCGTAGGTGCTCCTTGAGAGTGGTTTTAAAAGTGGGTAGTGATTCACATTCCTTTACAGCTGTGGGTAGGGCGTTCCACATTGATGTGGCATAATTGCTAAACGTGTTTAGTCCCTTGTTAGTCCCTTTAGTCCCCGAATCTGGGTTTTACATGATTTGTGGAGCTCCCTCTGGTGTTGTGGTCGTGGTATTCACTGACCTTTGGGAAGTATTTTGACATGTACATGGGTACCTTAGTCGTGTAGTGTATCTTGTAGACCAGGCCCATTGCAAGTTGCTGTACTCTGTCGTCTACTCTAAGCCATCCAGGTTGTCAAAGTGGGCAGGGGTGAGGTGGGTGTTTGCAGAGTTCAGAGCTGAGGGTTTTTTCAACCTGTAACTTGTTCTTGTCAGAGACCAGCAGGGCTGAGTCGTCCGCGAACAGGAACAAGTTGCAGTCACAAGCTGACGACATGTCATTTGCACAAATTAGGAACAGTAGCGGGTGGCAATTCGAAACTGGCCCCTGTAAATGTCCTAACCCAACCCCCTCCAATGTACAGTAAATTACCAAGTATGGTTTTGTCAATATTCCAATGTACAGTTTTGCTTGTACAGTTGTACAGTGTCCCCCACCCACCCACCCCTCCTACCCAACCCAACCCCCCCCCACCCACCCAACCACCTCCAATGTACAGTCCCCCCCCCCACCCACTCAACCCCACCCCACTTACCCAACCTCCTCCAATGTACAGTTTCTACGTCAAATGTATATACTCTTTTTTCTGGACTCTTCTTGTATCACAAACAGTACTGTATTTGCAAATCTGGTATGTCATAAATGTATAGATGTAGCAGTACTGTCTATCTGTATGTTGTGTATGTCATATATGTTATGATGAATTGAAAATGGGGGACCCTGATGTAAACAAGACGAAAGTCTTTCTCTGGTCTGCAACTCTGCATCCCCTTAACAATTGTATGTATTGAGCTGTACTGTACTGTACCCATTCTGCAATATGTTAATAAAGTTTACAATCAATCAATCAAAGCGGTCCTAGTATGCTTCCTTGTGGAACACCACAGCTCACTGGGAGGGGGGGGAATGGGTACCGTTTACCTCCACCATCTGTTCTCTCCCCTCCAGGTAGGATTGCATCCAGCTCACTGATAGACCAAAACCAATTGCTTTTAGCTTGTCAATCTGAATGGAGTGATTGACAGTGTCTAAGGCCTTTTGTAGGTCCAGCATGACCATGCCGCAGTATTTGCCCGCGTCCACCTCTTGTTTTCATTCATTCATTCATTCATTGTTTGATGTGGTCGTTCAAATAGAGAAGGCATGTGTCAGTGGAGTGGGATATTCTGAAGCCAGATTGGAATTAGAAGATACAATTTTTTCCCTGCAAGGTACTTTTCGACCTGTTCGTATACTATTTTTTCCATGACTTTCTAGATGAGAAGAATAGAAACAGGGCAGTAGTTGGGGGGTAGGATTTGAATTTTATTTAATTTCTTTTGTTTGTGTTTAGGTTTTATTTTTATTAGGTTTGTATAGGGTGGTGATGTTAGGGTTGGGTATTTTGTATGGTTCGTTCTTGGTTTGTTGGTTTTTCTTTATTGTTTTCTTGCCTTATCCGCTCCAGTTGTTGGGTTGTACAGTAGGTGGCGGTATGCGCCTTTCTGTGGTTGCGACCCGCCATTAACCCCATTGAAGAAGAAGAAGAATTGTTGTGAATATTGCACGCAGAGTTAGTACGAGTGGTGGTTTACCATCAGGCAAGTAACCCTTTCTTTAGCTAACTAACTATATTACTACGAGTACGTACACTTATTTTATATAGTTCTATAGTAACGTTACATGTTCAGACGTACGTGTTATGTTTAACAGTTGGCTAGCCCCGTTTAGCACAAAGCAAGCAGTTGGCCAGCTGACACAGTTGGCTGTAGTCAGTAACGTTACCACTTAACGTCAGCGAGCAGGAAGCCAACGATCATAATATCAAGCAAAGCGTAGCGTACATGTATACAGCCTGTACAACAAGAACAATAGCCCATATAGCGAGCTGAAAGGTCCCACTACTATCCTTCCTCGTCATAACTATATGGCTGAACACAGCTCTGCTGTTCAATGTTGTCACTCTGACGTCACGAGACCGCCGCCATCTTGGTATTGGGGGGAAACAAACTGATTTCTACTGATCAAATGTATGCGTTGAGCTCCGTTTTTATTGCATGTTTTATCAAATTCTCGTTCATTTCATAACCTTTTCATATAATTTGTTTTGAAAATATTGAGGTCAACATGGCATTTCACTATTTCGAAATCCTTTCTGGTGATTCTAAGTGCATGTTTCCCCCCAAGCCATAGAATATGCACTTAGACAGAAAGTTTTAAAGACAGGAAGTTGACTTCGAGAATGATCCTCCAGATGTGTTCTGCACATTTACCACTAGAGGGCAGCATGTCCCCATGTATAACCTGAACGTCACTCCTTACAGTGATACAGGTTTACCACTAGAGGGCAGCATGTCCCCATGTATAACCTGAACGTCACTCCTTACAGTGATACCGGTTTACCACTAGAGGGCAGCATGTCTCATGTATAACCTGAACGGCACTCCTCACAGTGATACAGATAGATGTTCCGGGTCCCAAGGCTCTCTTTCTCATATATCGACACAATCAGTTGGTCTTTATTTCACGGTGAGTAGTAGTACATGTTAACATGTTGCAGTAGTAAATAGCCAAATAATTATTATAGCCTACATTACACACCAATTATAATTTGCGGTTATCTGTGGTCATTTAATCTGTTCGGCTAAAGTAATTTTTAGATAGTCGAGTGCAATACTTCATCAAAATGCTATGTTAGCTAGCTAGCTCTAATGCTAAATTGCTGTAAACGAGTTCAATTGGTTGGTACACATTACTTAAAAATACACCAATGAAGCGCTGTGAGTGTCTTGAAAAGCGCTATATAAATGCAATTAATTATAATCTATTGTACGTTTAGCGTCGTGCTCTGTCGGGTCCATACATCATTTTGCTCAATTCTAGCCAGCGGCCACGTGCGGCCGTGCGCACAGCGATATAGCCAAGTTAAATGGCTGCAAGCTAGTTCAATTGGTAGGTGAAAATGTATTGATGATGAAGACTTTATTTCAGACTCAAGGTCCATATTACATTATACAAAACAACAAGAATACAATAACAAAAGAAACAAGGCCGGCAACAACAGGTTATAATACATAAAGGCATCGTTTTCAACATTGAAAACGATGCCTTATTCAGAGGAGTACCTTGTATCACTTCGTTTTACATCACTAATGGCACCTATTATCTTGTTTTTTTACTCTAATAAACGACACATGGAACGAGAGCATGGAAGGTGGGGACATTACAATAGGCTCTGAACATTATCATTATCTTTACATTGTTTGTACACATACAATGTCCGTGCCAGCATATTGGCCTGTGCGTACAGTTTGCAGCACTGGCGCTGCACATCAACATCATCACACATGTCATCAGTGATATTGTGACACAAATATCACTCTTCACCACATCTAGAGCAACAAGTATTAAGATCAATGGTATTCAATACAGTGTGAAATAAGCGACCAACAGTGCAAAAAAAATTGATTTTACATCATCAAACTATATAAATAGTTTACAATCAATCCAAAACGTTTGTATTACTCATAAACTTAATTTATGTAAATGTTTTTGGATGACGAGCAAACAGCGTTTCTCATCCTCAGTCATACATCGGAGCAAACTGGTCAGCATATCATCTTAGATAGATAGATAGATACTTTATTGACTTGATATTTCAAAAATTTCCAAAGCATTATTGAGTAAACTATTTCACAAATTATGACTACTAAATAATAGTTTCATACAGGCTAAAACACTGAGAAGCACACATTTAATATAAACGTACGACTTTGCAGCAGTCTCGTTCTCGGTGCTCGCCTCCACACTGTTTAGAACCAGTGTTTCCCACAGGATTTAGTGAGAATGTGGTGGGTAAATTTTTTTGGTACATTTTAAAGTTAAATGCATCAATCTGGTGCACTTTGAGACCAAAATAAAGAGGCTAGATCTATGATGAACTTTGTGCTCAAAATCGACTAGACTTCCCAATCCTCTCCTCGAAGCACCCCAGCCATGTTCCATGTATTTGTTAAATTCCACCAGCAGCACACCTGATTCAACTTATAACAAGCCCTATTATTAGTTGAATCAGGTGTGCTGGTGGTGGAATTTAACAAATACATGGAACGGCTGGGGCGCCTCGAGGAGACGTTTGAGAACCACTGGACTAGAGCAGACATTTGAGCCATCAAAGAAATGAAGCAAAAGTTGAACTGGTTTATTTTTTATAAAATAAAAATATATACTGAATTACTATTATGACTACTACCACTGCCAATACTACTGATACATCCCTATTGGCAAACTTTATATTAAAAAATAAAAATAAAATTGGTTTAATTATACAACTGTGGCGGGACAAATCTAGGTAATTAATGGGAAACACTGCACATATTTGATTAACATTACAATCACCTGTTTGCAAACAAGGTGTCAGTCTGTGATCGAATACTATGAATACGGTTAGTCCAGATCTCGACTTTACCTAAGTTACTAACGTTAGTGTTATTCCTTGGTCCGTTCTCGTTAACTTGCTGTTTAAGGTCTTTTGTCTGTCTTTACTTTACACTGTCCAGTCAAGATGTCCAAGAGGAAAAACAAAGCGTCCAGCGACACCCCCAGCAAACGGGACAGACCCGGGGGAGCGGAGGAGGAGGAGGAGGAGGAGGAGGAGGAGGAGGATGTTGTCGGTCCTACTCAACAAGTCTCCCAGCTGTCCCAGAGGGTTCGTTTCTTCACTTTGACTTGACATTTATTCATTCAGGCCTGCAGTGGAATATATACTGAAAAGCTGCAGCACTTAACATCAGATATTATTGTAGATCAAACATGTTTATATATATATATTACTGTATTATGCACAATCGCTGCAGGCAAGACCCCCCGCATTTCATTGTATACTTGTATGCTGTGACAATTAAAACTCTTGACTTGACTTGACTTTATGTATAAGATGGATTACTAATACGATAAATAAAGACATTAAAGATGCTGTACGTGGTGTTTTGTAGTGTTAAATAGCTCTACATTCCAACAGCAATCACTGATACTGGTCAGTAACATGGGTCTCCCAGTCCCTCCGCTCTGCAGTAAACACAAAATTCATTTTCTGGTATTCCTTCCCACTTTATCCAATCAGGGGAGAGAACCCTAGATATTTTTTACTTATTTCAAGAAGCCTTGCCAAGCCGAATGTGCTTACCGCACTGGTAGATTATTTTACTTGTTGCATGGGCGTTTTGTAGTGTTAAATAGCTCTACATTCCAACAGCCATCACTGACCAAGCATATGACATCTCTAGTTAACCCCGATCAGACTGGCTTTATAAGAGGCCGACTGGTCACGGATAATATCAGACGGTTACTGCACGTGATTGATGCCAGCAAGGATGTTGCAACCCCTACGGCTGTCATGTCCTTATACACGATGAAGGCCTTTGACAGATTGGAGTGGTCATATTTGTGGGCAGTCCTTAGAAGGATGGGGTTAGGTGAGGGGTTCATTCACATGATCAAAGTTCTCTACACAGGGCCTTCGGCCATGATCTTAACAGGGAAACTCTGCTCACCACTCGTCTCTGTCTGGCGCTCTTCTAGACAGGGTTGTCCTCTTAGTCCCGGACTCTTTGCTTTATCACTCGAACCTCTAGCTCAGTACATAAGACAATCCCAGATTATATCCCCTGTGTCAATTAAGGGCACACATCACCATATCAGCTTATACGCAGATGGTGTACTCCTATTTATGCAGAACCCCGCCGTCTCTACCTCATCTTCTCCAAGTAATAGACTTTAAGTGTTTTGGGATTGAAATATTCCCCACTAATAACCAGACAGTAAAGTATAACTACTCCAGCTTGGGTGACAGGATTATGAATGATTTTAACAGGTGGTCCAAATAAAAAAACTCATTACAGGCCCGTGCCTCAATAATTAAGATTAATGTTTTACCCAGCATTAACTTTATCAGCTCCATGCTACCGTTATCTCCTCCTGTTGGTTACTGGCAAAAACTGCATTCTGCTGCATATAAATTCGTCTGGAACAACAAACGCCCACAGAGGAGTAACACACTGCACAGAGGAGTAAACTCGACAGGGGTTTAGCATTTCCAGACTTCAAATATTATTTTCAAGCTTACTCTTTGAGACCTCTCATCACTTGGTTTGACGCTCATGCAGCCGTGTCCTGGCGACCATTGGAGGAGCAGATGGTGACCCCTTATAGACTTCAGGATATTGTGTATACCAACATTATAATTAAGCAATGCAAATTACGATTTGGCCCTCTTATCACACATGTGATCCAGATTTGGCGTGACACCCAGAAAGCGTGTACTAACCGCCATAAATGGCACACGCACTCCCCTATATTTAATAACAATTTACTTCTTATTGGACGGCAACCTATTAGGTACCCTAGATGGGAAAATAAAGGCATCCATACATTGGGGGATATCTTCGATAACTCTGGTCTCCGCTCTTTCCAGGATCTATCCAATGGATATGATCTCCCCAGAACCTCCTTTTTCTTTTATTTACAAATGAGAGCAGCTCTGAAGGCTCATGGCGTTCCATGGGACGTTCCACTAAAGCGACACCGGTTTCACAAATTATTTTATGACAGGGAGACATCGAGAGGCTTCGTATCTGACTTTTATCGGCACTTACTTATGTCCTCATATAAGGACCTACCCCTAGATACGATTTGGAGAAAGGATATCCCTGAGTTGGATATAGATTTTGATTGGGATGCAGTCTGGGAAAATATTAGGCTATCATCACGCAACCCAGATCACCAACAGATTCATAAACATTTTGTTCATAGGACTTATCTGACCCCCAGGCGATTGAACCTAATGGGTCTCAGACCTGACTCTCGATGTACCTTGTGTCAAAACGGTGCCATTGGAACATATATGCATATGTACTGGGAGTGCCCTCCTGTTGAGATCTTCTGGGAAAATGTTACCTCTCAGCTATCAGAGATTTTCTCTTTGACCATACCGACCTTGCCTTCTGTATTATTGTTAAATGATGATTCTCAATTGCCGACCTCTGTACATGTAAAGAGACTCATTTTGGCCGGCCTTACGGCTGCCAAAAAGTTGATTGCTTCACGCTGGATACAACCAGATAAGTTATGTCCGAAGGTATGGATTCTCACCTATCTTGAATCTGGAGATATCCACTGCACGAGTTTTAGGGGTTAACGAAGCAAATGTTGCTATTTGGTTGGCAGCTTAAAGCTTAAAGAGCGCATATAACGTTCAATTGCTAGATAATCTATTGTATATAATGTATTTAACTCACGTTGAGGTCCTGGGGTGAGTGGGGGGGGGGGGGGGGGGGGGGGGGGGGGGCAGAGCGAGCGAGTGCCATTGTCCACTTGTCTTTTTTCTTTTTGTTTTTTTCTTGTAATTTTAATTATGTATATTTTCTGGGCCCCCTTTGGCTGTGGGTCTGGTGGCCGTGGGCTCTGACTGGGGGGGGGGGGGCGTGGTTCGGGGTCTCTGCGGGTCGAGGCATTAAAGAGGCGTGATGCTTTGGCCCGCGGGGGCGCCGGACTCCGGGTCCTCCGGGGTTGGGGTTCGCGGCTGCCGGGCCTGGAGATGGAGGGGGCTCAGGAAGCCCGTTTTTATAGTAAATGTTTTATTTTCCTTATACTTTGTGACAGTTTATTTGAACTGGATATGTATGTAAATGTATAATCTGTCTAATTTATTGTCTAATCATTGTTGGGTTAGTTTATGTTTTTGGATGTCTTTTACGTATTATTGTTATTATTGTGTTGTGAGTTGTGATGTTTCATGTTTGAAAAATGGAAAATAAAAAAGATTTGATCACAAAAAAAAAGACATGGCCGTATGAGAGGGGTGTAGACTATGACTAGATCATCAGCATGCAGTCTATATCTGTGACTAGATCATCAGCAGGCAGTCTATATCTGTGACTAGATCATCATCAGCAGGCAGTCTATATCTGTGACTAGATCATTAGCAGGCAGTCTATATCTGTGACTAGATCATCAGCAGGCAGTCTATATCTGTGACTAGATCATCATCAGCAGGCAGTCTATATCTGTGACTAGATCATCAGCAGGCAGTCTATATCTGTGACTAGATCATCATCAGCAGGCAGTCTATATCTGTGACTAGATCATTAGCAGGCAGTCTATATCTGTGACTAGATCATCATCAGCAGGCAGTCTATATCTGTGACTAGATCATTAGCAGGCAGTCTATATCTGTGACTAGATCATCAGCAGGCAGTCTATATCTGTGACTAGATCATCAGCAGGCAGTCTATATCTGTGACTAGATCATCATCAGCAGGCAGTCTATATCTGTGACTAGATCATTAGCAGGCAGTCTATATCTGTGACTAGATCATCATCAGCAGGCAGTCTATATCTGTGACTAGATCATTAGCAGGCAGTCTATATCTGTGACTAGATCATTAGCAGGCAGTCTATCTGTGACTAGATCATTAGCAGGCAGTCTATATCTGTGACTAGATCATTAGCAGGCAGTCTATATCTGTGACTAGATCATTAGCAGGCAGTCTATATCTGTGACTAGATCATTAGCAGGCAGTCTATTCTGTGACTAGATCATTAGCAGGCAGTCTATATCTGTGACTAGATCATTAGCAGGCAGTCTATATCTGTGACTAGATCATTAGCAGGCAGTCTATATCTGTGACTAGATCATTAGCAGGCAGTCTATATCTGTACACTGGATGCTTTCTGCTGAAGCATTGACAAAGTGCTGTTGTGGTGGTGGGCTAGTTAAATGTTACAATAGACACACTGTTCAAAGTTTTCAGCTTCTTTCTCTCTATCCTTCTCTGACGACACTCCAAGTCGGTTTCCTCTAAAATTCTGCCAAGAAATGTAAAAAGTAGCGAGGGAGTTAAGTACATAATCCATATGTGTGACATGTATTCTAAATTTTAAAAAAATGGTATTTACCTATTTTTTGCATTTTGTACACTTTAGTTTTGTATATATTTTTTTTACAGTGTTTGGTCTTTACTATTTTTCTATTGCTGTAGTTTTTATTTTTATTGTAGGAGAGAGAGGCTATTGCTCTTTACCTGTATGAAGCGCACTCTCAGGAGGCTCATACAGAACCAAGCATTTCACTCTAATGTACATGTACCATATATGTGTGACAAATAAAACTAAACTTGAAACTATTCAGGGGAGACCGTTTTACTCCACTCCTGTGTTCTGGTCTGCAGGCTGCTGCCGAGGTGGGCATGTGGAGAGCATCACCTTGAAGAACTTCATGTGCCACTCTCTCCTGGGCCCTTGCAGTTTCGGTCCCAACGTAAACTTTGTAGTTGGCAACAACGGAAGTGAGTCTTTTTCTGTGCCGTTTCGCGGTCCTCCGTGTGACGCTTAGGACCGTGTGATACCAAGCGTAGAAAGTCTTGGATATCTTATCTACTAATATCTTTGGTGATTCAAGGCCTAAAAGGGAAGGTGTTACATTTTGATCTGCATAAAACAATGAGGGATATATATTGTAACTAGTGCTGTCAATCGATTAAAATATTTAATCTGATTAATCACATGATTGTCCCTTAGTTAACTCACGATTAATCGCAAATTAATCGCATTTTAAATTATTTTTTTATCTACCTTAAACAGATCTTTTCAAGTCCAAGTTTTAATACTCTTATCAACATGAGTCAACAAATGCTTGCTTCATGCAGCCATTTAACACAAAAGGATGACCCTCATGCATTGCAAATTTGCATCAATTCAAAACAGTGATGCACAAAATAACTTAAAAGAAAATAATAATTAAAACAATGAATAAAGTGTGCATGAAATAATAGGGGAAAGAAAACGTAGGAACTTGTTACATTCACCCACACAAGGGCTGAGTACTCACACTCCCCCTCTCTCTCTCACACACACACTCTCCCAACTCTCTTTCTCTCTTGCCCCTTCCTCATCTCTCTCTCTCACCCCCCTCTCTCTCTCTCTCTCTCTCTCTCTCTCTCTCTCTCTCTCTCTCTCTCTTTCTCTCTCTCTCTCTCTCTCTCTCTCTCTCCTCTCTCTCTCTCTCTCTCCTCTCTCATCTCTCTCTCTCTCTCTCTCTCTCTCTCTCTTCTCTCCTCTCTCTCTCTCACCCCCCTCTCTCTTCTCTCTCTCTCTCTCTCTCTCTCTCTCTCTCTCTCTCTCTCTCTCTCTCTCTCTCTCTCACACACACACACTTCAGAAACAAACATAGTATCAATGAGAGCATCAATAATACACCTGAGTGAAGTCTAGTTTAAAAAAAAATAATAATAATCTTAAGTTAATCGTGAGTTAAAAAAAATAGTGGCGTTAATAGAATCGGGCGTTAATACCACGTTAACTTTGACAGCCTTAATTGTAACGTTTCCAATAAGGGGACACAGTTGACTGCTGTGTATGTATATCCAAAAAGCATGTGATTCCAATAACTTCTGTTATTGATTTGTAATATATAAGATATTCCTTTATTGATCCCCTTGGGGAAATTCAGGCGTCATTGCAGCATAGGGGGAGGGGATGTACAGGTATGGGCAGGTGTCAGAATGCAGGTAGGTGAATTCCAATGGGTGAAGGCAATCACAGAGACAGAGAGTGTTTACTCTTGAACAGGTTCGACTTTAATAGTAAGAACACAGAGTAAATTCTAAGAGAGAACAAGTGCTAATAGCACAAGTGTAAAATAAGGTAAATGGGAGCTTATTGGAGGTCCAGAGTAGAACCGTCCGCGTTATCCCGAACGCAATTAGTGAAGACCTGACAATGGACAAGCAGAAGAGAGGTATGTTACATAGAGACAAAATACCAACATTCCACACACACCCCTGTGACAGCCAATCAGGAACCACCCCTAAGTGACAGCACTAATTGACAGGGAAATGACAGGTGACAAGCCCAGTGACATATGCCAGGAATGTGGGTGGTCACCGACCGAGGTCGGTGTCCAGAACGTAACAGTACCCTCCCCTGACGAACGGCACCAGACGTTCACCTAGGAGCCTCGGGATTCAGCCGCCGGAAATCAACGATCAGGCTGGGATCTAAAATATCCCTTTGAGGCACCCAAGAACGCTCTTCTATCCCGTACCCCTCCCAATCCACCAAGAACTGAAACCCCCTACCCCTCCGCCTACAACCCAGTATCCTCCGCACCGTGTAAATGGGTTGACCGCCAATAAACCGGGGCGGAGGAACCACAGGCAGTGGCGGGGCCAAGGGCGATGAGAGGAATGGCTTCAACAGGGACACATGAAACGTCGGATGAACCCTCATAGAGCTCGGAAGTCGTAGCTTGTAAGCCACTGGATTAACCCGATGAATCACTTTAAATGGTCCTATAAAGCGAGGAGCCAGTTTCTTGGATTCCACCCGGAGAGGGAGATCCCGGGTGGAAAGCCAAACCCGCTGCCCTGGACGGTAAACTGGAGCCGGACGACGCTTACGGTTAGCCTGCCGTTGGGTACTAACCGAAACCTTCTGTAGCGCCTTCCGAACCTGTTTCCACGTCCTGCGACAGCGAGCCACATGTGCCTGGGCCGAGGGCACCTCCGCCTCCTGCTCCTGCTCGGGAAACAGAGGAGGTTGAAAACCATACTGGCACTGAAAGGGAGACATACCGGTAGAAGAGGAGAGAAGGGTATTATGCGCGTACTCAGCCCAAGCCAACCTCCTACTCCACGTTGCCGGACTACCGGCAACGTAACATCTCAAGACCCCCTCCAAATCCTGGTTGACCCTCTCCGTCTGCCCGTTCGACTGTGGATGGAACCCAGACGACAGACTGACAGAGGCGCAGAGGCCGGCGGCAAACGCCTTCCAGAACCTGGAGGCGAACTGAGGACCCCGGTCCGACACGATATCTACTGGCAGCCCTTGGACCCGAAAGACATGCTGTATAATTAAATCAGCAGTCTCCCGGGCCGAAGGAAGCTTGGGGAGAGGGACAAAGTGAGCCGCCTTAGAGAGCCGATCCACCACCACCAAGATGGTGGTGAATCCGTCCGAAAGGGGAAGACCAGAAATAAAGTCCAGAGATATGTGTGACCAGGGTCGTTTAGGAATAGGAAGTGGTCGGAGGAGACCCGCCGGTGCCCGTCGAGAGGTCTTACTACGTGCGCACACCGGACAGGCCGCCACAAAGGAACGCGTATCCCCCTCCACTGTCGGCCACCAGAACCTCCTACGGATAAATTCCAGGGTCCTGGTTGCCCCTGGGTGGCTGGTGAGGGATGACGCATGTGCCCACTGTAGCAAGCGTGAGCGCGCCACCTTGGGAACATACGACCGTCCCGGAGGACCCCCACCAGGATCGGGCTCCCGCGTTAGCGCCGACCTTACCACCTTTTCTATGCCCCAAGACACGGGTGCCAAAATCAAGGCCGGTGGAATAATGGGATGGGGCTGCTCCTCCCGCCCAGGAAGATCAAACTGGCGCGACAACGCGTCAGGTTTGATATTCTTGGAGCCGGGTCTATAGGAGATGGTATATCGAAATCGTGTGAAGAACAACGTCCACCTGGCCTGGCGAGCGTTAAGGCGTTTAGCCCCTTGGATGTAAGCCAAGTTCTTATGATCAGTCCAAATAATGAAAGGATGTGCCGCCCTCTCCAACCAATGTCTCCACTCCTCCAGTGCCAATAACTCCCGATTACCCACGTCGTAATTACGCTCGGCTGGTGACAGACGGCGAGAAAAAAAAGCACACGGGTGCACTTTCCCATCCTTTAAGCATCTCTGAGAGAGCACCCCCCCCCCACCGCGACGTCAGAGGCATCCACCTCCACAATGAACGGAACCTCCGCGTCATGGCGGATCAATACAGGAGCGGATGTAAAACGACGTTTAAGATCGCAGAAGGCCGACTCAGCCCTAGGCGACCATTCAAAGCCAGGGAGAGAGGCCTTAGTGAGAGCTGTTAAGGGATTGGCTAAGGCGCTAAAATTGCGAATAAAGCGCCTGTAAAAATGTGCAAAGCCCAAAAACCGTTGTAACCCCTTGAGCGACGAAGGCCGTGGCCAGTCCAAAACTGCACTCACCTTGGCTGGATCCATGCGCAGATCGCCCTTCGTCAACACAAAGCCCAGGAAGGACACGGTGTCCGTGTGAAACACACACTTCTCAGCCTTAACGAATAGTTGATGCTTGAGGAGACGGTCTAGCACCTCCCGAACGTGCATTTGGTGTTGCACCATATCGCGAGAAAAAATCAGGATATCATCTAAGTAGACAAACATCGACACCCCAATCAAGTCTCGCAGCACGTCGTTAACCAGGGCTTGGAAGACTGCCGGAGCATTAGCCAAACCAAAGGGCATGACCAAATACTCATAGTGCCCATTGGGTGTGTTAAATGCAGTCTTCCACTCGTCTCCCTCTCTAATCCTGACCAGGTTGTATGCATTACGTAAGTCAAGTTTAGAAAAGACCTGTGCCCCCTGTAAGCACTCAAAGGCCGTGTCCATGAGGGGTAAAGGATATCGGTTCTTGATGGAAACGTCATTCAATCCCCTATAATCAATGCATGGGCGCTGATCCCCATCCTTTTTATCAACAAAGAAGAAGCCAGCGCCGGCAGGGGAAGTGGAAGGGCGTATGTGCCCCGCAAGCAATGCCTCCTCTATGTAGGTGTTCATGGCCAAGGTTTTGGGGCGTGAGAGAGAGAACATTCGCCCGCGAGGCAGGGAGGTACCGGGTAGAAGATTAATGGGACAGTCGTATGATCTATGAGGCGGAAGTGCTTTAGCACGCGTCTTGCTAAAAACGTCCGCCAGGTCCCAATAGATCTCAGGCACCCCTATTAAATCGGGATTAGAGGGTAGATCAGAATCTGCCACGCTCCCCACCATCCTGGAGAAAGAGGGAGGAGACAAAAGAGAAGAGGGGGGGGGAGACAAGGGTTTGGGCAAACTCCCGCTGACGATCGACTTGACGTCGGCCGCCGTTGAGAGTTCGCCCGTGCTCCAATTAATGACACGAACACATGACGACAACCAGGGATGACCCAACACCATGACAGAATAGGGGGAAAAGATGACAAAAAATGTAACCCATTCCCACTCCCCACCCTCCACCCGGATGTGTAAGGGAACTGTGCGCTGGGTGACGCTCCCACTGCCCAGAGGCCGACCGTCCAGGGCATAAACTGGTAAGGGAACCCCTAAATCCTCCACTGGGGTTCCCCACTCCTTCACCAATCCCACGTGAATAAAATTGCCCGCCGCCCCTGAGTCAATGAGAGCCTTAGTTCCCCTAATGTCACCCCCACAGTTGATCGCCACCTCAAAAAATGTACGAGAATCCGTGGTTTTGGCAGGAATGAGCCCACCTGCTGGCGCCTTTTCGAAGCCCGACGGCGCACCTTCCATCCCCGATTGGCGCCGAGCCGATACAGCCTGGACCCGACAGCTGCCGAAGCGGTGACCGGTGCGGCCGCACCGGAAGCAGCGTCGCTCTTTGATGAAGCGCTGCCTCTTGTCGTCCGAGAGCGACAGCACTCCAAGCTGCATGGATTCATCACCCAGTGGCCCACTCGTGTAATGCATGGAATTATCAACACCAGGAGAAGAGGGAAAACATACCTGGGGCTGGGTGTTGTTGACATGCTCCTTCTCCCTCTCCCGGTGCCGATTATCCATCTTGATGGTGGTGTTGATCAGCACTTCCAGCTGCTCGGGGATCTCACGCGCGGAGAGAGCATCTCGCATCCGCGCTGAGAGTCCCCTGACGAACAGAACCACGCAGACGTTCTCCGCCCAAGCTGTCTCCCGAGCCAAGATCCGAAAATTGATAGCATAAGCTGCGACCGTGCGGAGGCCCTGCCGGCAGTCGAGAAGACGACCACCAGCCTCGAAGATCGAGAGTACCCGGGAAGTATCGAATACTCTTCTCAATTCCCGGGTAAAGGCGTCCAGACTGTTGCAGATTATCGCCCCTGCCTCTAATTCCGCCGTAGCCCAGGAGAGAGCTTGACCGGTGAGCAGTGTGATAATATACGCTACCTGCGCCGTCTCCGATGGAAATGATCGTGGTTGCAGCCGGAAAACGAGTAGACACTGGGTGATGAATTCCCGACAACCATCCGGTGATCCGTCATAGCGAGCGGGCGCCTGCAGATGTGGTTCGCGGGACCGCTCCTGGACCCCGAACACCCCCCGACTCTCCTCTGCGTGGAGCGCTGCTTCTCCCGCCGCCGACTGAACACCAGCCACTCCTTCTTGGGCTTGTCGGGCTGTGGCCAACGCCGACTGCGCCACCGCTTGGGATGATCCGACGACCCCATTGAGTCGGGTTAACTCGGCGCTGACCAGCTGCTGATGTTCCTCCATCCGTGTCTGGGCTGCTCCCTGCGTCCGGAGCATCTCCATGATGGCCTCCATGGAATTCTGATGGTCAGGTCTTCTGTCAGAATGCAGGTAGGTGAATTCCAATGGGTGAAGGCAATCACAGAGACAGAGAGTGTTTACTCTTGAACAGGTTCGACTTTAATAGTAAGAACACAGAGTAAATTCTAAGAGAGAACAAGTGCTAATAGCACAAGTGTAAAATAAGGTAAATGGGAGCTTATTGGAGGTCCAGAGTAGAACCGTCCGCGTTATCCCCGAACGCAATTAGTGAAGACCTGACAATGGACAAGCAGAAGAGAGGTATGTTACATAGAGACAAAATACCAACATTCCACACACACCCCCGTGACAGCCAATCAGGAACCACCCCTAAGTGACAGCACTAATTGACAGGGAAATGACAGGTGACAAGCCCAGTGACATATGCCAGGAATGTGGGTGGTCACCGACCGAGGTTGGTGTCCAGAACGTAACAGGCAGGGTAATAGTAGAAAACATAAATTCAGGCAATAAAATTATAATACAGTAGAAAAGTAAAAATAGGCAGTGTAAACAATATAATTAACTCTGAATATACGCATCTGAGCAAGTAGGCAAGTAGTGTAGTCAAAGGTGCAGATGAGGGTCTGTATGCCCCATCAGTTATATATATTATGTTACAATAAATATGGTTACAATAAAACACTTCGAATTTGAATTAGGGATGCACCGATCCGACTTTTACAGTCCCGATACCGATACCGATACCTGGGTTTGGGTATCGGCCAATACCGATACCGATCCGATACCCATTGTCCAATTATTTTTCTTCAAAAAAGCAAATATATTAAAATATATTTAGTTTTTAAGAATTGTAAAGGATCACAAGTGTATTTTTGATTTGTTGTAAACAAAGACAGAAAATTAACTTCAAAACTATGCCTCACTGTCACTGTGTGGAAGAGACTGGGATCATTCTTTTGTGCAAGGCAACATCAGGCTTGACTTAAAACATTACTTTCCTAACTTAGTGAAACAAAATGTAACAAATTAACACATAGATATAAATGTACTGAATGGTTATTTATTATTTAATTTATTATATAAAAAAAATTTTATCCGATTTTTTTTTACCGATACCCGATCCAGCTATTTTACTGATTGGCGGCCGATACCAATATCGGATCGGTGCATCCCTAATATGAATATAATATACTATGAGTAAGTAAAGTACAGTGTTTCCCCTAGGATTTTTTTCAGGGGGGTGGTAGGCCCCCCAAAACGACTAGTGTTGTCGCGGGGCGCGCGTGTCACGGATATGTGGTGTCAACAGATTGCAGAATGGGTACAGTACAGCTCAATACACACGATTGTTAAGGGGATGCAGACCAGAGAAAGACTTTCGTCTTGTTCACATCAGGGTCCCCCATTTTCAATTAATCATAACATATATGACATACAGGTAGACAGTACATCTATACATTTATGACATACCAGATTTTAGTGATGCACCGATGTGAAAATTGTGGCCGATACCGATAACCGATATTAATATTGCTGTTCTGGCCGATACCGATATTTACAGATGTCGATATCTCTGTATAGAAAACACTTTTTTATGATAATCAAATAAAGAGCTATTTTCCAAAACGCGTAATTTTTTTACTTTAACTTATTTTCAGAAATGACTGATATTTTGAAACTATTTAACACTTTAATCGCCATGGGTTAAATTCATAATTTACCATCCCTCGCCAGCTCTATTTGTCTATGGAGAAGTTCCCCTTCTTTGCAGGGCTATAACTTTTTAAATTCTATTGCTACATTGCCATTATTATGGCCCATTCAATGTCCTATATGTATTGTTCAGGGTGTAGCAACGTTAAACTTTTTCATTCACATATTCATACTAAAATATGGTCTAAAGTATAAGTATGTTTTTATCGTTTTCTGCAGCTTTATCCAGAACTTGATTTATAGCCCCAAATGCATTATATTGATGATGAAATACAGTTTGGTAGCGATCGGCGCGAGATGAAAAATTTCAACTGGACGTACTTCTAGAATGATCTACGTACTGTATGATCTGATGATGACCGGATGGGCGGGGGATCGTTTATAATTCCGTGGGCAGCGTTAGATGATTCATCCAGAGTGGGTCATATGTTCATCATAGCAGTTTATATGGAATACGTTAGAAAATAACGCTGAATCTTACCGTATGTTCCTCGCGCCGTTGGACGATCAGCGTGGAGTAGACCGTTTTCGATTATGTTGTTGATCCTGATGAACCATTTCCAGGTTGTATAATACTATATACGTCCAAATAACGTTGTTTATTGAGTTAGGGCGAGCGATTGATCATGTGTTGAGATGGAGTCCGGCTACCGATCGCGAGTGCCCGGAGCACATGGATGAGCACTTCCTGTTTGGCGCGCCCCTCCCTCTTGGCGGATCTGCCGATCGGCCACCAGATGGCGCTCTCGAACCGTTAGACAGTTGAGTGGAGCTCACCAGTACATCTCAGGGCTCCGGAAAGGAAATATGATTTCGATGACTTTTTTGAAATATTGACATCAAAGACGAGTTACGGCGTCTTCGGCAGAATGAGCATGGCTAGGAATGACGTCTTAACTCGTCCCCGGCGATCATATTGTTAAGGCCAAAACATGTAAAAAGAAAAAAAAAAATTACATTTTTATTTTAATTTTTTTAATATCGGCCCTATCTTGATATCGGACCGATACCGATGTGTAAAAAAACGGCCATATCGGCCGATATTATATCGCCGGCCGATATATCGTGCATCACTACCAGATTTACAAATACAGTACTGTTTGTGATACAAGGAGAGGTTTGAGAACCACTGGACTAGACCATACATTTGAGCCATCAAAGAAATGAAGCGGTTACCTGTGTTGAACTGGTTTTATTCTTTAGAAAATATAAAAATATACTGGATTACTATTATGACTACTACCACTGCCAATACTACTGATACATCCCTATTGGCAATGTATCAGTCTAGGTAATTAATGGGAAACACTGAGGGAGGCACATACAACACTCATAACTATTTACAACCAGTGTCAGAGCGAGCGCACTCAAATTGTTCGGAAATTCTGAGTGCACACTGGACCCTCTGACCAAAGAGTCAGTTTATCAGAGCGGAGCAGATTTTCAGAGTGAATTTATTAACTCACCTTAACTAGGGCCCTATGAAATCCGTTTGAATCTTTTCCTGTTTTCGGATATGAATTTTCCTGTTTTCGGATTTCTGTGATTTAATATGTTTTCCTTTGGATTTAACCAAAAAAAACAATACACAATTATGTTTTTAACTAACTTTAATAATAGTACATCTACAAACAGTGCCAGTGTAGTTCAATGTTCAGTGCCAGTTAGGTTATGAGGTTTCTTTTTTTCAATTAAGTTCAGTTCAATGCAGTTCAACTGTCTAAATAGTGCAATAACTAAATAATAATTAAATAGTTAAATAATACAAAATAATTTGGTTTAAAAGAAATCAAGAAAAAAACTGTAAAATGTAATTTATTTCAAAGAGATGTCCTTTAACGGTTCATGCTTCTCCCCATCTCTGACATCACCATTGTGATACATGATGGATAGGCCTTTGTGTTTTCCTCAGTGAGGGAAGAGAGAGACTGAGAGACTGAGACTTGTTACGCGCAACGCTAGTCAGTCTCGGAATGGATTTGGTAGCTTTTTTCTGCGTCTCCGTAGACCGTGCCGCACCACCGTTTTAAAGTCTTAGTGAAGATTGATTTGTATGAAAACCGATTTATGTATAATTTAGCTAGCTCGCCAACGTTACTGTGATTAAAGCGAGCTTTAATAAAAAAAAATTATATAAAAGAAAATATATATATATATAATTTTTTCAGGGGGGGCGGGGGGTCCCGCCAAGGCAATGGAAGGGGAAACACTGAAGTACCGGTATACACGTTATGCGTTGTAGTCCGTGCAGTTTAGGTGGGAGTCGGACCTAAACTGCACGGACTACAACGCATAACGAATGATGCATATATATTTGTAATCGGGTCATTGGAGAAATTAATGATGATTTTTCTCCCACTTTCCTTTTCCTAACGTGTTCTCGCGTAACAGGTGGAAAGAGTGCTATTCTGACGGCTCTCATCGTGGTCTTGGGTGGAAACGCACAGGCCACCAACCGAGGCTCTTCCCTGAAGGGCTTCGTGAAGGAAGGAGAAAGGTGAACATGCTTCCTACCTACACCCTCTGACACGGGCTGCGTCCCAATCCTCCACACTACTGTATGCCCTACACCCTCTGACACGGGCTGCGTCCCAATTCTCCACACTACTGTATGCCCTACACCATAGGTGTCAAACTCATGGCCCGCGGGCCATTCGCCAAGAGCTATGGATTTTTTTTTTTTTTTTTTTTTTTACATTAATCTTGGGTTGAAAAATTGCGGCGTTAAAATAATTGTGGGTTAATGCGTTAATAAAGCTTTAACTTTGACAGCCTTAGTTATTACACATTCTTACACATACATGTATGTTGAACATCTGAGGTATTGATGAAGTAACAAAGGAAAAAAGCCAAAAGCACTTACTCCTCAGACATTCTTTGACAATTTTACAGCCCAAAATACGAAAAAGATCCAGGCGGAATAGGTAACAAAGGGTTGAAGAAATATTGTCTGAACTGTCAGATGCAAACTGGCTGTGTGACATAACCGAGCATCTCGCTCAATTGAATAAGAAGCTGTAGGGACGCAAACAAGTCCCACCCAAAACTTGACCAATATAGTTGTGAACTGAGACAACCCTTATTTTGTTATTTTTGAGTACAGTTACAGTTGTGTGTTCATGCAGACACATAATAGCAATTTCATTACGAATTGAAAATGGTGGACCCTGATGTAAACAAGTCGAAAGTCTTTCTCTGGTCTGCATACCCTTAACAATTGTGTGTATTGAGCTGTACTGTACCCATTCTGCAATCTGTTAATTAAAGTTAATTAAACTATCTTCCATTAGTTGGATGTATGGCCTCTGCAAGGTTGTGTGCAGCCATTTGTTTTTGTAACACCTGCTACATCTGTCCCACGCGTTCTTTGCAGCTCACAGTTGTTAGTTCTGCCCCTCTTGACTGTGACAAAAAGGTTTTGAACAAACTTAATGTCATAGCTTGTATTTGATGATCTTCTTCTTTGTTATTTACTTGAATGGTTTGATCATTGATTAATGGAGTAATATGGGGTTCTGATCAACTAAAATTATTTGTTAAAATAACATAAGCTAACATATATTTTTACATCTATGCAAATGCATATGCAATATGTATAACTTGAATAAGTAATAAATACAGAAACAACATGTTTAACAATATGTAAATGAGTAGCTACATTTATTTTACATTACATTAACATTTATACGGTCTTTGGCCCTTTGAGGGCAACCATAATGCTGATGTGGCCCTCTGTGAAAATGAGTTTGACACCCCTGCCCTACACCCTCTGACACGGGCTGCGTGGAGCTCTACACTGGTGTGTGGTGGATGGGAGCTCCATGCACCATCTCCTTCCAGGACCATGGTAATATATCCCTCTGCTCTCCCAGCTCGGCCAACGTTTCCGTTACTCTGCGTAACAGAGGGAAGGACGCGTACAAGCCAGAGGTCTACGGTCAGTCCATTGTTGTGGACCTCAGGATCACGCGGGAGGGGTCAAGAACCTACAAACTGAAGACCAAATCTGGTACGAAGAGCTGTCTTTTAAATGTCTCCGTTTGTTTCACTCCAAACACATTTGGCTCATTTGGTAGAACCTAGTTTGGTCATAAAGATTTCCATAGAGCAGCGATTCCCAACCTTCTTCATGTCGAGGACATCAACCACACTGGTGCACATTCCTGTGAGTGTATGGAACACATCTGTAAGGTCTTTTTCAATACAATTCGTTGTTATGTATTTTTAATCAAGTACTTTGGTGGACCACTTTCTGCCCTTCCAGATTCCAAGCTGTTTTTGCCTGGGCTCCGCCCATACTCTCAATGCGCTTTGAGTGACAGTCACCCACCTGCACTGGCAGATACCTTTTGAGGGAGAGATAGAGAGGGACTAATTAATTTCGCCGCGGGGGGCATAATCCCATTGGACAATGCATTGGTAACTTGTTTCAAATGACAATATATACCCCCGTGAATATTATTGCACGGATCGGAATATGGGAGTGTGCGATGATAATTTGCAACAGGTTGACGGTGATACAGCGAGTGCTGATACGAGAGAGAGAGAGAGAGAGAGAGAGCGCGCTCCCTCCCACCCGTTTTATCTAGTTCTCTGTGTGAACAGCTGAAGGTCTCCGCTTCCGCATTATTTGCACTCGCTGCTCATATAAAAAACGTATCACAGTTGATTGTGGGCGGGCGGTGGCAGATCAGAATTCGTACACGTCACAGATCCGCTAAATTCAGATTGGCTTGGTTTAGTGGGGGAGGATCTTGTCTCAGCTGAACTGAAGAAACGGGACTGAATGAGAATTTCACATCTAGTCAGTGTTGGTACAACCCCACATTGCTAGAAAACAATTGCAGACCACTGGAAAAGGCCATTTATAAGATAGTTCCCCTTTAAGCAGCAGACCCCTGTTTGATTAGATTCTGTATCAGTGACCCCTGATATAATATCTGAGAAATATCTGATGTAACTTATAACATTGCATTTCTTGTCAACTTTCCGGTTAATAGGCATTCTGCTTTCAGAATTCACACTAATTGTGGTACACGCAATGATAAACTAAATTAAACATTGTCTGCAACTATCTCTTTCTAGAACAGATTTTTCGTCAATGTGTGTCTGCATCCGTCTGTTGAGTTGGTATGAAAGCTTGTGCTGGAATTTCCCCTTTTTAAATGTCACTTGGGTCCACGCTGCACTGAAGAGACGTGGGGTTTGTTAACGCGGTCCTGTCCCGTCCTCCAGGTCACTTTGTGTCGTCCAGAAAGGAAGATCTCTTGTCTGTTCTGGATCATTTCAATATTCAGGTAGAGTTCTTCTCACCCATTCACACTCGCCTTCACCTGTTTACAATTAGTTTATATTCATGGGCTGCAAGGGAGAAAGTGCTCTCGGGCTACGTTCACACTGCAAGAGAAAGTGGCCCAAATTAGATTTATTTCGCTCATTATGTGACTCAAGATATTTCTTTAGGAGCGAGACCAGTTCACACTGGAATCTCATATTGACCACGTTTAAAAAGTATGTGAAAAAAATCTGATCTGAGCAATAAATCATAATTGAGAACTAAGGACTTGCAGTGTGACCGCAGCCTTAGAGACGGATGTTCTAAGAAATAAAAAAATATATATATTTCTCTGTTATTTGTACAGTGAAAACCAACACACCTTCATCAAGCACATTGCTGAAACAGTTTTCAACACTGTAAAAGTTGTTTTTAGTTTTTAGAGTAGCTGGATTCTTCTTTCTTACTAGTTGTTTCCAGGTCATGAAAACAGCATGACACTGTTTATTCTTGTACCCATGGACTATAAATAATCTTCTGATGACAAACTTAGAGATATGTATAGATATATACACTGTGTGTGTGTGTGTGTGTGTGTGTGTGTGTGTGTGTGTGTGTGTGTGTGTGTGTGTGTGTATGTATATATATGTATATATATGTATATATATATATATATATATATATATATATATATATATATATATATATATATATATATATATATATATATATATATATATATATATATATATATATATATATATATATATATATATATATATATATATATATATATATATATATATATATATATATAAACTAAAAGGAGAAAACCTTCAAAGGAAAGAAGGGACCGCACACTCCACAGGACTCGTTTTTGCTTATTTATTGTTTGCACAACGCGTTTCGCTGTCGATTCCTCAGGTGCTAGGTCCTTTGAAGGTTTTCTCCTTTTAGTTTATTTATCTCTCTTGCGCTGACCTGCACCTCCAGTCGGGGTCCAACCAGATGTGCACGAGTCCTATCTAGTTTAATATATATATATATATATATATATATAATATTATTTATTTATTTTCTTTCAAAGGTGAACAACCCAGTGTCAATTCTCACTCAAGAGATGAGCAAACACTTCCTAAATTCTAAAGGAGAGGGAGACAAGTACAGGGTGAGTTTATCCGCCCTCCCTTTGATTGTGGTAAAATGGACTGAAAGATGATTACTGGATAATTAACAGACTTGGACTGTGATTACTCTCCTGTTTTTGTTTAATTTTAATTTTGTAATTTTGAATGAACCGCCCCTTTATACTGTGGCGTTAGATATACAGAAATACCCAATTCATGCAACTCAAAGTCTCTTTAGCTTAGCACAATGAATGGAAGCGGACAGTGCCGGTTAGCCTAGGCATTGTCCAACTAACGCCTCTCCCGAAGGCTAACCGGCACTGTCCGCTTCCATTCATTGTGCTGTGTTAGGCTAACGTGCAGCCAGATAGCTTTCTACTGAATGCACACAGAGAGGAAACTGGTATCTATCTTCCTGTCTCTCTCTGGAGAAGACAGTAAGCTAATTTCCCAAAATGTTGGCGTGTTCCTTTTTAAATGTCCCTAAAGCTACCTAGCTAAGTCAAGTAACATTTTATTTATAAAGCACATTTCATCCACGGAGGCAATCCACAGGGCTGTACACAAAAAAACTATACAAAGAAGGCACAGCATAAAAAATGATATAATATAAAAGGAACACAGAAGGGTACAGTATAAAAGCGGCACATTCTCATGAATGGATTTTCAGTGCATTAAAACAAACTAAACAAAAGAAAAAAGTGCAGTAAAGTGCAAAAATAGTATAGTTGCTAAAGCGAACTATCTCATCCCCCTCAGTATCTGTCCTGGATGCCTGAATACTTTTACCAACGGATTTCCAGTTCCGCGTTCGCGTTCTGCACTCTGATTGGCCACTGACGTTTCTGGTCGCGCCGATCGTGTGACGGCAAGTTCTGCCACCGGTTAAGCTTAGGCGACTCTTTCGAAGTTCGTTAAGGTTAGAGTTTGTCTTAGAGCAGGGCGATAGAACACCAGCCCTGATTCCAAACTCTAACCTTAACCAACTTCGACAGAGTCGCCTAAACTTAACCAGTGATAAACTAGGCGTTAGGTAGTTTGCTGCTGTTCGAGGCGGAAATGGGCAAAGACACGCGATTGGGCGCACATGTCACAGGACCAGAAACGTCAGTGGCCAATCGGATCGCACCAGAAACGTCGGTGGCCAATCAGATCTCAGAACGCGAACGCGGAACTGGAGATCCGTTGGTAAAAGAATAGACGCGTACCGGATACTACATGTGATCTCTGGTCCCCCTCAGTATCTGTACTGGATACTACATGTGATCTCTCGTCCCCCTCAGTATCTGTACTAGATACTACATGTGATCTCTGGTCCCCCTCAGTATCTGTACTGGATACTACATGTGATCTCTGGTCCCCCTCAGTATCTGTACTAGATACTACATGTGATCTCTGGTCCCCCTCAGTATCTGTACTAGATACTACATGTGATCTCTGGTCCCCCTCAGTATCTGTACTGGATACTACATGTGATCTCTGGTCCCCCTCAGTATCTGTACTAGATACTACATGTGATCTCTCGTCCCCCTCAGTATCTGTACTGGATACTACATGTGATCTCTGGTCCCCCTCAGTATCTGTACTGGATACTACATGTGATCTCTGGTCCCCCTCAGTATCTGTACTAGATACTACATGTGATCTCTGGTCCCCCTCAGTATCTGTACTGGATACTACATGTGATCTCTGGTCCCCCTCAGTATCTGTACTAGATACTACATGTGATCTCTCGTCCCCCTCAGTATCTGTACTAGATACTACATGTGATCTCTCGTCCCCCTCAGTATCTGTACTGGATACTACATGTGATCTCTCGTCCCCCTCAGTATCTGTACTAGATACTACATGTGATCTCTGGTCCCCCTCAGTATCTGTACTAGATACTACATGTGATCTCTGGTCCCCCTCAGTATCTGTACTGGATACTACATGTGATCTCTGGTCCCCCTCAGTATCTGTACTAGATACTACATGTGATCTCTGGTCCCCCTCAGTATCTGTACTAGATACTACATGTGATCTCTCGTCCCCCTCAGTATCTGTACTGGATACTACATGTGATCTCTGGTCCCCCTCAGTATCTGTACTAGATACTACATGTGATCTCTGGTCCCCCTCAGTATCTGTACTAGATACTACATGTGATCTCTCATCCCCCTCAGTATCTGTACTAGATACTACATGTGATCTCTGGTCCCCCTCAGTATCTGTACTAGATACTACATGTGATCTCTCATCCCCCTCAGTATCTGTACTAGATACTACATGTGATCTCTGGTCCCCCTCAGTATCTGTACTAGATACTACATGTGATCTCTGGTCCCCCTCAGTATCTGTACTAGATACTACATGTGATCTCTGGTCCCCCTCAGTATCTGTACTGGATACTACATGTGATCTCTCATCCCCCTCAGTATCTGTACTGGATACTACATGTGATCTCTCATCCCCCTCAGTATCTGTACTGGATACTACATGTGATCTCTCGTCCCCCTCAGTATCTGTACTAGATACTACATGTGATCTCTCATCCCCCTCAGTATCTGTACTAGATACTACATGTGATCTCTGGTCCCCCTCAGTATCTGTACTAGATACTACATGTGATCTCTGGTCCCCCTCAGTATCTGTACTGGATACTACATGTGATCTCTGGTCCCCCTCAGTATCTGTACTGGATACTACATGTGATCTCTGGTCCCCCTCAGTATCTGTACTAGATACTACATGTGATCTCTCGTCCCCCTCAGTATCTGTACTGGATACTACATGTGATCTCTGGTCCCCCTCAGTATCTGTACTGGATACTACATGTGATCTCTGGTCCCCCTCAGTATCTGTACTAGATACTACATGTGATCTCTGGTCCCCCTCAGTATCTGTACTGGATACTACATGTGATCTCTGGTCCCCCTCAGTATCTGTACTAGATACTACATGTGATCTCTCGTCCCCCTCAGTATCTGTACTAGATACTACATGTGATCTCTCGTCCCCCTCAGTATCTGTACTGGATACTACATGTGATCTCTCGTCCCCCTCAGTATCTGTACTAGATACTACATGTGATCTCTGGTCCCCCTCAGTATCTGTACTAGATACTACATGTGATCTCTGGTCCCCCTCAGTATCTGTACTGGATACTACATGTGATCTCTGGTCCCCCTCAGTATCTGTACTAGATACTACATGTGATCTCTGGTCCCCCTCAGTATCTGTACTAGATACTACATGTGATCTCTCGTCCCCCTCAGTATCTGTACTGGATACTACATGTGATCTCTGGTCCCCCTCAGTATCTGTACTAGATACTACATGTGATCTCTGGTCCCCCTCAGTATCTGTACTAGATACTACATGTGATCTCTCATCCC
This sequence comes from Notolepis coatsorum, assembly GCF_963971535.1. Classification (NCBI taxonomy): domain Eukaryota; kingdom Metazoa; phylum Chordata; class Actinopteri; order Aulopiformes; family Paralepididae; genus Notolepis; species Notolepis coatsorum. The sequence goes on along the minus strand of NW_028174886.1, from coordinate 917,372 downwards.
CCTCAGTATCTGTACTAGATACTACATGTGATCTCTGGTCCCCCTCAGTATCTGTACTAGATACTACATGTGATCTCTCATCCCCCTCAGTATCTGTACTAGATACTACATGTGATCTCTGGTCCCCCTCAGTATCTGTACTAGATACTACATGTGATCTCTGGTCCCCCTCAGTATCTGTACTAGATACTACATGTGATCTCTGGTCCCCCTCAGTATCTGTACTGGATACTACATGTGATCTCTCATCCCCCTCAGTATCTGTACTGGATACTACATGTGATCTCTCATCCCCCTCAGTATCTGTACTGGATACTACATGTGATCTCTCGTCCCCCTCAGTATCTGTACTAGATACTACATGTGATCTCTCATCCCCCTCAGTATCTGTACTAGATACTACATGTGATCTCTGGTCCCCCTCAGTATCTGTACTAGATACTACATGTGATCTCTGGTCCCCCTCAGTATCTGTACTGGATACTACATGTGATCTCTGGTCCCCCTCAGTATCTGTACTGGATACTACATGTGATCTCTGGTCCCCCTCAGTATCTGTACTAGATACTACATGTGATCTCTGGTCCCCCTCAGTATCTGTACTGGATACTACATGTGATCTCTGGTCCCCCTCAGTATCTGTACTAGATACTACATGTGATCTCTGGTCCCCCTCAGTATCTGTACTAGATACTACATGTGATCTCTCGTCCCCCTCAGTATCTGTACTAGATACTACATGTGATCTCTCGTCCCCCTCAGTATCTGTACTGGATACTACATGTGATCTCTCGTCCCCCTCAGTATCTGTACTGGATACTAGCAGCACGGTGGTGTAGTGGTTAACACTGTCGCCTCACAGCAAGAAGGTCCAGGGTTCGAATCCCGCTTGGGGACCAGGTTTCCATGATGCCAGTTACCCAGGTGGGGTATCTCCCAGGCCTTTCTGTGTGGAGTTTGCATGTTCTCCCCGTGCTCGCAAGGGTTTCCCCCCCCGATAAGATAAACCCAATGGAAAAACATGCACAACAACAAGATCGCTAACGCTGTGGCGTCCTTGACGAAGACGGACAGGAGCACTTGGATTGGTCCCCTGGCGCGGCTCACGTGGCGCCTGTCTGCTCCCGGCTGCCCTTGGGGGGGAAGGACGACGGGATGGGTTAATCGCAGATACGCATTGTATGCATGGTTCGCATGTGTGCCAAATGGTGACCTCGGAGCAGGTCCTAAATTATTATTATTATTATTATTATTATACTACATGTGATCTCTCGTCCCCCTCAGTATCTGTACTAGATACTACATGTGATCTCTGGTCCCCCTCAGTATCTGTACTGGATACTACATGTGATCTCTGGTCCCCCTCAGTATCTGTACTAGATACTACATGTGATCTCTGGTCCCCCTCAGTATCTGTACTAGATACTACATGTGATCTCTCGTCCCCCTCAGTATCTGTACTGGATACTACATGTGATCTCTGGTCCCCCTCAGTATCTGTACTAGATACTACATGTGATCTCTGGTCCCCCTCAGTATCTGTACTGGATACTACATGTGATCTCTCGTCCCCCTCAGTATCTGTACTAGATACTACATGTGATCTCTGGTCCCCCTCAGTATCTGTACTAGATACTACATGTGATCTCTGGTCCCCCTCAGTATCTGTACTAGATACTACATGTGATCTCTGGTCCCCCTCAGTATCTGTACTAGATACTACATGTGATCTCTGGTCCCCCTCAGTATCTGTACTGGATACTACATGTGATCTCTGGTCCCCCTCAGTATCTGTACTAGATACTACATGTGATCTCTCGTCCCCCTCAGTATCTGTACTAGATACTACATGTGATCTCTGGTCCCCCTCAGTATCTGTACTAGATACTACATGTGATCTCTCATCCCCCTCAGTATCTGTACTGGATACTACATGTGATCTCTCGTCCCCCTCAGTATCTGTACTAGATACTACATGTGATCTCTGGTCCCCCTCAGTATCTGTACTAGATACTACATGTGATCTCTGGTCCCCCTCAGTATCTGTACTAGATACTACATGTGATCTCTCGTCCCCCTCAGTATCTGTACTAGATACTACATGTGATCTCTGGTCCCCCTCAGTATCTGTACTAGATACTACATGTGATCTCTCGTCCCCCTCAGTATCTGTACTAGATACTACATGTGATCTCTGGTCCCCCTCAGTATCTGTACTAGATACTACATGTGATCTCTGGTCCCCCTCAGTATCTGTACTAGATACTACATGTGATCTCTGGTCCCCCTCAGTATCTGTACTAGATACTACATGTGATCTCTGGTCCCCCTCAGTATCTGTACTAGATACTACATGTGATCTCTCGTCCCCCTCAGTATCTGTACTGGATACTACATGTGATCTCTGGTCCCCCTCAGTATCTGTACTAGATACTACATGTGATCTCTCGTCCCCCTCAGTATCTGTACTAGATACTACATGTGATCTCTCGTCCCCCTCAGTATCTGTACTAGATACTACATGTGATCTCTCGTCCCCCTCAGTATCTGTACTAGATACTACATGTGATCTCTGGTCCCCCTCAGTATCTGTACTGGATACTACATGTGATCTCTGGTCCCCCTCAGTATCTGTACTAGATACTACATGTGATCTCTCGTCCCCCTCAGTATCTGTACTAGATACTACATGTGATCTCTGGTCCCCCTCAGTATCTGTACTAGATACTACATGTGATCTCTCGTCCCCCTCAGTATCTGTACTAGATACTACATGTGATCTCTGGTCCCCCTCAGTATCTGTACTAGATACTACATGTGATCTCTCGTCCCCCTCAGTATCTGTACTAGATACTACATGTGATCTCTGGTCCCCCTCAGTATCTGTACTAGATACTACATGTGATCTCTGGTCCCCCTCAGTATCTGTACTGGATACTACATGTGATCTCTGGTCCCCCTCAGTATCTGTACTAGATACTACATGTGATCTCTGGTCCCCCTCAGTATCTGTACTAGATACTACATGTGATCTCTGGTCCCCCTCAGTATCTGTACTAGATACTACATGTGATCTCTGGTCCCCCTCAGTATCTGTACTAGATACTACATGTGATCTCTGGTCCCCCTCAGTATCTGTACTGGATACTACATGTGATCTCTGGTCCCCCTCAGTATCTGTACTAGATACTACATGTGATCTCTCGTCCCCCTCAGTATCTGTACTAGATACTACATGTGATCTCTCGTCCCCCTCAGTATCTGTACTAGATACTACATGTGATCTCTGGTCCCCCTCAGTATCTGTACTGGATACTACATGTGATCTCTCGTCCCCATCAGTATCTGTACTAGATACTACATGTGATCTCTCGTCCCCCTCAGTATCTGTACTGGATACTACATGTGATCTCTCGTCCCCCTCAGTATCTGTACTAGATACTACATGTGATCTCTGGTCCCCCTCAGTATCTGTACTAGATACTACATGTGATCTCTCGTTCCCCTCAGTATCTGTACTAGATACTACATGTGATCTCTGGTCCCCCTCAGTATCTGTACTGGATACTACATGTGATCTCTGGTCCCCCTCAGTATCTGTACTGGATACTACATGTGATCTCTGGTCCCCCGCAGTATCTGTACTAGATACTACATGTGATCTCTCGTCCCCCTCAGTATCTGTACTAGATACTACATGTGATCTCTCGTCCCCCTCAGTATCTGTACTGGATACTACATGTGATCTCTGGTCCCCCGCAGTATCTGTACTAGATACTACATGTGATCTCTGGTCCCCCTCAGTATCTGTACTGGATACTACATGTGATCTCTGGTCCCCCTCAGTATCTGTACTAGATACTACATGTGATCTCTGGTCCCCCTCAGTATCTGTACTAGATACTACATGTGATCTCTGGTCCCCCTCAGTATCTGTACTAGATACTACATGTGATCTCTGGTCCCCCTCAGTATCTGTACTGGATACTACATGTGATCTCTGGTCCCCCTCAGTATCTGTACTAGATACTACATGTGATCTCTGGTCCCCCTCAGTATCTGTACTAGATACTACATGTGATCTCTGGTCCCCCTCAGTATCTGTACTGGATACTACATGTGATCTCTGGTCCCCCTCAGTATCTGTACTAGATACTACATGTGATCTCTCGTCCCCCTCAGTATCTGTACTAGATACTACATGTGATCTCTCGTCCCCCTCAGTATCTGTACTGGATACTACATGTGATCTCTCGTCCCCCTCAGTATCTGTACTAGATACTACATGTGATCTCTCGTCCCCCTCAGTATCTGTACTAGATACTACATGTGATCTCTGGTCCCCCTCAGTATCTGTACTAGATACTACATGTGATCTCTGGTCCCCCTCAGTATCTGTACTAGATACTACATGTGATCTCTCGTCCCCCTCAGTATCTGTACTAGATACTACATGTGATCTCTGGTCCCCCTCAGTATCTGTACTGGATACTACATGTGATCTCTGGTCCCCCTCAGTATCTGTACTAGATACTACATGTGATCTCTGGTCCCCCTCAGTATCTGTACTGGATACTACATGTGATCTCTCGTCCTCCTCAGTATCTGTACTAGATACTACATGTGATCTCTCGTCCCCCTCAGTATCTGTACTAGATACTACATGTGATCTCTGGTCCCCCTCAGTATCTGTACTAGATACTACATGTGATCTCTCGTCCCCCTCAGTATCTGTACTGGATACTACATGTGATCTCTGGTCCCCCTCAGTATCTGTACTAGATACTACATGTGATCTCTGGTCCCCCTCAGTATCTGTACTAGATACTACATGTGATCTCTCGTCCCCCTCAGTATCTGTACTGGATACTACATGTGATCTCTGGTCCCCCTCAGTATCTGTACTAGATACTACATGTGATCTCTCGTCCTCCTCAGTATCTGTACTAGATACTACATGTGATCTCTCGTCCCCCTCAGTATCTGTACTAGATACTACATGTGATCTCTCGTCCCCCTCAGTATCTGTACTGGATACTACATGTGATCTCTGGTCCCCCTCAGTATCTGTACTAGATACTACATGTGATCTCTCGTCCCCCTCTGTATCTGTACTAGATACTACATGTGATCTCTCGTCCCCCTCAGTATCTGTACTAGATACTACATGTGATCTCTCGTCCCCCTCAGTATCTGTACTGGATACTACATGTGATCTCTCGTCCCCCTCAGTATCTGTACTGGATACTACATGTGATCTCTGGTCCCCCTCAGTATCTGTACTAGATACTACATGTGATCTCTCGTCCCCCTCAGTATCTGTACTGGATACTACATGTGATCTCTGGTCCCCCTCAGTATCTGTACTGGATACTACATGTGATCTCTCGTCCCCCTCAGTATCTGTACTAGATACTACATGTGATCTCTGGTCCCCCTCAGTATCTGTACTAGATACTACATGTGATCTCTGGTCCCCCTCAGTATCTGTACTAGATACTACATGTGATCTCTCGCCCCCCTCAGTATCTGTACTAGATACTACATGTGATCTCTCGTCCCCCTCAGTATCTGTACTAGATACTACATGTGATCTCTGGTCCCCCTCAGTATCTGTACTGGATACTACATGTGATCTCTCGTCCCCCTCAGTATCTGTACTAGATACTACATGTGATCTCTGGTCCCCCTCAGTATCTGTACTAGATACTACATGTGATCTCTGGTCCCCCTCAGTATCTGTACTAGATACTACATGTGATCTCTCGTCCCCCTCAGTACCTGTACTGGATACTACATGTGATCTCTGGTCCCCCTCAGTATCTGTACTAGATACTACATGTGATCTCTGGTCCCCCTCAGTATCTGTACTAGATACTACATGTGATCTTTCGTCCCCCTCAGTATCTGTACTGGATACTACATGTGATCTCTCGTCCCCCTCAGTATCTGTACTAGATACTACATGTGATCTCTGGTCCCCCTCAGTATCTGTACTAGATACTACATGTGATCTCTGGTCCCCCTCAGTATCTGTACTAGATACTACATGTGATCTCTGGTCCCCCTCAGTATCTGTACTAGATACTACATGTGATCTCTGGTCCCCCTCAGTATCTGTACTGGATACTACATGTGATCTCTGGTCCCCCTCAGTATCTGTACTAGATACTACATGTGATCTCTCGTCCCCCTCAGTATCTGTACTAGATACTACATGTGATCTCTCGTCCCCCTCAGTATCTGTACTAGATACTACATGTGATCTCTGGTCCCCCTCAGTATCTGTACTAGATACTACATGTGATCTCTCGTCCCCCTCAGTATCTGTACTAGATACTACATGTGATCTCTGGTCCCCCTCAGTATCTGTACTGGATACTACATGTGATCTCTCGTCCTCCTCAGTATCTGTACTAGATACTACATGTGATCTCTGGTCCCCCTCAGTATCTGTACTGGATACTACATGTGATCTCTGGTCCCCCTCAGTATCTGTACTAGATACTACATGTGATCTCTCGTCCCCCTCAGTATCTGTACTAGATACTACATGTGATCTCTGGTCCCCCTCAGTATCTGTACTAGATACTACATGTGATCTCTGGTCCCCCTCAGTATCTGTACTAGATACTACATGTGATCTCTGGTCCCCCTCAGTATCTGTACTAGATACTACATGTGATCTCTCGTCCCCCTCAGTATCTGTACTAGATACTACATGTGATCTCTGGTCCCCCTCAGTATCTGTACTGGATACTACATGTGATCTCTGGTCCCCCTCAGTATCTGTACTGGATACTACATGTGATCTCTGGTCCCCCTCAGTATCTGTACTGGATACTACATGTGATCTCTGGTCCCCCTCAGTATCTGTACTGGATACTACATGTGATCTCTGGTCCCCCTCAGTATCTGTACTAGATACTACATGTGATCTCTGGTCCCCCTCAGTATCTGTACTAGATACTACATGTGATCTCTGGTCCCCCTCAGTATCTGTACTAGATACTACATGTGATCTCTGGTCCCCCTCAGTATCTGTACTAGATACTACATGTGATCTCTCGTCCCCCTCAGTATCTGTACTAGATACTACATGTGATCTCTCGTCCCCCTCAGTATCTGTACTGGATACTACATGTGATCTCTGGTCCCCCTCAGTATCTGTACTAGATACTACATGTGATCTCTGGTCCCCCTCAGTATCTGTACTAGATACTACATGTGATCTCTGGTCCCCCTCAGTATCTGTACTAGATACTACATGTGATCTCTCGTCCCCCTCAGTATCTGTACTAGATACTACATGTGATCTCTCGTCCCCCTCAGTATCTGTACTAGATACTACATGTGATCTCTCGTCCCCCTCAGTATCTGTACTGGATACTACATGTGATCTCTGGTCCCCCTCAGTATCTGTACTGGATACTACATGTGATCTCTGGTCCCCCTCAGTATCTGTACTGGATACTACATGTGATCTCTGGTCCCCCTCAGTATCTGTACTAGATACTACATGTGATCTCTGGTCCCCCTCAGTATCTGTACTAGATACTACATGTGATCTCTGGTCCCCCTCAGTATCTGTACTAGATACTACATGTGATCTCTGGTCCCCCTCAGTATCTGTACTAGATACTACATGTGATCTCTGGTCCCCCTCAGTATCTGTACTAGATACTACATGTGATCTCTGGTCCCCCTCAGTATCTGTACTAGATACTACATGTGATCTCTGGTCCCCCTCAGTATCTGTACTAGATACTACATGTGATCTCTGGTCCCCCTCAGTATCTGTACTGGATACTACATGTGATCTCTGGTCCCCCTCAGTATCTGTACTAGATACTACATGTGATCTCTCGTCCCCCTCAGTATCTGTACTGGATACTACATGTGATCTCTCATCCCCCTCAGTATCTGTACTAGATACTACATGTGATCTCTGGTCCCCCTCAGTATCTGTACTAGATACTACATGTGATCTCTCGTCCCCCTCAGTATCTGTACTAGATACTACATGTGATCTCTCATCCCCCTCAGTATCTGTACTAGATACTACATGTGATCTCTCGTCCCCCTCAGTATCTGTACTGGATACTACATGTGATCTCTCGTCCCCCTCAGTATCTGTACTAGATACTACATGTGATCTCTGGTCCCCCTCAGTATCTGTACTAGATACTACATGTGATCTCTGGTCCCCCTCAGTATCTGTACTAGATACTACATGTGATCTCTGGTCCCCCTCAGTATCTGTACTAGATACTACATGTGATCTCTCGTCCCCCTCAGTATCTGTACTGGATACTACATGTGATCTCTCATCCCCCTCAGTATCTGTACTGGATACTACATGTGATCTCTGGTCCCCCTCAGTATCTGTACTGGATACTACATGTGATCTCTGGTCCCCCTCAGTATCTGTACTAGATACTACATGTGATCTCTGGTCCCCCTCAGTATCTGTACTAGATACTACATGTGATCTCTGGTCCCCCTCAGTATCTGTACTAGATACTACATGTGATCTCTGGTCCCCCTCAGTATCTGTACTGGATACTACATGTGATCTCTGGTCCCCCTCAGTATCTGTACTAGATACTACATGTGATCTCTGGTCCCCCTCAGTATCTGTACTAGATACTACATGTGATCTCTCGTCCCCCTCAGTATCTGTACTGGATACTACATGTGATCTCTGGTCCCCCTCAGTATCTGTACTAGATACTACATGTGATCTCTGGTCCCCCTCAGTATCTGTACTAGATACTACATGTGATCTCTCGTCCCCCTCAGTATCTGTACTAGATACTACATGTGATCTCTGGTCCCCCTCAGTATCTGTACTAGATACTACATGTGATCTCTGGTCCCCCTCAGTATCTGTACTAGATACTACATGTGATCTCTCGTCCCCCTCAGTATCTGTACTAGATACTACATGTGATCTCTGGTCCCCCTCAGTATCTGTACTAGATACTACATGTGATCTCTCGTCCCCCTCAGTATCTGTACTAGATACTACATGTGATCTCTGGTCCCCCTCAGTATCTGTACTGGATACTACATGTGATCTCTGGTCCCCCTCAGTATCTGTACTAGATACTACATGTGATCTCTCGTCCCCCTCAGTATCTGTACTAGATACTACATGTGATCTCTGGTCCCCCTCAGTATCTGTACTAGATACTACATGTGATCTCTCGTCCCCCTCAGTATCTGTACTGGATACTACATGTGATCTCTGGTCCCCCTCAGTATCTGTACTAGATACTACATGTGATCTCTCGTCCCCCTCAGTATCTGTACTAGATACTACATGTGATCTCTGGTCCCCCTCAGTATCTGTACTAGATACTACATGTGATCTCTCGTCCCCCTCAGTATCTGTACTAGATACTACATGTGATCTCTCGTCCCCCTCAGTATCTGTACTGGATACTACATGTGATCTCTCATCCCCCTCAGTATCTGTACTGGATACTACATGTGATCTCTCGTCCCCCTCAGTATCTGTACTAGATACTACATGTGATCTCTGGTCCCCCTCAGTATCTGTACTAGATACTACATGTGATCTCTCGTCCCCCTCAGTATCTGTACTAGATACTACATGTGATCTCTGGTCCCCCTCAGTATCTGTACTAGATACTACATGTGATCTCTCGTCCCCCTCAGTATCTGTACTGGATACTACATGTGATCTCTGGTCACCCTCAGTATCTGTACTAGATACTACATGTGATCTCTCGTCCCCCTCAGTATCTGTACTGGATACTACATGTGATCTCTCGTCCCCCTCAGTATCTGTACTAGATACTACATGTGATCTCTCGTCCCCCTCAGTATCTGTACTAGATACTACATGTGATCTCTGGTCCCCCTCAGTATCTGTACTAGATACTACATGTGATCTCTGGTCCCCCTCAGTATCTGTACTGGATACTACATGTGATCTCTCGTCCCCCTCAGTATCTGTACTAGATACTACATGTGATCTCTGGTCCCCCTCAGTATCTGTACTAGATACTACATGTGATCTCTGGTCCCCCTCAGTATCTGTACTAGATACTACATGTGATCTCTGGTCCCCCTCAGTATCTGTACTAGATACTACATGTGATCTCTCGTCCCCCTCAGTATCTGTACTGGATACTACATGTGATCTCTCATCCCCCTCAGTATCTGTACTGGATACTACATGTGATCTCTGGTCCCCCTCAGTATCTGTACTGGATACTACATGTGATCTCTGGTCCCCCTCAGTATCTGTACTAGATACTACATGTGATCTCTGGTCCCCCTCAGTATCTGTACTAGATACTACATGTGATCTCTGGTCCCCCTCAGTATCTGTACTAGATACTACATGTGATCTCTGGTCCCCCTCAGTATCTGTACTGGATACTACATGTGATCTCTGGTCCCCCTCAGTATCTGTACTAGATACTACATGTGATCTCTGGTCCCCCTCAGTATCTGTACTAGATACTACATGTGATCTCTCGTCCCCCTCAGTATCTGTACTGGATACTACATGTGATCTCTGGTCCCCCTCAGTATCTGTACTAGATACTACATGTGATCTCTGGTCCCCCTCAGTATCTGTACTAGATACTACATGTGATCTCTCGTCCCCCTCAGTATCTGTACTAGATACTACATGTGATCTCTGGTCCCCCTCAGTATCTGTACTAGATACTACATGTGATCTCTGGTCCCCCTCAGTATCTGTACTAGATACTACATGTGATCTCTCGTCCCCCTCAGTATCTGTACTAGATACTACATGTGATCTCTGGTCCCCCTCAGTATCTGTACTAGATACTACATGTGATCTCTCGTCCCCCTCAGTATCTGTACTAGATACTACATGTGATCTCTGGTCCCCCTCAGTATCTGTACTGGATACTACATGTGATCTCTGGTCCCCCTCAGTATCTGTACTAGATACTACATGTGATCTCTCGTCCCCCTCAGTATCTGTACTAGATACTACATGTGATCTCTGGTCCCCCTCAGTATCTGTACTAGATACTACATGTGATCTCTCGTCCCCCTCAGTATCTGTACTGGATACTACATGTGATCTCTGGTCCCCCTCAGTATCTGTACTAGATACTACATGTGATCTCTCGTCCCCCTCAGTATCTGTACTAGATACTACATGTGATCTCTGGTCCCCCTCAGTATCTGTACTAGATACTACATGTGATCTCTCGTCCCCCTCAGTATCTGTACTAGATACTACATGTGATCTCTCGTCCCCCTCAGTATCTGTACTGGATACTACATGTGATCTCTCATCCCCCTCAGTATCTGTACTGGATACTACATGTGATCTCTCGTCCCCCTCAGTATCTGTACTAGATACTACATGTGATCTCTGGTCCCCCTCAGTATCTGTACTAGATACTACATGTGATCTCTCGTCCCCCTCAGTATCTGTACTAGATACTACATGTGATCTCTGGTCCCCCTCAGTATCTGTACTAGATACTACATGTGATCTCTCGTCCCCCTCAGTATCTGTACTGGATACTACATGTGATCTCTGGTCACCCTCAGTATCTGTACTAGATACTACATGTGATCTCTCGTCCCCCTCAGTATCTGTACTGGATACTACATGTGATCTCTCGTCCCCCTCAGTATCTGTACTAGATACTACATGTGATCTCTCGTCCCCCTCAGTATCTGTACTAGATACTACATGTGATCTCTGGTCCCCCTCAGTATCTGTACTAGATACTACATGTGATCTCTGGTCCCCCTCAGTATCTGTACTGGATACTACATGTGATCTCTCGTCCCCCTCAGTATCTGTACTGGATACTACATGTGATCTCTGGTCCCCCTCAGTATCTGTACTAGATACTACATGTGATCTCTCGTCCCCCTCAGTATCTGTACTAGATACTACATGTGATCTCTCGTCCCCCTCAGTATCTGTACTAGATACTACATGTGATCTCTCGTCCCCCTCAGTATCTGTACTGGATACTACATGTGATCTCTGGTCCCCCTCAGTATCTGTACTAGATACTACATGTGATCTCTGGTCCCCCTCAGTATCTGTACTGGATACTACATGTGATCTCTCGTCCCCCTCAGTATCTGTACTGGATACTACATGTGATCTCTGGTCCCCCTCAGTATCTGTACTGGATACTACATGTGATCTCTGGTCCCCCTCAGTATCTGTACTAGATACTACATGTGATCTCTGGTCCCCCTCAGTATCTGTACTAGATACTACATGTGATCTCTGGTCCCCCTCAGTATCTGTACTAGATACTACATGTGATCTCTCGTCCCCCTCAGTATCTGTACTAGATACTACATGTGATCTCTCGTCCCCCTCAGTATCTGTACTAGATACTACATGTGATCTCTCGTCCCCCACAGTATCTGTACTGGATACTACATGTGATCTCTCGTCCCCCTCAGTATCTGTACTAGATACTACATGTGATCTCTCGTCCCCCTCAGTATCTGTACTAGATACTACATGTGATCTCTGGTCCCCCTCAGTATCTGTACTGGATACTACATGTGATCTCTGGTCCCCCTCAGTATCTGTACTGGATACTACATGTGATCTCTGGTCCCCCTCAGTATCTGTACTAGATACTACATGTGATCTCTGGTCCCCCTCAGTATCTGTACTAGATACTACATGTGATCTCTCGCCCCCCTCAGTATCTGTACTAGATACTACATGTGATCTCTGGTCCCCCTCAGTATCTGTACTGGATACTACATGTGATCTCTCGTCCCCCTCAGTATCTGTACTGGATACTACATGTGATCTCTGGTCCCCCTCAGTATCTGTACTAGATACTACATGTGATCTCTGGTCCCCCTCAGTATCTGTACTGGATACTACATGTGATCTCTGGTCCCCCTCAGTATCTGTACTAGATACTACATGTGATCTCTCGTCCCCCTCAGTATCTGTACTAGATACTACATGTGATCTCTGGTCCCCCTCAGTATCTGTACTAGATACTACATGTGATCTCTGGTCCCCCTCAGTATCTGTACTAGATACTACATGTGATCTCTGGTCCCCCTCAGTATCTGTACTAGATACTACATGTGATCTCTGGTCCCCCTCAGTATCTGTACTAGATACTACATGTGATCTCTGGTCCCCCTCAGTATCTGTACTAGATACTACATGTGATCTCTCGTCCCCCTCAGTATCTGTACTAGATACTACATGTGATCTCTGGTCCCCCTCAGTATCTGTACTGGATACTACATGTGATCTCTGGTCCCCCTCAGTATCTGTACTAGATACTACATGTGATCTCTCGTCCCCCTCAGCTCTTCATGAAAGCCACCCAGTTGGAGCAGTTGAAGGAGGACTTTATCCACATCAAGTCCACCAAGAACGTGACCCAGGACCTCATGGAACAACACAAGGAGGTATTAAAACTCCCACACTATGGAGGACATACTTAACCACCCACCCACACTAGAGAGTGTGTATACTTAACCACCCTAAACACCCATACCATTGAGCCACCACTAGGGGCAGTGTGGCGTATGAATGAATGACTGACTGACTCTATAGGAATGGGTGAGTTAGTGTGACATTGCCGCCGTTCTTTGCTGGCCTCCCCTAATTTGACCATCCTGCTCTCATCCACTACAATAGACCTATCTCAAACCCTGTCCTCTTTTCTTGATCCTCCTTTGTTTGTCCGAGGTACGCGACAGTTGTGATTGGAGGATCAAGAAAAGAGGGCAGGGTTTGAGATAGGTCCATTATATTGTTTGCCGTCTACATCATCCCATGTGAGGTTTCTCTCCTCCACGTCGCCTGTGGTGCTTCTTTCTTATTGCTAGGTTTTTAGTGAGTTTTCCCCTTATCTTCATTGGGGAATGTCTGAGAGTGTCGCATATTTAATTTTTTTTTTACTTGTTCAAAGAACACTTGTACAGCCGTGGGGGGCATTGCATTGCCTTGTGATTTCGGGCTTTACAAATACATTTGAATTGATTTGTGAATGCAGCATAAGGGTTTGTGTCCGTATAGCGTATTTCAAAGGCGCAAAAATCGCGATTCTAAACAATAAAATAACGAATGGATAACGTCAATCAAAAGCAAGAACGCTAGTCTGTCAGCCTTTTTTTCCTCTCTCTCACTGCAAGCGCTTCATCCCAGCGCCTTTCTGCCGGTGAAAAGCGCTATATTATGGACACGAGCCCCCCGACGTGCCATAGCCAGATTTCTCTCGGCACTCCCCTCATCATGGTCACCGTGGCTAAAAATTTACATGATTTGCTGCGTCTCTCAGACCTTAGCGGCCATGAAGAAGAACTATCTGGAGAAAGAGGACCTCTATAAGAGCCTGGCGTCGCTGGACGTCATGCAGGCCGAGCTGGAGGACCTGAACGGGCAGATGGCCTGGGCTCAGGTGAGACAGACGCACTGTGGTGCCGCAACCACACTGAGCTACACTACAGACACACTGAGCTACACTACAGTAGGGCTGACCCCTATTAATCGATTAGTTGACTAATCGGTCTAAAGGAGCCGTAGTCGACTGGCCAACCTCTTAGTCGAATATAAAAATAAAAATACAAAAAAAAATATTAATATTTTATTTTATTTTTATTTTTTTATCATTTTTTCCAAAAGAAAAGAGGCCTAGAAGCGTGGCTAGCGCTAATGGCACGCATACCAGAGGCTAACTGCCTACGAAAACAGGCACAGAGGCACTGAAAGAGGATTTCACCCATCTAATGAACACACTAGACTAAGACTAGACAAATATCAAGATGTATCCATCATTGGACCAATTGCATGCTTTTGCAGAGGACAAGAAGCCTTCAGTCGACTCCTTCAGACATTAAGCACCCCCCACAGCCCAAATGGAATGATACAAAATAATAAAGTTTAAAAATATTATACATACATACATAAATATCCTCAAACTAAATCCTCAATTTGAATAAAGTGATTAATCTGATTAAATTAGTATTTCCCCCCCCCCCCCCATTAAATCAACTTTCTTTAATGAATATAACTCATCAGTTTTAATACTATAATATTAGTGTAGCCTAATCTTTTTTCTTTTCTTTTTTTTTTTATAAAGAATTCGAATGTTGCTTTAGAATTCGAATGCCAACGTAAAGAACGAAGGTCCGAACGTTTGGGCTCAGCCCGACTACAGACACACTGAGCACTGTGTATTCTTGTGTATTCAATATCGCAAAGGCAAGGACAAATATAAAAAGTCAACGTATATCTGTTAAAGGGGCAAAATTATGGAATAGCTTTGACAAAGAAGTAAAAATGTGTAGTTCGCGACATACTTTTAAGAAATTACTCAAATATAAGGTGATACATAAATATAAAACCTCATTATTATCCTAGTTATATCTGATCTATAACATAGCTGTGTTCAAATAGTGACAAAGGGAAAAAGAAAAAGAAAAACATATTATATATGTAACTGAGGGGTACAATTCCCTGACTGTATTGATAAGTATGGTATCATTAAACCACTACCGTCTTATGTACATTCCTACTGGCCATACAGTACACAGGTATCTAATGATGAACACTTCCCCACAATGACTCGGTTCCACACAAAGCTGTATTTAAGTATTTATTAGCAGCAAAAGGTACATAATATACTTTACTTTACTTCACTTTGGATGCGCTTATAAGGCAAAGGAATGTGCATAGGCAAATCAATAACGAATGTCCATTCTCATATTACGCAGGCGATAGTCATACAACCTGAATCTTAGGGAATTATATCTATGGTACACTAGTAATATAGCGGGAGATACTGGTAGGGTCCCCCCGGTTGTAAGCCAGCAAGGGTAGAGGATTTGTCGGTAGTAGAGTCTGGGTCAACGATGATAAGGAGACTCCGAGTACAGGAGACGGTGCAATAAGATCTTGATCCGCAGACGAATACAGCTGTTCTCCGTAGCATGTAGCTCCACATGGAAGAAAGCTAGCCGGCCCCAGACTTCTGAGAGGCAGACTCGACGTGGCTCCTCACAGGTTAAATCCCACACACTTGTGGGTGTCGGCGATTCTCCGCTCCATTAATTACAGGACCAAAAGCAAATATAATCCAGCCGAAAAGGGCTATGCAGTCGTCGGTAGGTTATCCAGTGTACATAATCCACACGGTCCTCGTCTAGGGCCCCTCGGGTGAAAGCGCCATGGTAAGCAGCCCAGCCTGGATAAGCACTCTAGCTGATACGAGGAAACGTTGGTGATGCTGGTCACTGTAGAACTTTAGCCGCACGATACACTATACACAAATAGACTATTACTGACTTAATAGAATAGGTCGAACTCGACGGTACAGCGTTAAACTCTGACACTTCAGTTATTAATTCGCACGCGGTCTCAATGCTCTATTTGGGGCCAAACAGGCCATACTGCACCGCACGTCGTATCGTGGGTGAGGCTTCAACTTTAATTACTAAGTGCTTCTGTATTCACCTGCGCCGTATTTATACGCTTAGATGAATAAACTAGTACCAGCTTTATTCCTGTCTCATATCCTTGCGCAGTACCGTTCATGTCCAGACATGTCCCCGGCGGTGACTTTGAACCCGACATTGAAGGTATGGCCATGGCGCCTGTGGACCACTGTCCAATAGGAGAATGAAATATTATGGTCTGTACTAGGCTAAAGGGATATTCCGTGTATATGTACAAGGAATATACAAGACATATCAAACGATATACAAATATTATGCAATATATATCAATCAATAAATATATATATTCGGTTTAATCTGATCCTTCGTAACAGCCGCCTCCTAATTAGTCCCACCTAATTAGCTAAGCAGAGACAGATTAACCGCACTGTCCACTACTCAATGTCTGTTGTGAGGGTAGGGCAGTTCACAAAGTCATGGGGTCATGGTCGTCATCAATAGTATCGGGAAGCCTTGGCAACTCTATTAGCCAAGCCACGGGTCGGGTGTAGATCCGCCCTTGGACGAGCACTTCGGCCGTTCTGACCTTTCCGTCGGCACCAGTGATCACTTTGCTTACGCGGCCAGCCGGCCACATAGCTCGGGGTAGTGACTGGTCGATAATCATGACGACTGTTCCTTCTGTCAAATTGTCTCTCTCTTTCACCCATTTCTGGCGGGTCTGTAGAGACGGTAGATAGTGGAGTAGGAAGCTGTTCCAAAACTTGTCAGCCAATACTTGACTGTACCTCCACATTCTTCGGCCGTTCGCTTCTTCAGGCCTGTACACTGTCTGTGGTAGCGCAGGGTCCAGCCGCCCCATCAAGAGAGTGTTGGGGGTGACTGGGTCGACATCTGCTACATCACTTGAGACGTAACCGAGGGGCTTTGAGTTCAATACTCCCTCGATCTCCGTGAGGACTGTCATTAGGACTTCTTCCGCCACGGTCTGGGCCCCAAGCACGGCGTACAGGGCTGTCTTTATTGAACGTACTTCTCGTTCCCAAGTTCCACCGAAGTGAGGTGCATTCGAGGGATTAAACTGGAAATCAATCTGGTATGGAGCGAGGTGGGTCTTAAGTTCTGGGCCCATAGCTTGGAAGCTCTCTCTCAGCTCTCTTTCTCCGCCTTTGAAGTTTGTCCCGTGATCAGACAATAATATAGACGGTTTGCCTTTCCGCGATGTGAATCTTCGGAAGGCCATAAGGAATGAGTCTGTGCTCATGGTTGGAAGGAGTTCTATGTGCATCGCTCGGGTGGTCATGCATTTGAATACAATACCCCACCGCTTCTCGGTCCCTCTTCCTTTCTTTACATACAGCGGGCCGAAACAGTCCATACCGGTGGAGTGAAAAGGCTTGTCGCCGAGTCGGAGGCGACAGGGAGGTAGGTCAGCCATCCGGGGTATACTGGGCTGTGCTCGCCATTTACGACAGTCTAGACAAGTCCGCTGGAAACGTCGTACTGCTTCTCTCCCTTGCAGTATCCAATAACGATGTCTGATCTCCGCGAAGACTCTCTCTGCCCCGGCGTGATGCACATCCTCGTCGTATTTCTTTATGATCAGCTCTGTGACCTTGTGTCGGCTGTTTAAGACTATCGGGTACTTGACGTCATCCGGTAAGTCTGGAGCTCTCCGCAGACGACCACCCACTCTGATGAGATTATGGGCGTCGCTCTCGGGGGCTAGGTGGAGCAATCTGCTGTCTGACGGGACGGGCTTTGCTCCCTGTAGACAGTCTAGCTCATCGGGAAACGAGTCTCTCTGGGCTCGCTGTAGGAGAAGAAGTTCTCCTTCTTCGTAGTTAGCTGCAGTAATGTCAGTAGTGAGCTGAACCTCTGGGTGGTGCCACAGGAATGTCTTTAGCTGCGCACTCTCAAGGGTGAGGCAATCGTCTATGTCGGGGTCTGTGGAGACGAGTGTGGTCAATCCACAGAACATAGATTTCTTGTTCTCTGCCTCCTCTTTACTCGCTTCCCGTGGGGTGGGTGTAGGCCACTCTTCTTCCGGGAGCTTGAGGAACTCTGGCCCGTCACTGTATAGATTGTGACGGGTGAGGTCATCCAGGGACATTCCCCGGGTGATGACGTCAGCTGGGTTGTGTTTTGTGTCCACATACCTCCAGCTTGCTGCTTCTGTTAAATCTTGGATCTCTGTGACTCTGACTCCCACGAAGACCTTGTATCTACACGAATCAGACCGGATCCATGTGAGTACTGTCGTGGAGTCTGACCACAAGATTGTTCTTTGCACCGGGATGGTGAGTTCACGTTGGATTTACGTGGCGAGTTGCGCTCCTGCTAGGGTTGCGCAGAGCTCTAGACGCGGGATAGATTGTTGCTTGCGTGGGGCTATTCTTGAGCGAGCCAGGATGAAAGCAGTATGTATTTCTCCTCCCTCCTCTCGGGCACGCAAGTAAGCCACCGAACCGTAGGCTACTTCGGAGGCGTCGCTGAAGACGTGCAGGTCCATCTGGCACGTCTCCGGCCTCACTGTGGGTGGGAAGTAGCTGCGGCGTATGTTGACACCTGGGAGTGAGCTGAGTTCTGTCTCCCACTCTCTCCATGTGGAGGCAAGGTGTTCGGGTATGGGGTCGTCCCAGCCCTGGTCCTTGTCCCATAACGCTCTTACAATCATCTTTGCCCTGGTGGTGTAAGGTAGAATACATCCCAACGGGTCGTATTGTCTGGCGAGTGTTCTGTATACACTCCGTCTTGTGGTCGGTAGTGCAGTCGACCTTCCCTGCTCCTTGGTCAGGGGTGTGTGTTTCTTTTTTTTTTTTTTTTATTGGTCTTTTTCCCCCTCCATTTTCCTCCGATTTTCTCCCATCCCAATGTTAGTCGTATGCCAATTCCCAGTCCCTTCCTGGTCGCTGCGCACTTACCCCCCACAGTCAGATCATCTGGGAGAGTGGAGGCTACCACGTGCTTCCTCCGACACACGTCCAGCCAATCACCGCTTCTTTTCACCTGGCAGCGCGGATTCTCATCGAGAGGGCGTAGCGTGTGGGAGGACCACACTATCCCCCTCGAGTCCTATCCGCGCTTAGCAGGCGCCCCGACCGAACTGTAGGAGTCGCTGTTTACAACGACCCGGACCCACCCCGCCAGCTTCTCCCACCCTCTAATACAGCCAATTGTATTAGTGCAGACGGCCAGCCAAGCTGGTGACAACCCCGGAGCTGTGAGCTGGATTTGAACAGGCGAATCCAGCTCACAGCTCCGGGGCTGGTGACGAACGCAATCTCCGCTCGGCCACCTAACCGCCAGGGGTGTGTGTTTCTAATGGAGCGAGTCTGTTTTGAAGCGCCAGACCAGTCCTAATGTCATTTCTTGGGCTTCTCCTGGGATGGTCGCCATCCAGGTCTCGCTGCTTGCTGCCTTGTCCTCGGGGGAGAGGCTGCGCAATACTTGAGGGTCGCTGCTGGCCCACTGCCTGAGATCAAAGCCGCCTTTGATCAGGGAGGCGCGGAGCTTGAGTAGGAGGGCCTCGGCTTCTTCTGGCGTCGAGACGCTTTGCAGACAGTTGTCCACGTAGAAACTATTTCCTACACTTTGTCGGACCTCTTCATCAGCTGCTGGGTCCTCTGCGACGTGTTTTTGCAGTGCAAACGTAGCACAGCATGGGCTGCATGTGGTTCCGAAAGGGAGGACTTCCCATTGATAGATGGCTGGTTGCTCGTCCCCGATCCTCTCTCTCCATAGGAACCGCAGCAGGGGCTTGTCCTCCTCCACTAGTCGCACCTGCAGGAACATCCCTTTGATGTCGCCGCTGATGGCCACCTTGTCTTGGCGGAAACGTAGTAACATGCCTAGTAGAGAGGGGCCGAGTGTTGGGCCGGGCAAGAGCTCTTTATTCAGATTTTGTGATCCGATCTGGTAGCTGCAGTTGAACACAATACGATCCTTGCCGTTGTGGTGGACTTTGTGGTGCGGCACGTACCATGATTCGGTCATCTGATCGGCCTCTTTAATGTCAATTTTCTTTATGTGTCCCGCTGTGATTAGCTTGTCAATCTCAGCGCGGTACACAGTCTCTTGAGCGGGGTCTCTGGCTAGGCGCCGCTCTGTGTTCAGTAGATACCGCTCCGTCGCTTCTTTTGGGGCGTGGAAGGTAGGCATACCCTCTCGCCTCAGGAGTGGAGTTGCGTATCTCATCACTCCGTTGACTTTGACTCTCTTTGTCCCCCGCTCGAGGAGGGCTATAGCGTAAATGTCTTCCTTGGAACGAATGTCTTTCTTTTCGTTCTTAAAGGGCATTGTCTCTAGTGTCCATAGCCTCTCGACATGCTGTAGGAGGGTGGTGTCTTCTTCTGTCACTCTGGAGTGGAGGCAGCTAGTGGCTGCTGTTCGGTTAAGAGACCTAGCGAGGGGGCCTTGTAGTGTCCATCCTAGGCGGGTCTCGACTGCTGCAGGACAGCCTCTGGGCCCTGTGTGGACCCGGTCAATCGGGACGATGAGGTCTGCATGGTCGGAGCCTATCAGCAGGGTCGGGGTGGCACCGTCTATGAGCGGTATAGGTAGTTGACGCAGGTGCACATATTTATCCATCAGCTTGGCGATGGGGTAGGTGTACTGCGACAGGCCTATGTCTTGGCTGGTGAAAGCGTTAGTGATCCTATACCGTCTCTCTGGCTGCCCGCTTGCTGCGATAGTGAAGGAGACATTCTCGCCCTTTATCGTCTTTAGATCTCTTCTTATTGTCCGAATCGTCATCTGGTCTTCGCTCCCCCGCAGCCCCAGCTGGGCCGCAGCGGACGCAAGGAGAAGGGTCTTCTCTGACCCGTCATCAAGGACGGCGTAAGTGTCCATGACCTTGTCTTGGTAACTCAATGTTACGCGGACCACCTTTAAGAGCACCCGGGCGCCCCCGCTGCTGGCGGGGTCAATGTACATAACACTTGCCTTTGTGCTGCTTGAGGGTGCAGGCTTTCTTCTGTTACTGTCGTGTAGGACGTCTAAGTGGGCTCCGTCACACCGACTACACCTCTTCTTTAAGCGGCAATCGGCTGCCATGTGACTGCGCGCACATCGGTAACAGCGTCGGTTGGACTTTATCCATTGACTCACCTCGTCGGTGGTCATCTTCTTGAACGTGTCACAGTGTGACAGCCAGTGTTCCTTTTCGCAGTACGGGCACACCATATTCCACTTCTCTTTCATCGAGGGGGTACTGTGGTTCTTGTTGCTCGGTACTGATTCTGATTGGTGCATGACGGTCACCAATCTGCGGCCATCGTTTGCTCTCCTAGGTCCCTCTCTGGAGCTTGGTGTGCTCCGCACGAACGTATCCAACCGTAGGCTGTTGACTTCTCTCGCCAGGAAGTCGGCTAGGTCTAGGAGGGATGGCTCGGGACCGTTAGGATCACGGTGGTCTCTTTGCCGCCTGAAGCGCTCTTGTCGGGCGGGCGGAAGCTTCTCTAAAATCCTCTCGACATTAGAGTTTGCGTACAGTTCGTGCATACCCTTTTCCTTTTGCGCCCCCAGCATCCCTACCAGGGATTGTACCTTGATAGACAGGTCATCTAGTGAGCGATTGTCTGTGGCTGGGGGTAGACGGTCAATATGCCTTATCTCTTGTATTACGTAGTCCCATATGCGTCCATATCTTTGGTCGAGTGCTGCTAGAGCCGCGGTGTATGGGGTAGTAGAGGTGGCATATGCCAGCGCTATATTGTGCGCTCGGGGCACCTTGAGGTGCTTTAGTAGGATAGCATATTTGTACGGTTCATCAGCTACATCGGACATCATTGTCTCTAAGCACATTCGTAGCTCTGTGTACTGTGCTCTGTTCTCGTGTGTGAAGTCCGGGAACGTCGGTGTGCCAATGTACGATGCCATGGATGGCTGGCACATCGGTGAGCGTTGGAGGAGCGGCCTCCTAGGCGAGTCTCCTCTTACGTGTCTTGGTGGGCTGGTACCTGCTGGGTACCATGGCCCGCGTATCCAGGTGCTGTTCCTCGGGGCTGGTCGTGCGTCAAGCTCACCCGTGAATTGAGTCGGGGGTCTGTAGCGCAGAGCCGCGGGGGTAAAGCCTGGGCTGTACTGGACCTCCTGGTCCTGTGGAGTACTGTGCTGCTGTTGGGCTTGACTCTCCTCCTCTCCCTCTTCTTCTTCCTCTGGCAGGTCATCTAGATCCTGTAGTCGTCTATTTAGCCTCTCCGCGGTATAGACCGGTTCTTCCCTGTAGCTGGGTCTCGCTTGGACCGGTCGGGGAAGGGGTTCGGAGAGGGGTATAGGCTCTCTCTGGTGGTCGGGCTCAGGGTCGCTTGATCGGGTAGGGGAGGGTGCCCTTGACCCTTGTCTTGACGAGGCCCTGGAGCCCCGTGCGGAGGGAGGGGGGGTTGCCCTGGTAATCAGCTGCTCCATTATCTGCGCTTGTAATCGGTCGCGCTCAGCTTCGCGCTTGGTGAGAGCGAGGTCGCGCTCTGCTTCTCTTTGGGCACCGGCAGCGGCGCGCTGGGCTTCGGCCCGGTCTCTTCCCATATTCTCTTCCGTCTGGAGGCGTCTAATCTCTAGACGTATACGGTCTTCGTCACTCCGTTGCTGCGCTTGAAGGCGTTCTCTTTCCATGGAAGAATGTTCGCGCTCACTAAGCGTCTGTGCTTGGAGTCGATCGCGCTCGGTTGAGGCTGCCAGGCTGGCGAGGAAGGCCTGCGCCAGCATCTTGTCCGCCTCGCTGGGGGAAGACGCTGGTCGAGGTGATCCGCTCCTGGTAGTACTCGTTGGAGATCCGTTCTCCTGTGGCGAGTCAAGGAGATCCATCTCCGGGGTGCTCGTCCCTTCTTGTAGTGGGTCGAGTTCCATCCCTGGAGGGCTTTCTTTATCCTGGAGCTCTCCGGGGACTACTTCTTCGGTCTTGGCGGGGGGTAAAGTCATGTCAGGTCCCTCCTGGTCCCCACCGTGAGCTTGGTCAGTTACGTTAGAACCCACTAGGGTCTCTATTGGCGGGGTAGCCTGGTCGATAGGGTCGGACATAATTTTACTATCTACTTTTTCCGCGTTTACCGTCTGTAGAAAGCTAGGTAGTATACCGGCAACGTAATCCTCTAAGTACTGAGGTGTCTGCCGTCTACGCTGCGGGCGATCTATTTTAGGAGAACCGTTTGTGGAGTGTTCATCATTGGCCATGTCAATATTAATACCACTATATTAATATTACGCTAATTACCCTCCGGCTCGAAGGACCAATTGTAACTGAGGGGTACAATTCCCTGACTGTATTGATAAGTATGGTATCATTAAACCACTACCGTCTTATGTACATTCCTACTGGCCATACAGTACACAGGTATCTAATGATGAACACTTCCCCACAATGACTCGGTTCCACACAAAGCTGTATTTAAGTATTTATTAGCAGCAAAAAGTACATAATATACTTTACTTTACTTCACTTTGGATGCGCTTATAAGGCAAAGGATTGTGCGTAGGCAAATCAATAACGAATGTCCATTCTCATATTACGCAGGCAATAGTCATACAACCTGAATCTTAGGGAATTATATCTATGGTACACTAGTAATATAGCGGGAGATACTGGTAGGGTCCCCCCGGTTGTAAGCCAGCAAGGGTAGAGGATTTGTCGGTAGTAGAGTCTGGGTCAACGATGATAAGGAGACTCCGAGTACAGGAGACGGTGCAATAAGATCTTGATCCGCAGACGAATACAGCTGTTCTCCGTAGCATGTAGCTCCACATGGAAGAAAGCTAGCCGGCCCCAGACTTCTGAGAGGCAGACTCGACGTGGCTCCTCACAGGTTAAATCCCACACACTTGTGGGTGTCTGCGATTCTCCGCTCCATTAATTACAGGACCAAAAGCAAATATAATCCAGCCGAAAAGGGCTATGCAGTCGTCGGTAGGTTATCCAGTGTACATAATCCACACGGTCCTCGTCTAGGGCCCCTCGGGTGAAAGCGCCATGGTAAGCAGCCCAGCCTGGATAAGCACTCTAGCTGATACGAGGAAACGTTGGTGATGCTGGTCACTGTAGAACTTTAGCCGCACGATACACTATACACAAATAGACTATTACTGACTTAATAGAATAGGTCGAACTCGACGGTACAGCGTTAAACTCTGACACTTCAGTTATTAATTCGCACGCGGTCTCAATGCTCTATTTGGGGCCAAACAGGCCATACTGCACCGCACGTCGTATCGTGGGTGAGGCTTCAACTTTAATTACTAAGTGCTTCTGTATTCACCTGCGCCGTATTTATACGCTTAGATGAATAAACTAGTACCAGCTTTATTCCTGTCTCATATCCTTGCGCAGTACCGTTCATGTCCAGGCATGTCCCCGGCGGTGACTTTGAACCCGACATTGAAGGTATGGCCATGGCGCCTGTGGACCGCTGTCCAATAGGAGAATGAAATATTATGGTCTGTACTAGGCTAAAGGGATATTCCGTGTATATGTACAAGGAATATACAAGACATATCAAACGATATACAAATATTATGGAATATATATCAATCAATAAATATATATATTCGGTTTAATCTGATCCTTCGTAACAATATATATAAAAAAATAAAAAGTATTTAAAAAATACATAAATAAATGTGTATATACGTTTTGTACATAAAACTATGAAACGTTTGTAATCTTTGCTAAATGATATACTGAATTATGTTTATTTTTTGTATTTTATTTTTGTGTAAATAGTGTAATGTAATGTAATGGTAGGCAATTATAAGCCTCTGATTCAGCCTACACGTTTTGGAAGTTCTACTACTATGCTTTGTAAAAAAATTAAAAATACCGAAATAAAATCATTCATAAAATCATTCATTCATTCATTAGACTCACTGAACACTACAGACTCACTGAACACTACATACACACTGAACACTACAGACACACTGAACACTACAGACACACTGAACACTACAGACACACTGAACACTACAGACACACTGAACACTACAGACACACTGAACACTACAGACACACTGAACACTACAGACACACTGAACACTACAGACACACTGAACACTACAGACTCACTGAACACTACAGACTGACTGAACACTACAGACACACTGAACACTACAGACACACTGAACACTAAAGACTCACTGAACACTACAGACTGACTGAACCCTACAGACTCACTGAACCCTACAGACTCACTGAACCCTACAGACTCACTGAACACTACAGACACACTGAACCCTACAGACACACTGAACACTACAGACACACTGAACACTACAGACTCACTGAACCCTACAGACTCACTGAACACTACAGACTCACTGAACACTACAGACTCACTGAACACTACAGACACACTGAACACTAAAGACTCACTGAACCCTACAGACACACTGAACCCTACAGACACACTGAACACTACAGACACACTGAACACTACAGACACACTGAACACTACAGACACACTGAACCCTACAGACACACTGAACACTACAGACACACTGAACCCTACAGACTCACTGAACACTACAGACACACTGAACACTACAGACACACTGAACACTACAGACTCACTGAACACTACAGACACACTGAACACTACAGACTCACTGAACCCTACAGACTCACTGAACCCTACAGACTCACTGAACACTACAGACTCACTGAACCCTACAGACACACTGAACACTACAGACACACTGAACACTACAGACTCACTGAACACTACAGACACACTGTACACTAAAGACTCACTGAACACTACAGACTGACTGAACCCTACAGACTCACTGAACCCTACAGACACACTGAACACTACAGACTCACTGAACACTACAGACTCACTGAACACTACAGACACACTGAACACTACAGACACACTGAACACTACAGACACACTGTGGTGCTGCAATCACAACCACACAGAACACGACTCGCAACGTTGAACTGGATTTCTAGTCTTCATCGTTCAATATGACGTATGCAAAATTCTGCACTCAAATGTGTAAAAAAAAAAAAGAGAAAAAAATTCACTTTTAATTGAATCGCTTGTCAATTGTTCAGGGGAGTTGTTGAATTTCGTGTCCGTCTCTCGATCCCCGGCGTCTGGTTTGACACACTGCACGCTGTTCTCCTCCTCCAGGTGGGCGAGATGGAGAGAGCGGTGGAGCCGGTGCGACAGAAGCTGGAGTCGGACGAGCGCAACACAGTGAAGTTTGGCCAGAAGGTGGACGAATGGAAGGTTAGGTCCTACTGTATAATAACTATGGTACATACAGTCCTACTGTATAATAACTATGGTACATACAGTCCTACTATATAATAACTCTATGGTACATACAGTCCTACTGTATAATAACTCTATGGTACATACAGTCCTACTGTATAATAACTAGGGATGTCCGATATTATCGGCCTACCGATATTATCGGCCGATATGTAATATTGGAAATTATCGGTATCAGTTTTCAATAATTTTTTTTTCTTTTTTTTTACATTTATTTAACCTTTATTTACCCAGGCAAGCAAGTAAGAACACATTCTTATTTTATTTATTGTCAAAAGTATGCATAATGTTGTGTTAATTCCAACGACAAGAGATAATGTTAATTACCTGAAATTATTCAGTTTTTTTGGGGGGGGAAACCCAGCATATATCGGTTGATATCGGTATTGGAAATTAAGAGTTGGACAATATCGGTATATCGGATATTGGTAAAAAAAATAACAATATCGAACATCCCTAATAATAACTCTATGGTACATACAGTACATGCATAGAATAATACTAGTAGCCACCAGCCAAGTGCTGGTGTGTTGGATGTGGCTTGTATGTACATTTTAACTACCCACCTGTGGTAATGTTGCTAACCTGGACTTTCTGAATCCCCTCACCACTGTGCCCGGTTGACAAAAGTTAGTTCCTGTATGTACAAGCGGGTCCATAAATATTTGGACATTGACACAATTTTCACAATTTTGTGTCTGTAAACCACCACAATGAACTTGAAAAAACCCAAATACTTGGTTGCAAATCTTTTGCAGTCAAGTGTGGAACCAATAGACATCACCAGACTCTGAGATGTTGTCCCTTGTGATGCACTGCCAGGCCTCTACTGCAACTGTCTTCAGTTGATTTATTGATTGATTGAAGACTTTATTAACAGATTGCAGAATGGGTACAATACAGTACGGCTCGATACAAACAATTGTTAAGGGGATGCAGACCAGAGAAAGACTTTCGTCTCGTTTACATCCCCCATTTTCAATTCATCATGACATTTATGCCATACACAGTAAATCAAATCAAATCAAATTTATTTGTAAGGCCCGACAACACACGTTAATGTCCCCATGGGCCGTACAGGTCTTCTTTAAACAAGTCAAGAAGAAACATCACGATAAGTCAAGAACAAAACAAGAACACCATAAGGTCCAATTTTTTTTTTTAAATAAATGCAAAATAAATAAATGCAACACTCCCAGACATACCCCACGCGAAGGTAAGGAAAAACTTACTAAAACCTAGCAATAGGACAGGGTGAGATCAGGGTAGGTTGAAGGAGAGAGAGAAAAGATGGGTCTTAAGCAGCTTCGACAGAGCAGGCGCCCCTGACAACGGCAGGTAATTTGTTCCACAGGTAGGGAGCGCGGTAGACAAAGGCTCTGTGGCCGGCGGATTTCTTTTTAACCCTAGGAATCGATAGAAGCCCCGCATTTTGTGAGCGCAGAGCACGAGCGGGCGAGTATCGAGAGATGAGATCGGATAGATGGAGCGGTGCAAGCCCATTTACATTTGTGTAGGTGAGGAGTAGCACTTTAAAGTCAGATCGGGCTTGAAGACTGTTTCATCCAGACATTTATGACATACAAGATATACAAATAGACAGTACTGTTTGAGAGAAAGAGATATACATTCGAGGGGGAAGAAACTGTACATTGGAGGGGGTTTGGTGGGTGGGGGTTTGGACATTTACCGGGCCAGTTTCTAATTGGTTTTGAAGTTTCTGCTTGTTCTTAACCCTTGTGCTTTCCTGGTCATGATTTCTACTACTTTTCTACTTTCTTGACTTTGTGTGTGAGCACAGCGGTGTCTGTATTTATTATTATTTCATGAAATTGGGGCCATATCTTCATTTTACATATATTTTCATTATGTCAAAATATTATGATTTGAAACGCTCTAAAAAAATATAGGGTACCTCCCATGTTCCTAGCGTCCATTTTCATCCCATCCACTTCCATGTTAATAAAACCGCAATAAAACCGCCATAAAACCGCAAGTCTAAAAAAAATCTCTAATCTCTAATTTTCACATCATATATCGATAAATAAACAGAATAATTACACCAGGTGTAGCTGAGGGGTACAATTCCCTGACTGTATTGTTAGATATGATATTTAATACCACTACCTCATGTACTTTAACTTCTGGCCACCCAGTACAAGATATAAGTATGATGAACACTTTCCCACCTGATGAAACGAACCAACACAAATGGACCAAATCGAATATTTAATACAGCAAAGGGTGTATACAACATTCACTTAATTACATTTATGATTTGAAATGTTAAGTATGCACTTTTATGGCAAATGAGTATTCGTAGGTAAATCAACATTGAATGTCCAATCTCTGGTTGCGCAGGGAGTAAGTATACAACCTGGAATATTTAGGAAACGATAGCGATAGTACTTAAATAATTATAGCTGGATACACTAAGGGGGGGGGGGGTCCCGCTGGTTGTAAGACAGTAGGAGGGGGGGGTTAGAGAAGTCGCTGGCGGTATCCCATCTGGCCGACGGTGTCTTGGGAGAATCCAAAGTCTTAGACCCAGTGCCCACAGAACCTCGGGCCGTAGACGAACACAGCTGGACCCTCTGTGGAACGGTATCTGCCGGTCCACAACGGAGAGACGTGGTGCGACCTCACGTGTAGAGCGCCGCCTCACCTGTAGTCCTCTCCGGGGGGTAATTCCAACACTCGACAGTGTTGGCCTTTATCCATGGAATAATCAAAGCACATAAAGCATAATCCAAGAGCCGTGGAAGGCTCGCCGTCGTCGGGTAGAGTAATCCAATATGCAGGTCCAGTCGCTCTTGACCCGGAGCTCCTCGGATGCAATCACAACTAGGGGTCTGACCAGCCTGGATAAGCGTCCAGATAACGTCAGGAACGATGGGGGTACTGATAACTGTAGAACTCAAACCGAACGATGCACCATACATAATAGACTATTATTAGCTTAATAGAATACGTCCAACTCGACGGTATGGTGCCAAACTATGACCATTCAACTATTAATCTACACGATATCTCAATGCCTATTCTGGGCCAAGTAGGCCCTACTACACCGCACGTGCTTCGTGGGGAGGCTTTTGCGTCTGTCACTCTGTTGGAGGGTAAAGAACTGGACTAAAAGAAAGTTCTACTTTACGAGCGTCATATATATATGCGCTATGAACAAATAGTACCACACGTATTTCGCCCGGCATATTACTGCGCGGAACCGGGGGTTGCCTCGACATGTTAGGCGGCACGATTGAACTTGAACCTAGGGGTATGGCAACCTGGCGCCAGGTTCTCGTCCAATGGTAGAATGAAACTATTATGGGCTGTTTAGTAGAAACGGGGATATTCAATGCATATTGTACAAGGAATATACAGGGGATATCAAACGATATACAAATACAATTAAATATATATATATAAATAAATATACATATTCGGTTTAATCTGATCCTTCACAACAGCCGCCCCCTAATTAGTCCCACCTAATTAGCTAAGCAGAGACAGATTAACCGCACTGTCTTCCACTCAAGGTCCGCTGTAAGGTCAGTCAACTCACAAAGTCATAGGGTCATGGTCATCATCGATAGTATCTGGGAGTCGGGGCAGTTCTATGAGCCTCGCCACGGGCCGTGTGTAGGTGCGCCCTTGGACGAGTACTTCAGCTGCTCGGACCTTGCCATCGGCACCGGTGATCACTTTGCTTACGCGGCCAGCCGGCCACATAGCTCTGGGGAGTGACTGGTCAACTATCATGACGACTGTTCCTTCTGTCAAATTGTCTCTCTCTTTCACCCATTTCTGGCGGGTCTGTAGAGACGGTAGGTAGTGGAGTAGGAAGCTGCTCCAAAACTTGTCAGCTAGTACTTGGCTGTACCTCCACATTCTTCGGCCGTTCGCTTCTTCGGGCCTGTACATTGTCTGGGGTAGCGCGGGGTCCAGCCGCCCCATTAGGAGTGTGTTGGGGGTGACTGGGTCGACATCTGCTACATCACTGGAGACGTAACCGAGGGGCTTGGAGTTCAATACTCCCTCGATCTCCGTGAGGACTGTCATTAGGACTTCCTCTGCCACAGTCTGGGCTCCGAGTACGGCATACAGGGCTGTCTTTATAGAACGTACTTCTCGTTCCCAGGTTCCACCGAAGTGGGGTGCGTTCGGGGGATTAAACTGGAAGTCAACCTGGGCTGGAGCGAGGTGGGTCTTAAGTTCTGGGCCCATAGCTTGGAAGCTCTCTCTCAGCTCTCTTTCTCCGCCTTTGAAGTTGGTCCCGTGATCAGACAACAATGTAGACGGTTGTCCTTTCCGTGATATGAATCTCCGGAAGGCCATAAGGAATGAGTCTGTGCTCATGGTCGGAAGGAGCTCGATATGTATCGCTCTGGTGGTCATGCATTTGAATACAATACCCCACCGCTTCTCGGTGCCTCTTCCTCTTTTTATATACAACGGGCCAAAACAGTCCATGCCTGTGGAGTGGAATGGCTTGTCGCCGATTCGGAGGCGACAGGGGGGTAGGTCAGCCATCCGTGGTATGCTGGGCTGCGCGCGCCACTTACGGCAGTCTAGACAGGTTCGCTGGAAGCGCCGTACTGCTTCTCTCCCTTGTAATATCCAATAACGACGTCTGATCTCCGCGAAGACTCTCTCTGCTCCGGCGTGGTGCACATCCTCGTCGTATTTCTTTATGATCAGCTCTGTGACCTTGTGTCGGCTGTTCAAGACGATCGGGTGCTTAATGTCATCTGGTAGATCGGGGGCTCTCCGCAGGCGACCACCCACTCTGATGAGATTATGTGCGTCACTCTGGTGCCAGGTGAATCAGTCTGCTGTCTGATGGGACGGGGTTTCCTCCCTGTAGACAGTCTAGCTCATCGGGGAACGAGTCTCTCTGGGCTCGTTGTAGTAGAAGAAGTTCTGCTTCTTCGTAGTCAGCTGCTGACATGTCAGTGGTGGACTGAATCTCTGGGTGGTGCCGCAGGAATGTCCTTTGTTGCGCACTCTCTAGGGTAATGCAGTCATCTATGTTCGGGTCTGTAGAGGCGACAGTGCTCAGTCCACAGAACATAGGCTTCTTGTTCTCAGCCTCCTCTCTACTTGCTTCCCTCGGGGTGGGCGTAGGCCAATCTCCTTCCGGGAGCTGGAGGAATGCTGGTCCGTCACTGTAGATGTTGCGACGGGTTAGGTCATCCAGGGACATTCCCCGGGTGATGACGTCAGCTGGGTTGTGTTTGGTATCCACATATCTCCAGCTTGCTTCTTCTGTTGGTTCCTGAATCTCGGTGACTCTGACTCCCACGAAGACTTTGTATCTGCATGAATCAGACTTAATCCATGTGAGTACTGTCGTGGAATCTGACCACAAGATTGTTCTATGCACCGGAATGGTGAGTTCACGTTGGATTAACGTGGCTAGATGCGCTCCTGCGAGGGCTGCGCAGAGCTCTAGACGTGGGATAGATTGTTGCTTACGTGGGGCTATCCTTGAGCGGGCCAGTATGAAAGCAGTGTGTATCTCTCCTCCCATCTCTTGGGCACGCAAATAAGCAACCGATCCGTAGGCTACTTCGGAGGCATCGCTGAAGACGTGTAGCTCAATCTCGCATGTCTCTGGCCTCACTGTGGATGGGAAGTAGCTGCGGCGTATGTTGACACCTGGGAGTGAGCGGAGTTCCGTCTCCCACTCTCTCCATGTTGAGGCGAGGTGTGCGGGTATTGGGTCGTCCCAGCCCTGGTCCTTGTCCCATAGTACTCGTACAATCATCTTTGCCCTGGTGGTGTAAGGTAGAATACATCCCAACGGGTCATATTGTCTGGCGAGTGTTCTGTACACACTCCGTCTGGTGGTCGGTATCGCCGCCGACCTTCCTTGCTCTGGAGCCAAGGGTTTGTGTCTATAGTGGAGCGAGTCTGTTTTGAAGCGCCAGACTAATCCTAGTGTCATTTCTTGGGCTTCTCCTGGGATTGTCGCCATCCAGGTCTCGCTGCTGGCAGCCTTGTCTGCGGAGGAGAGGCTGCGCAATACGTGCGGGTCACTGCTGGCCCACTGCCTGAGATCAAAGCCTCCTTTGATTAGGGAGGCGCGTAACTTGATTAGGAGAGCCTCGGCTTCTTCTTGAGTCGAGACGCTTTGTAGACAGTTGTCTACGTAGAAACTGTTCTTCACACTGTGTTGGACCTCTTCATCTGCTGCTGGGTCCTCTGTGACGTGTTTCTGTAGTGCAAATGTAGCACAGCACGGGCTGCATGTGGTTCCGAAGGGGAGTACTTCCCACTGGTAGATGGATGGGTTCTCATCTCCGATCTTCTCTCTCCATAGGAACCGTAGCAGAGGCTTGTCCTCCTCTACTAGTCTCACTTGCAAGAACATCCCTTTGATATCCCCGCTTATAGCCACCTTGTCCTGGCGGAAGCGCAGTAGCACGCCTAGTAGGGAGGGGCCGAGTGTGGGGCCGGGCAAGAGCTCTTTATTCAGATTTTGGGATCCGATCTGGTAGCTGCAGTTAAACACAATGCGATCCTTGCCATTGTGATGGACCTTGTGATGCGGCACGTACCATGATTCGGTCGTCTGATCGGCCTCTTTAATGTCAATCTTTGTTACGTGTCCCGCTGTGATTAGCTTCTCAATCTCAGCTCGGTACACACTCTGTTGAGCGGGGTCTTTGGCTAGGCGCCGCTCTGTGTTCAGTAGATAGCGCTCCGTGGCGTCTTTCTTTGCGTGAAAGGGGGGCATTCCCTCTCTCCTCAGGAGTGGAGTTGCGTATCTCATCACTCCGCCGACTGTGACTCTCTTTGTCCCCTGCTCGAGTAGGTGGATGGCGTAAATGTCTTCTTTAGAGCGAATGTCTTTCTTTTCGTTCTTAAAGGGCATTGTCTCTAGGGTCCATAGCCTCTCGACATGCTGCAGGAGAGTGGTGTCTTCTTCTGTCGTTCGGGAGTGGAAGCAGCTAGTGGCTGCGGTTCGGTTGAGAGATTTAGCGAGGGGGCCTTGTAATGTCCATCCTAGGCGGGTCTCGACGGCTGCAGGACAGCCTCGGGGACCGGTATGGACCCGGTCAATCGGGACTATGAGTTCTGCATGGTCAGAGCCTATCAACAGGGTCGGGGTAGCGCCGTTTATGAGCGGGATAGGTAATTGGCGCAGGTGCACATATTTATCCATCAACTTGGTGACAGGGTAGGTGTACTGCGAGAGTCCTATTTCTTGGCTGGTAAAAGCATTTGTGATCTTGTACCGTCGCTCTGGCTGCCCGTTGGCTGCGATAGTGAAGGAGACACTCTCGCCCTTTATCGTCTTTAAATCTCTTCTTATTGTCCGAATCGTCATTTCGTTCTTGCTCCCCCGCAGTCCCAGTTGAGTCGCAGCGGAGGCGAGCAGAAGGGTCTTCTCTGACCCGTCATCAAGGACGGCGTAAGTGTCCATGACTTTATCCTGGTAGCTCAATGTCACACGGACTACCTTTAAGAGCACTTGAGCTCCGTTGCTGCTGGCGGGGTCAATGTACATGACACTTGCCTTGGTGCCGCTCCGTGGTGCAGGTGTAGGCCGTCTTCCGTTACTATCGTGTAGTATATCTAGATGGGCTCCATCGCACCGGCTGCACCTTTTCTTTAGGCGGCATTCGGCTGCCATGTGGGGCCGCGCACATCGATAACAGCGCCGGTTGGACTTTATCCATTGGCTCACTTCTTCTGCATTCATCTTTGTGAATGTGTCACATTGTGACAGCCAGTGTTCTTTCTCACAGTAGGGACACGCTATCTTCCACTTCTCCTTCCTCGAGGGGGTGCTGTGACTCTTACTGCTCGGTACTGACTCTGATTGGTGCATGACAGTCACCGATCTTCTTCCATCATTTATTCTCCTGGGTCCCTCTCTGGAGCTTGGCGTGCTCCGCCCGAAGGTGTCCAGTCGTAAGCTGCTGACCTCTCTCGCCAGGAAGTCGGCCAGATCAAGGAGGGATGGCTCGGGGCCGTCGGGATCTCGGTAGTCCCTCTGCCGCCGAAAGCGCTCCTGTCTTGCGGGTGGCAGCTTCTCCAAAATCCTCTCAACGTTAGAGTTGGCGTACAGCTCATGCCTGCCCTTCTCCCGTTGAGCTCCCAGCATCCCCACCAGGGACTGCACTTTGATTGACAGGTCATCTAGTGAGCGATTGTCTGTGGCTGGGGGTAGGCGGTCAATATGCCTTATCTCCTGGATTACGTAATCCCATATACGTCCATATCTTTGATCCAGCGCTGCAAGGGCCGCTGTGTATGGGGTCGAGGAGGTAGCATAGGCTAGCGCTATATTGTGTGCTCGCGGTACTTTCAGGTGCTTCAATAATATTGCATACTTGTGGCGTTCATCAATGACATCCACCAGCATTGTCTCTAAGCACATCCGGAGCTCCGTGTACTGTGCTCGACTCTCATAGACGAAGTCTGGGATTGACGGCGTGGCGTTGTATGACGCCGTGGATGGCGAGTACATCGGCGAGCGTTGGGGGAGAGACCTCCTGGGCGAGTCCCCTCCTGCGCCTCGCCGTGGGCCGGTACTGGCAGGGTACCATGGCCCGCTGGTCCAGGTACTGTTCCTCGGGGCTGGTCGTGCGTCGTGCTCACCCATAAATAGAGTCGGGGGTCTGTAGCGCAGCGCCGCGGGGGTATAGCCTGGACTGTATGGGACCTCCTGGTCCGGTGGAGTACTGTGCTGTCGTCGGGCTTGGTTCTCCTCTTCTCCCTCTTCTTCTTCTATCAAATCTTCCAGATCTTGTAATCGTTTATTTAGCTTCTCCGCAGTGTAGGCCGCTCCTTCCTTGTAGCTGGGTCTCGCTTGGACCGGTATGGGAAGGGGGTCTGCGGGGGGTCTAGACTCGGTCTGTTGGTCAAGTTCAGGGTCGCTTGCTCGTTGCGGTGACGCTGCTCTTGACTGCTGTCTCGACGAGTTCCTTGAGCCCCTGGCGGAGGGAGAGGGAGTTGTCCTTTTGATCAGCTGCTCTATCAGTTGTGCTTGTAGTCTGTCGCGCTCTGCGTCTCTTTGGGCACCGGCAGCAGTGCGCTGGGCGTCGGCGCGGTCTCTTGCCATATTCTCTTCCATCTGGAAGCGTCTCATCTCCAGACTTGTGCGCTGTTCTTCGCTCCGTTGCTGTGCTTGGAGGTGTTCGCGCTCGCTGGTCGCCTGGGCTTGGAGACGTTCGCGCTCGCTAAGCGTCTGTGCTTGGAGCCGATCGCGTTCGGTAGAGGCTGTCAGGCTGACGAGGAAGGCCTGTAGTATCCTCTTCGCTTCGCTGGGGGAAGGTGGTAGTGGAGGTGAGCCGCTCCTGCGTGAACCGCTCCTGGGGGTACTCGTTGGGGAGTCCTGGAGCTCTAGTTCCTCGGCGCTCTCCTCTTCTTCTTCCGTGCAGAGTTCTCTCTCTGTAGGGTTGTCTTCCTCCCGGGGCGTGTCGGGGACTACTTCTTTAGTAGTGGCGGGGGGTAAAGGCATGTCAATTCCCTCCTGGTCTCCACCGTGGGCTTGGTCAGTTACATTAGGACCTACTAGGGCCTCTGTGGTCGGGGAAACCTGGTCGTTAAGGTCAGACATAATTTTACTTTCTACTTTTACCACGTTTACCGTTTGTCGAAGGCTAGGTAGTTGACTGACAGTGTAAGCCTCTAAGTACTGAGGTGTCTGTCGTCTGCGCCGCGGGCGTTCTAGGTTAGGAGGATCGTTTCGTGGAGTGTTCATCATAGGCCATTTCGATATTAATAACACTATATTAATATTACACTAGTTACCCTCCGGCTCGAAGGACCAATTGTAGCTGAGGGGTACAATTCCCTGACTGTATTGTTAGATATGATATTTAATACCACTACCTCATGTACTTTAACTTCTGGCCACCCAGTACAAGATATAAGTATGATGAACACTTTCCCACCTGATGAAACGAACCAACACAAATGGACCAAATCGAATATTTAATACAGCAAAGGGTGTATACAACATTCACTTAATTACATTTATGATTTGAAATGTTAAGTATGCACTTTTATGGCAAATGAGTATTCGTAGGTAAATCAACATTGAATGTCCAATCTCTGGTTGCGCAGGGAGTAAGTATACAACCTGGAATATTTAGGAAACGATAGCGATAGTACTTAAATAATTATAGCTGGATACACTAAGGGGGGGGGGGGGGTCCCGCTGGTTGTAAGACAGTAGGAGGGGGGGGTTAGAGAAGTCGCTGGCGGTATCCCATCTGGCCGACGGTGTCTTGGGAGAATCCAAAGTCTTAGACCCAGTGCCCACAGAACCTCGGGCCGTAGACGAACACAGCTGGACCCTCTGTGGAACGGTATCTGCCGGTCCACAACGGAGAGACGTGGTGCGACCTCACGTGTAGAGCGCCGCCTCACCTGTAGTCCTCTCCGGGGGGTAATTCCAACACTCTACAGTGTTGGCCTTTATCCATGGAATAATCAAAGCACATAAAGCATAATCCAAGAGCCGTGGAAGGCTCGCCGTCGTCGGGTAGAGTAATCCAATATGCAGGTCCAGTCGCTCTTGACCCGGAGCTCCTCGGATGCAATCACCACTAGGGGTCTGACCAGCCTGGATAAGCGTCCAGATAACGTCAGGAACGATGGGGGTACTGATAACTGTAGAACTCAAACCGAACGATGCACCATACATAATAGACTATTATTAGCTTAATAGAATACGTCCAACTCGACGGTATGGTGCCAAACTATGACCATTCAACTATTAATCTACACGATATCTCAATGCCTATTCTGGGCCAAGTAGGCCCTACTACACCGCACGTGCTTCGTGGGGAGGCTTTTGCGTCTGTCACTCTGTTGGAGGGTAAAGAACTGGACTAAAAGAAAGTTCTACTTTACGAGCGTCATATATATATGCGCTATGAACAAATAGTACCACACGTATTTCGCCCGGCATATTACTGCGCGGAACCGGGGGTTGCCTCGACATGTTAGGCGGCACGATTGAATTTGAACCTAGGGGTATGGCAACCTGGCGCCAGGTTCTCGTCCAATGGTAGAATGAAACTATTATGGGCTGTTTAGTAGAAACGGGGATATTCAATGCATATTGTACAAGGAATATACAGGGGATATCAAACGATATACAAATACAATTAAATATATATATATAAATAAATATACATATTCGGTTTAATCTGATCCTTCACAACACCAGGCATGCAAAAAAAACAATACATACCTTTTAGTAATAGATTAGTACTAACCGGTGCTTACTAACGCTTACTAACGGCTATTTCTGACCGCTATTTTTTTTTTTTTTATATAATTTTCTTTATTGGAAGAGTTTTCAAAATTATGCAGACAGTTATACATATTATACATCTTCCATTCCCCCCCCCCCCCATTTCCCTTTCCTATCCCCTAACCCCACCCCACCCCACGAAGAGCGACAACAAACATACATATAATACACGAAAATACAAAATAAAAAAATAGTGCTGTCAGGCGATTAAAAAAATGTATCTAATTAATTACAGGATTTGTAATTAATTAATCTAATTAATCGCATTTTAATCGCATAACCATTTTATGCCTGATATTCTATATTCTATAATCATATTTCAAATTGCATGTGTCCGGATGGCAGAATTCAGTACTGTATCTACAAAACCTTCTGTTTAATCATCTTCCATCTATTAATTTGCTTAGATTTTTCAGGTCTGGTCAATTTGAGCATGGTGTTATTCACAGTCAAAGATAAAAAAAATGTATTGATATTCTCATTTGGTTCATTACAATTTACTCAAAATAAAATGTTCATTCAATCAATCACCGCGCAGATTGATTGATTGAATGAAAATGTTATTAACAGATTGCAGAATGGGTACAATACAGTACGGCTCAATACACACAATTGTTAAGGGGATGCAGACCAGAGAAAGACTTTCGTCTTGTTTACATCAGGGTCCCCCATTTTCAATTCATAATGAATTGTAAGTAAGGGTGCAACTTGCACCGTGCAATCCATTCTTTGTGGATCTAGCCCACAGTATTTCTGACACTGGAAATACATTCTCTGAGATTCATAGATGTCCCTAGAATCAGATACCAAGAACATGCAAATGGACCATATTAAAAAAAAATCTTTAAATGTGTATTCTACATTCTTATGGAATGAATGATACAAAAAAAATTATAAAAAAAAAAAAAAAAAATTGTAATTCATTTTTAGTTAATTTTCATAACGTGAGTATTTGCTGTGTAATTAATTAATCTAATTAACGCGATAAACTGACAGCCCTATAAAAAATATGTGACAGAAAAATTAAAGTAAAAAATTAAAAAAACCTATGATACTAATATAACTGAGATGAAAAGACAAACATTTTAAAAAATAAATAAAAATAGGGAAAAAACAGAGGGGGGGGGGGGACTCAGTCGTCACAACCAGGCAGGGATGTCAAGGATTCTATGTGCTTTAAAAGGAGTCTCCAAGTCTTCTCAAAGGTATTCAGGGAGCCAGTAGGGCCTTTGAGGGAGAATCTGAGCTTTTCAAGATTAATAGATAATAGTAGTTCCTTAACCCACCTATTGTGAGATGGAGGTTGAGTATGTTTCCACTTAAAAAGAATAAGTCGCCTGGCCAATAAAGTGGAGAAGGCAAGAACAGAATGTGACATTTTGGAGGGTAGAGGTTGCAGAGGAACACCGAACAAGGCCACAAAGTATCAGGGGTGATAGTAAGGTTGTAGGCTGTGCCGATAGTTTCAAAATTTCAGACCAGAATGTGGCAAGGCTGGGGCAGGACCAGAACATGTGGGTGTGATCGGCAGGGGATTGTTTGCATCTATTACATGTGTCAGAGATGTTGGGGTACATTCGAGAGAGTCTCGAGTTTGTGTAGTGGACTTTGTGTATAACCTTGCACTGTGTGAGGCCGTGTCTCGCACAGATGGAAGATGAGTGGACAGAGTCCAATGCCCAACTCCAATACTCATCAGACAGTTCAATTCCCAGCTCCCGCTCCCACGAGTTCTTAGGGCCGGTTCCTGGGGTATCCGACCCGTAGCGGAGCTAATCAGGATGTAGATTTATTTTCCGGGTTGAGAACCATTAGTGAATCTATAAGGGTTTCAGGGGGCCGACTAGGGAATTTGGGGTTCTGGTTCTGTGTGAAGTGCCTAATTTGGAAGAAATGAAACAGGTGGGATTTGGAAAGGTCGAATTTCTTTACGACGTCTGGAAAAGACATGAAAGTCCCTTGGTCATAGAGATCATTAAAAGTGGTTATCCCTTTGTCAAACCAGACTTGAAAGGAAGAATCGGTGCAAGAGGGCAGGAATAAATGATTGTTAAAAGTGGGGGAGAGGTCAGAGGCCCTATGGAGGGCGAGGCTTTTCCTGATTTGAATCCAAATTTTTGTGGAGTCGACCACCATTGGGTTTGCAGAGAGTTCAGTAACCGACATAGGGAGTTGGGAGCACAGCAGAGAGCGAAGAGAGTATCTAGAGGAAGAGAGTTCCATGTCGACCCACACCGGGCCTAAGTTGTGTGTTGTGCCCTTCATCCAATATAAAAGTTTGTGTATGTTACACGCCGCTATTTCTGACCGAAATAGTCAACCTTTATAATGGCAGATTCTTATTTACAGGAATTTTGTCAATTTTTCACACGCTGTAATATGGTGTCTAAAATTTATAGAAATATGATGAATATGGATATGAATATGATTTTTTTTCAATAAAAACAGACTTGGTATCAAACAAACACGAATATAAGTGGTTAAAATTCGGAAATATTTGTAATTTGTTACAGATATCTTGAGATTGGGCTATTAATGTTAATCATGGGGAAAAAAACGTTTTAAAAATAGTAAACAGTTAAAATTATATGGCTTTAAACATGATGTATCATTTCATCTCTTAAGCCCAGTGAGTGTCAAAATCCTTAGGAAGCCACAATTGCATTTTCCCTTCAGTTTTGTCTTCAAACCTGGATTCAGGTCAGGAGATTGACTTGCATAACATTCCACTTCTTTGCCTTAAAAAACTCTTTGGTTGCTTTCGCAGTCTGCTTCAGGTCATTGTCCATCTGCACTGTGAAACGCCGTTGATCTTTGTCTCATCTGTCCATAGGATGTTGTTCCAGAACTGGCTTTTTTTAGATATTGTTTAGCAAACTCTAATCTAAGTATTCCTGTTTTGGGGCTCACCAATGGTTTACATCTTAAGCACCTTTCTATATACTGTAAATTAAATGTATTATTATCTTGTGGTGAACCCTCCGTATTCACTCCGGTGGTGAAGTCTTGATTGTTGATCTGTTTACACAGATACGCCTACCTCCTGGAGAGTGTTGTTGATCTGGCCAATTGTTGTGAAGGAGTTGTTGTTCACCAGGGAAATATGTTTTCTGTGGTCTTCCGGGTCTTTTGGTGTTGCTGAGCTCACCAGTGAGTTCTTTCTTTTTAAGAATGTACCAAACAGTTGATTTCGCCACACCGAATGGGTTTTGGTTTTTCAGCCTAATGGTGGCTTGCTTCCCTGATAGCGACAGCTCTTTGGACCTCATATTGAGAGTTGACGGCAACAGATTCCAAATGCAAATACCACACTTTATTTAAGTCGAAGTAACGTTACACCCTCCTCTTCCGTCTCCTCTGCCCTTTTTTCTATGAATGATTTGCGCAACACCTGTGCTGCTCATCCTCCTCTCATTTCACCGTAACACTTCCCCTCTGACCTCACTCCCTGTTCCTGTTGCAGGACAAGATAGCGGAGGCTGAGAGGAAGTACAAGGAGATCCACGACCAGCTGGATGGCATCACTCTCCGTCTCCAGGAGCTCCAGCCCCAGGGTGCTGCACTGAAAGCAGAAGCCCAGAGACTCACTAACCCCCTCAAGGCAGCAGAGGTCAGAGTTCAACCGACATGTCACCCAGACCTGGGTTGTGACCCGTTGGCCAAGCTGCACCGCTGGAAACCACCAGTCATCCATTTTCACCTAAGAAGTTGTTGAGAAACCCATCCTTTACCCCTCAGTGGAGACTTTGTGTCCCACCCTGACTTAAAAGGGAGGGGGGGGGGGGGGGGCGAATGTTTTTGTGATCATAGTTTTTTTTTAGAAGATATAGCAATTTATTTTTACTTTGCAGCTTGGCCGTTTAGTTTAGTGTCAACACCAGGCCTGAGCTGAATTTGAAATGAATTAATCTTGGAGTTCCAGGTTCGGCTAAAACAAAACTCTTGATAAACTGACCTGATTTTAAATGAGCAGCTAATTCCTCAGTCACCAGGGCAACCAAGACTGCACGATTGATTCATCCCTGACATGGTGGAGTGTAAACCAACACAGAGCTTTGTACGTTTACATTTTCGACATTTAGCAGACACTCTTATCCAGAGCAACTTGCAAGTAAATGACGACAAACGCTATAAATGTACTTCTGTCACTGTGATGTTTTGCACGGTGCCGTTTTAGTTTGTATCATTAACCCTTTCACTACCACACTACAGAAGGTTAGCGATAGGTTATGTAGAATAACCTAGTTATATTAGTATTGGCTGAGCGTCCCGCTCTGAGCCTTATGAGATACCCCTTATCTCCTATGATACCTACTGTATCTCCCACGAACAAATACATGCACCCCACCTGTATGGGCCCCGCCCCCATGGTGGCACCGCCCATATAACCGTGACTCTGGTCACCAAACACTCTTCCTCGCCAAATCCCGTCCCAGGAAAAGATCCCTCAAGAGGGAACTCAGGGCCGCGCAGAGCGGGACGCTCAGCCAATACTAATATAACTAGGTTATCTACATAACCTATCGTTATATATCGTATTTGCTTCGCGTCCCGCTCTGAGCCTTATGAGATATGGGGAAGAGCGGACGCGAGGCCCGACAAATGTACCCCCTGAGGACCCGTAAGCCCACATCAAGGGGTGCGGGGAGCCCTGTCACCCCATCCTTCCTACTGAAGGAGGGGCGCAGTCAACTCCACCTGAATGCGAACAAGAGGGAACTAGAACCCCTTGAACACACCGTACAGGCGGAACCACGTGTGACCCAACACACTGTGGCCCATACCCATACACTCCTGCTACCGGACCAAAGGACGGGAAGCAGGAAAGGCCACAGACCCCAGAACCGCCTGGGAGACAGAACCCCCGGTCATGTCCATGAGTTAAAACCTTACAAAGGGGCCCGGGGAGGACCATGAAGCTGCAGCATAGATGTCCCCCACCGAGGCCCCACCCAGGAGAGCGGCAGAAGCAGCCACCCCACGAGTGGAGTGTGCCCTGACGCCCCCCGGGGGATCCTGCCCAGCCAACGTGTAGCAGAGGGTAATGCCCTCGCACAACCAATGGGACAGGCGCTGCTCTGACAGTGCCTTACCAGCATGAGAACCACCGTGACAGACAAAGCTGGTCGGTAACCCTGAAGTCCTGAGTACGGCTGAGGTAAATCCCCAAGCACGGACTGGACATGACAGGTGAAGGCCCGCATCTAACTCACTAGTGTGAGGAGGAGGACGAAACGCCTGAACCACAATATCCCGGGAGCGGAAGGAACTCCGGATATTCTTAGGCACGAAAGCAGGATTAGGTCGCAGAGTGACACCGCAATCGGTCCGAAAAGACAGGCACTCTGGACGTACCGAGAGAGCACAGAGCTCACCTACGCGTTTAGCGGAAGTGACAGCCAGTAGGAACGCGGTCTTGAAGGACAGCTGTCCCAACGGCGCCTGCTCGAGTGGCTCAAACGGGGCCAAGGACAACCGACCGAGGACCAATTGAAGATCCCAAGTCGGAGCCAAGGAGCGTTGCACCGGCTTAACGCGTCGAGCGCCAAGCAGGAAACGCTTCACAAGAGGGTGGCTGAACAAGACATCCCCTCAAACCCCTCATGATAGGAGGATATAGCTGCTGCATATACCCT
Source organism: Notolepis coatsorum (assembly GCF_963971535.1). Classification (NCBI taxonomy): domain Eukaryota; kingdom Metazoa; phylum Chordata; class Actinopteri; order Aulopiformes; family Paralepididae; genus Notolepis; species Notolepis coatsorum. The sequence goes on along the minus strand of NW_028174886.1, from coordinate 873,756 downwards.
CACCGTCGAAGCCGACAGTCTATCAAGGAGAGACTGGAGGTAACTAAGGACAGCATCCAGGGGGCAGGAGACTGAGTCCCGGCCCCCCGCCTTACACCACACTTGGAACATACGCCATCTGCCCGCGTAAGCGCGACAGTGGAGGGAGCATGCGCATTCCAGATGGTAACACCATCAGGATCAAGAACCCGCGCCCCTCAACGTACCCGTCCCAACAACTGACCTAACAGATGTATGGGGAAGAATCCCTGGCGGCACGGCATCGGTCCCAGACCTGCCTGGCCATGTCCAGACGTAATCCTCACCCGTCAGGATGAGGACCGCCCCGCGACGGCCGCGCAGATGGAGGACGCCCATAGCCAGCCGCCCGCCGCCTGGTGCAGACAGGGGGAGCGTACTCCTCCCTGTCTGTCGATACACGACACTGACGTCGTATCGTCCGTCCTGATCAACACCATATGTGGACCAGAAGGACCGCTTTCAACACCAACACATTGAACGTAGCGCAGACCGGGCAGCATGGTTTGCCAGCTGCCCCCTACTGCGTTGGCCCGACGCGTCACCAGCGAGGGAGGCGTCGGTGAAAACGCGACGTGAGACAGCGCCGTAACCGTCCTAGGACGGAACCTCCCGAGCGTGTTGACAACACGCTCTGAGATGGATGCCCATAGCCCTCCAACCGTTGACTGGGAAGAGGAGTACTCTACATCCAGTCTACAGCAACCCCAGGCTGGTAGAGACCTGCCTGGTACGAGACCTGACGATCCACCTTGACCGCGAAGGACCAGAACGTCATCAGGGCAGAACACTCCGTAACCCCGGACGACGCAGAGGCCCCAGTGCGGCCTCCACGCACTTGGTGAAGATGCGGGGAGCCAGAGAAAACCGAACGGCAGCCTCTGGTACTCATACGCTAACCCTGCAAAGGAAGCGTAGGTAAGCCCTAGGATGGAAGATCGGGGATGCGCATACGCATCCTACAGGTCTATGGAGGAGAACCAGACCCCCACCTGACAGTGTTCAACAGGTAGGAGACGATCCAAAAAATGCTGAACCTTCCCATGGGACAGGTCCAGCCTGGGTCTTACACCCCTCCCTCCCGACTTCTCGGGCAGAGAACACCGGGAGGAGAACGCGACGATGATGGCTTGCTTCATCCACAGAGATTGGATCTCGTTGACCAGAGCTGTCACTGCTGGAGACCCTGACAATAGGGTCTGTACCAAACCTGAAAACGGGTGGGGTTGTGTAAACACAAGTCCCCGCCTCAGCGTTCTCTCCATCCACCTCGACATATGGTACTGCCATAGTCATATGTGACGACACTCCCAACGCACCCGCCGTCACGTGGCGCAGGTCCGCCAGGAACCGTAGATAGTTGGCCCGGTCCCCCCGCTGTGCGTAGCCAAACCTGGAACCGTGCGAGGAGCGCGTTCCGTGTCGGAACACCTGACCCTGACACCACCCACGAGGCAATCGTACCCAAGGGGGAACCCCGACAGAAAGGGCCGGTCTGATACGGGGGGCTTCCGATGAAAAAAGCCCCCCCACTGAACACCCCTCCAGAACATGCTGAAGGAGTTGTTCTGCAGCCGGACATGCAAGGTGTAAGGCCCCCATGGGTTCCTACACACCGTAGCCCTGCAGTGATATTACTACCACCCCAAATCATGTGAGCTGCGACCACTTGCCAATATTTCAGGAGTGGGAGGCACCAACATGATACCTGGCCTGGCGAAGGCGAGGCCGGGGAAGCCCGCACTGTGTGCCTCAAAAGGTTTCGAGCCCCCCTGCTGACAACACTTAAGTTGACAGACGTAACACCAGGCTCAACCAACACAGTTCAAGGTGTGGGAGCCGCTTGACAGCACAACATTCTCACGGACAGACCCAGGCTCAGCCATAAACTGGGTGTCAGCCCCTGTCCCCATGAGAAGCGAAAAGGGGGGCCGCCCGCGCATCAACGAAGGCACGCGGCCCGCAGCCAAAGGAAACAATCAGAGCCCACTTCTTCCGCTGGTGTTGGGGAAGGGAGTGATCGGAGAGCGGGCTGCTCGCGGCAGGACGGTGACGGCTTGTTTGTTCAAGCCGAACCCATCCTACATGGCCGATCCCTCGGCCACCAAGGCTGTCGGCCTTGTGGACACCTGTCGAATCAACGCCCAGGATACCTCTGGCGGGGGAAAAACATGGCCGCCTGTCGAGGGCCCCGTCATCGCCGCTGACGAGGCCGTGCTCTCTCTTCTTCTGGCTGCGCGGTGTGAGGCGGTGTAGGGCCTAGGACAATACCGCCCGCGCTCCAGCAGAAGACCAAAAACCCCTGCGGAGAGGGGAACCCTGAGCGGTTATAGCTTGCGGCTGGGTCAAAGCTAATAACGTCAACAACCTCGCGCGATGTGTCGACGTCGGCTGGCCCTCAAGGCCCCTCCACCAGACACCATTTTTTTAATAGAAAAAAACAGCAATTCGAACACAGTTCTAATCGTTGCCAATTCCATACCGTGGCGGTACAAGCCTTAACAGCCCACCAGCCACTCGCCAGGCCGACCCACCCATGGTGTCGGCCGGGTGGGGCATTGTTTCAATATGTCAAAAACAAAGGACTGATGTTAACACGGAGCACCAGTGGTGATTGCAAACAGCAACCTCCACTGTGGTGTGCACCATGAAAGGGTTAAATGAATAAAAGAGCTAAACCACAAAATACTGTAGAATGAGCAAACCCATACACACAAAGTTAAGGGGAGACGGACCAGAGCGAACTAGTCCCGCCTTCATTCAAAATATTCACAACAGGACACCAGCCCTAGTTTAGCCCATTTACCAAAAAAGGTAAACAAAGCCCCCCCCCCCGCACTACTCCCCCAGTATACCGATTGACCGTCAGTATGAATGGTTGAGAGGAGAGAAAACTGTAGCAAGACAGACCTTCTCATAGCAGAGTGACAAAACGAAACAATAGCCCACTACACAGGGCCGCCTCAGGGGGTGGGGGGCCTCGCGTCTAAATACGCACAGGGCCTCACATTTCTCCCAGGCGGCCCTGCCCTTATACTACTGCAGCCTAGCGCGAGGCGATGTGGGACCCAGAACAACAATTGCCTGCGCACAGACACGCAACATGTTTACCATGTCGGCTGGACCCATGGCCCCACTACCCGACGCCAACCCAGATGGGAACACCGTTCAACAACCCCGCCGGAACACAAGGTAACATACCTGGCTAGGCAACCTAGCCACGGCCTACCCTGTTGTCAACCCATTTACCCGAAAAAAAGTAAATAGGACTCAGCAAAAAAAAACACAACAGCTACCGACTGACCTTCATTGATGAACCGGGCAAGAGGAGGGAGAGTGACAACATCTCACGGCAGAGACATTAGAACAGCGTAGCAATTAGCAGTAGTAATAGCATGCAGCATTAGCGATAGCATGTAGCATAGCATTAGATGTTTTAGTAGCACGCCCAAGACAGCTTGGAAACCGTTCCCTGCAGTGAACGTTCACCAAACCATCCTGCCCCCGGCGCCAACACACAACATGGTTGTGTAACAAAACAAACCAGCATTACTAACACTAATACCCAAGCCTGAAGACACAGGGCCTACCTGAGTACAAGCTGGCCCGACAGCCAGTCTTGTACAGCTGAACCTCGATGTGCTGTCATCAAACGAGGAACATCAACATAGGCCCGTTGTGTCGCCGAAAACATGCGTCGAAGATGCCAGGGGCCAGCAACCTCCGGTAAGCTTTCAACATTATGACTCTGATCCTTTTCATCCTGCTAGTTATCGTATGGTGCACGCATCCATTACGCTGGGACGAAAATAGAGGAAGAGTGTTTGGTGACCAGAGTCACGGTTATATGGGCGGTGCCACCATGGGGGCGGGGCCCCATACAGGTGGGGTGCATGTATTTGTTCGTGGGAGATACAGTAGGTATCATAGGAGATAAGGGGTATCTCATAAGGCTCAGAGCGGGACGCGAAGCAAATACGATATATAACCTTTCACTATCACACTGTGATAGTGTGGTAGTGAAAGGGTTAACCTTCTGTAGTGTGGTTGTGAAAGGGTTAACCTTTTGGTAGAGGTAGTGAAAGGGTTAACCATATATATTGTGGTCTCCCTATGATGTGATTGACATGATACATATTAGGGATGTGCTATTCGAAAATTGCTGGTTCTTAAAGGAAAACTCCAACATTTTGGGAAATTAGCTTATTTGCCATCTATCTACCCTGGAGTTAGACAAGAAGATACATACCTTTTTTCTTCTCTGTGCATGCTTAGCATCAGTCACTGGAAGTAGGTTCCTCCATTAGCCTAGTTCCCAACGTCTTCCTACTCCTAATGCATGCACAGAGAACAAAAGGTATGCATCTTCTTGTCTAACTCCAGGGTAGATGGCAAATAAGCTAATTTCCCAAAATGTTGGCGTTTTCCTTTAAGATCGAATAACTCCAATAACTCCGTAAGGCGTTTTTGAGATCAATATTTCATATTTTCGTCATGGTATTCATATTTCCCACACAGAGCCTTGTCTGATGCTGTGGGACTCGGCACAACTCTGCAACGCTTCAATACCGCCACCTGGTGGCCGATCGGCGAGTTGCCAAACCGGAAGTGCCCATTTTAGCTCGCTCCGTCCCCTATTTTCGTCCGGCCACTCGGTGATCGTCCCGGGGCTCAATACAGACACCGTCGATATGGATCTTTGCCATAACTCAATAATCAACATGATTTGGACGTGTATTAGTAATATACAAACCGGAAATGGATCGCATCGATCAACATCCCATAATTGGGATCTGTTTGCTCCACTCTCATCGCCGAACGCTACGAGGAGACAGGGGTGAGTTTCAGCGTTTTTCTTTATCATTTTCGATACAAACTGCTCTGATCAATATATCACCCATACTACATAAATCATTTAACGTCGGACATTGAATTATAAACGACCCCCCCCCCCCCCCCCCCCCCCCCCCCCCTCCGTTCACCCGCAGATGACCAGTTGACGTTTAGGACCATGTACAGTTGAAATTTTTAATATAGCGTTGATCGGTATCAAACTGCATTTGATCATCTAATATATGCATGTATGCCTATATCTCACGTTCTATGAAATACTGCAGAAAACGATAAAAACATATTTATACTCTAGAAGACGGTATTTTAGTATGAATGTGTGAATGAAAAAGTTAAACATTCCTACATCCTGAACGATAGATAATTGATGTTAAATGGGCCATAGTAATGTCAATTTAGCAATACAATTAAAAAAGTTATAGCCCTGCAAAGAAGGTAAACATCTCCATAGACAAATAGCGCTGGCAGAGGATGGTTTAGGATTAGGGATGCTCGATATTGGCTTTTTTACCGATACCGATATTCCGATATTGTCCAACTCTTAATTTCCGATGCCGATATCAACCGATATCAACCGATACCGATATATTCAGGGTTTCCCCCAAAAAACTGAATAATTTCAGGTAACTAATAATTTCACTGGATATATATATAACAAATATTGTTATTGTTTATTTTAATTTTTTTTACTGATACCGATATTTTCCGATATCACATTTTACTGCCGATATCGGCCGATAATATCGAACATCCCTATTTAGGATGGATATAAGCCCGGCAGAGGAATGGGTTAATAGAATGGATCATTAAAATCAAAGGGTATTGCACATAAATAGGCACTTTGAAGTTCAGATAATCCTTCAGAACGTTTATCGGCTCAGCTGACCGACAATAAATCAAAATGACACCGTTCACCATCGTAGCCTATAATAACAGCATTGCACTGGCCTATCAACCGGTTTTAATAAACAAACAAACCGTAGCATGTGCATCTTTTACAGCAATTAGGCTATGAAAACTAGGCTGCCTCTAAATATAAAAAGGAATTAAATAAGAATGGTTTGCTTAAATAAAAAAAAGTTAAAAGTATATATAAAAACAAAATACATATATATACTTTTGATTTTCTGACATGAAAATCGAATGTGGAGACTGGGGGTGGGAATTGCCAGAGACCTCACGATACGATAGTATCGCGATACTAAATATATCGCGATACGCTGAGTATTGCAATTTTTTTTATTTATTATTTATTACCTTTTTTCAACTGCAAAGTAAAACTTTGTCAACATGTTTTATCTAATAAAATAAAGTTCAGTCTGTTCATCTCACTTCAATAATTTTTATTGCAGAACATGGTATTTTCTCAAGCAGACAGATGTAAACACTGTAATCTGTGTTGCATGTACCTGACAAACTGAACTGTTTGTATTACAGCCATATTCCAACTTAACTGAATGCACATGTGTGTGTGTGGACTACTGTACTATTACAGGTATTGAAATGAACAATGCAACTTCCTTATACAAAAAAAAAAATATTCTTTTATGAATAATTAAATATCGATACTGTGCCCAGTATCTGTGCCCAGTATCGCCACGCAAAGTATCTCGATACTACTACGTATCGATTTTTTCCCCCACCCCTAGTGGAGACTGGCATATACTATTTGAATATTCTATCCCATCCCTAATACATATGCATCTTTCAGGCTGCCGTGCACAGGTGCAAAACCAACCTGAGAGACCTGGAGAAAGACAAGACCCAGCTCGCCTCCCGAATAGATGAGCTCAAATTAAGGTTGCTTTTCTTATTACTCTTTTCCTGGGCTTTTCTTTCTGGGGAATCTATATTCCTTATTTTACTCACCCATTCATTTGTTGTAATAAATGCATTGCATTCAGTCTTGCTTTTCTTTCACACTCCCATCTGCTGTGTATTTATTTACTCAATTGACCTCTTTCATATCTCTTCCCTCAAGCATCAGCAACATCTTCATTTTAAACCTTTATTTAAACTCTAAAGGCAACTGAGTTTAAATAAAGTGTACATACTGAGTTGAGCAAAAAAAAGGCATATAAAATCACAACAATAAGACGAGTAAGGATAACTATCAATTAAAACATGTGCAACTTGATTGACAAAGGTTGGAGATGAAGGTTTTAAACTCTGCAATAGAATCTCAAGCTTTAAGGACTGTTGGAGTTCATTCCATGAGCTAGAGGGGCATCATAGTCAAATTCAGATTGAACCTGTTCAGAGCCAACTGGACCTTAAGGACCAGCCGGTCACTAGAACAGGTTCCATAGGTATCAAAATTCCATTCCAATAATGATGTAGTATAAGGAGTTAGTTTACCAATAAGGGCCTTTAGAAATGAACAAATACCAGTGTTTGTTTTTTTGTTTGCTTGCCTCTCCATCAGCGAGGACCAACCAACCTTCTCATAAAGGACACAGTGATGCGTGTCGTATCTATCATTAGTAGGGATGGGAATTGATGAGATTTTATCGATACGATTCCATTATCGATTCTGCTTATCGATCCAATTCTTTATCGATCCCTGATACATTTATAATTTAAATAAATTAATTGGAAATGCAACAGAACTAAGCTGGTTAGAATAACAACATGCAACTTGACATTTCTGATCTTTAATCTATTGAACTGTAGTTGCATTCAACAGGTCATTATTCCTCTGACTCTGTCATCTGGTCTTTCAGAAGACCAGCGCGTGCGCACACACACACGCACACACACACACACACACACACACGCACACGCACGCACGCACGCACACACACACACACACACACACACACACACACACACACACACACACACACACACACACACACACACACGCACACACACACACACACACACACACACACGCACGCACACAGAAAGGGCTCCGGAGAGACGGCTCCCTCCCCGCTCGCCCCCACCCTTTTTAACTCAGATCAGCTGTTCTCTCTCTCTCTGTGTGTGTGTGTGTGTGTGTGTGTGTGTGTGTGTGTGTGTGTGTGTGTGTGTGTGTGTGTGTGTGTGTGTGTGTGTGTGTGTGTGTGTGTGTGTGTGTGTGTGTGTGTGTGTGTGTGTGTGTGTGTGTGTGTGTGTGTGTGTGTGTGTGTGTGTGTGTGTGTGTGTGTGTGTGTGTGTGTATGAGCAATTGAGCATGGTTAGCTAGTGTTAGCTCCGCGGCTAACATTAGTTTACCCCGAATTAAATGAATGACTAGGTTGCAAAGCATTGGAGTAGTTTTCACTGCACATAGAAACAGTCAAACAGCGGGAGCATTTCGGGAGCATATGCGACCAAAACCCAGGCAATTTCGAGCCCTTAACTCATTGGGCGCCAAGGGCGAAAAAAGTCGGGTTATCTCGCTGGTGGTTGAGCGCCAATCACGAGAAAAGTCGGGTTTTAATCGTTATTTCTTTTATTCGCTATATCCATTCATAATTCATCCATCCAGCCTGATGTTATCATTGGGAATGACTCTGAGATCGCAAAACGGCCAATACCGCCGCCTAACGCCTTACGGCCGGTATTGCACATCATTGGAATCCCTCTGGCTTGGGCTGTGCATCGATCTAAGAAGTCCGGTCCGGGTTTTCCTTCTTGGGCATGACTAACGTTATAACACACGGATTGGGGACACTGGAGCACCGTGGATTCATGTGTTTTGGTGGATAAGCGTTGGACAGACGACCGCAATCAATATTTGGAATGGCGATCAGTAATTGGATTATTCTTATTGCAGTACATCAGAGACTAGGTAAGGACTATATGTTACCAATCTTGCGTTGATCCGATGTTTTTTTTGCCACCATCGCAGCGTGTGTCTGTAATGTACTGTGTAATATAAGCCGTTGGTGGCGCTCAAAGCATATAAACCCCACCACCCTTTTGTGCGTGCATGATTAAACATAATACCGATAATCTAGCGTTTATTTCAAAATGATTCATAAATCAGGCGAGACATGGCACGATTTCTAAGGAAATGCATTGAAGCGTGGTTTGCTGGAGTTTCTTGGGATTAGACTGGATCACTCTAAAACTATACTCATATTCACCACGGTATAAAACGGAAATGTATGTATGAAAAAATTATCTGTTTTTTGCATGTTGGCCGGAAGAAACTCACTGACAATCGACGTGTGTATTAGATCCATAGCTATAGTATAATATTTAATATAATGTTTAGCCCTGCAAACACCGCCATGTATCCCTATTCTTCAGCGATGGCCTTCTTACCACACGGTAAACAGCGACCTCTAGGCGCTGATTGAGTTAAGGAATCAAATAGTCTGCTATGGCTGCATGCGTGGCGCTAACGTTATTGTTTTAAAATGAGCAACTGTCGGAAAAAACATGGCAGCGATAAGAGGAATCGATAGTCACGGAGGCATGCGATTCCAGGAATCTGACAATTAAGAACCGGCTCCCAACGGAGTGATTTAAGGGTTGAGGCCGCAGCATGCCTATCAATTACATCACCATAGTCCAGGACTGATAAGGGAGCGACAGTGGCTCGGGAGGTAGAGCCGTCATCTGGTAATCTGGAGGTTCCCGGTTAGAATCCCGGGCAGCGTGTCGAAGTGTCCTTGAGCAAGACACTTAACCCCCTAATTGCTCCCGATGAGCAGGTTGGCACCTTGCATGGTCGCCATCGATGTGTGAATATGTGAGTGAATGGGTGAATGTGAGGAACAACATTTTTTAAAGCGATTTGGATAAAAGCTGCTATATAGAATAGAAGTACTTTATTGATCCTGAGGGAAATTCAGCACTATAGGTCGCTCACAATAAACATTTAGGTTGTCAAAAATCACAAATAAGAATACAGTTGGGGATATACATTCTAAAATATGTATATACATTCTAAAATATACAGGCAAAAATATACAGTCAAATGTACAGTAATACATTTAAAAAGTATATAAATGCACCATTTAAAGTTATATAGTCTATCTATATTATGGAAAAATACCATCATTTTGGTGACTGAAACCCCAGAGTGTTTTAACTCTCTTTACCTTCTCCCTCCACCTCTCCTCTCCTCCTCCAGCATCAGTCAGACCACGGGGGCGGACAGCCAGGTGAGGGTGGAGCGGCTGGAGCAGCTGCAGGCGGAGCTGGACGCCCTGCAGCACCAGGACTCCACGCTGGACCAGCAGATAGACCAGTACCAGCAGGCCTCCAACAGCGCCAAGGACGAGTTCGGCAAGATGAGGTGGGGAATTGTGTAATATTTTCTTTTTAATCAGAATCACAAAGGCTTTATTTCCAAGTAGTTTACTACACGTTTGATTTGGTCATTTGGTGCGACATTAATGGACAGACGATTAAATAAAAGGTCAAATGGAATATAAACTAAATTAAAATAGAAGTAGAATAGAATATAATTATAAAATAAAATGCGGCCAGGGCTGTACAGTTGTGCACGATGTGGTCAAGTATATACACTAATTAGAATAAAGAAAATAACAATTCAGTGGGATGGAATATTTAACTCATTCAGAGCCACGCCCATATGACCAAATTAGGGCTTGTAGGCCAGCGCTTTACTCAATGGGAGGACAGGGATATTTGCGAACGCTTAAACTATATCTTAAATTATGGCTATGGGTCTAATACACCCGTCGCTTATCAATGACTTGCTTGCAGTCAACATGTACGAAACGGATTGTTTTTTCATCGGTACATTTCCGTTTTATACCGTTTTGAATACGAGTATAGTTTTGGAGATTTCTAGTAATTCCAGAGAAAGACACGATAATATCCCTTTAGTGGAATACACAAAACTTTTCGGCTGATTTATGAATAGTTTTCAAATAAACGCTAGATTATCGATAGTATATGTGTCCTCATATACGAAGAGAACGGGGGTCTGAAAAATCACTTCTCCGTACTTTGGTCGGCGTGAACCTCACACACACACACACACACACGTGCGCGCGCGCGCTCCGATGGCGGAGAAAGGAACATCTGATTACCCCAAGATTCGTAACATAAAGGCCTTACCTCACATTGCATCTGTCATGCAAAAAGATGAATCCAATTCCTGATCGCCATTCCAAATATCGATCGCGTCCATTGATCCAATGTTATAGTCCAAAACACATAATCCACAATTCTCCCAGTCCCCCCAGTCAATGCAAGTATCCAGCTGCATGCCCGAGAAGTAAAACCTGGACCGGACTTATTTTTTTCCCAGCCAATCCAATCCAATGATGTGCAATACCATCCGGGAGATGATAGGCGGCGGTATTTGCCCTTTGCGAGCTCAGACCCATTCCCAACGATAACGTCAGGCTGGATGGATGGATGAAAAGTTTATGGATATCGCTAATAAAAGAAATAACGATTAAAACCCGACTATACTCGTGATTGGCACTCAAGCGATGGCGAGTTAACCTGACTATACTCGTGGTTGGCACTGAATGGGTTAACAGGGCTGCGCAATTTAGCAGTAATGTGCAAAGTCTTGGTTGTATATATATATACTTTTGGCACTATAAGCCGCAGCAGCTAAATTGAATGATGTGTACATATATAAGCCGCACTGGACTATAAGCCGCAGGTGTTTTAATGTTTAATTACCATAATGTAATTAGCATTGGAACACAATACTGTCGGACAAATAACAAGAATTAACTCATTTACAAGTTTTATTAAGTTTAGCAAATAAGGGAACAGATAAATAACATTTCAATGCAGTCAAAAAAGCAATATTTAGATTTGTACATTTTCGGGTTTGGTCAGGTCGAGTCACATATAAGCCACACCACTATATAAACCGCAGGGTCGAAAAATTGGGGAAAAAGCCGCGGCTTATAGTCCGAAAAGTACGGTATATACATATTTAGTGGAGGAAACAGCCCTAATGTGTTGCTCTCCTGTGATTGGTCTATCTCCTCTTATTCTATTCTATTCTACTACTTATTGCACTATTGCACTATTTTACGGTCTATTCTATCTTACTCTTTTTATCATTGTCTATTTCTAACCGAATCAAACCATAAACAAGCCTGTTGGGATGTTAGATCCTAATGTGAAAAACTGTGCTTTTATATGTCTGCACTTTATGTGCTCATTTTATGCCTTTATGTCTTTTTTCTGTTGTGAAGCACTTTGAGCTGCAGTTTCTGTATGAAAGGTGCTATAGAAATAAAGTTGATGATGATTATTATCGTTATGCTCGGCGGTCAGGCGGAAGCAGGACGCACTCCAGGTGAATCTGGACAACAGCACGAGGAAGCTGCACGACATGGAGAGCAGCCGCAACAACCGCCTGCGGCGCTTCGGAGAGCATATGCCCGCGCTGCTCGACGCCATCCGGGACGCCCACGAGAGGCGCGTCTTCAAACAGAGACCCCGGGGACCGCTGGGTGAGAGCGCCGGGGGGGCGTGTTCTTCTGGAGCCCTCGCTCTGCTGCTGCATCCTGTTCAGCTCCGTCCTGCGGTGGTCTGGGGAAGCCCCCCCCCCAGGCAGTGTGGCTGGGGCCACACACTCTTTATAGCCTTTAATGGGACACGCCAACATTTTGGGGGAAATTAGCCTATAGCTTAGCACAATGAATGGAAGCGGACAGTGCCGGTTAGCCTTCAGGAGAGGTGTTAGCCTATATAGGCATTGTCCAACTAACGCCTCTCCCGAAGGCTAACCGGCACTGTCCGCTTCCATTCATTGTGCTAAGCTAGGCTAACGTGCAGCCTAGATAGCTTTCTACTGAATGCACAGAGGAGGAAACTGGCATCTATCTTCTTGTCTCTCTCTCTCTCTCTGGAGAAGACGGTAAGCTAATTTCCCAAAATGTTGGCGTGTTCCTTTTAAATGTCCCTAAAGCTACCTAGCTAAGTCAATTTGATTTATGAAGCACATTTCATACTGAGGCAATCCACAGGGCTGTACACAAAGAAACTATAAAAAGAAGGCACAGCATAAAAAATGATATAATATAAAAGGAACACAGAAGGGTACAGTATATAAAAGCGGCACATTCTCATGAATAGATTTTCAGTGCATTAAAACAAACAAAAGTAAAAAGTGCAGTAAAGTGCAACAATAGTATAGTTTCTAAAGTGAACTATCTGGGCAGAGGAGGCTTGTTTCACTTGAATGACATTTGAAGACCCGGCAACAGGTTTTGACTGGTCTTGTGTTCTGCGTACAGGGACATACTGGAAACCAACCACCCAGAAACTAAACAATATATATATCTAGCCCAAAAACTACTTCACACACTCTGTCAGAATTATTATGCGTGTCACTTGTGATGCCACACACACAGTTTTCTACAGTAACGGTAGAGTATTGTTTAAAACACTGAGCTAATGAATTCCTATCGGTGATAATTCACTGCAACATTAAAGGAAGTTGAGGCTAAGACCCTCCCCCTTAACACTTTCAGTGCCGGCCGTGTTTTCCTTTTTACCCCCTTGAATGCCGCCACCCACTTCAATGATAGCGTTAAAAACGCATAATCTATGTTTTAAATTATGGCTATGTGTCTAATCTGCCCGTCGCTTATCAATGACTTGTTTGCAGTCAACATTGTCGAAACGGATTGTTTTTAAATCGGTTCATATCCTTTTTATAGCATTTCGAAAAGCTATCGTTCTCTCGAAAACGTCAGGAAAATAGAAAGATTCCGTCATAAACGGCATTTATTGGAATATTCTCGAATACACTAGACACGTTCATTTGTCGGCCTATTTATGAATCGTTTTCAAATAAACACTAGATTATCGATAGTATATGTGTACTTATGCACGCTATAGAAGCGAGCTGAGAAATCGATTTTCTTATTTCCTCAACAGCACACACACACACACACATATACACACATACGGGACACGCTGTTATATCAGTGAAAACAGCTCTGATTATCCTAAAACTGGTAACATAGACTCCTTACCTTAGATCAGATGTTCTCTAAAAAGATTATTCCAATTCCTGATCGCCATTCCAAATATCAATCGCGTTTATTGATCTATTATTGGCTGCTGTAAATATATATTCCAGGCTGCTTTCCATCTCGCGATCACTTCCCTCTTCATCAGATCCCTCGCCAGCATAGTGGAGCCAGTAGGCTCCCCCCCCCCCACAGATCCACTAGTGTAATCGAATGGCCTGCAGTTACACAGGGATAGACGATAGGGGGGCGGTATTTTCCCATCGGAGCTCCTAGAGGGGCTGCTGTACCAACGGGAGACTCGGTTGATGAAATATGAATTCAGATCCCTAACAAAAAAAAAAAACGACAATTTGCGTCGTCGGCACTCAACGGGGGGCATGAAATTAGGCACTTAACACGTCTGTGGCACTCAAAGTGTTAATATAAATCTTCCACTTCCTGTGCATGAAGCTCTTGGACACAATTTCCAGCAAGCGCTTCTGGGTTTCTCACATTAGTCGAATCAAATTTATTTGTGAGGCCCGACAACACACGTTAATGTCCCCATGGGCCGGACACGTCTTCTTTAAACAAGTCAAGAAGAAACATCACAATAAATCAAGAACAAAACAAGAACACCATAAAGTTTCCTTAATATCGTCTGTGTTTCTCACATCAGTCTCTGCTCCTCTCTCCCCCCGCAGGCTTCCTCATCAGCCTGAAGGAGCCAGAGTTGGCCCTGGCAGTGGAGGTGTGTCTGAAGGGCCAGCTGTTGGCCTTCGCCTGTGACAACTATGAGGACGAGCGGGTGCTGCAGGGCCTCATGTCCAGGCTGTTCCCAGCGGCTCGCAGGCCCAGCATCATCACCAGCAGCTTCCTGACGCACGTCCACGACACCAGCAGATGGTGAGGGCAGGTGGTGCCGGTAGTGGTGGAGGGGAAATATCCATACGTAGTAGTATCACGATACTTTGCGCGGCGATACTGTATCGATACAAGGACGCCAAATATCGATATTTTATTATTTATTCATTTAAAAAAAAAAAAGGAAAAAAATGTATAAGGAAGTTGCATTGTTCATTTCAATACCTGTAATAGTACAGTAGTCCACACACACACACATGTGCATTCAGTTAAGTTGGAATATGGCTGTAATACAAACAGTTCAGTTTGTCAAGTACATGCAACACAGATTACAGTGTTGACATCTGTCTGCTTGAGAAAATCCCATTTGCTGCAATAAAAATGATTGAAGTGAGATGAACAGACTCAACACTTTATTTTATTAGATAAAACATGTTGACAAAGTTTTACTTTGCAGTTGAAAAAAGGTAATAAATCGCAATATATCGCAATATTAATATCGCAATACTCAGCATATCGCAATATATTTTGAATCCCAATACTATCATATCGTGATTTTTAAGTATGGTGATAATATCGTATTGTGAGGCCTCTGGTGATTCCCACCCCCAACGCTAGCCACGTATCGCAGCACAACACAACACGGTTGTTGAAGACTAGCTGCCCAAACAACTCCCTCTTTGCACTGCTGCGGTCAGGCAAGCGCTACCGGAGTTTTGCGCACTGAACCCACCAGGCGCGGGCGTGAGGGCGTGAGGCGTGAGGCGTGAGGGCGCGAGGCGTGAGGCATGAGGGCGCGAGGCGCTTCACATTCGCCCCCATGTTAACAGTTCACACCGGCCGCGCGACTCGCGGGCGGAAAGCGAATTTGATCGCTTTGGTTGAATTCGGAGGCGTGCGCCACGTGCATTTTCACAGAAATACACTCGATATCTGCATTATTACCACACATATAGATGTTGTTCGACCAGCTAATGTGTCTGTATCTTTCCCAATACAAATAAACCATATTACTATACTTTTTCAGGAGTACAGTCACACTGATTTCATCATTCTAAAATGAATTCTAACATTGTAATTAATTATATAATAACTGGTTCGAGCGATCACAACTCCATCTTGCTATTTCCGGCATATCAACAGAGATCACGTGACGCCGTCGTGTCACGTGAGACAAAGAAGTGGACCGACGAATCAGAGGCCACGCTCCAGGACGTGCTTGCAGACACGAATTGGGATATGTTCAAAGGAAGCGCCAGTGACGTCAGTGAGCTTGCAGACACAGTGGTGTGTTACATCACAACAATAGCCGATGGTATTGTCCCCAGGAAAACGGTGCGGATTTTCCCAAACCAGAAACCGTGGGTGGATAGCACTATTAGAGCAGCTCTGAACTCTCGTACCACTGCCTACAACCTGGGTAGAGAGTCAGGAAACATGGAGGAGTATAAGGCTTCAGTCTATACTCTACGCAAGGCTGTCAAACTTGCTAAGAGGACATATGCTGATAAACTGGAGACACAAATGGCACAAAACGACACAAGAGGATTATGGCAGGGTCTGAAGACAATAACTGACTATAAAGTCAGCGCCCCCTCAATGGGGAGCGACGACGCCTCCCTCGCGGACAAGCTCAACATCTTCTACGCTCGGTTTGGTGTAGACAGTGGCGCTGCTGGCTCTCCGGCTAGTGACGTCACTGGCGCGCCGGCTGTTGTGGAGGGGGGGGGGCAACCGGGGGGGGGGGGGGGGGGGGGGGGGGCGCTCTCTCGTTGTCGGAACACAGTGTGAGAAGAGCATTTATGCAGGTGAACACCAGGAAGGCTGCTGGCCCAGATGGCATAACAGGACGTATACTCAAGACCTGTGCCAACCAGCTGGCCCCTGTGTTCACCGCCATATTTAATCAATCACTGGCGGAGTCAGTGGTCCCTGCCTGCTTCAAGATGTCTACCATCATCCCTGTGCCGAAGAAACCCTCCCCAGCATGTCCAAATGACTACAGACCGGTGGCACTCACCTGTGGTCATGAAATGTTTCGAGAGGCTGGTCAAGGACCACATTTGTGCCTCCCTCCCCAGTGATATGGACCCTATGCAATTTGCATACAGGACAAACAGGTCCACCGACGACGTGGTCTCCCAGGTACTGCACAGCACCCTCTCGCACCTTGACCGTCAGAAGGGGGGCTATGTGAGACTGTTGTTCATTGACTACAGCTCAGCGTTCAACACCATAGTCCCCACCAGACTGGTGGACAAGCTGATCGAGCTAGGTCTGAGCTCCGCCCTGAGCGCCTGGGTACTGGACTTTCTGAGCGAAAGACCCCAGGCGGTCAGGGTGGGGGGCCAGACCTCCAACACCATCACCCTGAGCATCGGGTCCCCCCAGGGCTGTGTTCTGAGCCCCCTGCTGTACTCACTCTACACACACGACTGTGTGGCCAAGTTCAGCTCCAACTCCATAGTGAAGTTCGCAGATGACACAGTGGTGGTGGGGCTGATCTCGGACAACGACGAGAAGGCCTACCGGGAGGAGGTTGAGGTACTGGAACGCTGGTGCCAGGACAACAGCCTGCTCCTGAACATTGGTAAAACCAAGGAGCTGATCGTGGATTATAGGAGAGGACAGCAGGAGACGCACACACCACTGATGATTAACAGGGCTACCGTGGACAGGGTGAGCAGCTTCAAGTACCTGGGGGTCCACATCTCAGAGGACCTGACATGGTCAACACACATAGACACAGTAGTAAAAAAGGCGAAACAGCATCTCTACCACCTGAGACAGTTAAGGAAGTTCAGAGTATCGGGAAAGATACTCCAGTCCTTCTACTCAGGAGCTGTAGAGAGCATCCTGACCGGAAACATCACTGCCTGGTATGGAAACAGCACGGCACAGGACAAGAAGGCCCTACAGAGAGTGGTGCGCTCAGCCGAGCGTACCACAGGTATTGCACTACCCCCCCTGCAGGTTCTATACAACAAGAGGTGCAAATCCAGAGCCTGCAGGATAATGAAAGACCCTCACCACCCCAATAACAGCCTGTTTCAGCTGCTGAGGTCAGGCAGACGCCTGCGAACCCCAGCTACTAGGACAGAGCGGCTTAGGCTCAGCTTCTTCCCCCAGGCCATCAGAGCCATGAACAATGAACATTGAGTGCTCAGAACATTGAACTGTCCACACACAAGCACACATGAACACACACACGACACGCACACTGTGCACGCTCACACACGAGCAGCCACTTAACACTTTAACATGAGCGGGCACACACTCATGTCGCACACACGCACACTTATGGCCAAAGGAAAGGACACTTTAAATTAGAATAACAGGAACAGTGTATTGCACTACCAAAGCTAACTAGCATGTCCCATATGCTCTGTAAATAACTATGTACAGATACCGAGATGTCACTCCATGTTACCTGTTACTGCACAATGTTGTTTTCTTCTTTGATTCTATTATATGTACCACTGTATTGCACATCGTTGCGGGCAAGACCACCCGCATTTCATTGTATACCTGTATGCCGTGACAATTAAAACTCTTGACTTGACTTGACTTGACTTGGTTATACATGCAAAATGGACAATAGAACACTGGAACTGGAAATCTTTAAAAAAAAAAAAATCTTCAAACGGGGACTGACTTCGCATATAGACTATAGGCATTTACAGCTGTTCCAATGTAAATGTGCCTTCTTCCTCCGTGCGCTTTCGCCTGCTCTGAAGTCGGACTCTCGCACGAAACCCGCAAGGGCTTGCGCCCGCGCCTGGTGGGTTTCATGCGTCACGGCCGGTACGGAGAGACTCGGAAGGAGCTTCTATCCCCAGGCCATCAGGAGGCTCAATGACTCTATGCACCACTAACCCATCCATCTACATTCACACACACTCACTTTAAATTAACTTTACACACTTTTTAACACTACACCACATTTGATCTATTTATTACTAAAAGATTTGCACTACATCTCTGCCGAATGTTTTGCATTTGTTTGAATTTTGTACTTTTGCATATTGAATATTTTGTATAGTGTTTGGTCTTTATTCTTTTTTGCTTTTTTACTGTATGAAGCACAATCTCAGGAGTCATGGAGAACCAAGCATTTCACTGTAATGTACATGTACCTTATATGTGACAAATAAAACAAAACTTGACACTTGAAATGGTTAAAAGAGTCTATGCGCTTTCTGGAAGCCAACATGATTAAACTTGTTATTATAGAATAGAATAGAAGTACTTTATTGATCCAGAGGGAAATTCAGCACCACATCGCTCACGATGAACATTTAGTTAGTAAAAAGTCAAAAATAAGAGGTGATAAAAATACACAGTCGGGAGATATACATTCTAAAATATGCATATACATTCTGAAATATACAGTCCAATATACAGTAACATTTTAAATGTAAATGTCCAGGAAGCTATACCTATAGTTAAATGTACAGGAAGAGATACAGGGATTTATACTGTTGCACAGTGAGGCACAGTCTGATGGCTGTTGGTACGAAGGACTTCCTGTGACGGTCAGTGTTGCATCTTGGGAGTCCAAGTCTAACGCTGAACATGTGTAGATATTATATTATTGATATGATATTATTTGATGTGTAGATATTATAGAATGCAACTGGGCAAGTAAAAGGAACTTACATGACATACCGTCACCTGAGGGATGTAAATGGTGCTGTAAGTGGTATTTTTCTTGTTAAAATAAGTGTTAAATAGCTCCACATTCCAACGGCCATCACTGATATAGAGTGTCTGGTCAGTAACATGGGTCTCCCAGTCCCTCCGCTCTGCAGTAAACAGCCATCACTGATGTAGAGTGTCTGGTCAGTAACATGGGTCTCCCAGTCCCTCCACTCTGCAGTAAACAGCCATCACTGATATAGAGTGTCTGGTCAGTAACATGGGTCTCCCAGTCCCTCCACTCTGCAGTAAACAGCCATCACTGATACAGAGTGTCTGGTCAGTAACATGGGTCTCCCAGTCCCTCCACTCTGCAGTAAACAGTCATCACTGATACAGAGTGTCTGGTCAGTAACATAGGTCTCCCAGTCCCTCCTGCTCTGCAGTAAACAGTCATCACTGATACAGAGTGTCTGGTCAGTAACATGGGTCTCCCAGTCCCTCCACTCTGCAGTAAACAGCCATCACTGATATAGAGTGTCTGGTCAGTAACATAGGTCTCCCAGTCCCTCCACTCTGCAGTAAACAGCCATCACTGATACAGAGTGTCTGGTCAGTAACATGGGTCTCCCAGTCCCTCCACTCTGCAGTAAACAGCCATCACTGATATAGAGTGTCTGGTCAGTAACATGGGTCTCCCAGTCCCTCCACTCTGCAGTAAACAGCCATCACTGATACAGAGTGTCTGGTCAGTAACATAGGTCTCCCAGTCCCTCCACTCTGCAGTAAACAGCCATCACTGATATAGAGTGTCTGGTCAGTAACATGGGTCTCCCAGTCCCTCCACTCTGCAGTAAACAGCCATCACTGATACAGAGTGTCTGGTCAGTAACATGGGTCTCCCAGTCCCTCCACTCTGCAGTAAACAGCCATCACTGATACAGAGTGTCTGGTCAGTAACATGGGTCTCCCAGTCCCTCCACTCTGCAGTAAACAGCCATCACTGATACAGAGTGTCTGGTCAGTAACATGGGTCTCCCAGTCCCTCCGCTCTGCAGTAAACAGCCATCACTGATATAGAGTGTCTGGTCAGTAACATGGGTATCCCAGTCCCTCCACTCTGCAGTAAACAGCCATCACTGATATAGAGTGTCTGGTCAGTAACATGGGTCTCTCAGTCCCTCCACTCTGCAGTAAACAGCCATCACTGATATAGAGTGTCTGGTCAGTAACATGGGTCTCTCAGTCCCTCCACTCTGCAGTAAACAGCCATCACTGATATAGAGTGTCTGGTCAGTAACATGGGTCTCTCAGTCCCTCCACTCTGCAGTAAACAGCCATCACTGATATAGAGTGTCTGGTCAGTAACATGGGTCTCTCAGTCCCTCCGCTCTGCAGTAAACAGCCATCACTGATACAGAGTGTCTGGTCAGTAACATGGGTATCCCAGTCCCTCCACTCTGCAGTAAACAGCCATCACTGATATAGAGTGTCTGGTCAGTAACATGGGTCTCCCAGTCCCTCCACTCTGCAGTAAACAGCCATCACTGATATAGAGTGTCTGGTCAGTAACATGGGTCTCCCAGTCCCTCCTGCTCTGCAGTAAACAGCCATCACTGATATAGAGTGTCTGGTCAGTAACATGGGTCTCCCAGTCCCTCCACTCTGCAGTAAACAGCCATCACTGATATAGAGTGTCTGGTCAGTAACATGGGTCTCCCAGTCCCTCCAGCTCTGCAGTAAACAGTCATCACTGATATAGTGTCTGGTCAGTAACATGGGTCTCTCAGTCCCTCCACTCTGCAGTAAACAGTCATCACTGATATAGAGTGTCTGGTCAGTAACATGGGTCTCCCAGTCCCTCCACTCTGCAGTAAACAGCCATCACTGATATAGAGTGTCTGGTCAGTAACATGGGTCTCTCAGTCCCTCCACTCTGCAGTAAACAGTCATCACTGATATAGAGTGTCTGGTCAGTAACATGGGTCTCCCAGTCCCTCCACTCTGCAGTAAACAGCCATCACTGATATAGAGTGTCTGGTCAGTAACATGGGTCTCTCAGTCCCTCCACTCTGCAGTAAACAGCCATCACTGATATAGAGTGTCTGGTCAGTAACATGGGTCTCTCAGTCCCTCCACTCTGCAGTAAACAGCCATCACTGATATAGAGTGTCTGGTCAGTAACATGGGTCTCTCAGTCCCTCCACTCTGCAGTAAACAGCCATCACTGATATAGAGTGTCTGGTCAGTAACATGGGTCTCTCAGTCCCTCCACTCTGCAGTAAACAGCCATCACTGATATAGAGTGTCTGGTCAGTAACATGGGTCTCTCAGTCCCTCCGCTCTGCAGTAAACAGCCATCACTGATACAGAGTGTCTGGTCAGTAACATGGGTATCCCAGTCCCTCCACTCTGCAGTAAACAGCCATCACTGATATAGAGTGTCTGGTCAGTAACATGGGTCTCCCAGTCCCTCCACTCTGCAGTAAACAGCCATCACTGATATAGAGTGTCTGGTCAGTAACATGGGTCTCCCAGTCCCTCCTGCTCTGCAGTAAACAGCCATCACTGATATAGAGTGTCTGGTCAGTAACATGGGTCTCCCAGTCCCTCCACTCTGCAGTAAACAGCCATCACTGATATAGAGTGTCTGGTCAGTAACATGGGTCTCCCAGTCCCTCCTGCTCTGCAGTAAACAGTCATCACTGATATAGTGTCTGGTCAGTAACATGGGTCTCTCAGTCCCTCCACTCTGCAGTAAACAGTCATCACTGATATAGAGTGTCTGGTCAGTAACATGGGTCTCCCAGTCCCTCCACTCTGCAGTAAACAGCCATCACTGATATAGAGTGTCTGGTCAGTAACATGGGTCTCTCAGTCCCTCCACTCTGCAGTAAACAGTCATCACTGATATAGAGTGTCTGGTCAGTAACATGGGTCTCCCAGTCCCTCCACTCTGCAGTAAACAGCCATCACTGATATAGAGTGTCTGGTCAGTAACATGGGTCTCTCAGTCCCTCCACTCTGCAGTAAACAGCCATCACTGATATAGAGTGTCTGGTCAGTAACATGGGTCTCTCAGTCCCTCTGCTCTGCAGTAAACAGCCATCACTGATATAGAGTGTCTGGTCAGTAACATGGGTCTCCCAGTCCCTCCTGCTCTGCAGTAAACAGTCATCACTGATATAGTGTCTGGTCAGTAACATGGGTCTCCCAGTCCCTCCACTCTGCAGTAAACAGCCATCACTGATATATAGTGTCTGGTCAGTAACATGGGTCTCTCAGTCCCTCCACTCTGCAGTAAACAGTCATCACTGATATAGAGTGTCTGGTCAGTAACATGGGTCTCCCAGTCCCTCCACTCTGCAGTAAACAGCCATCACTGATATAGTGTCTGGTCAGTAACATGGGTCTCCCAGTCCCTCCACTCTGCAGTAAACAGCCATCACTGATATAGAGTGTCTGGTCAGTAACATGGGTCTCTCAGTCCCTCCGCTCTGCAGTAAACAGTCATCACTGATACAGAGTGTCTGGTCAGTAACATGGGTCTCCCAGTCCCTCCACTCTGCAGTAAACAGTCATCACTGATATAGAGTGTCTGGTCAGTAACATGGGTCTCTCAGTCCCTCTGCTCTGCAGTAAACAGCCATCACTGATATAGAGTGTCTGGTCAGTAACATGGGTCTCTCAGTCCCTCCGCTCTGCAGTAAACAGTCATCACTGATATAGTGTCTGGTCAGTAACATGGGTCTCCCAGTCCCTCCACTCTGCAGTAAACAGTCATCACTGATATAGAGTGTCTGGTCAGTAACATGGGTCTCTCAGTCCCTCCACTCTGCAGTAAACAGTCATCACTGATATAGAGTGTCTGGTCAGTAACATGGGTCTCTCAGTCCCTCCACTCTGCAGTAAACAGTCATCACTGATATAGAGTGTCTGGTCAGTAACATGGGTCTCTCAGTCCCTCCACTCTGCAGTAAACAGCCATCACTGATATAGAGTGTCTGGTCAGTAACATGGGTCTCTCAGTCCCTCCACTCTGCAGTAAACAGCCATCACTGATATAGAGTGTCTGGTCAGTAACATGGGTCTCCCAGTCCCTCCGCTCTGCAGTAAACACAAAAATAAATGTTTTGGTATCCCTTCTCACTTGATCCAATCAGGAGAGACAAATTCAGATCTGAGGAACTATAGATGGTTGCTCTCTGGGAATGTTTTGATTTCTTCAAAACAAAAAAAATAATGGTTGTCTTGTTGACTCATTTGTTTACATTTTACCTTCCAGGGCCGTGGCTCACCCTACATATCCCTCTGTGCTGCAGGCCTTGGAGATTGACGACCCGGTCGTGGCCAACTGCCTTATTGATCAGAGCAGGATAGAGTGCATTCTGCTCATCAAGGTAACAAGTAGGGCTGGGCCATGTGGGGGGGGGGGGGGGGGTCCATTCAGAAGTTATTCTCCTTTCAATTATATCACAATATCTACTGACGTGCGGAAAGTCACATGTTGGATAATTGATGTTCATCGTATTGGATTGCAGGGTAACGAGAAGTATGATACACAGTACAGTACCAAAATTGTAAATCTATTTTTTGAACTATTTCAGAAATAATTTTGACTTAATATTAACTTTGTTATTTAGACAAAAGAAATGCCTATATATATGGCAAGTTTATTTGTACAACACGTTTCACGTAATTCTATATTCAATTCAAATTCAATCTCTTTACATAATAGAGATTAAAAATAAAATGTAAAGATTAAGAAAACTGGGAAAACCAGCCCATACAGAATGTGGAAAGGAAGGATATATATATTATGTTAGTTCAGTGGCTGCTCTGCATCGACGCTAATCAGGCATCATGTTTGCCGTTGTGTAGAATCGTACGGAGGCTCGTCAGGTCATGCAGGGCAGAAACCCCCCCAGGAACTGTACAAAGGCCTTCTCCAAGGACGGAGACACCATCTACACCGACCGCACTTACACCTCTGACCAGTCCAGACCCAAATACCTCACAGGGGATGTAGAGGAGGAAATCAGGTGTGTGTTCTTGTTTTCCTATCGTTGTGGGGACCAAATATTCCCACCAAGTGATGAAAACAAGATTTTTTTTTTCATGTCGTGGACAATGTTCCCTCTAAGCTGTGCCCGTGCGTGCGCACACATGGCCAAACGCTCCCGCGCACAAATCTGTCTATTTTATACTTATATTATACTTTTTATACTATCTTTTTATTTTATCTAGCACACTCTCAGGAGCAAAACAGAAAGAAGCATTTCATGCAAAAGTATTCTGTATTTCTGTATGACAACTAATAAAGAAACTTGAAACTACATCACCTTTCTCTCTGCGTCTCAAACCCTCTCCCTGTCTCTGTCTCCACCCCCCGGTCCCCACATCACCTTTCGCTCTGCGTCTCAAACCCTCTCTCTGTCTCCGTCTCCACCCCCCCCCCCCCTGGGTCCCAGACACATGCAGGGGGCGCTGGAGAACCAGCAGAGCCAGGCCAGTCGCTTACAGCAGCAGATCAGGAAGGTGGAGGATGACGGGAGGCGGAACGACACCTTGTTGAAGAGGGCTCACGTGGAGCAGAAGAAGACCAAGGTGACCGTTTTTTCATCCAGTGTCGACCTGTAGCAGCAGTCTGCTTCCATGTGCAAGATGGACGTGCATGTCTAGAAAGTAGTACCAGTATCAAAATGGATTGAAAACATTTAGGTTTAGTTGGCTCAGGCAGTTTAACCTTGTATCAAAGCTCATTCAGGCAAATAAAAAATAAAAAAAATCTCCAAACCCATGCTTTCAATGGTAGGGTAACCTGTTTGTTTACCTTTGGATTACATATTGCACCTTTTTTAATAAAGAGCCCACACGTCTCCTCTGGTGTTCCAGGACAAGATCAGGAAGCTGCAGATGGAGATTGCCGACCTACAGAACGTTGAGGATCCCCAGTCAGAGGACCTCAAGCCCTTGGTAGGTACCAGACCCCCCAGACCCCCAACCCAGCTCACAGCTACCAGACCACCCAGACCCTCAACACAGCTACCAGACCACCCAGACCCCCAACACAGCTACCAGACCACCCAGACCCTCAACACAGCTACCAGACCACCCAGACCCTCAACACAGCTACCAGACCACCCAGACCCTCACAGCTACCAGACCACCCAGACCCTCACAGCTACCAGACCACCCAGACCCTCAACCCAGCTACCAGACCACCCAGACCCCCAACCCAGCTCACAGCTACCAGACCACCCAGACCCTCACAGCTACCAGACCACCCAGACCCTCACAGCTACCAGACCACCCAGACCCTCAACCCAGCTACCAGACCACCCAGACCCCCAACCCAGCTCACAGCTACCAGACCACCCAGACCCTCAACACAGCTACCAGACCACCCAGACCCCCAACACAGCTACCAGACCACCCAGACCCTCACAGCTACCAGACCACCCAGACCCTCAACACAGCTACCAGACCACCCAGACCCTCAACACAGCTACCAGACCACCCAGACCCCCAACACAGCTACCAGACCACCCAGACCCTCAACACAGCTACCAGACCACCCAGACCCTCAACACAGCTACCAGACCACCCAGACCCTCAACACAGCTACCAGACCACCCAGACCCTCACAGCTACCAGACCACCCAGACCCCCAACACAGCTACCAGACCACCCAGACCCCCAACACAGCTACCAGACCACCCAGACCCTCACAGCTACCAGACCACCCAGACCCTCAACACAGCTACCAGACCACCCAGACCCTCACAGCTACCAGACCACCCAGACCCTCACAGCTACCAGACCACCCAGACCCTCACAGCTACCAGACCACCCAGACCCTCACAGCTACCAGACCACCCAGACCCTCAACCCAGCTACCAGACCACCCAGACCCTCACAGCTACCAGACCACCCAGACCCTCACAGCTACCAGACCACCCAGACCCTCACAGCTACCAGACCACCCAGACCCTCAACCCAGCTACCAGACCACCCAGACCCCCAACCCAGCTCACAGCTACCAGACCACCCAGACCCTCACAGCTACCAGACCACCCAGACCCCCAACACAGCTACCAGACCACCCAGACCCTCAACACAGCTACCAGACCACCCAGACCCTCAACACAGCTACCAGACCACCCAGACCCTCACAGCTACCAGACCACCCAGACCCTCAACACAGCTACCAGACCACCCAGACCCTCACAGCTACCAGACCACCCAGACCCTCACAGCTACCAGACCACCCAGACCCTCAACACAGCTACCAGACCACCCAGACCCTCACAGCTACCAGACCACCCAGACCCCCAACACAGCTACCAGACCACCCAGACCCCCAACACAGCTACCAGACCACCCAGACCCTCAACACAGCTACCAGACCACCCAGACCCTCAACACAGCTACCAGACCACCCAGACCCTCAACACAGCTACCAGACCACCCAGACCCTCAACACAGCTACCAGACCACCCAGACCCTCAACACAGCTACCAGACCACCCAGACCCTCACAGCTACCAGACCACCCAGACCCTCACAGCTACCAGACCACCCAGACCCCCAACACAGCTACCAGACCACCCAGACCCTCAACACAGCTACCAGACCACCCAGACCCTCACAGCTACCAGACCACCCAGACCCTCAACACAGCTACCAGACCACCCAGACCCCCAACACAGCTACCAGACCACCCAGACCCTCAACCCAGCTCACAGCTACCAGACCACCCAGACCCTCAACACAGCTACCAGACCACCCAGACCCCCAACACAGCTACCAGACCACCCAGACCCTCACAGCTACCAGACCACCCAGACCCTCAACACAGCTACCAGACCACCCAGACCCTCAACACAGCTACCAGACCACCCAGACCCCCAACACAGCTACCAGACCACCCAGACCCCCAACACAGCTACCAGACCACCCAGACCCTCAACACAGCTACCAGACCACCCAGACCCCCAACACAGCTACCAGACCACCCAGACCCTCAACACAGCTACCAGACCACCCAGACCCTCACAGCTACCAGACCACCCAGACCCTCACAGCTACCAGACCACCCAGACCCCCAACACAGCTACCAGACCACCCAGACCCTCAACACAGCTACCAGACCACCCAGACCCTCAACACAGCTACCAGACCACCCAGACCCTCAACACAGCTACCAGACCACCCAGACCCTCACAGCTACCAGACCACCCAGACCCTCACAGCTACCAGACCACCCAGACCCTCACAGCTACCAGACCACCCAGACCCTCAACACAGCTACCAGACCACCCAGACCCTCAACACAGCTACCAGACCACCCAGACCCTCACAGCTACCAGACCACCCAGACCCTCAACACAGCTACCAGACCACCCAGACCCCCAACACAGCTACCAGACCACCCAGACCCTCACAGCTACCAGACCACCCAGACCCTCAACACAGCTACCAGACCACCCAGACCCCCAACACAGCTACCAGACCACCCAGACCCTCACAGCTACCAGACCACCCAGACCCCCAACACAGCTACCAGACCACCCAGACCCTCAACACAGCTACCAGACCACCCAGACCCTCACAGCTACCAGACCACCCAGACCCTCAACACAGCTCACAGCTACCAGACCACCCAGACCCTCACAGCTACCAGACCACCCAGACCCTCAACACAGCTACCAGACCACCCAGACCCCCAACACAGCTACCAGACCACCCAGACCCTCAACCCAGCTCACAGCTACCAGACCACCCAGACCCTCAACACAGCTACCAGACCACCCAGACCCTCACAGCTACCAGACCACCCAGACCCTCACAGCTACCAGACCACCCAGACCCTCAACACAGCTACCAGACCACCCAGACCCTCACAGCTACCAGACCACCCAGACCCTCACAGCTACCAGACCACCCAGACCCTCAACACAGCTACCAGACCACCCAGACCCCCAACACAGCTACCAGACCACCCAGACCCTCACAGCTACCAGACCACCCAGACCCTCAACACAGCTACCAGACCACCCAGACCCCCAACACAGCTACCAGACCACCCAGACCCTCACAGCTACCAGACCACCCAGACCCCCAACACAGCTACCAGACCACCCAGACCCTCAACACAGCTACCAGACCACCCAGACCCTCACAGCTACCAGACCACCCAGACCCTCAACACAGCTCACAGCTACCAGACCACCCAGACCCTCACAGCTACCAGACCACCCAGACCCTCAACACAGCTACCAGACCACCCAGACCCCCAACACAGCTACCAGACCACCCAGACCCTCAACCCAGCTCACAGCTACCAGACCACCCAGACCCTCAACACAGCTACCAGACCACCCAGACCCTCACAGCTACCAGACCACCCAGACCCTCACAGCTACCAGACCACCCAGACCCCCAACACAGCTACCAGACCACCCAGACCCTCACAGCTACCAGACCACCCAGACCCTCAACACAGCTACCAGACCACCCAGACCCTCAACACAGCTACCAGACCACCCAGACCCTCAACACAGCTACCAGACCACCCAGACCCTCACAGCTACCAGACCACCCAGACCCTCACAGCTACCAGACCACCCAGACCCCCAACACAGCTACCAGACCACCCAGACCCTCACAGCTACCAGACCACCCAGACCCTCAACACAGCTACCAGACCACCCAGACCCCCAACACAGCTACCAGAC
Organism: Notolepis coatsorum; assembly: GCF_963971535.1. Classification (NCBI taxonomy): domain Eukaryota; kingdom Metazoa; phylum Chordata; class Actinopteri; order Aulopiformes; family Paralepididae; genus Notolepis; species Notolepis coatsorum. The sequence continues at coordinate 844,743 of NW_028174886.1, read as the reverse complement.
CACCCAGACCCTCAACCCAGCTCACAGCTACCAGACCACCCAGACCCTCAACACAGCTACCAGACCACCCAGACCCCCAACACAGCTACCAGACCACCCAGACCCTCACAGCTACCAGACCACCCAGACCCTCAACACAGCTACCAGACCACCCAGACCCTCAACACAGCTACCAGACCACCCAGACCCCCAACACAGCTACCAGACCACCCAGACCCCCAACACAGCTACCAGACCACCCAGACCCTCAACACAGCTACCAGACCACCCAGACCCTCAACACAGCTACCAGACCACCCAGACCCTCAACACAGCTACCAGACCACCCAGACCCTCACAGCTACCAGACCACCCAGACCCTCACAGCTACCAGACCACCCAGACCCTCACAGCTACCAGACCACCCAGACCCTCAACACAGCTACCAGACCACCCAGACCCTCAACACAGCTACCAGACCACCCAGACCCTCACAGCTACCAGACCACCCAGACCCTCAACACAGCTACCAGACCACCCAGACCCTCACAGCTACCAGACCACCCAGACCCTCACAGCTACCAGACCACCCAGACCCCCAACACAGCTACCAGACCACCCAGACCCTCACAGCTACCAGACCACCCAGACCCTCACAGCTACCAGACCACCCAGACCCTCAACACAGCTACCAGACCACCCAGACCCCCAACACAGCTACCAGACCACCCAGACCCTCACAGCTACCAGACCACCCAGACCCCCAACACAGCTACCAGACCACCCAGACCCTCAACCCAGCTACCAGACCACCCAGACCCTCACAGCTACCAGACCACCCAGACCCTCAACACAGCTACCAGACCACCCAGACCCTCAACACAGCTACCAGACCACCCAGACCCTCAACACAGCTCACAGCTACCAGACCACCCAGACCCTCACAGCTACCAGACCACCCAGACCCTCAACACAGCTACCAGACCACCCAGACCCTCAACACAGCTACCAGACCACCCAGACCCTCACAGCTACCAGACCACCCAGACCCTCAACACAGCTACCAGACCACCCAGACCCTCACAGCTACCAGACCACCCAGACCCCCAACACAGCTACCAGACCACCCAGACCCTCACAGCTACCAGACCACCCAGACCCTCAACACAGCTACCAGACCACCCAGACCCTCACAGCTACCAGACCACCCAGACCCTCACAGCTACCAGACCACCCAGACCCCCAACACAGCTACCAGACCACCCAGACCCTCACAGCTACCAGACCACCCAGACCCTCACAGCTACCAGACCACCCAGACCCTCAACACAGCTACCAGACCACCCAGACCCCCAACACAGCTACCAGACCACCCAGACCCTCACAGCTACCAGACCACCCAGACCCCCAACACAGCTACCAGACCACCCAGACCCTCAACCCAGCTACCAGACCACCCAGACCCTCACAGCTACCAGACCACCCAGACCCTCAACACAGCTACCAGACCACCCAGACCCTCAACACAGCTACCAGACCACCCAGACCCTCAACACAGCTCACAGCTACCAGACCACCCAGACCCTCACAGCTACCAGACCACCCAGACCCTCAACACAGCTACCAGACCACCCAGACCCCCAACACAGCTACCAGACCACCCAGACCCTCAACCCAGCTCACAGCTACCAGACCACCCAGACCCTCAACACAGCTACCAGACCACCCAGACCCTCACAGCTACCAGACCACCCAGACCCTCACAGCTACCAGACCACCCAGACCCTCACAGCTACCAGACCACCCAGACCCTCAACACAGCTACCAGACCACCCAGACCCTCACAGCTACCAGACCACCCAGACCCTCAACACAGCTACCAGACCACCCAGACCCTCAACACAGCTACCAGACCACCCAGACCCTCAACACAGCTACCAGACCACCCAGACCCTCAACACAGCTACCAGACCACCCAGACCCCCAACACAGCTACCAGACCACCCAGACCCTCAACACAGCTACCAGACCACCCAGACCCTCAACACAGCTACCAGACCACCCAGACCCTCACAGCTACCAGACCACCCAGACCCTCACAGCTACCAGACCACCCAGACCCTCACAGCTACCAGACCACCCAGACCCTCAACACAGCTACCAGACCACCCAGACCCCCAACACAGCTACCAGACCACCCAGACCCTCACAGCTACCAGACCACCCAGACCCTCAACACAGCTACCAGACCACCCAGACCCCCAACACAGCTACCAGACCACCCAGACCCTCACAGCTACCAGACCACCCAGACCCCCAACACAGCTACCAGACCACCCAGACCCTCAACACAGCTACCAGACCACCCAGACCCTCAACACAGCTACCAGACCACCCAGACCCTCACAGCTACCAGACCACCCAGACCCTCACAGCTACCAGACCACCCAGACCCTCAACACAGCTACCAGACCACCCAGACCCCCAACACAGCTACCAGACCACCCAGACCCCCAACACAGCTACCAGACCACCCAGACCCTCAACCCAGCTCACAGCTACCAGACCACCCAGACCCTCAACACAGCTACCAGACCACCCAGACCCTCACAGCTACCAGACCACCCAGACCCTCACAGCTACCAGACCACCCAGACCCCCAACACAGCTACCAGACCACCCAGACCCTCACAGCTACCAGACCACCCAGACCCTCAACACAGCTACCAGACCACCCAGACCCTCACAGCTACCAGACCACCCAGACCCTCAACACAGCTACCAGACCACCCAGACCCTCACAGCTACCAGACCACCCAGACCCTCACAGCTACCAGACCACCCAGACCCTCACAGCTACCAGACCACCCAGACCCTCAACACAGCTACCAGACCACCCAGACCCTCACAGCTACCAGACCACCCAGACCCTCAACACAGCTACCAGACCACCCAGACCCTCACAGCTACCAGACCACCCAGACCCTCAACACAGCTACCAGACCACCCAGACCCCCAACACAGCTACCAGACCACCCAGACCCTCACAGCTACCAGACCACCCAGACCCTCACAGCTACCAGACCACCCAGACCCTCAACACAGCTACCAGACCACCCAGACCCCCAACACAGCTACCAGACCACCCAGACCCTCAACACAGCTACCAGACCACCCAGACCCTCAACACAGCTACCAGACCACCCAGACCCCCAACACAGCTACCAGACCACCCAGACCCTCAACACAGCTACCAGACCACCCAGACCCTCACAGCTACCAGACCACCCAGACCCTCAACCCAGCTACCAGACCACCCAGACCCCCAACACAGCTACCAGACCACCCAGACCCTCACAGCTACCAGACCACCCAGACCCTCACAGCTACCAGACCACCCAGACCCTCACAGCTACCAGACCACCCAGACCCTCAACACAGCTACCAGACCACCCAGACCCCCAACACAGCTACCAGACCACCCAGACCCTCACAGCTACCAGACCACCCAGACCCCCAACACAGCTACCAGACCACCCAGACCCTCAACACAGCTACCAGACCACCCAGACCCTCAACACAGCTACCAGACCACCCAGACCCTCAACACAGCTCACAGCTACCAGACCACCCAGACCCTCACAGCTACCAGACCACCCAGACCCTCAACACAGCTACCAGACCACCCAGACCCCCAACACAGCTACCAGACCACCCAGACCCTCAACCCAGCTCACAGCTACCAGACCACCCAGACCCTCAACACAGCTACCAGACCACCCAGACCCTCACAGCTACCAGACCACCCAGACCCTCACAGCTACCAGACCACCCAGACCCCCAACACAGCTACCAGACCACCCAGACCCTCACAGCTACCAGACCACCCAGACCCTCAACACAGCTACCAGACCACCCAGACCCTCACAGCTACCAGACCACCCAGACCCTCAACACAGCTACCAGACCACCCAGACCCTCAACACAGCTACCAGACCACCCAGACCCCCAACACAGCTACCAGACCACCCAGACCCTCAACACAGCTACCAGACCACCCAGACCCTCACAGCTACCAGACCACCCAGACCCTCAACACAGCTACCAGACCACCCAGACCCTCAACACAGCTACCAGACCACCCAGACCCTCACAGCTACCAGACCACCCAGACCCTCAACACAGCTACCAGACCACCCAGACCCCCAACACAGCTACCAGACCACCCAGACCCTCAACACAGCTACCAGACCACCCAGACCCTCAACACAGCTACCAGACCACCCAGACCCTCAACACAGCTACCAGACCACCCAGACCCTCACAGCTACCAGACCACCCAGACCCTCACAGCTACCAGACCACCCAGACCCTCACAGCTACCAGACCACCCAGACCCTCACAGCTACCAGACCACCCAGACCCTCAACACAGCTACCAGACCACCCAGACCCTCACAGCTACCAGACCACCCAGACCCTCACAGCTACCAGACCACCCAGACCCTCACAGCTACCAGACCACCCAGACCCTCAACACAGCTACCAGACCACCCAGACCCTCAACACAGCTACCAGACCACCCAGACCCTCAACACAGCTACCTTTATTCAGACCAAGTACCTTAATTTTCGGACTATAAGCCGCGCCTTTTCCCCCCATTTTTCGACCCTGCGGCTTATATAACGGTGCGGCTTATATGTGACTCGACGTGACCAAACCCAAAAATCTAAATATTGCTTTTTTGACTGCATTGAAATGTTATTTATCTGTTCCCTTATTTGCTAAACTTAATACAACTTGTAAATGAGTTAATTCTTGTTATTTGTCCGACAGTATTGTGTCCCAATGCTAATTACATATGGTAATTAAACATTAAAACACCTGCGGCTTATAGTTATCGTGGCATCCCTGGTACACACAGGGGCGAATTCACAAAGGGATTGCACGGCTTTTTCTGACTCTATGCCGGCAAATAGCTCTGAAACACAGTTTGCTATTCACAAAGCAAGCGTAACGGGTGAAATACGGTGATAATTGCATTGCCATCAGCATTGCGTCTCGTCCGCGCAAACTCTAGGGAGTGGCCCGCAAACACGGAGCACATAGCGGGTGCTAATCGCGCGCAGTTAAGGGTGCTATTAGCGCCGCGCAATCCATTCTTTGTGAATTCGCCCCACAGAGACACTAGCTCCTCATCACCTCCTCCCGTCTCCTCTTCACCTCCTCCCGTCTCCCCCCACCCTCTCCCAACAGGAGGAGGAGCTCCAGGAGGTCATCACCAAGATCTCCTCCCAGCGTGTGGAGTTTGAGGAGGCGCGGGCTCAGATGGCCCAGGCCCAGGCCTCCTGCAAGGAGGCGGAGCGGCAGTACAGGCAGCACAAGGACCAGATCAGCAGCGTGGCAGAGGAGGCCAACCCCATCAAGGTGACCTCCTCTCTGGAGGAGCCAGGGAGTAATGCTGGGAGATGAAATTATATTACATTTATTAAATGTTTTTTTTTTTTTTTTGTATTTTTTTTTATTATTATTTTTTAAACAGACATATAAACAAACATGACAACACACGATAAGATATACAAGCATTAATTAACAGTGCATATCCAATTAAATTACCATTTAGTCAAATGTCTTATACAGGATATACCCCTAATACCTGTTATCTAAAAACGTACACACACATGCTCCAGCTCAAACCCCCCCCTCCCGGACCCCCCATTGGATAATCCAACGATTATAACTTGTTCCTAACCAGACACTACCATTATATGCTAGCTTTTATTCTCTCCACCACTTCTAACCACAATGTCATTTTGGATTCATTGAGACCCAAAATTCTTGCTGTAGATATTTCTTGATAAATCACATCGAGATATGTATGAGTCCAGACCTTCCGGCACATTTTTTCCGGTTGAAACCATCGTGATGTCCCAGTACATGTGCATAAATGTCCCTTCGTCCCCATTTGTACATAGGGAGCATTTGGAGTCTTGTTTAAGACCCATTTTGTTCAGTCTTATAGGAGTTAAGTATGTCCTGTGAATATAGTTAAGATTGATTTGTTGATGGTCTTGGTTCCTTGATGCAAGTCGTACATTTGCCCAGGCTTCTTGCCAGTCAAAGTCTGTCTCCAGGTCTGGTATATCCCTCCTCCAGACTGAGTCTAGATGGAGGGTTTCATACGAGGCCGTTAGTAATTGATGATAAAGATCTGATACAAAACCTCTCGATGTCTCTCTTTCATAGAAAAATGTGTGGTATCTGTGGTGTACAATTGGTATCCTTAATGGAACACCGTGAGCCTTCAAACATGCCAATAACTGTGCGTAAAAATAATATGTGGACTTTATTTATTTATTAAATGTTTTTGTATTCAAGTCATTGTTTTTTGCTTGGTGCATCTGGCGAGGGCTTGTATGGAACGTGCAAGAATAAAAAATTGCCGTTTTTTTGTAAAGGTGTGGTAGGTGGCACAGTGTCTTATTTCAGTTGGTAGGATGTTCCAGAACTGAGTGGCTCTGACTGCAAAACAGGGCTGACTGAAGGAGTGACAGTTCAGTGTCGCTGTGTGTAATTGGTATACAATTTAGCTCCAAGTGGTATTAAAAAGTCTTAAATGTAACTTGTTGAAACCTGCAGATATCCTGGAAGTGTGTGTGCAACCAGGAGGGATGCACAGAAAGACAGCTTTCGACTGCCTTGTGTAAACTGACAAAGTCTAGTAACTAACAGCCCGACATGTCATATCCATGGACTAGGCGCTCGCTCTCCATCGGGCCTGAACGAGGCACATCTAGAGCTCGCTCTCCATCGGGTCTGAACGTGGCACATCTAGAGCTCGCTCTCCATCGGGTCTGAACGAGGCACATCTAGAGCTCGCTCTCCATCGGGTCTGAACGTGGCTCATCTAGAGCTCGCTCTCCATCGGGTCTGAACGAGGCACATCTAGAGCTCGCTCTCCATCGGGCCTGAACGTGGCACATCTAGAGCTCGCTCTCCATCGGGTCTGAACGTGGCTCATCTAGAGCTCGCTCTCCATCGGGTCTGAACGTGGCACATCTAGAGCTCGCTCTCCATCGGGTCTGAACGAGGCACATCTAGAGCTCGCTCTCCATCGGGTCTGAACGTGGCTCATCTAGAGCTCGCTCTCCATCGGGTCTGAACGTGGCACATCTAGAGCTCGCTCTCCATCGGGTCTGAACACATCTAGAGCTCGCTCTCCATCGGGTCTGAACACATCTAGAGCTCGCTCTCCATTGGGTCTGAACACATCTAGAGCTCGCTCTCCATCGGGTCTGAACACATCTAGAGCTCGCTCTCCATCGGGTCTGAACGTGGCACATCTAGAGCTCGCTCTCCATCGGGTCTGAACGAGGCACATCTAGAGCTCGCTCTCCATCGGGTCTGAACGAGGCACATCTAGAGCTCGCTCTCCATCGGGTCTGAACGTGGCACATCTAGAGCTCGCTCTCCATCGGGTCTGAACGAGGCACATCTAGAGCTCGCTCTCCATCGGGTCTGAACGTGGCTCATCTAGAGCTCGCTCTCCATCGGGTCTGAACGAGGCACATCTAGAGCTCGCTCTCCATCGGGCCTGAACGTGGCACATCTAGAGCTCGCTCTCCATCGGGTCTGAACGTGGCTCATCTAGAGCTCGCTCTCCATCGGGTCTGAACGTGGCACATCTAGAGCTCGCTCTCCATCGGGTCTGAACGAGGCACATCTAGAGCTCGCTCTCCATCGGGTCTGAACGTGGCTCATCTAGAGCTCGCTCTCCATCGGGTCTGAACGTGGCACATCTAGAGCTCGCTCTCCATCGGGTCTGAACACATCTAGAGCTCGCTCTCCATCGGGTCTGAACACATCTAGAGCTCGCTCTCCATTGGGTCTGAACACATCTAGAGCTCGCTCTCCATCGGGTCTGAACACATCTAGAGCTCGCTCTCCATCGGGTCTGAACGTGGCACATCTAGAGCTCGCTCTCCATCGGGTCTGAACGAGGCACATCTAGAGCTCGCTCTCCATCGGGTCTGAACGAGGCACATCTAGAGCTCGCTCTCCATCGGGTCTGAACGAGGCACATCTAGAGCTCGCTCTCCATCGGGTCTGAACGTGGCACATCTAGAGCTCGCTCTCCATCGGGTCTGAACACATCTAGAGCTCGCTCTCCATCGGGTCTGAACGGGGCACATCTAGAGCTCGCTCTCCATCGGGTCTGAACGTGGCTCATCTAGAGCTCGCTCTCCATCGGGTCTGAACACATCTAGAGCTCGCTCTCCATCGGGTCTGAACACATCTAGAGCTCGCTCTCCATCGGGTCTGAACACATCTAGAGCTCGCTCTCCATCGGGTCTGAACGTGGCACATCTAGAGCTCGCTCTTCATCGGGTCTGAACGAGGCACATCTAGAGCTCGCTCTCCATCGGGTCTGAACGAGGCACATCTAGAGCTCGCTCTCCATCGGGTCTGAACGAGGCACATCTAGAGCTCGCTCTCCATCGGGTCTGAACGTGGCACATCTAGAGCTCGCTCTCCATCGGGTCTGAACGAGGCACATCTAGAGCTCGCTCTCCATCGGGTCTGAACGAGGCACATCTAGAGCTCGCTCTCCATCGGGTCTGAACACATCTAGAGCTCGCTCTCCATCGGGTCTGAACGTGGCACATCTAGAGCTCGCTCTCCATCGTGTCTGAACGAGGCACATCTAGAGCTCGCTCTCCATCGGGTCTGAACCTGGCACATCTAGAGCTCGCTCTCCATCGGGTCTGAACACATCTAGAGCTCGCTCTCCATCGGGTCTGAACCTGGCACATCTAGAGCTCGCTCTCCATCGGGTCTGAACGAGGCACATCTAGAGCTCGCTCTCCATCGGGTCTGAACACATCTAGAGCTCGCTCTCCATCGGGTCTGAACGTGGCACATCTAGAACACAAATAGCTTTCTATCCAAAGTAGTCGTCAATTAAGTAAATTTGACTCACCGTGGTGATGCGGTGTCTTGTTACCGTGGTGATGCGGTGTCTTGTTACCGTGGTGATGCGGTGTCTTGTTACCGTGGTGATGCGGCGGTGTCTTGTTACCGTGGTGATGCGGTGTCTTGTTACCGTGGTGATGCAGCGGTGTCTTGTTACCGTGGTGATGCGGTGTCTTGTTACCGTGGTGATGGGGTGTCTTGTTACCGTGGTGATGCGGTGTCTTGTTACCGTGGTGATGCGGTGTCTTGTTACCGTGGTGATGCGGTGTCTTGTTACCGTGGTGATGCGGTGTCTTGTTACCGTGGTGATGCGGTGGTGTCTTGTTACCGTGGTGATGCGGTGTCTTGTTACCGTGGTGATGCGGTGTCTTGTTACCGTGGTGATGCGGTGTCTTGTTACCGTGGTGATGCAGCGGTGTCTTGTTACCGTGGTGATGCGGTGTCTTGTTACCGTGGTGATGCGGTGTCTTGTTACCGTGGTGATGCGGTGGTGTCTTGTTACCGTGGTGATGCGGTGTCTTGTTACCGTGGTGATGCGGCGGTGTCTTGTTACCGTGGTGATGCGGCGGTGTCTTGTTACCGTGGTGATGCGGTGGTGTCTTGTTACCGTGGTGATGCGGTGTCTTGTTACCGTGGTGATGCGGCGGTGTCTTGTTACCGTGGTGATGCGGCGGTGATGCGGTGTCTTGTTACCGTGGTGATGCAGCGGTGTCTTGTTACCGTGGTGATGCAGCGGTGTCTTGTTACCGTGGTCCTTGCTCAAGGACACTTTGACATGCTGCCCGGGAGGAGCGGGAATCGAACCGGGAATCACAAGATGAGTTTGCGTCTTCTCTATGGCAGTAAAAGTGTGTCGTTGTATAGTAACCCCGACCCCTTAAAAATAGATTAACCCCGACCCCTTAAAAAGAGAAGAGCGCAAGGCGGCTGGGTGGCGCAGCGGACATTGCGCTCATCGTCACCAATGCACGAGACACCGGGATCGAATCCGGCTGTCGGCGTTGCCTCCGGCTTGGGTCGGCCGTCATACTAACTCAATTGGCAGAGTTAGAGGGTGGAAGTCGATGGGTGGTAATCTGGACGTTGTGGACAGCGACTCCTACAGGTCGGTTGGGGCGCCTGCACAGCCGAGACAGGAAAATGGCGGGGGTAGTGTGAGCCTCCCACACGTTACACCTCGCCAAATGAGAGTCCGCGCTGGCAGGTGAAAAGGTGTGACAGGCTGCCTCCACATGTATCGGAGGGGACATGTGATGCAAGGCTTCTATCCTCCCTACAACCGGCCAGTGGGTGGCACATGCGAGCAACGTTCAAGACAGGGGAGGGGAGAATTGGCACGGCAAAATTGGGATAAGAGAAAAATAGAAAAAAAAGGAGAAAAAGTTATACAAAATTATAATAAAATAATAATAACAAATAATAATAAAAAAGTTATAAAAAATTTAAAAAATAAAGAGAGAAGAGCGCCCCCTTAACTAAACCCCTGGTGTCTCTGCAGGACGGGCTGTGTACGAGCGACCAGGAGGTGAACAGATGTAAGCACCACAAGAAGTACTACGAGGACAAGCGGAAGGCCCACCTCAGCAGCATCCAGACGCTCATCACCAGCCTGCACAGCAAACAGGAAGAGCTCACGGTATGCTCGCCAGCCGCCTTATTTTTAAACCTACCCTAGCATTTTGCGGAGACGCTCTCTGATTGGCCGACGCCGGTTTCTACACTGGTTAAGAGCTTAGGCACTCTTTCGAAGTTGGTTAAGGTTAGAGTTTGTCTTAGAGCATGGCGATAGACCACCAGCCCTGATTACAAACTCTAACCTTAACCAACTTCGAAAGAGTCGCCTAAACTTAACCAGTGATAAACTAGGCGTTAGGTAGTTTGCTGCTGTTAGACCCGGAAATGGGCAAAGACACAGCTCGTCACGCGATTGGGCAAACATGTCAGTGGCCAATCAGAGAGCGTCTCCGCAAAATGCGGCTAGGTTTAAAAATAACGCTCGCCAGCCACGTCCTGTCATGTCCTGTCACGTCCTGTCACGTCCTGTCACGTCCTGTCACGTCCTGTCACGTCCTGTCACGTCCTGTCACGTCCTGTCACGTCCTGTGATGCGGTGTCTTGTTACCGTGGTGATGCGGTGTCTTGTTACCGTGGTGATGCGGTGTCTTGTTACCGTGGTGATGCGGCGGTGTCTTGTTACCGTGGTGATGCGGTGTCTTGTTACCGTGGTGATGCGGTGGTGTCTTTTTTTTTTTATCAAATTTTTTTATTGTTATTCACACGAAACAAGACAACACATTAACCACAATCACAATACATAGAACTTCACAAGAAAATAACAAAAACAATAATAATAATAATACAGACTAACAATTATACAGACAAGAGAAAAGAAAACAGAGTTCAACCTTCTAAATTAATTCCAAGGGGTACTATATAATAAATGGTCTTTCCCAGTGTTCAGCCCCGATTCCCGGCCGTGTGACCCTATATTAATAAAACGTACATCTCCAATCCACCACAAGGACAATTTTTTGGGAACACGACCTGAAAACAGAGCAATGAACCTTCATGAAAAAACTAAAACCTGTAGAGGTGTTCCATAGACTCACAGAGACCGTGTAAAAGTGGCCAAACAGTGAAGAAATAGTTAAATAGCTGCCCCCCCATAATATCCCCAGCTAAACTCAAGATGACAAGACAAGGGACAAGACAGACAAAAACATTTCCTCCCCCCCCTCCCAAGAGACCGCCGGACTCACCCGAACACGCACCCCAACCCCGCTCAGCCGCACACTGCGGTCTTTACCTTCTCAGCTGCTGCGAACCACAGGTCAATTCCAGCCTGCCCCACCCCAATCACCCGGGCTGTGGATATCTCAAGATAAATCACATCCAATAGAGACCAGTTAATCATTGTAAGCTTCTCAGGCTCCTTCCATCTCATTGCTATTAGCTTCTTCGCTGCTGTGACGCCCGCTAGGACAACCCTTTTCAGTTGTACGGACGCGGGTAGTGTCGTTATATCGTTCAGGAGTAGCGTAACAGCTGTGAATGGGATAGTTAAGCCACACAGATCTGAAAGTTTGTCCGTTATTGACCTCCAGAAGCGGGCCACTGGTGGGCAATCCCAATACATATGCATATAAGTGCCAGTGGCCTTTTGAGAGCACAAAGTGCACCGAGAGTCGGTTATCAGTCCCATAGCATATAGCTTCCTAGGTGTAAGATAGGTCCTATGAATATAATTAAAATTTATTTGCTGGTGATTGGGGTTGCGGGAAGATAATGCCACATTTGCCCAAACATCATCCCAGTCAAACTCGGGGTCCAACTCCGGGATATCCACACGCCAGATTGTATCCAATGATAAATTTTTATATGTGGATTGAATTAAGAGCGTATAAAAGTCGGAGACAAACCCTCTGGATGTCGTCCTGTCCACTATGAGCCTGAGGAAGGGGTGTGGGTGCAAGGCTTGAGCCCACGGTACGCCATGCGCCCTCAGTGCTGACCTTAGTTGAAGGTAAAGAAAGAAGGACTCGCCGGGAAGATCATAAAATTCTCTTAAGTCCTGAAACGCACGGAGGCCGTTCTTATCATAAATATCCTCCAGAGTATGCACTCCCCTCCTTTGCCATTGAGGAATATTAACCGGCTTGTGTCCAACAAGTAATTGCTGGTTATTAAAAATTGGAGAGTCCAGGTGCCAAGGGCATTTAACCCCACACGACCTCTGTACATTACGCCACGTTTGGATCACGTGAGTTATGATCGGTCCATACCTCAGCCGGCATTTCGAAATAGAGACAGTGGAGTACACTACATCCTGCAATCTTAGCGGAGATACCGCCGCCGCTTCTAAGGAGCGCCACGATACAGCCTCTACAGGGTCCAGCCAGCACATCAGAGGTCTCAGTGAAAAGGACCAGAAATAAAGTTTAAAATCAGGGATTGCGAGGCCCCCATCTTGTTTTCTACGTTGAGTAGTAGCCCTTTTGATTCTCGGGCGTTTGTTATTCCAGACAAACTTAGATACCATCGATTGTACCTTGCGCCAGTGGTCTATTGGAGGGGGCAGGGGGAGCATTGAGCTAATAAAATTTATCCTAGGCAGGATGTTCATTTTGATTATGGACGCCCGGGCTTGTAAGGAGTTAGGAAGGGACGACCACCTGTCCAGATCCTGGCGTATTTTATCATAAGTACCCGTGAAGTTGTACCTAGTAGTTTGGTTCAGCGTGGGGAATATCTCTATGCCCAAGTATTTAAAATGTTCTACTATGGGGATATCAGCTGGTAGTCGTACCGCCTTGGCCAGTTCATTAAGAGGTAGGCAGGCTGATTTGTTCCAGTTAATCTTAAAACCTGACAATTTACCAAAGTCGTCGATTATCCTCAATAATTTTGTGGCCGACCGGGAGGGGTCGTCCATGAAAATCAGCAGGTCATCCGCATAGAGAGCAATTTTGTGTGGAGTATTGTTGACCATTATGGGGACGATGTCCTCCGATTGCCTAATAAATTGGGCCAAAGGTTCGAGGGAAAGCGCGAACAGTCCCGGGCTCAGAGGGCAACCCTGTCTAGAAGATCTGGAGACTGGAAAGAGTGTGGAACAGTTTTTGCCTGTCAGTATCATCGCAGACGGCGAGGCATACAGGACTTTAATCATATGAATAAAACTCTTTCCAAGACCCATGACCTCAAGTACCTTCCACAGGTATGACCACTCAAGTCTGTCAAACGCCTTCATGGCATCCAAAGACAGAACTGTGGATGGAGTTGTATTGTCTTTACTGTTATCGATTACATGCAACAGCCTCCTAATATTATCTGCAGCCAGACGCCCCGGGATAAAACCAGTTTGATCGCAGTGTACCAATACAGACATAAATCTCTGCAGGCGACGGGCCAGCACCTTGGCAAACACCTTTAAATCGGCCCCGAGAAGACTCAAGGGTCTATAGCTACCACAATCATTGGGATCTTTGTCCTTCTTGAGAAGTAAAGAAATCAACGCCATATTGACATCTCTTGAGAACTCCCCTTGTTCGATAGCGTAATTGATCATATCGAGCATCAATGGACCCAGTTGGTCCCAGAAAGCTAAATACACTTCGGGTGGAATACCATCCCAGCCTGGTGCCTTACCCCTCTGCATTTCAACAATAGTCTCCCTCAATTCTACGAGAGTAATCGGTCCCCCCAGTTCCTTGGCCTCTTCCTCAGAAATGTGGGGTATCTCAAGCCCGCCAATGAACGATTCAAATTTAGAGTCATCCAGATTACCCTCTGAGCTATATAACTGTGAGTAAAACTCTTTAAAAGTGTCATTGATCTTTTTCGAATCAGTAGTGACTGCACCCTGGCTCGTCCTAATCGAGGGGATATCCGAGAAATGATCATTTGAGCGTATTTTCATTGCCAATAGATGGCTAGGTCTGGAGCCGTGAAAATAGTAATTTTGTCTTGTCCTATGTATCAAGAACTCAGACTGTTGTTTAAGTATGGAGTTTATTTCTTTTTTGACTATCTTACGTTGTGTGTTTAGTCGTTCATTATAGTCAGTTTGCAAGGATGCGTATAGGTCCGCATATAATGATTCCAGTCCTTCTAGCTTTTTTGACCGGGATTTTCGCAAATTGGAGGCAAATAGTGTGACATGACCCCTGATGAACCCTTTCAATGCGTTCCACAGGACCCTAGGGTCTTCTACTGTGCCAACGTTGATCTGCAAAAATTCAGCTAGTTTACTCCTGAACTCAGAACAGAAGTCATCGTTCTTTAGCAGGGTCGAATTAAAACGCCATCTGGGAGCTCTTGCGGAGAGCCTGCCAAAGGTTGCCGTAAGGAAAATCCCCTTGTGGTCTGAGAGAGCCAAGGGAACCAATGAGACATCGAAACTATCAAACATATTAGGGGACGCGAATGCATAGTCAATTCGAGAGAAGCTTTTGTGTCTGGCTGACAGGTGAGAGTAATCTTTGAGGGTGGGGTTGCATAAACGCCAAAGGTCTGTGAGCCCTGTGTCTTTAGCCCACATCCTAAGGGCCTTAGAGGCCCGTTTTTGGTCGCTCGTTTCAGAGGGCCCGGACCTATCCATCTCAGCATCCCAGCACGCATTAAAATCGCCACCCACCATGAGAGCGTATCCATTAAGTTCCAACATATTCTTCGTGATTGTATTATAGAACGCTGAATCAAATGTGTTAGGAGCATACAATGCTATTATAGCCATCTTCCTATGCAAGAATTCAACTTTTGCTATAGTAATCCTTCCCTCCGTGTCCGACCATACATCCAAGATTTTGATATCAAGGTTACGTCTTGTAACTATGACTACTCCTTTCGTCTTATCATCGGCTGAGGATGAGGAGATAACGTGATATTGCCGATTTGCCAGTCTTGACACGTCACCTACCAATAAATGCGTTTCACTAAGGAGAGCAAGGTCAATATTTCTCCTCTTCAATAGCCAAAGGACACTGGCACGCTTGTGTGGGGCGTTAAGCCCTCCTGCGTTCCAAATTAAAATATTCAATTTAGCCATGGTCGAGCTTGTATAAATGCGTAGAGAACATACCAGTGCAGCCAGGCTGAGTACAGAGGTGCCGATCCCGGCGGGCCCGGACGGTCAATCCCAGGAGTTCAGAGGAGGAACAATTACACACACATAAAACAGTACATAAAACAGTACATAAAACACATAAAAATACCACCCCAGCTACAACCCCTCCCCCTTCTACTCTAAACCCTAACCCACCCGTCCTAATATAAGGTCCCCTATACCCACTCTCCAATCCCCACCCTATGCCCCATCCCCTGAGGATGGTCATCCTCCTATCACTTCCCACTAGAGACATGGATTAATAAGACGCTCCCCACTCCAACCCCCTTCTAGATAAACCCCTGAGTGAACCCCCACTAGTCCAATAAACACAAATAATAATAAAATAAAATTCAATAAAGATATCGGTCGAAACCCACCTGAGCCCTGGCCCCAACATGAGACAACCATAATGGTAAAAATAGCCATTATTAAATAATAACTCCACATCAACCTGCAGCCCTCTATTTCCGAATCTGCGCTTCAACATCACATTGTTATAGCCCAAAAGGGTATAGGAAAATTCAAAACAAAATTAAATTAAAGCATCCCAGCCGATAGTCTAAGGCAGGTTCGGGTCACAGGTTACTTGTGCAAAATTGTGTGAACAGTGTCAATTAAACCATGACAAAAAAAAAGAAGGGAAAAAAGGGTTATTGTCAAAATGCACCCCTTTAGCTGTCCCTCTGATCAGGCACAACGGCTGAAATGACATAACCTATGTAAGAATAGAATTAAACACATTCATTAATTAATCCGGGGATGGTAATAGGCAACACCTGACACCACCTGTTATCATACATTGTTTCAATAAAGATATCGGTCGGAGCAGTTAGTCCAAGGTAGGATCGAATCACAGTTAAATTGCTCATTCAAATGCCATTAAAACAGCGACAATAATTATTATATAATTACTCAGCATCAGCCCTGTAACCATCTACCTTGGAGTCTGCATATTAATGTCGCAACGTTATAGCATAAGTGGCTCACGGAAAATTCAAAACAAAATTAAGGCGAATCAGCAGTTAGTCCAAGGTAGAATCGGATCACATTTAAATCGCGCATACAGATGACATAAAAACAGCGACAATAGGAAAGAAAAAAGAAAGGAAAAGAGGGGCATGGCTAAAGTGCAGGCCATATAACCATATAGCCATGAAGTGCAAGCCATACCCGACCCAACCTGTTATCATATATTGTATATGCATATTCAACCGACCTTGGCATCTACTTGGATCCCAACGCTAAAAAAAAACCTGGATATAAAAATAAAAGCATACCAGAAGTTAGTTAGGGACTCGGTCACTCTTGAACTGTGCAAACCAATGTCCCTTTGAACAGCAACAGCAACCAAAATACGTAACCA
Organism: Notolepis coatsorum; assembly: GCF_963971535.1. NCBI lineage: Eukaryota > Metazoa > Chordata > Actinopteri > Aulopiformes > Paralepididae > Notolepis > Notolepis coatsorum. Next base: position 827,822 of record NW_028174886.1, on the reverse strand, counting down.
TTAACGGGTCTCGAATGTCTCAGCGCAGACTATAGGCGAAGCCCGCTGGCCAGCCCGAGGCTAGCGCGTAAGCTAGTGATGAATCCGGATAGCACGTTAGCTTATTATGTACATTGTTCAGCTAGCTCGTTAGCTTCCAAAGAGGCGATACACAAGTATGACCATGAGGTCAGCTTTAGCAAGTAACAGAAGTCATTGGGAAGCCCCGCTAGTTGGATGGGCAGAGGACAGTTAGCATGTCTGGGCATGACAGCAAGTGTTTGTGAATAGTCTACCTAATCAATGTATATAGGCCCAAACCGCCAAGTCACTCACCCTCCATTGATATCAAGCAACAGACTCGGGTGTCTCCGCGAGATATTCCTTCGCTTTAGCCAACGACCAAAACAAACGCTGACCACCGACCTTCTCCAACACAGATAATTTCGCGGGAGCGAATAACGTGGGCCTCAGGCCTAGTTTCCATAGCTTAGTCAGGACCACCTTGTACTCGGCTCTCTGTGCTTGAACCTCCGGTGTAAAGTCCTCGAAAATGGCCACTTTGTGATCGCCAAGCCTCAGATTACCCCTCCTGGTACGAGCCGACCGCATGATGATTTCTCTCTGCTGGAGTCTGTTCAGCTTGACTATGATGGGCCTCGGCTCTTTGTTCACGCCGGGAGAAAACCTGCCCGCTCTGTAGGCCGATTCACAGATAGGAGGCATAGGGAGGACGTCCGTCCCTAGTATCTTCTGCAGCAGTTCGGGCACGGTCTCAGAGAGACGGCCTTCACCGCTGGTCTCCGGTACTCCAACAATCCTGACGTTGTGGCGTCTATCCCGGGACTGCATCTCCTCCATTGCCGACTGTAGTTTGTTGACTTCAGCCTGCCTAGCCAGCAGGGCGGATTCAAGACCCGCCATCTTCTCACACTGTGATGATACCTCCGTTGTTAGCATGGCTAGTTCGTTAGCATTAGCCGAAGAGGCAGCGTGTATCGCCTCCATCTTGTCTGTCAGCGGTACTACCGCCAGCCGAATTTCTTCTGATATCTCACGACGGAGGCTGATACAGAAATCCGCCAACACTTTCTTCTGTGCTTCAGCGATGCGTGTCTCAGAGTCTGCGTGTAGCTTGGTCATGACCAAGAGCACAGCTTCGCTTAACTCCCCGACAGCGGGAGACGGTGCGGCCAGGCCCGGCGGTGCCGGTGTCGTGCCTAATTCTTTCATGGCTCTGGTTTCCACCCCCGCCATCGTAGAAAGTCGTAAAAAGTTGATGAATGTATACTAAACACGACGACCTAGCAAACAGATAAAAAACAAATAAAAATAAAATAAAGACTAATGGGGAGAAACGTATATTCAGCACGGTAGAAGGGAGCTCATGTGAAACACGTCTACTCCATGATCGCTCAGCTCCGCCCCGTGATGCGGTGGTGTCTTGTTACCGTGGTGATGCGGTGGTGTCTTGTTACCGTGGTGATGCGGTGGTGTCTTGTTACCGTGGTGATGCAGCGGTGTCTTGTTACCGTGGTGATGCGGTGTCTTATTACCGTGGTGATGCGGTGTCTTATTACCGTGGTGATGCGGCGGTGTCTTGTTACCGTGGTGTTGCGGCGGTGTCTTGTTACCGTGGTGATGCGGCGGTGTCTTGTTACCGTGGTGTTGCGGCGGTGTCTTGTTACCGTGGTGTTGCGGTGGTGTCTTGTTACCGTGGTGTTGCGGCGGTGTCTTGTTACCGTGGTGATGCGGTGTCTTGTTACCGTGGTGATGCGGTGTCTTATTACCGTGGTGATGCGGCGGTGTCTTGTTACCGTGGTGATGCGGTGTCTTATTACCGTGGTGATGCGGCGGTGTCTTGTTACCGTGGTGATGCGGCGGTGTCTTGTTACCGTGGTGATGCGGTGTCTTGTTACCGTGGTGATGCGGTGGTGTCTTGTTACCGTGGTGATGCGGCGGTGTCTTGTTACCGTGGTGATGCGGTGTCTTGTTACCGTGGTGATGCAGCTGTGTCTTGTTACCGTGGTCCTTGCTCAAGGACACTTTGACATGCTGCCCGGGAGGAGCGGGAATCGAACCGGGAATCACAAGATGAGTTTGCGTCTTCTCTATGGCAGTAAAAGTGTGTCGTTGTATAGTAACCCCGACCCCTTAAAAATAGATTAACCCCGACCCCTTAAAAAGAGAAGAGCGCAAGGCGGCTGGGTGGCGCAGCGGACATTGCGCTCATCGTCACCAATGCACGAGACACCGGGATCGAATCCGGCTGTCGGCGTTGCCTCCGGCTTGGGTCGGCCGTCATACTAACTCAATTGGCAGAGTTAGCGGGTGGAAGTCGATGGGTGGTAATCTGGACGTTGTGGACAGCGACTCCTACAGGTCGGTTGGGGCGCCTGCACAGCCGAGACAGGAAAATGGCGGGGGTAGTGTGAGCCTCCCACACGTTACACCTCGCCAAATGAGAGTCCGCGCTGGCAGGTGAAAAGGTGTGACAGGCTGCCTCCACATGTATCGGAGGGGACATGTGATGCAAGGCTTCTATCCTCCCTACAACCGGCCAGTGGGTGGCACATGCGAGCAACGTTCAAGACAGGGGAGGGGAGAATTGGCACGGCAAAATTGGGATAAGAGAAAAATAGAAAAAAAAGGAGAAAAAGTTATACAAAATTATAATAAAATAATAATAACAAATAATAATAAAAAAGTTATAAAAAATTTAAAAAATAAAGAGAGAAGAGCGCCCCCTTAACTAAACCCCTGGTGTCTCTGCAGGACGGGCTGTGTACGAGCGACCAGGAGGTGGCCAAATGTAAGCACCACAAGAAGTACTACGAGGACAAGCGGAAGGCCCACCTCAGCAGCATCCAGACGCTCATCACCAGCCTGCACAGCAAACAGGAAGAGCTCACGGTATGCTCGCCAGCCGCCTTATTTTTAAACCTACCCTAGCATTTTGCGGAGACGCTCTCTGATTGGCCGACGCCGGTTTCTACACTGGTTAAGAGCTTAGGCACTCTTTCGAAGTTGGTTAAGGTTAGAGTTTGTCTTAGAGCATGGCGATAGACCACCAGCCCTGATTCCAAACTCTAACCTTAACCAACTTCGAAAGAGTCGCCTAAACTTAACCAGTGATAAACTAGGCGTTAGGTAGTTTGCTGCTGTTAGACCCGGAAATGGGCAAAGACACAGCTCGTCACGCGATTGGGCAAACATGTCAGTGGCCAATCAGAGAGCGTCTCCGCAAAATGCGGCTAGGTTTAAAAATAACGCTCGCCAGCCACGTCCTGTCATGTCCTGTCACGTCCTATCATGTCCTGTCACGTCCTGTCACGTCCTGTCACGTCCTGTCACGTCCTGTCACGTCCTGTCACGTCCTGTCACGTCCTGTCACGTCCTGTCACGTCCTGTCACGTCCTGTCACGTCCTGTCACGTCCTGTCACGTCCTGTCACGTCCTGTCACGTCCTGTCATGTCCTGTCACGTCCTGTCACGTCCTGTCACGTCCTGTCACGTCCTGTCACGTCCTGTCATGTCCTGTCACGTCCTGTCACGTCCTGTCACGTCCTGTCACGTCCTGTCACGTCCTGTCACGTCCTGTCACGTCCTGTCACGTCCTGTCACGTCCTGTCACGTCCTGTCACGTCCTGTCACGTCCTGTCACGTCCTGTCACGTCCTGTCACGTCCTGTCACGTCCTGTCACGTCCTGTCACGTCCTGTCACGTCCTGTCACGTCCTGTCACGTCCTGTCATGTCCTGTCACGTCCTGTCACGTCCTGTCACGTCCTGTCACGTCCTGTCACGTCCTGTCATGTCCTGTCACGTCCTGTCACATCCTGTCACGTCCTGTCACGTCCTGTCACGTCCTGTCATGTCCTGTCACGTCCTGTCACGTCCTGTCACGTCCTGTCACGTCCTGTCACGTCCTGTCATGTCCTGTCACGTCCTGTCACGTCCTGTCACGTCCTGTCACGTCCTGTCACGTCCTGTCACGTCCTGTCACGTCCTGTCACGTCCTGTCACGTCCTGTCACGTCCTGTCACGTCACGTTACACGGCTGCAGAGTACGGGGATGTTTATTGTTCCTGTTGTCACTGGACTTATGAAACTTAAAGATATAGTCGAGTCACAGATGTTATTTGTTATGTACAGATGTTATTCGTTATGTACAGATCGTATTAGTCATGTACATATATGATTAGTTATGTACAGATATTATTAGTTATGTACAGATATTATTAGTTATGTACAGATGTTATTCGTTATGTACAGATGTTATTAGTTATGTAGATATTATTTATTAGTTATGTATAGATATTAGTTATGTACAGATATTTAACAATCACAGATATTTAACAATGTACAGATGTTATTCGTTATGTACAGATGTTATTCGTTATGTACAGATGTACAGATGTTATTAGTTATGTACAGATGTTATTAGTTATGTACAGATATTATTACCGGTAGTTGTGTTCAGTATTGACAGAAAGCTTGCAGAAGTGGTTTGTTTTTAGCTCCGAGGACGATAACCATAGAAGGAAATGTAATTTAATAAGCATCAGTATGTAGGACGACTTTAAAGCAGATGTGTCTTTCAGTATGTGGTGTAAGACTGTGGAATTCTCCACAGAATGATTTAAAGAGTTGTACAAATATCTTTCAGTTCAAGAAAATCTATAAAGAAAGAACAATTGGACTTTATAAAGTTGAGGGGTAACAGATTTCCCTATTCCTTTATTTTATTTATTTTTTGTAAATTTTGTTTGTTAAAATATGTGTAATTGACGGACAATCTAATCCTATAGTTAATTGTTTTGAGTCGGGGGCTAAATAATATCTTCTCCCTGCTCCTTTTCACTCACGGAATGTGCAAATTGATAGGCGGAAAAAATTACAAGAATGTGTGGGGAAAAGAATTGTTCTTGGACTGTTGAAGACGTCGGTCTGTCTGAAATGTCTCTCTCTGGGTGACGTCAGATGACCATCGCCAAGGCCACGGAGGTCTGTCCAGAGAGGGTGGAGGTGTCTCGGACGGCCAAGAGTCTGGACAGCGAGATCAGCCGTCTGAAGGCCAAGATCTCTAGCCAGCACGAGCAGCAAGGGGACCCCGAGGAGATCACCAGGTATGTGACCTTTGACCCGTCAATGTCTGGGGTGCTATGGATTATGACCAAATGCTCGTAACTCTGGGCCCAAGGCCTCTGTGTCCCGGAGGACTGAGGATCCAATTGAATCACTTTCAGGTCTAGTCAAGATAGTAGTTTAAACAAGATATAGAATATTCTGGAGAATAGGAAAACGCATATGTCTCACACCCACGGTCTGATGCCCGGTGGGTCTGGACAGGGTGTGATCATTTGGAAGGTAGGGATGTGCATCTCCATCACTGAGGCCGATGCGATGCGCATCTCGATACGGTGCCAACGATACGATACATTTGAAGCACCGGGCGATGCGATGCGCTACGATTCACCCCTGTGTTCGATACGATACGATTTGATTCAACATAATCCGATTCGGGGCGATACGATGCGATTCAACACGATGCAAAATAATGATACAATTTTATGGTATGACAGAGGACTTGGTTGTATTCCTTATACAGCTTATATTATTATTAAAAATCTAAATCTACTGTAAGACAATTTATATAAAAACTATTGGATGCCTAAGACTTTTGCACAGTACTTTGTTTTCTATCCACTTTAGCTAAAAACACACACACACACAATGTATATATACACACTACTGTGAGACAATATAGCTTATAGCAGAAATGTAATGTTTATCATCTACTATCCAGTTACCGTAGTATTTATATTAGAGAGAGAGAGAGAGAGAGAGAGAGAGAGAGAGAGAGAGAGAGAGTTGTTTGTTGATAACTGTGACGCGGCTCTTGCCTTCTGTAGTAGCGAAGCGAAGATAGTATCTGCTGTGTGCAGTGCACTCACTGCTGACAGAAGTGGATGAGAGGAAATTATATGAACGAATCGGTTTTGACCGATGCAAAGACGCTACAACAAGACGCATCGCAAGTTCAACTTGAATTCTAGCCGATGCGCACTTATTCCACCGGTGCACTCGCATCGTGAACGTTTATGCCGGTGCACCGATGCGAATCGGTCAATCTTAACATCACTATTGAACGGTGGTTTTAGAGGAAGAACCCTGTTTATTTTTGGTGACCCCATTTCAAACCGTAGTTAAACTTGAAAGGCAACTGAGGTTTCCATCATTTACAGTCCCGTGGTTGAGTGTACACTACATACAGAGTTAGCATGTCGTTGAGTGTACACTACATACAGAGTTAGCATGTCGTTGAGTGTACACTACATACAGAGTTAGCATGTCGTTGAGTGTACACTACATACAGAGTTAGCATGTCGTTGAGTGTACACTACATACAGAGTTAGCATGTCGTTGAGTGTACACTACATACAGAGTTAGCATGTCGTTGAGTGTACACTACATACAGAGTTAGCATGTTGAGTGTACACTACATACAGAGTTAGCATGTCGTTGAGTGTACACTACACACAGAGTTAGCATGTCGTTGAGTGTACACTACATACAGAGTTAGCATGTCGTTGAGTGTACACTACATACAGAGTTAGCATGTCGTTGAGTGTACACTACATACAGAGTTAGCATGTCGTTGAGTGTACACTACATACAGAGTTAGCATGTCGTTGAGTGTACACTACATACAGAGTTAGCATGTCGTTGAGTGTACACTACACACAGAGTTAGCATGTCGTTGAGTGTACACTACATACAGAGTTAGCATGTTGAGTGTACACTACATACAGAGTTAGCATGTCGTTGAGTGTACTGTACACTACATACAGAGTTAGCATGTCGTTGAGTGTACTGTACACTACATACAGAGTTAGCATGTCGTTGAGTGTACACTACATACAGAGTTAGCATGTCGTTGAGTGTACACTACATACAGAGTTAGCATGTCGTTGAGTGTACACTACATACAGAGTTAGCATGTCGTTGAGTGTACACTACATACAGAGTTAGCATGTCGTTGAGTGTACTCTACATACAGAGTTAGCATGTCGTTGAGTGTACACTACATACAGAGTTAGCATGTCGTTGAGTGTACTGTACATACAGAGTTAGCATGTCGTTGAGTGTACTGTACATACAGAGTTAGCATGTCGTTGAGTGTACACTACATACAGAGTTAGCATGTCGTTGAGTGTACACTACATACAGAGTTAGCATGTCGTTGAGTGTACACTACATACAGAGTTAGCATGTCGTTGAGTGTACACTACATACAGAGTTAGCATGTCGTTGAGTGTACACTACATACAGAGTTAGCATGTCGTTGAGTGTACACTACATACAGAGTTAGCATGTCGTTGAGTGTACACTACATACAGAGTTAGCATGTCGTTGAGTGTACACTACATACAGAGTTAGCATGTCGTTGAGTGTACACTACATACAGAGTTAGCATGTCGTTGAGTGTACACTACATACAGAGTTAGCATGTCGTTGAGTGTACACTACATACAGAGTTAGCATGTCGTTGAGTGTACACTACATACAGAGTTAGCATGTCGTTGAGTGTACTGTACATACAGAGTTAGCATGTCGTTGAGTGTACACTACATACAGAGTTAGCATGTCGTTGAGTGTACACTACATACAGAGTTAGCATGTCGTTGAGTGTACACTACATACAGAGTTAGCATGTCGTTGAGTGTACTGTACATACAGAGTTAGCATGTCGTTGAGTGTACACTACATACAGAGTTAGCATGTCGTTGAGTGTACACTACATACAGAGTTAGCATGTCATGTTGAGTGTACACTACATACAGAGTTAGCATGTCGTTGAGTGTACACTACATACAGAGTTAGCATGTCGTTGAGTGTACTGTACATACAGAGTTAGCATGTCGTTGAGTGTACACTACATACAGAGTTAGCATGTCATGTTGAGTGTACACTACATACAGAGTTAGCATGTCGTTGAGTGTACACTACATACAGAGTTAGCATGTCGTTGAGTGTACACTACATACAGAGTTAGCATGTCGTTGAGTGTACACTACATACAGAGTTAGCATGTCGTTGAGTGTACACTACATACAGAGTTAGCATGTCGTTGAGTGTACACTACATACAGAGTTAGCATGTCGTTGAGTGTGCACTACATACAGAGTTAGCATGTCGTTGAGTGTACACTACATACAGAGTTAGCATGTCGTTGAGTGTACACTACATACAGAGTTAGCATGTCGTTGAGTGTACACTACATACAGAGTTAGCATGTCGTTGAGTGTACACTACACACAGAGTTAGCATGTCAAATCACACCGAATATTTGATTTGAAATCTTTATTTCGAACATGCAATGAATACAAACAAACAATAACAAAAGCAAAACACAACTCAATCTACATGTTTGAAAAGGAGTAGGAAGAAGTATACACTTATTTAATCCTACCCCTTTTCCACTACTCAAATGAGTGTACTATTTTAAAATATAAAAAAGAAAAAAAGATAAAAATATATATATATATATGCAAAAAAAACTATTTATGTAAAACATGAAAGAAATAAAATAAAATTGTAAACACCCGTAAATATCAAGTCCCTTCCTCATCCCTGTACCTCGTGAACATCATTGCCTTATATATATATATATATATAATATACATTTTTTATAATATAAAATCATAACAATAAGACAAGTATGGATAACAAATCAATTAAAACATGTACAACTTGATTGACAAATGTTGGTTTTAAACTCTGCAACGGATGGGAGAATCTCAAGCTTTAAGGACTGTTGGAGTTCATTCCATGAGCTAGAGGGGCATAAAATAGCAAAATGCAGATTTACCCTGTTCAGAGCAAACTCTGTGGACCTTAAGGACCAGCCGGGCACTAGAACGGGTTCCAAAATTCCATTCCAATAATGATGCAGTTATAAGGAGGTTGTTTACCAATAAGGGCCTTTTAGAAATGAACAAATACCAGTGTTTGTTGCGCCTCCAACAGCGAGGACCAACCAACCTTCTCATAAAGGACACAGTGAGTGTTGTATCTGTCATTAGCGATGAATCTGAGGGCAGAGTGATGGACATAGTTCAAGGATTTAAGGGTTGAGGCCGCAGCATGCCTATAAATCACCATAGTCCAGGGCCCTCATTTATCAATAATGCGTAGAAAGTGTTCTATTTTTGTTCTTACGCACGGAATTTAGAATGTCTCTACGCACAGAAAAATCGGGATTTATCAACCGTGCGTACACGGGTCCTACGCACACTCTGTGTTGATAAATACCATTGTTCTTACCGTCTATGCTCGTGCATGATTATCCATATATGGTAATGAAACACCCCCATGGGATGTGAAATAATGGACTAAGCCGAGCGAACTATGAGAAACTTCACTGAGAGCGCGATTGATCACGGAGGTCTAACCAACAAATTGAACGTATACACAGCATTTCCCATTGTGAACAATCTTATTTGGAAACATGACACACAGAATAATAGTATTTAGCATTTTATTTGAAACAATATTTAATCGTATGATTATAGATATTTTTTGAGAATAAATAAATCCAATGAAGTTGTCAAGTTCACCGACAACTCCGCTGAGGAGGAGGAGGGAGCGTGTAGACTATCTTCTGTGCCAAGGATGTTGACTGACCCAGTCCTGCTACAGAACCAGCACATTGACAGAAATAAATGACAAGCTGACCCGACATTAAGCACTGTAATGACTGAAATTAAATCAATTTCAGCAGGCCAACTCTGCGCTCTATGTCTATTGTGCGCTCGTCGTGAGCCTGTGGTTTTGGTCAGAGTCATTATGGCTTGGATAACCCTGATCTGCATTTAAGTGATGTTTTAATTACAGATACCCCAGTAATAACATTACAATTGAATTAAATACAATTAGGCCTGAATGAGTCGTGTTCCTCCCGGCCACCGGCAACGACATAATCAACCAAGATGCGCATCGCAGATTATCTGTACATTGACCGAGTGGAATCCCGTTCACATAACTGGATTTGTTTATTGGTGGAGCTTTGAAAGCTACATGGGTACAGTCTATTGCTCCGATGATGTTGGGTAACCTGGCGTAAAATCCTCTCTTGGCCTCCTGTTATTGATATATGGATTTTGTATGTAGTTGGGGATTGGGGAAATTACGACATCCAACACTGCGTTTTGCTCCTGCACGCTCCAATTTGAGTCCCAAATGCGGTACAAATCAAGGAGAATGTGTCTCGGGTAGCGGACTCTACTTAATATTATTATGTTCTCTCTCTGCAAATAGACATGCCCTATATCTCTGAAAACATCTGAGCGCACACCGCGAGAAGTATTCCTATAATAACGCTATGAACCAGGCTGAATTAATTCGGAAATACCTATTCCAAATGCTATTTATAGGGTTTGGCAATAATTACACTAATGTCGCTATTTTACAATTAACTATAATGAATTACGGGTCATACAGAACACGTCAGTGTTGAAAGTTTCACTATAATGCATGAAACTGATGAAAGCATATTCCGTCCGTCTGCAGTCTTCATATTCTACCGCTGGGCGCAATGCACGCACGGTCTGAGCTGTGCGTAGATATACGCCCAATCTCAAGCACACGTTCACACTTTGCTTAGAAATGATCGTACGCACGGTTTATGCACATATCTGTGCGTACGCACCATTGATAAATGAGGGCCCAGGACTGATGAGAAAACTGCTTTGACAACTCTCTTCCTACTAATCAAAGGAAAGCTGACCTTTCTTCCGTGAGCGAAAAGGAGCAGGGAGAAGAGAAAACATTTCTGTCGCTACCATTAGGCCAAACTTTAAATGTTCAAATGAGTGTAAAAAAGAATAAAAAAAAAAAACATCAAAAATCTGCGCTTCTTCTCTGAATTCAAAAAGGTGATTTAATACTCTTTAATACTTTTTGTTGTTGCCAATGACCCCCACTGTCACCTACCCACGACCCACTTTGGGTCGCAACCCGTAGTTTGAGAACCGCCGAATTAGGGGTCAAGTGTCTCGCTCAACAAGGACACTTCGACACGCTGGGAGGCGCGCGGGAACCTCCTGAGGGGGCGAGCCACTGTCGCCTCCGTGTAGAACGCTGTTGTCTCCCATATCTTACCCTGCCTACTCTCTCCGTCTGTTCCCTGACTGACCAGGCAGTATCTTACCCTGCCTACTCTCTCCGTCTGTTCCCCGACTGACCAGGCAGTATCTTACCCTGCCTACTCTCTCCGTCTGCTCCCCGACTGACCAGGCAGTATCTTACCCTGCCTACTCTCTCCGTCTGCTCCCCGACTGACCAGGCAGTATCTTACCCTGCCTACTCTCTCCGTCTGCTCCCCGACTGACCAGGCAGTATCTTACCCTGCCTACTCTCTCCGTCTGCTCCCCGACTGACCAGGCAGTATCTTACCCTGCCTACTCTCTCCGTCTGCTCCCCGACTGACCAGGCAGTATCTTACCCTGCCTACTCTCTCCGTCTGCTCCCCGACTGACCAGGCAGTATCTTACCCTGCCTACTCTCTCCGTCTGTTCCCCGACTGACCAGGCAGTATCTTACCCTGCCTACTCTCTCCGTCTGCTCCCCGACTGACCAGGCAGTATCTTACCCTGCCTACTCTCTCCGTCTGTTCCCCGACTGACCAGGCAGTATCTTACCCTGCCTACTCTCTCCCTCTGTTCCCCGACTGACCAGGCAGTATCTTACCCTGCCTACTCTCTCCGTCTGCTCCCCGACTGACCAGGCAGTATCTTACCCTGCCTACTCTCTCCGTCTGCTCCCCGACTGACCAGGCAGTATCTTACCCTGCCTACTCTCTCCGTCTGTTCCCCGACTGACCAGGCAGTATCTTACCCTGCCTACTCTCTCCCTCTGCTCCCCGACTGACCAGGCAGTATCTTACCCTGCCTACTCTCTCCGTCTGCTCCCCGACTGACCAGGCAGTATCTTACCCTGCCTACTCTCTCCGTCTGCTCCCCGACTGACCAGGCAGTATCTTACCCTGCCTACTCTCTCCGTCTGTTCCCCGACTGACCAGGCAGTATCTTACCCTGCCTACTCTCTCCGTCTGTTCCCCGACTGACCAGGCAGTATCTTACCCTGCCTACTCTCTCCGTCTGCTCCCCGACTGACCAGGCAGTATCTTACCCTGCCTACTCTCTCCGTCTGCTCCCCGACTGACCAGGCAGTATCTTACCCTGCCTACTCTCTCCGTCTGCTCCCCGACTGACCAGGCAGTATCTTACCCTGCCTACTCTCTCCGTCTGTTCCCCGACTGACCAGGCAGTATCTTACCCTGCCTACTCTCTCCGTCTGCTCCCCGACTGACCAGGCAGTATCTTACCCTGCCTACTCTCTCCGTCTGCTCCCCGACTGACCAGGCAGTATCTTACCCTGCCTACTCTCTCCCTCTGTTCCCCGACTGACCAGGCAGTATCTTACCCTGCCTACTCTCTCCGTCTGCTCCCCGACTGACCAGGCAGTATCTTACCCTGCCTACTCTCTCCCTCTGCTCCCCGACTGACCAGGCAGTATCTTACCCTGCCTACTCTCTCCCTCTGTTCCCCGACTGACCAGGCAGTATCTTACCCTGCCTACTCTCTCCGCCTGCTCCCCGACTGACCAGGCAGTATCTTACCCTGCCTACTCTCTCCGCCTGTTCCCCGACTGACCAGGCAGTATCTTACCCTGCCTACTCTCTCCGTCTGTTCCCCGACTGACCAGGCAGTATCTTACCCTGCCTACTCTCTCCCTCTGCTCCCCGACTGACCAGGCAGTATCTTACCCTGCCTACTCTCTCCGTCTGCTCCCCGACTGACCAGGCAGTATCTTACCCTGCCTACTCTCTCCCTCTGCTCCCCGACTGACCAGGCAGTATCTTACCCTGCCTACTCTCTCCGTCTGTTCCCCGACTGACCAGGCAGTATCTTACCCTGCCTACTCTCTCCGTCTGCTCCCCGACTGACCAGGCAGTATCTTACCCTGCCTACTCTCTCCGTCTGCTCCCCGACTGACCAGGCAGTATCTTACCCTGCCTACTCTCTCCGTCTGCTCCCCGACTGACCAGGCAGTATCTTACCCTGCCTACTCTCTCTGTCTGTTCCCCGACTGACCAGGCAGTATCTTACCCTGCCTACTCTCTCCGTCTGCTCCCCGACTGACCAGGCAGTATCTTACCCTGCCTACTCTCTCCGTCTGTTCCCCGACTGACCAGGCAGTATCTTACCCTGCCTACTCTCTCCGTCTGCTCCCCGACGGACCAGGCAGTATCTTACCCTGCCTACTCTCTCCGTCTGTTCCCCGACGGACCAGGCAGTATCTTACCCTGCCTACTCTCTCCATCTGCTCCCCGACTGACCAGGCAGTATCTTACCCTGCCTACTCTCTCCGTCTGTTCCCCGACTGACCAGGCAGTATCTTACCCTGCCTACTCTCTCCCTCTGCTCCCCGACTGACCAGGCAGTATCTTACCCTGCCTACTCTCTCCGTCTGCTCCCCGACTGACCATGCAGTATCTTACCCTGCCTACTCTCTCCCTCTGCTCCCCGACTGACCAGGCAGTATCTTACCCTGCCTACTCTCTCCGTCTGCTCCCCGACTGACCAGGCAGTATCTTACCCTGCCTATTCTCTCCGTCTGCTCCCCGACTGACCAGGCAGTATCTTACCCTGCCTACTCTCTCCGTCTGCTCCCCGACTGACCAGGCAGTATCTTACCCTGCCTACTCTCTCCGTCTGCTCCCCGACTGACCAGGCAGTATCTTACCCTGCCTACTCTCTCCGTCTGCTCCCCGACTGACCAGGCAGTATCTTACCCTGCCTACTCTCTCCGTCTGTTCCCCGACTGACCAGGCAGTATCTTACCCTGCCTACTCTCTCCGTCTGCTCCCCGACTGACCAGGCAGTATCTTACCCTGCCTACTCTCTCCGTCTGTTCCCCGACTGACCAGGCAGTATCTTACCCTGCCTACTCTCTCTGTCTGCTCCCCGACTGACCAGGCAGTATCTTACCCTGCCTACTCTCTCCGTCTGTTCCCCGACTGACCAGGCAGTATCTTACCCTGCCTACTCTCTCCGTCTGTTCCCCGACTGACCAGGCAGTATCTTACCCTGCCTACTCTCTCTGTCTGCTCCCCGACTGACCAGGCAGTATCTTACCCTGCCTACTCTCTCCGTCTGTTCCCCGACTGACCAGGCAGTATCTTACCCTGCCTACTCTCTCCGTCTGCTCCCCGACTGACCAGGCAGTATCTTACCCTGCCTACTCTCTCCGTCTGCTCCCCGACTGACCAGGCAGTATCTTACCCTGCCTACTCTCTCCCTCTGTTCCCCGACTGACCAGGCAGTATCTTACCCTGCCTACTCTCTCCCTCTGTTCCCCGACTGACCAGGCAGTATCTTACCCTGCCTACTCTCTCCGTCTGTTCCCCGACTGACCAGGCAGTATCTTACCCTGCCTACTCTCTCCGTCTGTTCCCCGACTGACCAGGCAGTATCTTACCCTGCCTACTCTCTCCGTCTGCTCCCCGACTGACCAGGCAGTATCTTACCCTGCCTACTCTCTCCGTCTGCTCCCCGACTGACCAGGCAGTATCTTACCCTGCCTACTCTCTCCGTCTGCTCCCCGACGGACCAGGCAGTATCTTACCCTGCCTACTCTCTCCGTCTGCTCCCCGACTGACCAGGCAGTATCTTACCCTGCCTACTCTCTCCCTCTGCTCCCCGACTGACCAGGCAGTATCTTACCCTGCCTACTCTCTCCCTCTGTTCCCCGACTGACCAGGCAGTATCTTACCCTGCCTACTCTCTCCGTCTGTTCCCCGACTGACCAGGCAGTATCTTACCCTGCCTACTCTCTCCGTCTGCTCCCCGACGGACCAGGCAGTATCTTACCCTGCCTACTCTCTCCGTCTGCTCCCCGACTGACCAGGCAGTATCTTACCCTGCCTACTCTCTCCGTCTGTTCCCCGACTGACCAGGCAGTATCTTACCCTGCCTACTCTCTCCGTCTGTTCCCCGACTGACCAGGCAGTATCTTACCCTGCCTACTCTCTCCGTCTGCTCCCCGACTGACCAGGCAGTATCTTACCCTGCCTACTCTCTCCGTCTGCTCCCCGACTGACCAGGCAGTATCTTACCCTGCCTACTCTCTCCGTCTGTTCCCCGACTGACCAGGCAGTATCTTACCCTGCCTACTCTCTCCGTCTGCTCCCCGACTGACCAGGCAGTATCTTACCCTGCCTACTCTCTCCGTCTGCTCCCCGACTGACCAGGCAGTATCTTACCCTGCCTACTCTCTCCGTCTGCTCCCCGACGGACCAGGCAGTATCTTACCCTGCCTACTCTCTCCGTCTGCTCCCCGACTGACCAGGCAGTATCTTACCCTGCCTACTCTCTCCGTCTGCTCCCCGACTGACCAGGCAGTATCTTACCCTGCCTACTCTCTCCGTCTGCTCCCCGACTGACCAGGCAGTATCTTACCCTGCCTACTCTCTCCGTCTGCTCCCCGACGGACCAGGCAGTATCTTACCCTGCCTACTCTCTCCGTCTGCTCCCCGACTGACCAGGCAGTATCTTACCCTGCCTACTCTCTCCGTCTGCTCCCCGACTGACCAGGCAGTATCTTACCCTGCCTACTCTCTCCCTCTGTTCCCCGACTGACCAGGCAGTATCTTACCCTGCCTACTCTCTCCGTCTGTTCCCCGACTGACCAGGCAGTATCTTACCCTGCCTACTCTCTCCGTCTGCTCCCCGACGGACCAGGCAGTATCTTACCCTGCCTACTCTCTCCGTCTGCTCCCCGACTGACCAGGCAGTATCTTACCCTGCCTACTCTCTCCGTCTGTTCCCCGACTGACCAGGCAGTATCTTACCCTGCCTACTCTCTCCGTCTGTTCCCCGACTGACCAGGCAGTATCTTACCCTGCCTACTCTCTCCGTCTGCTCCCCGACTGACCAGGCAGTATCTTACCCTGCCTACTCTCTCCGTCTGTTCCCCGACTGACCAGGCAGTATCTTACCCTGCCTACTCTCTCCGTCTGTTCCCCGACTGACCAGGCAGTATCTTACCCTGCCTACTCTCTCCGTCTGCTCCCCGACTGACCAGGCAGTATCTTACCCTGCCTACTCTCTCCGTCTGCTCCCCGACTGACCAGGCAGTATCTTACCCTGCCTACTCTCTCCGTCTGCTCCCCGACGGACCAGGCAGTATCTTACCCTGCCTACTCTCTCCGTCTGCTCCCCGACTGACCAGGCAGTATCTTACCCTGCCTACTCTCTCCGTCTGCTCCCCGACTGACCAGGCAGTATCTTACCCTGCCTACTCTCTCCGTCTGCTCCCCGACTGACCAGGCAGTATCTTACCCTGCCTACTCTCTCCGTCTGCTCCCCGACGGACCAGGCAGTATCTTACCCTGCCTACTCTCTCCGTCTGCTCCCCGACTGACCAGGCAGTATCTTACCCTGCCTACTCTCTCCCTCTGCTCCCCGACTGACCAGGCAGTATCTTACCCTGCCTACTCTCTCCCTCTGTTCCCCGACTGACCAGGCAGTATCTTACCCTGCCTACTCTCTCCGTCTGTTCCCCGACTGACCAGGCAGTATCTTACCCTGCCTACTCTCTCCGTCTGCTCGCCGACGGACCAGGCAGTATCTTACCCTGCCTACTCTCTCCGTCTGCTCCCCGACTGACCAGGCAGTATCTTACCCTGCCTACTCTCTCCGTCTGTTCCCCGACTGACCAGGCAGTATCTTACCCTGCCTACTCTCTCCGTCTGTTCCCCGACTGACCAGGCAGTATCTTACCCTGCCTACTCTCTCCGTCTGCTCCCCGACTGACCAGGCAGTATCTTACCCTGCCTACTCTCTCCGTCTGCTCCCCGACTGACCAGGCAGTATCTTACCCTGCCTACTCTCTCCGTCTGCTCCCCGACTGACCAGGCAGTATCTTACCCTGCCTACTCTCTCCGTCTGTTCCCCGACTGACCAGGCAGTATCTTACCCTGCCTACTCTCTCCGTCTGCTCCCGACTGACCAGGCAGTATCTTACCCTGCCTACTCTCTCCGTCTGCTCCCCGACTGACCAGGCAGTATCTTACCCTGCCTACTCTCTCCGTCTGCTCCCCGACTGACCAGGCAGTATCTTACCCTGCCTACTCTCTCCGTCTGCTCCCCGACTGACCAGGCAGTATCTTACCCTGCCTACTCTCTCCGTCTGCTCCCCGACTGACCAGGCAGTATCTTACCCTGCCTACTCTCTCCCTCTGCTCCCCGACTGACCAGGCAGTATCTTACCCTGCCTACTCTCTCCGTCTGTTCCCCGACTGACCAGGCAGTATCTTACCCTGCCTACTCTCCGTCTGTTCCCCGACTGACCAGGCAGTATCTTACCCTGCCTACTCTCTCTGTCTGTTCCCCGACTGACCAGGCAGTATCTTACCCTGCCTACTCTCTCCCTCTGCTCCCCGACTGACCAGGCAGTATCTTACCCTGCCTACTCTCTCCGTCTGCTCCCCGACTGACCAGGCAGTATCTTACCCTGCCTACTCTCTCCGTCTGTTCCCCGACTGACCAGGCAGTATCTTACCCTGCCTACTCTCTCCGTCTGCTCCCCGACTGACCAGGCAGTATCTTACCCTGCCTATTCTCTCCCTCTGTTCCCCGACTGACCAGGCAGTATCTTACCCTGCCTACTCTCTCCGTCTGCTCCCCGACTGACCAGGCAGTATCTTACCCTGCCTACTCTCTCCGTCTGCTCCCCGACTGACCAGGCAGTATCTTACCCTGCCTACTCTCTCCGTCTGCTCCCCGACTGACCAGGCAGTATCTTACCCTGCCTACTCTCTCCGTCTGCTCCCCGACTGACCAGGCAGTATCTTACCCTGCCTACTCTCTCCGTCTGTTCCCCGACTGACCAGGCAGTATCTTACCCTGCCTACTCTCTCTGTCTGTTCCCCGACTGACCAGGCAGTATCTTACCCTGCCTACTCTCTCCCTCTGCTCCCCGACTGACCAGGCAGTATCTTACCCTGCCTACTCTCTCCGTCTGCTCCCCGACTGACCAGGCAGTATCTTACCCTGCCTACTCTCTCCGTCTGCTCCCCGACTGACCAGGCAGTATCTTACCCTGCCTACTCTCTCCCTCTGCTCCCCGACTGACCAGGCAGTATCTTACCCTGCCTACTCTCTCCGTCTGTTCCCTGACTGACCAGGCAGTATCTTACCCTGCCTACTCTCTCCGTCTGCTCCCCGACTGACCAGGCAGTATCTTACCCTGCCTACTCTCTCCGTCTGTTCCCCCGACGGACCAGGCAGTATCTTACCCTGCCTACTCTCTCCGTCTGCTCCCCGACTGACCAGGCAGTATCTTACCCTGCCTACTCTCTCCGTCTGTTCCCCGACTGACCAGGCAGTATCTTACCCTGCCTACTCTCTCCGTCTGTTCCCCGACTGACCAGGCAGTATCTTACCCTGCCTACTCTCTCCCTCTGCTCCCAGACTGACCAGGCAGTATCTTACCCTGCCTACTCTCTCCGTCTGCTCCCTGACTGACCAGGCAGTATCTTACCCTGTCTACTCTCTCCGTCTGCTCCCCGACTGACCAGGCAGTATCTTACCCTGCCTACTCTCTCCGTCTGCTCCCCGACTGACCAGGCAGTATCTTACCCTGCCTACTCTCTCCCTCTGCTCCCCGACTGACCAGGCAGTATCTTACCCTGCCTACTCTCTCCGTCTGTTCCCCGACTGACCAGGCAGTATCTTACCCTGCCTACTCTCTCCGTCTGCTCCCCGACTGACCAGGCAGTATCTTACCCTGCCTACTCTCTCCGTCTGCTCCCCGACGGACCAGGCAGTATCTTACCCTGCCTACTCTCTCCGTCTGCTCCCCGACTGACCAGGCAGTATCTTACCCTGCCTACTCTCTCCGTCTGCTCCCCGACTGACCAGGCAGTATCTTACCCTGCCTACTCTCTCCCTCTGCTCCCCGACTGACCAGGCAGTATCTTACCCTGCCTACTCTCTCCGTCTGCTCCCCGACTGACCAGGCAGTACCACGAAGCCATGGAGAGCTATAAGGAAGTGTTCCAGCACCGGAGGAGTCTCTTGAAGTTCATCACGAGCCTGGAGGTCATCTGGGAGCACAGACAGAGGGCCTATAATGAGCTCCGGAAGTAAGTGGAGGAGAGAGAGACACAGGGCCTATAATGACCTCCGGAAGTAAGTGGAGGAGAGAGAGACACAGGGCCTATAATGAGCTCCGGAAGTAAGTGGAGGAGAGAGAGACACAGGGCCTATAATGACCTCCGGAAGTAAGTGGAGGAGAGAGAGACACAGGGCCTATAATGAGCTCAGTAAGTGGAGGAGAGAGAGACACAGGGCCTATAATGAGCTCAGTAAGTGGAGGAGAGAGAGACACAGGGCCTATAATGAGCTCAGTAAGTGGAGGAGAGAGAGACACAGGGCCTATAATGAGCTCAGTAAGTGGAGGAGAGAGAGACACAGGGCCTATAATGAGCTCAGTAAGTGGAGAGAGAGAGACACAGGGCCTATAATGAGCTCAGTAAGTGGAGAGAGAGAGACACAGGGCCTATAATGAGCTCAGTAAGTGGAGAGAGAGAGACACAGGGCCTATAATGAGCTCAGTAAGTGGAGGAGAGAGAGACACAGGGCCTATAATGAGCTCAGTAAGTGGAGGAGAGAGAGACACAGGGCCTATAATGAGCTCAGTAAGTGGAGGAGAGAGACACAGGGCCTATAATGAGCTCAGTAAGTGGAGGAGAGAGAGACACAGGGCCTATAATGACCTCAGTAAGTGGAGGAGAGAGACACAGGGCCTATAATGAGCTCAGTAAGTGGAGGAGAGAGAGACACAGGGCCTATAATGAGCTCAGTAAGTGGAGAGAGAGAGACACAGGGCCTATAATGAGCTCAGTAAGTGGAGGAGAGAGAGACACAGGGCCTATAATGAGCTCAGTAAGTGGAGAGAGAGAGAGACACAGGGCCTATAATGAGCTCAGTAAGTGGAGGAGAGAGAGACACAGGGCCTATAATGAGCTCAGTAAGTGGAGGAGAGAGAGACACAGGGCCTATAATGAGCTCAGTAAGTGGAGAGAGAGAGACACAGGGCCTATAATGAGCTCAGTAAGTGGAGAGAGAGAGACACAGGGCCTATAATGAGCTCAGTAAGTGGAGGAGAGAGAGACACAGGGCCTATAATGAGCTCAGTAAGTGGAGGAGAGAGAGACACAGGGCCTATAATGAGCTCAGTAAGTGGAGGAGAGAGAGACACAGGGCCTATAATGAGCTCAGTAAGTGGAGGAGAGAGAGACACAGGGCCTATAATGAGCTCAGTAAGTGGAGAGAGAGAGACACAGGGCCTATAATGAGCTCAGTAAGTGGAGGAGAGAGACACAGGGCCTATAATGAGCTCAGTAAGTGGAGAAGAGAGAGACACAGGGCCTATAATGAGCTCAGTAAGTGGAGAGAGAGAGAGACACAGGGCCTATAATGAGCTCAGTAAGTGGAGGAGAGAGAGACACAGGGCCTATAATGAGCTCAGTAAGTGGAGGAGAGAGAGACACAGGGCCTATAATGAGCTCAGTAAGTGGAGGAGAGAGAGACACAGGGCCTATAATGAGCTCAGTAAGTGGAGGAGAGAGAGACACAGGGCCTATAATGAGCTCAGTAAGTGGAGGAGAGAGAGACACAGGGCCTATAATGAGCTCAGTAAGTGGAGAGAGAGAGACACAGGGCCTATAATGAGCTCAGTAAGTGGAGGAGAGAGAGACACAGGGCCTATAATGAGCTCAGTAAGTGGAGGAGAGAGACACAGGGCCTATAATGAGCTCAGTAAGTGGAGGAGAGAGACACAGGGCCTATAATGAGCTCAGTAAGTGGAGAGAGAGACACAGGGCCTATAATGAGCTCAGTAAGTGGAGAGAGAGACACAGGGCCTATAATGAGCTCAGTAAGTGGAGAGAGACACAGGGCCTATAATGAGCTCAGTAAGTGGAGAGAGAGTGAGACACATGGCCTATAATGAGCTCAGTAAGTGGAGGAGAGAGAGACACAGGGCCTATAATGAGCTCAGTAAGTGGAGGAGAGAGAGACACAGGGCCTATAATGAGCTCAGTAAGTGGAGAGAGAGAGACACAGGGCCTATAATGAGCTCAGTAAGTGGAGGAGAGAGAGACACAGGGCCTATAATGAGCTCAGTAAGTGGAGGAGAGAGACACAGGGCCTATAATGAGCTCAGTAAGTGGAGGAGAGAGAGAGACACAGGGCCTATAATGAGCTCAGTAAGTGGAGGAGAGAGAGACACAGGGCCTATAATGAGCTCAGTGAGTGGAGGAGAGAGAGACACAGGGCCTATAATGAGCTCAGTAAGTGGAGGAGAGAGAGACACAGGGCCTATAATGAGCTCAGTAAGTGGAGAGAGAGAGACACAGGGCCTATAATGAGCTCAGTGAGTGGAGGAGAGAGAGACACAGGGCCTATAATGAGCTCAGTAAGTGGAGGAGAGAGACACAGGGCCTATAATGAGCTCAGTAAGTGGAGGAGAGAGACACAGGGCCTATAATGAGCTCAGTAAGTGGAGAGAGAGAGACACAGGGCCTATAATGAGCTCAGTAAGTGGAGGAGAGAGAGACACAGGGCCTATAATGAGCTCAGTAAGTGGAGAGAGAGAGAGACACAGGGCCTATAATGAGCTCAGTAAGTGGAGGAGAGAGAGAGACACAGGGCCTATAATGACCTCAGTAAGTGGAGGAGAGAGAGACACAGGGCCTATAATGAGCTCAGTAAGTGGAGGAGAGAGAGACACAGGGCCTATAATGAGCTCAGTAAGTGGAGGAGAGAGAGACACAGGGCCTATAATGAGCTCAGTAAGTGGAGGAGAGAGAGACACAGGGCCTATAATGAGCTCAGTAAGTGGAGGAGAGAGACACAGGGCCTATAATGAGCTCAGTAAGTGGAGGAGAGAGACACAGGGCCTATAATGAGCTCAGTAAGTGGAGAGAGAGAGAGACACAGGGCCTATAATGAGCTCAGTAAGTGGAGGAGAGAGAGACACAGGGCCTATAATGAGCTCAGTAAGTGGAGGAGAGAGACACAGGGCCTATAATGAGCTCAGTAAGTGGAGGAGAGAGAGACACAGGGCCTATAATGAGCTCAGTAAGTGGAGGAGAGAGAGACACAGGGCCTATAATGAGCTCAGTAAGTGGAGAGAGAGAGACACAGGGCCTATAATGAGCTCAGTAAGTGGAGGAGAGAGAGACACAGGGCCTATAATGAGCTCAGTAAGTGGAGGAGAGAGAGACACAGGGCCTATAATGAGCTCAGTAAGTGGAGAGAGAGACACAGGGCCTATAATGAGCTCAGTAAGTGGAGGAGAGAGAGACACAGGGCCTATAATGAGCTCAGTAAGTGGAGGAGAGAGACACAGGGCCTATAATGAGCTCAGTAAGTGGAGGAGAGAGAGACACAGGGCCTATAATGAGTTCAGTAAGTGGAGAGAGAGAGACACAGGGCCTATAATGAGCTCAGTAAGTGGAGAGAGAGAGACACAGGGCCTATAATGAGCTCAGTAAGTGGAGGAGAGAGAGACACAGGGCCTATAATGAGCTCAGTAAGTGGAGAGAGAGAGACACAGGGCCTATAATGAGCTCAGTAAGTGGAGAGAGAGAGACACAGGGCCTATAATGAGCTCAGTAAGTGGAGAGAGAGAGACACAGGGCCTATAATGAGCTCAGTAAGTGGAGGAGAGAGAGACACAGGGCCTATAATGAGCTCAGTAAGTGGAGAGAGAGAGACACAGGGCCTATAATGAGCTCAGTAAGTGGAGGAGAGAGAGACACAGGGCCTATAATGAGCTCAGTAAGTGGAGGAGAGAGACACAGGGCCTATAATGAGCTCAGTAAGTGGAGAGAGAGAGACACAGGGCCTATAATGAGCTCAGTAAGTGGAGGAGAGAGAGACACAGGGCCTATAATGAGCTCAGTAAGTGGAGGAGAGAGAGACACAGGGCCTATAATGAGCTCAGTAAGTGGAGAGAGAGAGACACAGGGCCTATAATGAGCTCAGTAAGTGGAGAGAGAGAGACACAGGGCCTATAATGAGCTCAGTAAGTGGAGAGAGAGAGACACAGGGCCTATAATGAGCTCAGTAAGTGGAGAGAGAGAGACACAGGGCCTATAATGAGCTCAGTAAGTGGAGGAGAGAGAGACACAGGGCCTATAATGAGCTCAGTAAGTGGAGGAGAGAGAGACACAGGGCCTATAATGAGCTCAGTAAGTGGAGAGAGAGAGACACAGGGCCTATAATGAGCTCAGTAAGTGGAGGAGAGAGACACAGGGCCTATAATGAGCTCAGTAAGTGGAGGAGAGAGAGACACAGGGCCTATAATGAGCTCAGTAAGTGGAGGAGACAGAGACACAGGGCCTATAATGAGCTCAGTAAGTGGAGGAGAGAGAGACACAGGGCCTATAATGAGCTCAGTAAGTGGAGGAGAGAGAGACACAGGGCCTATAATGAGCTCAGTAAGTGGAGGAGAGAGAGACACAGGGCCTATAATGAGCTCAGTAAGTGGAGGAGACAGAGACACAGGGCCTATAATGAGCTCAGTAAGTGGAGGAGAGAGAGACACAGGGCCTATAATGAGCTCAGTAAGTGGAGGAGAGAGAGACACAGGGCCTATAATGAGCTCAGTAAGTGGAGAGAGAGACACAGGGCCTATAATGAGCTCAGTAAGTGGAGGAGAGAGAGACACAGGGCCTATAATGAGCTCAGTAAGTGGAGGAGAGAGAGACACAGGGCCTATAATGAGCTCAGTAAGTGGAGGAGAGAGAGACACGGGGCCTATAATGAGCTCAGTAAGTGGAGGAGAGAGAGACACAGGGCCTATAATGAGCTCAGTAAGTGGAGAGAGAGAGACACAGGGCCTATAATGAGCTCAGTAAGTGGAGGAGAGAGAGACACAGGGCCTATAATGAGCTCAGTAAGTGGAGGAGAGAGAGACACAGGGCCTATAATGAGCTCAGTAAGTGGAGGAGAGAGAGACACAGGGCCTATAATGAGCTCAGTAAGTGGAGAGAGAGAGACACAGGGCCTATAATGAGCTCAGTAAGTGGAGGAGAGAGAGACACAGGGCCTATAATGAGCTCAGTAAGTGGAGAGAGAGAGAGACACAGGGCCTATAATGAGCTCAGTGAGTGGAGGAGAGAGAGACACAGGGCCTATAATGAGCTCAGTAAGTGGAGGAGAGAGAGACACAGGGCCTATAATGAGCTCAGTAAGTGGAGGAGAGAGAGACACAGGGCCTATAATGAGCTCAGTAAGTGGAGGAGAGAGACACAGGGCCTATAATGAGCTCAGTAAGTGGAGGAGAGAGAGACACAGGGCCTATAATGAGCTCAGTAAGTGGAGGAGAGAGACACAGGGCCTATAATGAGCTCAGTAAGTGGAGAGAGAGACACAGGGCCTATAATGAGCTCAGTAAGTGGAGGAGAGAGACACAGGGCCTATAATGAGCTCAGTAAGTGGAGAGAGAGACACAGGGCCTATAATGAGCTCAGTAAGTGGAGGAGAGAGAGACACAGGGCCTATAATGAGCTCAGTAAGTGGAGGAGAGAGAGACACAGGGCCTATAATGAGCTCAGTAAGTGGAGAGAGAGAGACACAGGGCCTATAATGAGCTCAGTAAGTGCAGGAGAGAGAGACACAGGGCCTATAATGAGCTCAGTAAGTGGAGGAGAGAGAGACACAGGGCCTATAATGAGCTCAGTAAGTGGAGGAGAGAGAGACACAGGGCCTATAATGAGCTCAGTAAGTGGAGGAGAGAGAGACACAGGGCCTATAATGAGCTCAGTAAGTGGAGGAGAGAGAGACACAGGGCCTATAATGAGCTCAGTAAGTGGAGGAGAGAGAGACACAGGGCCTATAATGAGCTCAGTAAGTGGAGGAGAGAGAGACACAGGGCCTATAATGAGCTCAGTAAGTGGAGAGAGAGAGACACAGGGCCTATAATGAGCTCAGTAAGTGGAGGAGAGAGAGACACAGGGCCTATAATGAGCTCAGTAAGTGGAGGAGAGAGAGACACAGGGCCTATAATGAGCTCAGTAAGTGGAGAGAGAGAGACACAGGGCCTATAATGACCTCAGTGAGTGGAGGAGAGAGAGACACAGGGCCTATAATGAGCTCAGTAAGTGGAGGAGAGAGAGACACAGGGCCTATAATGAGCTCAGTAAGTGGAGAGAGAGAGAGACACAGGGCCTATAATGAGCTCAGTAAGTGGAGAGAGAGAGAGACACAGGGCCTATAATGAGCTCAGTAAGTGGAGGAGAGAGAGACACAGGGCCTATAATGAGCTCAGTAAGTGGAGGAGAGAGAGACACAGGGCCTATAATGAGCTCAGTAAGTGGAGAGAGAGAGACACAGGGCCTATAATGAGCTCAGTAAGTGGAGGAGAGAGAGACACAGGGCCTATAATGACCTCAGTAAGTGGAGAGAGAGACACAGGGCCTATAATGAGCTCAGTAAGTGGAGGAGAGAGAGACACAGGGCCTATAATGAGCTCAGTAAGTGGAGAGAGAGAGACACAGGGCCTATAATGAGCTCAGTAAGTGGAGAGAGAGAGACACAGGGCCTATAATGAGCTCAGTGAGTGGAGGAGAGAGAGACACAGGGCCTATAATGAGCTCAGTAAGTGGAGGAGAGAGAGACACAGGGCCTATAATGAGCTCAGTAAGTGGAGGAGAGAGAGACACAGGGCCTATAATGAGCTCAGTAAGTGGAGAGAGAGAGACACAGGGCCTATAATGAGCTCAGTAAGTGGAGAGAGAGAGACACAGGGCCTATAATGAGCTCAGTAAGTGGAGAGAGAGAGACACAGGGCCTATAATGAGCTCAGTAAGTGGAGGAGAGAGAGACACAGGGCCTATAATGAGCTCAGTAAGTGGAGGAGAGAGAGACACAGGGCCTATAATGAGCTCAGTAAGTGGAGGAGAGAGAGACACAGGGCCTATAATGAGCTCAGTAAGTGGAGAGAGAGAGACACAGGGCCTATAATGAGCTCAGTAAGTGGAGGAGAGAGAGACACAAGGCCTATAATGAGCTCAGTAAGTGGAGAGAGAGAGACACAGGGCCTATAATGAGCTCAGTAAGTGGAGGAGAGAGAGACACAGGGCCTATAATGAGCTCAGTAAGTGGAGGAGAGAGAGACACAGGGCCTATAATGAGCTCAGTAAGTGGAGGAGAGAGAGACACAGGGCCTATAATGAGCTCAGTAAGTGGAGAGAGAGAGACACAGGGCCTATAATGAGCTCAGTAAGTGGAGGAGAGAGAGACACAGGGCCTATAATGAGCTCAGTAAGTGGAGGAGAGAGAGACACAGGGCCTATAATGAGCTCAGTAAGTGGAGGAGAGAGAGACACAGGGCCTATAATGAGTTCAGTAAGTGGAGGAGAGAGACACAGGGCCTATAATGAGCTCAGTAAGTGGAGGAGAGAGACACAGGGCCTCAGTAATAATAATACAATTATTATTATTATTATAAAATATTATTACATGGCGTTTTCACAATCGCCGAAATGCTTGCTTGTGATTGGTCAATAGCGCGCGTCAGAGGTCCGTTATCACACGATAACGGACCTCTGCCAAGCAATAATGACCGCTGTGCGCAGCTGTTCGCAATCAAGCCCACTACACACTGTATCAGTGCTGCTCAGCATATGCACAGCTGCACTCAGTCATCAGTGAAATCAGACCACAGACCTGCCGACTGCCGATAATAATAATCACTTTATTTGGGCTGACAGAGCCACAGAACAACTGCGTCTGCATTTGATCTCGTCTTGTCGATGGTGTACTGAATTAGGTATATTGTTAGTAAGTTAGCCATGTAATAAGTGGGATAATGTATAGCTATACTCGATCATTGTCGCAAAATAATTGACCTTCACTGACGTTTAAAACACCTCGGCGCTGCGCCTCTGTATTTTAAACTCTGTGTCGGTCAATTATTTTGCGACAATGACCTCGTAGCTATACATTATCCCTTACATAATGGGGTAAGTGGTGGTCCACGCGTCAGTGCCTTGAACACCAGTGTTTCCCACACATACGTACATAGATGTATTTGTGGCGGGCAGCCAACCACAATATCTAACGGGCCCCACCACAAATACACCTGTTATACTCAAACAGTGATACGTTTATTTTTCTCATATTTCTATAGTCAATTATACCATTCAGTATTATATTTGGCTCTAAGTGGTCTTAAAAAGGTCTTAAAAATGTTAAATGTAACTTGTTGAAACCTGTAGATACCCTGTTAAAGCATCCAATGAGCTGCATGGTTGTCCTTCCCT
The DNA here is from genome assembly GCF_963971535.1 of Notolepis coatsorum. Lineage (NCBI taxonomy): Eukaryota > Metazoa > Chordata > Actinopteri > Aulopiformes > Paralepididae > Notolepis > Notolepis coatsorum. Next base: position 800,436 of record NW_028174886.1, on the reverse strand, counting down.
ACTCCCTACACTAGTCAAACCTCTCCCTCCCCCTCTCTTTCCCTTCCTCACCCTCTCTCTCTCCCCCTCTCTCCCTCTTTCTCTCACTCTATCCCTTCCTCACCTCTTTCTCTCCCTCGTTCTTTCTCTCTCCCTCACCCTCTCTCCCTTACCCCTTTTCCCTCCCTCACTCTCTCTCTCCCTCACCCCTCTCGCTCTCCCCTCTCTCACTCTCACCCTTTCTCTCTCTTCCTCTCCCCCCTCTCTCTCCCCCCTTTCTCTTTCTCTCCCTCCCTCTCACTCTCTCCCCCTCCCCCCATCTCCCTCTCTCTCCCATCTCTCTCTCTCCCCCCTCTCTCTCTCACCCTCTCTCCCCCCCTCTCTCTCTCTAGGTTTCTGTCTGTCCGTTGCAAGTACTATTTTGACGACATGTTGGCTCAGAGAGGCTTCTCCGGGAGCATGATCTTCGACCACAAGCAGGAAACGCTCTCCATCACCGTAAGGACTCCTCCCGACTGGACCGCAGCGTGATTTAAAACAAGCACACCTGGTGAAGGCTTCAACCCTCCCTAGACTGGGAAGTGGGGGGCAGATGCGCGCAATGACCAGGAAGGGTGGGGGGGGGGGGGGGGGCGGAATTGGCATAACGACTAAATTGGGATGGCAGAAAAATACAGAAAAAAGGAGGAGAAAAAGTGGATATAAAAAAAAAATCTGAAATACCCATAAATGTGTAGAAAAGTTATGGACATTTTAAATCGTCTTCAGAAAATACAACATATAATGCGCAAGTCCCACATCTAGCAATTCCCAAAGCCACAGTGAAGCTTTTATAACATGTTTACGACGTCATAGTTCGTCCGTTACACCACCAAATGGGAATTTGGTATGAAGTTATGGAAAAGTAATGGACATTTTTGGGAATTTAACGGGAGATATGTGTAGGACCCCTGCAGTAGGATGCACCAATACCAAGTCTTCAGTACAGATCTTTAAGTAAATATAAGCAGGTACCATGTATTGGTGAGGTCCATTACTTTACATTGGTCTGCATTAGAGAGATCCCTCTTGAGTCTAATAAAGTAATAATGTATGTAATAATGTGTTAAACTTTATATCTAACACAGGGGCTCTCAACCTGGGGATCAGGAGATGATTCCGTGATCATGCTTAACACTTTGAATGCCCATAACGAATATTCTCGGGTTTCTCGTTCTTTTTTTTTACATTAGCGATCTGAATTCATATTTCATCAACCGAGTCTACCGTTGGTAAATCAGCCACCCCAGGCGCTCAGATGTGAAAAAAGCACCCCTATCGTCTCCCAGATGGTAATTCACCCTTTTGGATTGGACTCAATGAAAATGCATGGGGGAAAAAAACCCATACTCCACATTTTACTTCTCACGCATGTAACCGGGGCCGATCAGCTTCATGCTGGACCCTCAGCACAGCGTGTATACGCTGTTTTACAGTATACGCGTGGGATCAATAAAAGGATCGATTTTTGGAATGGTCGATCAGGAATTGGAATAATCCATTTGGATACCATCTGATCTCAGGTAAGGAATCTATTTTAGCAGTCTTAGGATAATCAGACCTTTTTTCACGGAGATATACGCTTTCCCCCTATAATGTGATATGGCTGTTTGACTGTAAGAGCGATCAGGAAATAAGAGAATCGATTTACAGCTTGCGGCACCTGCGTGCATACGTACACATATACTATCGATAATCTAGCGTTTATTTGAAAACTATTCATAAATAGGCCGAACAATGACAACGTTCTAGAATATTACAGTACATCAGCGTTTATCAGGGATTCTTTTTTTTTCTTCTTGAAAACGAAGGCTTTTCAAAATGCTATCAAACGGAAATGAACCGATAAAAAAACAATCCGCTTCGACAATGTTGACTGGAAATGGGTCATTGATAATGCGACGGGCAGATTAGACACATAGCCATAATTTAAAACATAGATTAGGCGATATTAACATTAACATTGAAGTGGTTGCTGGGCATTCAAGGGGGTAAAAAGGAAAACACGGCCGGCTCTGAAAGTGTTAATAGACTTTGGTATAAATCATTTATTTAAAAAAATGTTTTATCTACTTTTTCTCCCCATTTTTCTATTTTTCTCCCGTCCCCAATTTCGTATTGTCCAATTCTACCCTCCCCTGTCTCGAACGTTGTTAGACCATGCCTCCCACAGGCCTGCTGCAATGTGGACAAAGCCTTGCATCACGTGTCCCCTCCGGTACTCGAGGAGGCAGCCGTCGCATCTTTTCACCTGCACAGCGCGATCTCTCAGCGGCGAGGGTCTGCGTGGGAGGGACACGCCGCCCTCGTCGCTTCCTGATTCTACTGCGCAGGCGCACCAACCGACCTGTAGGAGTCGCTGTCCACAACGTCCGATCCCCACCCACCAGCTTCCCACCCCCTAATACTGCCAATTGTATTAGTATGAACGACCAGCCAAGCTGGTAGCAACGCCGAGAGCTGGGCTCGAACCCAGCATCTCCTGCGTTGGTGGCGACCACCTAGCCGCCCGGTATAAATAATTTTTAATAATAAACTTTATTTGTATAGCACCTTTCATACAAGAATTGCTGCAGCTTATGGCGGCTGGATGGCGCAGCGGAGATTGCGCTCGTCACCAATGCAAGAGACTCCGGTCTCGAATCCGGGTGTCGGCATTGCCTCTGGCTTTGGCCGGCCGTCATACTAACTCGATTGGCTGAGTTAGCGGGTGGAAGTCGATGGGTGGTAATCTGGACGTTGTGGACAGCGACTCCTACAGGTCGGTTGGGGGACGCCTGCACAGCAGAGACAGGAAATAGCGGGGGTAGTGTGAGCCTTCCACACGTTACACCTCGCCAATGAGAGTCCGCGCTGGCAGGTGAAAAGATGTGACAGGCTGCCTCCTCGTGTGCCAGAGGGGACACGTGATGCAAGGCTTCTATCCTTCCTACAACCGGCCAGTGGGGGGCATATGCGAGCAACGTTCAAGACTGGAGAGGAGAATTGGCACAGCGAAATTGGGATTGGAGAAAAAATAGGAAAAAGTGGATAAAAAAAGAAGAATTGCTGCAGCTTCACAGCAGTAAAAAAAGAGGCATAAAATTAGCTAAATAGACAAAGTCAGGGTAAGACATGATAGAATGTCCCAATAGGCCTCCTTGTTTAAGGCTTGATCGTCACACATAATATATAACACACATAAAATAATGCAATAGTTATGCAAATAGAATAGACAGTAAAATATAATAAAATACAGCCGAGCAGCGGAGTGTATTAAAGGGCTAAGTTGCCAGGCGCCTCGAGGACCGGCAATGTCACTAACTCATTCAGTCACTCATTTGTTCACTCACACTTAGCCGCTCTGCCCCCTAGTGGCTACCGCAGGCATTAGGTTGACGTCAATGTCAGTCCTCACTGTGAAGTAGAGGCTGACATGTGAGTGGATTTTGACTCCCGCTCCTTCCCACTCCCACAGAAATAATCCCATCCCAATCCCAAATGAGAGTTTCGAAAAAAATCCCACTCCCACAGAGGACTGATCCAAATCCCGTCCCAATCCCGAGCCAAACTTTTATAGAATCCCACTCCAATCCCACTCCCGTTTACCAATCCTGCTCCGTTTTTCGTCCTCGGTATAAAATATGCAGTACATGGGTCACATCATGTCTGTAGGGCTGTACATAAACTTTTTTTGCACATAGCACTGGTGCTACAGAGGTTGATAGTTTTGTAGCACAGGCCAAAATCTTGTAGCACAAGTATAAAACGTGTTATATTTGTAACAGTCACAAATGTGCCTATTGTATTTGTGTTATTTTTCATGCTGAAAAGTTGACGTCACACAGCCAGACACGTTACGCGTAAGGAATTATGGGATTTGGTGTTGGTGTATGGTCTCTACTAGGGGTGGGAATCACCAGTTTCATCACGATACGATACGATATGATATCGATTCTTTGGACAACGATACGATATTTGCTGATATCACAAAGTCTGCCACGATACGATGCAGGTGCCTGCAATCGATATGAGACGATATCATAAGCCCATTTAACACAATCGGTAACATTTAGATCAACTCAAAAAAGGTAATGAAAATATAATTTGAAAGAAATAAATTGAGCTCTTCCAGACATTTAAATGAAAAACAATCTATTGTTTTAATACAAATAGACCTCCTGCTCACTGTAAAGTGCCACGTTTTGATATATTGAGCTTTAAGCTTGAAATAACTCAGTTGAATTTTTTGGAACTCACAACACACAACCTAAAACCCCTCCCTACCTCCCTCTCCCAAACCGTTCCTTTTTTTTATGTTGCATGATCATGTATACATTTATTATGTATTATATTTGTTATGTTTAAATATCAACATTATCTGGCCATCCTCAGTAAATACTATCAAACTCCTTTGACCTCACCTACTTACAATCATTGAGGTAGAGAGAGGGACAGAGAGAGGCTGAGGCTCCCCCGCCCCCTCCCTTTCCTCACTGTTTTATCTGCCTCTGAGCCGGGTTAGCTTAGTTTAGTTACCGGTAGCAGCTAACTAGTTAGTTTTGGAGTTTTGGTGAGGATGCAAAGCATGTAAGATATCATTGGAAGCGTTGCGGGTAAAAACAGGCAGGGACTTATTTCCTGGTCGCAAAATGCATAACATAGAACGCTGTTGTTGTTGGGCTGCCGGAGCTGCGCTTGGGAGGAAATGAGACCGGCCACAGGATTTTCAAAATAAGAGTATCGATATGAACCGAATGCCTATCGCACGGGTGCTAGTGCAGTAAATTCAATCATGGCACAGACCAATTTTTTCATAGCACGCTGTACAGCCCTGATGTCTGCCTTAGTTAAATATAAAACCACCAAACATTTACATTAGTGATGCACCGATGTATCACTCCCGTCCAGATCCTGTTGATTTAGTTGTCATAGTTCCCACTCCATTCTGCTCCTGTTGACTTTTACTCCCGGTCCTGCCCAATCACGGGATTCAAAGTGAAATTGACTCCCATCCCGTGGGAATCCCAAAAAGATGTCATCCTCTACTGTGAAGCTCATGGAAAGAATGACTTCACAATTTCTTGTGGAAAGATAATGCTAACCCTGTTCATTTATGACTATTTGGTGATTTGGAGGAGAGAAAGAGAGGGCTCAGCCTGTCGTTCACCTAGGGCGTGTAACTTCAATCTATACCAGAATGCTTCACATCTATGACACAGTGTCCCTGTTTTAAGTGGTCTAAATCTCTCCTCCAATCATTTAATCATGGTCTAAAGCCCACCTCCAATCATTAATCATGGTCTAAAGCCCACCTCCAATCATTAATCATGGTCTAAAGCCCACCTCCAATCATTAATCATGGTTAAAGCCCGCCTCCAATCATTAATCATGGTCTAAAGCCCACCTCCAATCATTAATCAAGTTAAAAAGCCTGAAAAGAGGAAAATACAAATAATTATTGTCAAGAGTTCACCATTCTGTCTCTTCCTCACCCTCCTTTACCTTCTCTATCACCCTCCCTCTCTCTCTCCCTCACCCACTTTCGGCCTCTCCCGTCCTCTCTCACCCTTTCTCTCTTCTCACTCTTGCTCCCTCACCCTGTCTTCTCTTCCTCTCTCTCCCTCATCCTCTCTTCTCTTGCTCTCTCTCACCCTCTCTCTTCTCTTGCTCTCACCCACTCTTCTTGCTCTCCCTCCCTCCCTCACCCTCTTTCTTCTCTTGCTCTCACCCTCTGTCTCTCCCTCACCTCTCTGTCTCCATTGTCCTCTCTCTCTCACTCACTCTCCCTCACCCTCTTTCTTCTCTTGCTCTCACCCTCTCACTCGGTCTCTCACTCACTCCCTCACCATCTTTCTTCTCTTGCTCTCACCCTCTCACTCTGTCTCTCACTCACTCCATCACCCTCTTTCTTCTATCTCTCCCTCTCCCTCTCCCTCTCCCTCTCCCTCTCCCTCTCCCTCTCCCTCCCTCCCTCCCTCCCTCACTCACTCACTCACTCACTCACTCACTCACTCACTCACTCACTCACTCACTCACTCACTCACTCACTCACTCTCTCTCTCTCTCTCTCTCTCTCTCTCTCTCTCTCTCTCTCTCTCTCTCTCTCTCTCTCTCTCTCTCTCTCTCTCTCTCTCTCTCTCTCTCTCCCTCTCTCTCTCTCTCTCTCTCTCTCTCTCTCTCTCTCTCTCTCTCTCTCTCTCTCTCTCTCTCTCTCTCTCTCTCTCTCTCTCTCCTCTCTCTCTCTCCCCATCTCTCTCTCTCTCTCTCTCCCTCTCCCTCCCCCCCCCCCCCCCCCAGGTGCAGCCAGGTCAAGGGACAAGGCTGGCCTGAGTGACATGCGCTACCTGTCAGGTGGAGAGCGTTCCTTCTCCACCGTCTGCTTCGTCCTCTCTCTCTGGGCCATCGCTGAGGCTCCTTTCCGCTGCCTGGACGAGTTCGACGTCTACATGGTAACATGTCTGGTGCCTTACAGTCAGGGCTGCCGCGGTTACCTTACAGTCGGGGCTGGTTACCTTACAGTCGGGGCTGGTTACCTTACAGTCAGGGCTGCCGCGGTTACCTTACAGTCGGGGCTGCCGTGGTTACCTTACAGTCAGGGCTGGTTACCTTACAGTCGGGGCTGCCGCGGTTACCTTACAGTCAGGGCTGCCGCGGTTACCTTACAGTCGGGGCTGCCGTGGTTACCTTACAGTCAGGGCTGGTTACCTTACAGTCGGGGCTGCCGCGGTTACCTTACAGTCAGGGCTGCCGCGGTTACCTTACAGTCAGGGCTGGTTACCTTACAGTCAGGGCTGGTTACCTTACAGTCAGGGCTGGTTACCTTACAGTCGGGGCTGCCGCGGTTACCTTACAGTCGGGGCTGCCGTGGTTACCTTACAGTCAGGGCTGGTTACCTTACAGTCAGGGCTGGTTACCTTACAGTCAGGGCTGCCGTGGTTACCTTACAGTCAGGGCTGGTTACCTTACAGTCAGGGCTGGTTACCTTACAGTCAGGGCTGCCGCGGTTACCTTACAGTCAGGGCTGGTTACCTTACAGTCAGGGCTGGTTACCTTACAGTCAGGGCTGCCGTGGTTACCTTACAGTCAGGGCTGGTTACCTTACAGTCAGGGCTGCCGCGGTTACCTTACAGTCAGGGCTGCCGCGGTTACCTTACAGTCAGGGCTGCCGCGGTTACCTTACAGTCAGGGCTGGTTACCTTACAGTCAGGGCTGCCGTGGTTACCTTACAGTCAGGGCTGCCGCGGTTACCTTACAGTCAGGGCTGCCGTGGTTACCTTACAGTCAGGGCTGCCGCGGTTACCTTACAGTCAGGGCTGGTTACCTTACAGTCAGGGCTGGTTACCTTACAGTCAGGGCTGCCGCGGTTACCTTACAGTCAGGGCTGGTTACCTTACAGTCAGGGCTGCCGTGGTTACCTTACAGTCAGGGCTGCCGTGGTTACCTTACAGTCAGGGCTGGTTACCTTACAGTCAGGGCTGGTTACCTTACAGTCGGGGCTGCCGCGGTTACCTTACAGTCAGGGCTGCCGTGGTTACCTTACAGTCAGGGCTGCCGTGGTTACCTTACAGTCAGGGCTGGTTACCTTACAGTCAGGGCTGCCGCGGTTACCTTACAGTCAGGGCTGCCGCGGTTACCTTACAGTCAGGGCTGCCGTGGTTACCTTACAGTCGGGGCTGCCGTGGTTACCTTACAGTCAGGGCTGGTTACCTTACAGTCAGGGCTGGTTACCTTACAGTCAGGGCTGCCGTGGTTACCTTACAGTCGGGGCTGCCGTGGTTACCTTACAGTCAGGGCTGGTTACCTTACAGTCAGGGCTGCCGCGGTTACCTTACAGTCAGGGCTGCCGTGGTTACCTTACAGTCAGGGCTGGTTACCTTACAGTCAGGGCTGCCGTGGTTACCTTACAGTCAGGGCTGGTTACCTTACAGTCGGGGCTGCCGTGGTTACCTTACAGTCAGGGCTGGTTACCTTACAGTCAGGGCTGCCGTGGTTACCTTACAGTCGGGGCTGGTTACCTTACAGTCAGGGCTGCCGTGGTTACCTTACAGTCAGGGCTGCCGTGGTTACCTTACAGTCAGGGCTGGTTACCTTACAGTCAGGGCTGCCGTGGTTACCTTACAGTCGGGGCTGCCACGGTTACCTTACAGTCAGGGCTGCCGCGGTTACCTTACAGTCAGGGCTGGTTACCTTACAGTCAGGGCTGCCGCGGTTACCTTACAGTCGGGGCTGGTTACCTTACAGTCGGGGCTGCCGTGGTTACCTTACAGTCGGGGCTGGTTACCTTACAGTCAGGGCTGCCGCGGTTACCTTACAGTCGGGGCTGGTTACCTTACAGTCAGGGCTGGTTACCTTACAGTCAGGGCTGGTTACCTTACAGTCAGGGCTGGTTACCTTACAGTCAGGGCTGGTTACCTTACAGTCGGGGCTGGTTACCTTACAGTCAGGGCTGGTTACCTTACAGTCAGGGCTGGTTACCTTACAGTCGGGGCTGCCGCGGTTACCTTACAGTCGGGGCTGCCGCGGTTACCTTACAGTCAGGGCTGCCGTGGTTACCTTACAGTCAGGGCTGGTTACCTTACAGTCAGGGCTGCCGCGGTTACCTTACAGTCGGGGCTGGTTACCTTACAGTCAGGGCTGCCGCGGTTACCTTACAGTCAGGGCTGCCGTGGTTACCTTACAGTCAGGGCTGCCGCGGTTACCTTACAGTCAGGGCTGCCGTGGTTACCTTACAGTCAGGGCTGCCGTGGTTACCTTACAGTCAGGGCTGGTTACCTTACAGTCAGGGCTGCCGTGGTTACCTTACAGTCAGGGCTGCCGTGGTTACCTTACAGTCAGGGCTGGTTACCTTACAGTCAGGGCTGCCGCGGTTACCTTACAGTCAGGGCTGCCGCGGTTACCTTACAGTCGGGGCTGCCGTGGTTACCTTACAGTCAGGGCTGCCGCGGTTACCTTACAGTCAGGGCTGGTTACCTTACAGTCAGGGCTGCCGTGGTTACCTTACAGTCGGGGCTGCCGTGGTTACCTTACAGTCAGGGCTGGTTACCTTACAGTCAGGGCTGGTTACCTTACAGTCAGGGCTGCTGCCGTGGTTACCTTACAGTCGGGGCTGCCGTGGTTACCTTACAGTCAGGGCTGGTTACCTTACAGTCAGGGCTGCCGCGGTTACCTTACAGTCGGGGCTGGTTACCTTACAGTCAGGGCTGCTGCCGTGGTTACCTTACAGTCGGGGCTGCCGTGGTTACCTTACAGTCAGGGCTGGTTACCTTACAGTCAGGGCTGCTGCCGTGGTTACCTTACAGTCGGGGCTGCCGTGGTTACCTTACAGTCAGGGCTGCCGCGGTTACCTTACAGTCAGGGCTGGTTACCTTACAGTCGGGGCTGCCGTGGTTACCTTACAGTCAGGGCTGGTTACCTTACAGTCAGGGCTGGTTACCTTACAGTCAGGGCTGCCGCGGTTACCTTACAGTCAGGGCTGGTTACCTTACAGTCGGGGCTGCCGTGGTTACCTTACAGTCAGGGCTGCCGTGGTTACCTTACAGTCAGGGCTGGTTACCTTACAGTCAGGGCTGGTTACCTTACAGTCAGGGCTGCCGCGGTTACCTTACAGTCAGGGCTGGTTACCTTACAGTCGGGGCTGGTTACCTTACAGTCAGGGCTGGTTACCTTACAGTCAGGGCTGGTTACCTTACAGTCAGGGCTGCCGTGGTTACCTTACAGTCAGGGCTGGTTACCTTACAGTCGGGGCTGGTTACCTTACAGTCAGGGCTGGTTACCTTACAGTCAGGGCTGGTTACCTTACAGTCAGGGCTGCCGTGGTTACCTTACAGTCAGGGCTGCCGTGGTTACCTTACAGTCAGGGCTGCCGTGGTTACCTTACAGTCAGGGCTGCCGTGGTTACTTTACAGTCAGGGCTGCCGTGGTTACCTTACAGTCAGGGCTGGTTACCTTACAGTCAGGGCTGCCGCGGTTACCTTACAGTCAGGGCTGGTTACCTTACAGTCGGGGCTGGTTACCTTACAGTCAGGGCTGGTTACCTTACAGTCAGGGCTGGTTACCTTACAGTCAGGGCTGCCGTGGTTACCTTACAGTCAGGGCTGGTTACCTTACAGTCGGGGCTGGTTACCTTACAGTCAGGGCTGGTTACCTTACAGTCAGGGCTGGTTACCTTACAGTCAGGGCTGCCGTGGTTACCTTACAGTCAGGGCTGCCGTGGTTACCTTACAGTCAGGGCTGCCGTGGTTACCTTACAGTCAGGGCTGCCGTGGTTACTTTACAGTCAGGGCTGCCGTGGTTACCTTACAGTCAGGGCTGGTTACCTTACAGTGAGGGCTGCTGCCGTGGTTACCTTACAGTCGGGGCTGCCGTGGTTACCTCGTAAAATATATCAATCGTCTGGAATCGGATCATCCAATGAATGAAAAAGGCAACGATGCCAATCCTATTGGTAATGTCTTTGATAGCATTAGTTAGCATTAACTGTAATTAGGGATGTTCGATATTGGCTTTTTTACCGATATACCGATATTGTCCAACTCTTAATGTCCGATACCGATATCAACCGATACCGATATATGCAGAGTTTCCCCCCCCAAAAAACGTAATAATTTCAGGTAATTAACATTACATATCTCTTGTCGTGGAATTAACACAACATTATGCATACTTTTCACAATAAATAAAATAAGAATTTCAAAAGATTTTGAATACTGATCATTTCCGATATTACATTTTAATGCCAATATCGGTAGGCCGATAATATCGGACATCCCTAGCTGTGATGTTTCTTGGCTTACGTTCGCTCTAGTGTGTGATTGGTTGTCATTAGCACCAGGAGGGTCAATGTCATCAGACCCAGGTGAAGACATCTTTGATGAGATCACTGTCCGTTCAGTCACAGGTTATTATTTATGGTGAAACGGCTCATGCGTGGTGTTGATCTCCCCCCCCCACAGACACACACACACACACTGCCCCCCGTGTTACATGAACACACCCTTATTGGACTATATATTTATATACACACTCTTCATACTTCACTGTTAATACATTTTGCACATTACTGCTCAATTGGACAGCCCTGCTAAATATTCCATCCCACTGTATTGTTATTTGTGTTCTAATTAGTGTATATTATATACTTGACAACACCGTGCACAATTGTACAGCCATGGCCTATTTTACAAATCTATTAAATTCTATTGTTCTTCTATTTTAATTGAGCTTAAAAATTTCATTTAATTTTATTCTACCTTTTTTTTCATTCCACCGTAATTGTCTGTCCGTAGGGCGGCTACGTGGTGCAGTGGGCAAGGCGCTCACCACGAATACTGGAGACGATGTGTTCGCCTGTTCGAGCCCAGCGCTCCACATTGCTTTCAGTTTAGCTGGTCGTCCGTACTGATACACATTGGCCGTATTAGGGGGTGGGAAACTGATGGGTGGGGATCGGGCGTTGTGGACAGCGACTCCTACAGGTCGGTTGGTGCGCATGCGCAGTAGAATCAGGAAGCGATGGGGGCGGCGCCCCTCCAAAGCGCAGACCCCCGACGCTGAGAGATCGAGCTGCGCAGGTGAAAAGATGCGACTGCTGTTACCTCGAGTATCGGAGGGGACTCGTGCTGTATGACTTAGTCCACATTGCAGCCGGCTTGTGGGAGGCAAGAAACAGCGTTCGAGACAGGGGAGGGTTGAATTAGATGATACGAAAAATTGGGATGGGAGAAAAATAGAAAATGGGAGAAAAAGTGGATAAAAAATAAATTGTCTGTCCGTTAACGTCGCGCCAAAAACGACAAAATCTAGTTCCCTGTATGTGTTTAAACTACTTTCTGATTGTGGTTGTGGTTGTTTCTCCACCAGGACATGGTGAACCGGCGGATCTCCATGGACATGATGTTGAAGGTGGCTGCTAGCCAGCGCTACAGACAATTCATCTTCCTCACCCCGCAGAGCATGAGGTAAAGTGCTCTACATGTACCTCCTCCTCACCACACAGAGCATGAGGTAAAGTGCTCTACATGTACCTCCTCACCACACAGAGCATGAGGTAAAGTGCTCTACATGTACCTCCTCACCACACAGAGCATGAGGTAAAGTGCTCTACATGTACCTCCTCACCACACAGAGCATGAGGTAAAGTGCTCTACATGTACCTCCTCCTCACCACACAGAGCATGAGGTAAAGTGCTCTACATGTACCTCCTCACCACACAGAGCATGAGGTAAAGTGCTCTACATGTACCTCCTCCTCACCACACAGAGCATGAGGTAAAGTGCTCTACATGTACCTCCTCCTCACCACACAGAGCATGAGGTAAAGTGCTCTACATGTACCTCCTCCTCACCACACAGAGCATGAGGTAAAGTGCTCTACATGTACCTCCTCCTCACCACACAGAGCATGAGGTAAAGTGCTCTACATGTACCTCCTCACCACACAGAGCATGAGGTAAAGTGCTCTACATGTACCTCCTCACCACACAGAGCATGAGGTAAAGTGCTCTACATGTACCTCCTCACCACACAGAGCATGAGGTAAAGTGCTCTACATGTACCTCCTCCTCACCACACAGAGCATGAGGTAAAGTGCTCTACATGTACCTCCTCCTCACCACACAGAGCATGAGGTAAAGTGCTCTACATGTACCTCCTCCTCACCACACAGAGCATGAGGTAAAGTGCTCTACATGTACCTCCTCCTCACCACACAGAGCATGAGGTAAAGTGCTCTACATGTACCTCCTCACCACACAGAGCATGAGGTAAAGTGCTCTACATGTACCTCCTCACCACACAGAGCATGAGGTAAAGTGCTCTACATGTACCTCCTCCTCACCACACAGAGCATGAGGTAAAGTGCTCTACATGTACCTCCTCCTCACCACACAGAGCATGAGGTAAAGTGCTCTACATGTACCTCCTCACCACACAGAGCATGAGGTAAAGTGCTCTACATGTACCTCCTCCTCACCACACAGAGCATGAGGTAAAGTGCTCTACATGTACCTCCTCCTCACCACACAGAGCATGAGGTAAAGTGCTCTACATGTACCTCCTCACCACACAGAGCATGAGGTAAAGTGCTCTACATGTACCTCCTCCTCACCACACAGAGCATGAGGTAAAGTGCTCTACATGTACCTCCTCCTCACCACACAGAGCATGAGGTAAAGTGCTCTACATGTACCTCCTCACCACACAGAGCATGAGGTAAAGTGCTCTACATGTACCTCCTCACCACACAGAGCATGAGGTAAAGTGCTCTACATGTACCTCCTCACCACACAGAGCATGAGGTAAAGTGCTCTACATGTACCTCCTCCTCACCACACAGAGCATGAGGTAAAGTGCTCTACATGTACCTCCTCCTCACCACACAGAGCATGAGGTAAAGTGCTCTACATGTACCTCCTCACCACACAGAGCATGAGGTAAAGTGCTCTACATGTACCTCCTCCTCACCACACAGAGCGTGAGGTAAAGTGCTCTACATGTACCTCCTCCTCACCACACAGAGCATGAGGTAAAGTGCTCTACATGTACCTCCTCCTCACCACACAGAGCATGAGGTAAAGTGCTCTACATGTACCTCCTCACCACACAGAGCATGAGGTAAAGTGCTCTACATGTACCTCCTCACCACACAGAGCATGAGGTAAAGTGCTCTACATGTACCTCCTCACCACACAGAGCATGAGGTAAAGTGCTCTACATGTACCTCCTCACCACACAGAGCATGAGGTAAAGTGCTCTACATGTACCTCCTCCTCACCACACAGAGCATGAGGTAAAGTGCTCTACATGTACCTCCTCACCACACAGAGCATGAGGTAAAGTGCTCTACATGTACCTCCTCACCACACAGAGCATGAGGTAAAGTGCTCTACATGTACCTCCTCACCACACAGAGCATGAGGTAAAGTGCTCTACATGTACCTCCTCCTCACCACACAGAGCATGAGGTAAAGTGCTCTACATGTACCTCCTCCTCACCACACAGAGCATGAGGTAAAGTGCTCTACATGTACCTCCTCCTCACCACACAGAGCATGAGGTAAAGTGCTCTACATGTACCTCCTCACCACACAGAGCATGAGGTAAAGTGCTCTACATGTACCTCCTCACCACACAGAGCATGAGGTAAAGTGCTCTACATGTACCTCCTCCTCACCACACAGAGCATGAGGTAAAGTGCTCTACATGTACCTCCTCACCACACAGAGCATGAGGTAAAGTGCTCTACATGTACCTCCTCACCACACAGAGCATGAGGTAAAGTGCTCTACATGTACCTCCTCCTCACCACACAGAGCATGAGGTAAAGTGCTCTACATGTACCTCCTCCTCACCACACAGAGCATGAGGTAAAGTGCTCTACATGTACCTCCTCACCACACAGAGCATGAGGTAAAGTGCTCTACATGTACCTCCTCACCACACAGAGCATGAGGTAAAGTGCTCTACATGTACCTCCTCACCACACAGAGCATGAGGTAAAGTGCTCTACATGTACCTCCTCCTCACCACACAGAGCATGAGGTAAAGTGCTCTACATGTACCTCCTCACCACACAGAGCATGAGGTAAAGTGCTCTACATGTACCTCCTCACCACACAGAGCATGAGGTAAAGTGCTCTACATGTACCTCCTCCTCACCACACAGAGCATGAGGTAAAGTGCTCTACATGTACCTCCTCCTCACCACACAGAGCATGAGGTAAAGTGCTCTACATGTACCTCCTCACCACACAGAGCATGAGGTAAAGTGCTCTACATGTACCTCCTCACCACACAGAGCATGAGGTAAAGTGCTCTACATGTACCTCCTCACCACACAGAGCATGAGGTAAAGTGCTCTACATGTACCTCCTCACCACACAGAGCATGAGGTAAAGTGCTCTACATGTACCTCCTCACCACACAGAGCATGAGGTAAAGTGCTCTACATGTACCTCCTCCTCACCACACAGAGCATGAGGTAAAGTGCTCTACATGTACCTCCTCCTCACCACACAGAGCATGAGGTAAAGTGCTCTACATGTACCTCCTCCTCACCACACAGAGCATGAGGTAAAGTGCTCTACATGTACCTCCTCCTCACCACACAGAGCATGAGGTAAAGTGCTCTACATGTACCTCCTCCTCACCACACAGAGCATGAGGTAAAGTGCTCTACATGTACCTCCTCACCACACAGAGCATGAGGTAAAGTGCTCTACATGTACCTCCTCACCACACAGAGCATGAGGTAAAGTGCTCTACATGTACCTCCTCACCACACAGAGCATGAGGTAAAGTGCTCTACATGTACCTCCTCCTCACCACACAGAGCATGAGGTAAAGTGCTCTACATGTACCTCCTCACCACACAGAGCATGAGGTAAAGTGCTCTACATGTACCTCCTCACCACACAGAGCATGAGGTAAAGTGCTCTACATGTACCTCCTCCTCACCACACAGAGCATGAGGTAAAGTGCTCTACATGTACCTCCTCCTCACCACACAGAGCATGAGGTAAAGTGCTCTACATGTACCTCCTCACCACACAGAGCATGAGGTAAAGTGCTCTACATGTACCTCCTCACCACACAGAGCATGAGGTAAAGTGCTCTACATGTACCTCCTCCTCACCACACAGAGCATGAGGTAAAGTGCTCTACATGTACCTCCTCCTCACCACACAGAGCATGAGGTAAAGTGCTCTACATGTACCTCCTCACCACACAGAGCATGAGGTAAAGTGCTCTACATGTACCTCCTCACCACACAGAGCATGAGGTAAAGTGCTCTACATGTACCTCCTCACCACACAGAGCATGAGGTAAAGTGCTATTAGTCGACTAATCTAACGATTATTTTTGTCATACCCTCCATCGCTGCTTCCTGTGGGCGCGGCTCCTGTTCCGGCTCCGGTGCATGTTTTACCTCACGTGCTCAAGTCTGCACAACCTGTGACTGTCACCCTGATGTCCAGTCCCTCTGCCTTAACAGTCAACTTAACATAACATGATGATCCCATAGCAAATTAAAATAATGACTCATGAAACATTTGAATTTGGATCCTAAGCAACTTGCTTAAATCAAAATGTATTTGAATAACATTAAATACAATACAACAATCAATCATAACAAAATAAATAAATAAAATAATACAAATTAAAGTGCAAGTGTTTAATGTAAACAAAGAAAGAAAATAAGTAGCAGCATCTGCCCCCAGCACCGCGGCTGATGGGGCTGTAACTTGGTCCAGGAGGGTGACTTGGAACAGCTGTAGGGGGAGAGGAGAGGAGGATGACAGATCAGACAGACTTCTAGGTCTTTTGTTTGCTGTGTGTGAGAGGAGTGTGTGTGTGTATGTGTGAAACTTTATTTTAGATGATGTACTGCATAATGCCATTAACGTTAAACCATGGGAAATCTAGTTGGAACTTGGCTGGCTAGGCTACAGACAGCTCACGTTAGCACAGAGTGTCGTGTTTTTTTGTTTTAAGATTGTGACACACACTGCCACATTGAGTATATGTGTATATAAAAGCAGCAACGCTGTAAGCTTGGCGCTGTTGTTTAGCTAACGTTACGTTACATATAACATACCGCAGCCTCGGCATAACTGAAATGGCGTGCAGCAACTGAAATGGTTGACGCTGTTTAACGTTACATACAACATACAACATACCGCAGCCTCTATAAGCCCCAGCAATAGAGTTCGCTTAGCACGCATTATCCATATCCATGAGACGTTCTGTTTTGCAACATGTAAGCTAACGTAAAAAAAATACAATACTATGGCTAACTATCTAAAACGTACCCATGTTCCGAAGCTCCGGGGTGCATTCTTTCTTCTTCTTACCCGGGCCGTTGTCTGACTACAGAATGCAGTCAGACAATGGAAACGATACTGCCCCCAGCACTTCCTGTAGTGCATTGCAGTTACAAATGAACATTTGCGTCTCTGATTTTTTTATACGACGCATCGGAGCAAAAATTCCCTGTCGATGATTTTTTTTATGATCGACGTCGTCGATTATGTCGACTAAACGTTGCAGCCCTAACATGTACCTCACCCCACAGAGCATGAGGTAAAGTGCCCTCTACATGTCGAGACCATCTTTGATTATTGCTACCTGCCGTTACCTGTAACATTTTGTAGATGACGACATAGCAGCTCTAATGTTTGAGCCAAAGAGGATGCCATGCGCTTTGCATTGTGGGATAGACGGACAATTTTTTATTGCATCAAGCATGACATAAAGTCCCCCATTAATTTGTAGCTTTTTACTATAACTGAATATGCCATTTTATTGCTCTTAACACTTTCTGTGCCATTAACGTATATATGTGTTTGCTCACCAACCGTTGAGTGCCAACTCAACTTATTTAGCTAAATTCACATAGCGCTCCATAACTCAGCGTTCAGGAATTAGCCAGGATCACTCTGAAACTATACAATATGCACCACGGGATAACACACGAATGTATACATGAAAAAAATGTACTATTTTTTTACATGTTGGACGAGAGATAGTGACTGTTGTAATGGGAAATATTAAAGGACAAAACGATGAGCCGTTTTATAAATCATTCTGAGTCATTATTAATAATAGAAAAGTGTATTTCACCGTGGCCACAATGAAAGGACAGTTTACAGACAGATACATCATGTTCACACATAAGCGTCTGGCCATAAAGTGACCAAGAGGTTTGGGCAGAACATAGTTTAATACACACTTGCAAGACGTAACATTCTACATCAGATATGATGATGAAAGTAAATAAAAATGGTTCCCAGTTACGGAAAGTAATAATAACCTTGCTTTGGCTGGCTGGGGAGATTACCTTGGAGTCTCTTAAAGAGACACACACACATTACATAGCTGGTCACAGTGAACCAGTCAAGCTGTAAAATGATATCTCAACACAGATCTATAATGACATGATAATATATTCCACCACACTGTCAAATGAGCCATAGTATTGTCTCCATAGCTAGAATATAGAATATAGATATAGCTCTGCAAACATCGTGACGCACGGTGAAAATAGGCAATGGAAAGCTGCCGCATTGACTACAGGGATGAGGGTAATAGCTGGCGCTGAATGAGTTAAAGGACCCTATTTGCGGTCTGTCTACCATGTGCCTGACACACAGAGACCCATCATTTCACTGATCTGTCCAGTGTTGAGCTAGCTCCCTGCATGCTCTCACTGGGCTACATTCATAAATCCTTTACAAAAACAACGATAAAATGTGCTTTTCAGAGACGGGAAGCTTGGGGTGTATTCTCACCAGTCTCAGTTTGCTCTCCTGCATCGCCATCCAAACATTCTACATGCTTTACGGCTCGCCCCCCTCAGGTCACAGTGCGTAGTGCGGTCGGCGAAATAGTTCTGTTTCAAATGGAACCGTTTCAACATTCAGATTGCGATGCATTACACAGGAGAGCAAACTGAGAGCGGTAAGAATATACACTCTGAGCTTCCCATCGTGGAAAAGCACATTTATGTTGTTTTTGTAAAGGATTTACGATCACCCATCATTGTCTGCTAGTGTAGCCCAGTCAGAGTCTGCATGGAAATTGTAGACCGATCAGGGAGATGATGGTCCCCATGGGTCGGGTGCTCCATGGTAGACGGACCGAATAGGATCTGAGGTCCAAACATAGCAACGTTATGCTTTAAGTGATGCTATTTCAGCATTTTTACTGTGGCCAAATGGCAGAAGAGTTTAACCATATATCACAGTATCAAATCACATTACTAATGGTATCACAGAGCATTAACCCTTTCACTAACCACACTACAGAAGGTTAACCTTTCACTACCACACTACAGACGGTTACCCGTCTGTAGTGTGGTAGTGAAAAGGTTAACCCTTTGTCATGTGGCAGTGAAAGGATTAACCTCCTGTATGGTCGCTGTGAAAGGGTTAATAACCCTTTGGTAGGTGTGGCAGTTAAAGGGCAACACCACCCAATTTCAGAATTCATTCATGTTATTCCCGAGACAGTTAGTGAACATGAACACACCTCTCCCACATCCCAAAACTTGTGATGTCATCAGGTATTAAAGGAACACGCCAACATTATGGGAAATGCACTTTACTGTCTTCTCCAGAGTCGGACAATAAGATGGATACTAAATTTCCTCTCCTCTCTTCCTCTACATTCAGCAGAAAGCTCTCCGGTTGCAAGCTAGCCTAGCTTAGCACAAATCAATGGAAGCGGATACGTACAGTAACTGCGCTAGCCTAGGCGTTGGCCAATAACACCTCTTCTGGAGTTCTAAGCTAGGCTATAGCCACTACATATCTGCTTCCATTAGTTTGTGCTAAGCTAGGCTAGCTTGTAGCCGGATAGCTTTCTACTGAACGTACAGATAGGAAATTGGTATCCATCTTCTTGTCTGACTCTAAATTTGCCTTATAAATACTTTTTCTTTTTCTTTTTTCTATTATCTTTTTCCCCCTCCTTTTTCCGATTTTTCTCCCATCCCACTGTTAGTCGTTATGCCAATTCCCAACCCCCTTCCTGGTTGTTGCGCACTCCTCCCTACTGTTGGTCCGGAAGGCCGGAGACTGTCACATGCTTTCCTCCGATACATGTGCAGCCAGCCGGCAGCCAGCCTGGCAGCTCAGATTCTCACCGGGAGAGTGTAACGTGTGGAAGGTCGCACTACCTCTCTCCAGATCCTACCCTTGCTGAGCAGGCACCCCGACCGAACTGTAGGGGTCGCTGTCCACAACGCCCAGGACCCACCCACTGCTCCTCTCCCCCTAACTCAGCCAAACGAGTTAGTATAGCGATCAGCCCGAGCCAAGGCAATGCTGACTCTCCGGGAGTCGAGACCGCAGCCTCTTGCATTGGTGACGAGCACAATTATAAATACATTTGACTTCACTCAGTCGGTCATCGTCACCCTTTGCTTCTCCGCAGCAACCTGCCCGTGAACAGCATGATCCGTATCCTGCGGCTCAACGACCCGGACCGCGGCCAGAGAACTCTACCGTTTGGACAGCCGGATGGTGAAGCAGAAGATTAGCTGTTTTATTTTAATTTTTTTATAACTTTCTTTTTATTGTTTTTCACAATAAGCAAACAATCACAAACAACAACAAGACATAACAAAAACACAATCCCGGGCTGCATTATTAGTGTCACTTTACAAAAATATACTTTTCACATGCCGAGTTCTCAATTCTCTTACTTTCCCCTCTAGGTATGGTGAATATTCTTTACAACTATACGTCATCCACTGGTTGTCGTAATTAACATATAAAAGTCCCATTTTTCCCAGTACTTCAAACCTTTCTCTTCCTGTAATCGGAGACTAAAAGTAAGTCTTTCCATTGTGTATATTTCACCCTATAATGGCTAACCGTTTTTCTTTTGTCAGAGGTTCTTGTTGATACCAGAGACGCGTGATCGCTTTCTTACTTGCTGCTAAATTTTTTTTATGTAATATCTGTCTCCTCCTACCAATTCCTCAGGTAAGTTACCCAGGTACAAATAGGAGAAGGTCTCCGGTATTTTGAAATTCAATATAACCTGCATGGTGGAGTGAAACATCTTGCCAATAACGTTGAATACCTGGACAATTCCAAAAGATATGAGAGTGGTTTGCCTCCCTCTGGCCGCACCGTCTCCAACATGATTGCTCTATGCCTACTTGTCGGGATTAGATTTTTGGGAGTTATGAAGAATCTAGTCAAGTTTTTCCAGCAGAATTCTCTCCCATGTTTTTTAATTAGTCGAGCTACGTTGAGTTCTGCACATGTTCTCCCATTCGTCTTCAGTTATTTCAATGTTTGATTAATTTTCCCAATTTGTCTTAATGTAACTTGTGGAGTCAGTTCTGGCCTGAACAAAGCTATTATATAATTTTGACACAGTTTTACTCATCTGCGTTGGTGGCGAGCGCACCTAGCCGCCCCTCCTCTTTTGTGTTCTGTTCAATTTTGTTTAATAAATTCTGTTTTCAACTCAATCTTATCTTGTTTTCCTTTGATGTGATGCTCTATAAGTATATATCCCATGTCCGATGCTGTGTGTGTGTGTATATATATACAGTATAATATGTGTGTGTCACGTCATATATATAATATATATATATATAATCAAAGGAGAAACTTCACTTTGTTCCAGATATATATATAACTGGAACAATCTAATCCAACTTTATTTATAAAGCATATTAAAAAACTATACGCAGCACTAAAAATAGATAAAGGAACAAGAGTACTAAAAAGGTAAACATGTGGAACAAAGTGAAGTTTCTCCTTTGATGAACCTTTACACAGAATGAAGACAACTCCATATAAGAAAAGGACAAATAAAAATGTAAATGGTGCTGAGAATATAGACCAGACAAGAATCTGGACTTTATCTTTGTATCCAGTTTGTCACCAAAAACAAAAGGTGTTCCTTTGGATGTATATATGTATGTCTAATGACCCGTACATGTCCTTATCTGTAGACTAGAGGGGTGCAGAAATACACACTATAGGATACGACTAATTTACTGTAGGACTTGGGTAACTGGCCTACTGATGGAAATTAAACGCCTACCTTTGAGAGTTCACTGTAGATGTTTTTTTCTTGATGTGTGGTTTGTAGTAGTTTGTTCTTATATTACTTGGGGGGGGCGACAGTGTCTCAGGAGGTAGACCGATCGTCTGGTCATCGGAAGGTTGCCGGTTCGATTCCCGCTCCTCCCGGGAAGCGTGTCGAAGTGTCCTTGAGCAAGACCCCCCTAACTGCTCCTGATGAGCAGGTTGACACCTTGCATGGTTGCCTCTCTGCCGTGTGAGTGAATGTGAGGAACGGAATTTTGTAAAGCGCTTTGGATAAAAGCACTATAAAATGCACCATTTACTGTCCAGCTGAGCAGATGCCTGTTCTCCTCACTGCTGTCCAAGAAGCACACAGCAACACCGTGTCAAACAGAGACCACTAGGTGAGACTGTACCACTATGTCTGTCTTCTGGCCTCAGCTAGAGCCAAACAAAACCAATGAGGTTACAGTATTTGTGAATACTGTGAATACTGTGTGAATAATGTGAATATTCCTCAGCTAGTCAGATAGTAAATTATATTGACTGTAACTGAGGGGTACAATTCCCTGACTGTATTACTAGATATGATACTTACTACCACTACCTTTGTACTTAATATTCGGCCACCCAGTACTCGGCATAAATATATTATGATGAACACTGTCACGTAGATGAAACGGATCCAACACAAATGTACGAATTAGAAATAGGTCTTTATTTCTACACAGCGATGGTGTGTAGAGCAAGCACTTAATCAAATCAATCACATTTATGAATGGGAATTAGTATGCACTTTTATGGCAAGAGTATTCGTTGGTATATCAATAGAGAATGTCCAATCTCTGAAGGCGCAGGTGGTACATATACGACCTGGAATAGTTAAGGAATAACAGCAATGATACTTTAATGATTATATACTGGATACACTAAGGGGGGTTAATCCGGTCGCTTGTAAGCCGACAGGAGTAGGAAGGGGGGGGGGGGGTAGAGTCCGGCTGCCTCATCCGGCCAAGGGTATCCCAGGTGAACCCACTGTAGTGCCGTTCAATGCGCCGGCGATCCTTGGACCGCAGATGAAAGCAGATGGACTCTTTGTGGGCCGGCGTCCTCCGGTCCACGGAGGAGAGACGTGAAGCGACCTCGTCTTGCAGAGCGTCTCCTCACCTTGCGTCCTCTCCAGGGGGGGGGTTCCAACACACGGCAGTGTCGGGGGTCTTTATCCATGGAATAATCAACGTATACAAAGCATAATCCGTGCCTGGGAAGGCGGGCTGTCGTCGGTAGAATAATCCGGTATACAGGTCCACTCGCTCGTCGGCTCTGGGGCTCCTCGGGTGCAATCTCACATGGGGTCGATCATCCTGGATAAACAGCCAGTTCTCTGCCCGAAACGATGGGGTACTGACTACGGTAGTATTCTCACCGCACGAAGCACTATATATTAACAGACTATTATTAGCTTAATAGACTACGTCCAACTCGACGATATAGTGCCAAATATGACTATTCAAATATTAATATACACGATGTCTCAATACCGATGGTAGGCCGAACTTGGCCTTACTCCCACACGTGGCGTCGCGGGGAGGCTTTACGTCTGTCACTCTATTGGAGGGTAAGACACTGGACTGAAAAGGAAGTCCTACTTTAGTAGCGCAGTATATATACGCACTATGAACAAATAGTCCCATTAGTGGTGCGGTAGCCAGATTCCTACGCGGAACTAGGACTTGTTCGTACATGTTGAGCGGTACGTTTGAACTGGGTCTGGGGGGTATGGCAGCCTGGCACCAAGGTCTCGACCAATAGTAGAATGGAGACTATTATGGGATGTTCAGTAGGCTAGAATGGATATTCAATGCATATTGTACAAGGAATATACAAGGGACATCAGGGAATATTAGAGAATATACAAATACAATTAAATATATATATATAATAAATATATATATTCGGTTTAATCTGGCCCTTCACAACAGCCACCCCCTGATTAGTCCCAGACCTAATCAGTTAAGCAGAGACAGATTAATCGCGTTGTCTATTTACACATAAGGGTTTGCTGTAGGGGTCAGTCAACTTCACAAAGTCATAGGGTTATAGGGTCATGGTCATCATCGATTGTGTCTGGGAGTCGGGGCAGTTCCATGAGCCTCGCCACGGGACGGGTGCAAGTGCGACCCTGGACAAGCACTTCAGCTGCTCGGACCTTGCCGTCGGCACCAGTGATCACTTTGCTTACGCGGCCGGCCGGCCACATAGCTCTGGGCAGTGATTGATCAATAATCATGACGACTGTTCCTTCTGTCAAATTGTCTCTCTCCTTTACCCACTTCTGGCGGGTCTGTAGAGACGGTAGGTAGTGCAGTAGGAAACTGCTCCAAAACTTGTCGGCTAATACTTGGCTGTACCTCCACATTCGTCGGCCGTTCGCTTCTTCAGGCCGGTACATTGTCTGGGGTAATGCAGGATCTAGCCGCCCCATCAGGAGTGTGTTGGGGGTCTGCGGAGATAACAGTGCTCAATCCACAGAACACAGGCTTCTTATTCTCAGCCTCCTCCTGACTGGCTTCCCTCGGGATAGGCGTGGGCCACTCTCCTTCCGGGAGCTTTAGGAATGCTGGGCCGTCACTGTAGACATTGCGACGGGTGAGGTCATCTAGGGGCATTCCCCGGGTGATGACGTCAGCTGGGTTCTGTTTTGTATCAACGTAGCGCCACTCTGTTTCTCCGGTTAACTCTTCGGTCAAGTCTTGAATCTCGGTGACTCTGACTCCCACGAAGACTTTGTACTTGCATGAGTCCGATTTGATCCAGGCGAGTACTGTCGTGGAATCTGACCACAGGATTGTTCTAGACACCGGTATGGTGAGCTCACGTTGGATGAGCGTGGCTAGGTGCGCTCCGGCTAGGGCTGCGCAGAGCTCTAGGCGTGGGATAGATTGTTGCTTGCGTGGGGCTATTCTCGAGCGGGCGAGGACAAATGCTGTGTAGATCTCTCCCCCCTTTTCTTGGGCCCGCAAGTAGGCTACTGATCCGTATGCGACCTCTGAGGCGTCACTGAAGACGTGTAAGTCCATTTTACATGTCTCTGGCCTCACCGTGGGTGGGAAGTAGCTTCGGCGCATATTGACGCCTGGGAGTGAGTGGAGCTCCATCTCCCACTCTCTCCAGGTGGATGCAAGGTGTGCGGGAATGGGGTCGTCCCAGCCCTGGTCCTTGTCCCACAATGCTCGTACAATCATTTTTGCCCTGGTGGTGTACGGTAGAATACATCCTAGCGGGTCATATTGTCGGGCGAGTGTTGTGTACACACTCCGTCTGGTGGTCGGCGCCGCCGCCGGCCTTCCCTGCTCCGTAGTCAGGGGCTTGTGTCTGTAGTGAAGCGAATCTGTTTTGAATCGCCACACCAATCCCAGGGTCATCTCCTGGGCTTCTCCCGGGATTGTAGCCATCCAGGTCTCGCTGCTGGCTGCCTTGTCCTCGGAGGAGAGGCTGCGCAGTACTTGCGGATCGCTGCTGGCCCACTGCCTGAGATCAAAGCCGCCTTTGATCAATGAGGCGCGGAGTTTAATCAGGAGAGCCTCGGCTTCTTCCTGGGTTGAAAGGCTTTGTAGACAGTTGTCTACGTAGAAGCTGTTCTTTACGCTGTGTCGGACCTCTTCGTCCGCTGCTGGGTCCTCTGCTACATGTTTCTGTAGTGCAAATGTAGCACAGCAGGGGCTGCACGTCGTTCCGAAGGGGAGGACTTCCCATTGGTAGATGGCTGGGTGCTCATCTCCTGGCTTCTCTCTCCATAGGAACCGCAACAGGGGCTTGTCCTCCTCTACTAATCTCACCTGCAGGAACATTCCTTTAATGTCCCCGCTGATGGCCACCTTTTCCTGGCGGAAGCGGAGTAGAACGCCGAGTAGGGAGGGGCCGAGTGTGGGACCGGGCAGTAACTCTTTATTCAGATTTTGGGATCCGATCTGGTAGCTGCAGTTAAATACTATGCGGTCTTTACCGTTGTGATGGACCTTGTGGTGAGGCACGTACCACGATTCAGTGGTCTGGTCAGCCTCTTTAATGTCCATCTTTGTGACGTGTCCCGCTGTGATGAGCTTCTCAATCTCAGCGCGGTATACACTCTCTTGGGCGGGGTTCTTGGCTAAGCGCCGCTCCGTGTTCAGCAGGTACCGTTCTGTGGCGTCTGTCTTGGCGTGGAAAGTAGGCATTCCTTCTCGCCGCAGGAGTGGCGTGGCGTATCTCAACACGCCGTTGACCGGGACTCTCTTGGTCCCTGTCTCGAGGAGGTGAATGGCGTAAATGTCATCTTTAGAGCGAATGTCTTTCTTTCCGTTCTTAAAGGGCATTTGTTCCAAGGTCCATAACCGCTCTACGTGTTGCAGGAGTGCGGTTTCTCCCTCTGTGACTCGGGAGTGGAGACATCTAGTGGCTGTACTTCGGTTGAGAGATTTGGCGAGCGGGCCTTGGAGAGTCCATCCCAAACGGGTCTCGACTGCTGCAGGACAGCCTCGGGGTCCGGTATGAACCCGGTCTATCGGGACAATGAGGTCTGCATGGTCGGAGCCTATCAACAGGGTCGGCATAGCATTGTCTATGAGCGGGATCGGTAACTTGCGCAGATGTACATATTTCTCCATCAGCTTGGCGACGGGGTATGTGTACCGCGACAGTCCTATTTCTTGGCTGGTGAAAGCGTCTGTAATCTGGTACCGTCGCTCAGGCTGGCCGCTTGCTGCGATAGAGAATGAGACATTCTCGCCCTTTATCGTCTTCAAATCTCGTCTTATTGTCCGAATTGTCATTTGGGTTTCGCTTCCCCGCAGCCCTAGCTGGGCCGCAGCGGAGGCGAGCAGAAGGGTCTTCTCTGACCCGTCATCGAGGACGGCGTAAGTGTCCAGGACTTTATTCTGGTAGCTTAGTGTCACACGCACTACTTTTAGGAGTACTCGGGCTCCACTGCTGCTGGCGGGATCGATGTACATGACGCTCGCTTTGCTGCTGGATGGTGCGGGTGAAGGGCGCCGTCTGTTACTGTCGTGAAGTATGTCCAGATGGGCTCCATCGCACTTGGTGCACCTTTTCTTTAAGCGGCATTCGGCTGCCATGTGTGAGCGCGCACAGCGAAAACAGCGCTTGTTGGACTTTATCCATTGACTTGCTTCCTCCGCGTTCAGCTTGGGGAAGGAGTCACATTGCGCTAGCCAGTGTTCTTTCTCACAGTAGGGGCACACTATCTTCCACTTCTCCGTTCTGGAGGGGGTACTGTGGCTCCTGCTGCTCGGTACTGACTCCGATTGGTGCATCACAGTCACCGATCTTCTTCCATCATTTAGTCGTCTGGTTCCTTCTCTGGAGCCAGGGGTGCTCCGTCCGAATGTATCTAGCCGTAGGCTGCTGACTTCTCTCGCCAGGAAGTCTGCTAGATCGAGGAGGTTCGGTTCGGGGCCATTCGGGTCTCGGTGGTCTCTCTGCCGCCTAAAACGCTCCTGTCGAGCGGGCGGCAGCTTCTCCAAGATCCTTTCCACATTTGAGTTGGCGTAAAGTTCATGCCTCCCCTTCTCTCTCTGCGCTCCCAACATCCCTACCAGGGACTGCACTCTGATGGACAGGTCGTCCAGTGCTCGATTGTCTATTGCTGGGGGTAAGCGGTCGATGTGTCGGATCTCCTGGATCACGTAATCCCATATGCGCCCATACCTCTGGTCCAATGCTACCAGCGCTGCTGTGTATGGGGTGGTGGAAGTCGCGTAGGCGAGCGCTATATTATGTGCGCGGGGTACCTTTAAGTGCTTCAGTAGGATGGCGTATTTGTGGCGTTCATCCAATACATCCACCAACATGGTCTCCAGACACATGCGGAGTTCTGTATACTGGGCCCGGTTCTCTTGGGTGAAGTCGGGTACCATAGGCGTGCCAATGTATGACGCTGACTGTGGATACATCGGCGAGCGTTGGGGGAGAGGCCTCCTAGGCGAGTCTCCTCCCGCTCCTTGGTATGGGCTGGTACCGGCAGTGTACCATGGCCCGCTTGTCCAGGTGCTGTTCCTCGGTGCGGGTCGTGCGTCGTGCTCACCCGGGTATAGAGTCGGGGGTCTGTAGCGCAGCTCCGCGGGAGTATAGCCTGGGCTGTACCGGACCTCCTGGTCCGGTAGAGTACTGTGCTGTCGTCGGGCGTGGTTCTCCTCCTCTTCCTCTTCGTCTTCAGTTAGGTCATCCAGTGCTTGTAGTCTCTGGTTTAGCCTCTCCACAGGATATGCTGCTCCTTCCCGGTTGCTAGGTCTCGCTTGGACCGGTGGGGGGAGGTGGTCTGTGGGGGGTATAGACCTCGTCTGTTGGTCAAGTTCAGGGTTGTTTACTCGGCTAGGGGATGCCGCCCTGGAGGTGTGTCTAGACAAGTTCCTGGAGCCTCTGGCGGAGGGAGAGGGTGTTGTCCGTCTGATCAGCTGTTCTATTAGTTGCGCTTGCTGTCTGTCGCGCTCTGCGTCCCGTAGAGCACCAGCAGCTGCTCGCTGGCTGTCTGCTCGGTCTCGGGCCACATTCTCTTCCCTCTGAATGCGTCTTATTTCTAGACGTATATGCTCTTCTTCGCTCCGCTGCTGGATCTGCAGTCGGTCGCGTTCAGCAGCGGCGTTCAGGCTGATGAGGAAGGCCTGCTGTAGGGTCCTCTCTGCCTCGCTGGGAGAAGGCGGTTGTATAGGGGAGCCTTCCCTCGGGGTACTCCTTGCGGAGCCTTGGAGCTCTATCTCCACGGTGCTCTCCCCGTCTTCTTCCGTGCCGAGTTCTGTCTCGGTAGCGTTGTATTCCTCCCGGGACTCATCGGGGACTACTTCTTCAGTACTGGCGGGGTGTGAAGTCATGTCTGGTTCCCACTGGTCCCCACCGTGAACTTGGTCAGTTACATTAGAACCCGTAGGGGCCTCTATGGTCGGGGTAGTCTGGGCGTTGGGGTTAGACATACTTTTACTTTCTAGTTTTACCGCGTTTACTGTTAGTAGAAGACTAGGTTGTTGACTGACAGCGTAAGCCTCTAAGTACTGAGGGAGCCGTCGTTCGCGCTGCGGGCGTTGGTTAGGAGGATCGTTTCGTGGAGTGTTCATCATAGGCCATTTCAATATTAATAACACTATATTAATATTACACTGATTACCATCCGGCTCGAAGGACCAATTGTAACTGAGGGGTACAATTCCCTGACTGTATTACTAGATATGATACTTACTACCACTACCTTTGTACTTAATATTCGGCCACCCAGTACTCGGCATAAATATATTATGATGAACACTGTCACGTAGATGAAACGGATCCAACACAAATGTACGAATTAGAAATAGGTCTTTATTTCTACACAGCGATGGTGTGTAGAGCAAGCACTTAATCAAATCAATCACATTTATGAATGGGAATTAGTATGCACTTTTATGGCAAGAGTATTCGTTGGTATATCAATAGAGAATGTCCAATCTCTGAAGGCGCAGGTGGTACATATACGACCTGGAATAGTTAAGGAATAACAGCAATGATACTTTAATGATTATATACTGGATACACTAAGGGGGGTTAATCCGGTCGCTTGTAAGCCGACAGGAGTAGGAAGGGGGGGGGGGGGTAGAGTCCGGCTGCCTCATCCGGCCAAGGGTATCCCAGGTGAACCCACTGTAGTGCCGTTCAATGCGCCGGCGATCCTTGGACCGCAGATGAAAGCAGATGGACTCTTTGTGGGCCGGCGTCCTCCGGTCCACGGAGGAGAGACGTGAAGCGACCTCGTCTTGCAGAGCGTCTCCTCACCTTGCGTCCTCTCCAGGGGGGGGGGTTCCAACACACGGCAGTGTCGGGGGTCTTTATCCATGGAATAATCAACGTATACAAAGCATAATCCGTGCCTGGGAAGGCGGGCTGTCGTCGGTAGAATAATCCGGTATACAGGTCCACTCGCTCGTCGGCTCTGGGGCTCCTCGGGTGCAATCTCACATGGGGTCGATCATCCTGGATAAACAGCCAGTTCTCTGCCCGAAACGATGGGGTACTGACTACGGTAGTATTCTCACCGCACGAAGCACTATATATTAACAGACTATTATTAGCTTAATAGACTACGTCCAACTCGACGATATAATGCCAAATATGACTATTCAAATATTAATATACACGATGTCTCAATACCGATGGTAGGCCGAACTTGGCCTTACTCCCACACGTGGCGTCGCGGGGAGGCTTTACGTCTGTCACTCTATTGGAGGGTAAGACACTGGACTGAAAAGGAAGTCCTACTTTAGTAGCGCAGTATATATACGCACTATGAACAAATAGTCCCATTAGTGGTGCGGTAGCCAGATTCCTACGCGGAACTAGGACTTGTTCGTACATGTTGAACGGTACGTTTGAACTGGGTCTGGGGGGTATGGCAGCCTGGCACCAAGGTCTCGACCAATAGTAGAATGGAGACTATTATGGGATGTTCAGTAGGCTAGAATGGATATTCAATGCATATTGTACAAGGAATATACAAGGGACATCAGGGAATATTAGAGAATATACAAATACAATTAAATATATATATATAATAAATATATATATTCGGTTTAATCTGGTCCTTCACAACATTGTGTTATGGTTTGTAACCGACCCCAATCGCACAACACAAGACAGGTATGGTGGTTTGCCAAGAAACAGATATTTATTGAAACACAGGGAAAAACAGGGAAAAGGGCACTGTCCCTTTAAGGGAGAATCACAAATGCAGGAAAAGGGAACACTATGGGAAGGTAAGGGAAACGCCTAAGGGAAGGTTAAGGGAACGCCTTGGGACAGAGGAACTAGAGACTAGGTAAACAAGGGACAAGGAGAACTAGGGAGAGAGGACTAGGGACTAGGAGAGCTAGGGATAGAGGACTAGGGACTAGGAGAACTAGGGAGAGAGGACTAGGGACTAGGAGAGCTAGGGATAGAGGACTAGGGACTAGGAGAACTAGGGAGAGAGGACTAGGGACTAGGAGAGCTAGGGATAGAGGACAAGGGACTAGGAGAACTAGGGAAAGAGGACTAGGGACTAGGTGAGCTAGGGATAGAGGACTAGGGACTAGGAGAACTAGGGAAAGAGGACTTGGGACTAGGAGAGCTAGGGATAGAGGACTAGGGACTAGGAGAACTAGGGAAAGAGGACTAGGGACTAGGGGACTGAGGATAGAGGACTAGGGACTAGGAGAACTAGGGAAAGAGGACTAGGGACTAGGGGACTGAGGCCCGCGGAGGCGGGCTGGGGAACAGGGAGGAACTGGGAGGACTGGTGGAAATCATCTGGGCCGCTCTGCAGGACAGAGGAGATAGTTAATGCACAAAGGGGAAAAAACAGAGCAGGTGCAGAACAGTCCAAATAATCAAAGTGAACAAAGTAATAATATCTTCGTGTGACAAACACACAGGGGGAGATGTAAAGTCCAAAAATACTATTCTAAGTGAGAACCAAAAACAGAGGCAATACGCTGGGAGAGTGACATCACAATCTAAACTCACCCAGCGTATGCGTAATGGTACAGGAACAGGCAGCGGGGCGAGAGCGTCGCCACCGGGGCGCCGGCTGTCCGAGCCGAGGACAGAGTGGTGCTGGAACAGGCGGCGGTGGCGAGGGTATCGCCACCGGGGAGCCGGCAGTCCGAGCCGAGGACAGAGTGGTGCTGGAACAGGCGGCGGTGGCGAAGGTGTCGTCACCGGGTAGCCGACTGTCGGAGCCGAGGACAGAGTGGCGCGCCACACCTTGGTGTGCGCGTCGGAACAGAGAGACGCATCGGGGTGCGTCTGCCAGGAGGAGTGTGCCAAGCACGAGGATCCTTGGAAGATGCGCGTTGCGCGCTGGAGACTGGAGAGCGTGCCAAGCTCGGAGGTCTGGAAGATGCGCATCAGGCTGGGAGTGCGCGCTGGTACGGAGGAGCGTGCCAAGCTCGGAGGTCTAGAAGATGCGCGTCAGGCTGGGAGTGCGCGCTGGTACGGAGGAGCGTGCCAAGCTCGGAGGTCTAGAAGATGCGCGTCAGGCTGGGAGTGCGCGCTGGTACGGAGGAGCGTGCCAAGCTCGGAGGTCTAGAAGATGCGCGTCAGGCTGGGAGTGCGCGCTGGTACGGAGGAGCGTGCCAAGCTCGGAGGTCTAGAAGATGCGCGTCAGGCTGGGAGTGCGCGCTGGTACGGAGGAGCGTGCCAAGCTCGGAGGTCTAGAAGATGCGCGTCAGGCTGGGAGTGCGCGCTGGTACGGAGGAGCGTGCCAAGCTCGGAGGTCTGGAAGATGCGCGTTGCGCGCTGAGGACTG
Organism: Notolepis coatsorum; assembly: GCF_963971535.1. Taxonomy (NCBI): domain Eukaryota; kingdom Metazoa; phylum Chordata; class Actinopteri; order Aulopiformes; family Paralepididae; genus Notolepis; species Notolepis coatsorum. The sequence continues at coordinate 768,582 of NW_028174886.1, read as the reverse complement.
GAGAGCGTCTGCGCTGGTCTGGATGTGCGTCAGGACGAACAGCTGCGCGGGGGTCTGCAGTGGAACGCTGGGGTGCCTCCCGTGGAAGTACAGGGAGCGCAGACCAGTCTCCCCCACAGGCAACGGCGACAGCTGGCGAAGGCTGGAGCAAACATCTCGACGCCGGAGAATGGAACAGCATAGGCAGACAGAGGATCTCCCGAAAGAGTCTAGATGTTTAGAGAATATGACTCGGCAAGTATACAACACGACCCCACGCCAAAACGAGGGGAAGCGCCCTCGTATTTAAAGCCCACAGGGGGACTAATTAGCCTGCCACCACAGGTGCGAGAGATAATAGAATATCAAACAGGTGTGGCCACTAAGGGTAAAGAACGAGAGGGTGGGGGCTAGAGAGAGTGAGTAGGGAATTCCTAACAGTAGGCTTAAAGAAGACAGAGAATAGGGAATTCCTAACAGTAGGCTTAAAGAAGACAGAGAAAAGGTAGTGAGCAGCGGGCAAAACCTCACAGTATCCCCCCCTCCAACGGGAGCCACCCGGCGACCCAAAACAAATACAGACAGAGTGGCAGGGGCAAAACAAGACGGTACTGGCCAAGCCAGCAGGGGAAGCCACCACAAGAGTGGGGCTAGCAAAAGAAACAGGGTCGCCGAGGGGTAACTAGGGTAGCAGAGGGGCAACTGGGGGAACTGGTCTAGAGGAACTGGGTCTAGAGAACTGGTCTAGAGAACTGGTCTAGAGAACTGGGCTAGAGAACCGGGCTAGAGAACTGGTCTAGAGAACTGGTTTAGAGAACTGGTCTAGAGAACTGGTCTAGAGGAACTGGGCCTAGAGAACTGAGGGGCAAGCAGGGTAGCAAAAGGGGTAACCATGGTAGCACCGGGAAAAGGGCTAGCAGAGGGAAGGTTAGCTGCCAGGGCACTGACAGCTACAGGGCCTATGCTAGCTGTACTGCTACATCAACATAGAGGCTGCGCAAGCTGCCGGAGCTAGGCTAGCAGAGGGAAAGGGTAGCTGCCAGGGCACTGATAGCTACAGGGCCTATGCTAGCTGTACTGCTACATCAACATAGAGGCTGCGCTAGCTGCCGGAGCTAGGCTGGCAGACAGGGCTGGACCAGCATGAGAGAACAAGCTAGCTGGAAGGACAGTCCTAGCTGTGTGAGATAAACTACACAAAAAAGTGGAGGCCATGCAGAGGGACCAGGTTAGCTGCTTGGGCCTGGCTAGCTACAGGGCCTATGCCAGCTGCAAGGCTGCATTAACATAGAGGCTGTGCTAACAGCCGGGGCCAAGCTAGCAGGCCGGGGCCATGCAGAGGGAAAACTGGGTTAGCCGCCAGGGCATGGCTAGCTACAGGGGGGTCAAACAGGGCAAAACGGGAAGCAAACAGGGGAGCTAACCGGGGAGACTAACAAGCTAAACAGGGGAGTAACAGGCTAACAAGGGAGCTAAACAGGACTAACAAGGAAGCTAAACTGGGCTAACAGGGAAGCTAACAGGGCTAACAGGGGAGCTAGAGGGGACAAGAAAAAAAAAGGCAAACTCAACATACACAGTCTGTGCTGGCTGGGGTCGTAGACTTGGTGGGGTCGTACTGTTATGGTTTGTAACCGACCCCAATCGCACAACACAAGACAGGTATGGTGGTTTGCCAAGAAACAGATATTTATTGAAACACAGGGAAAAACAGGGAAAAGGGCACTGTCCCTTTAAGGGAGAATCACAAATGCAGGAAAAGGGAACACTATGGGAAGGTAAGGGAAACGCCTAAGGGAAGGTTAAGGGAACGCCTTGGGACAGAGGAACTAGAGACTAGGTAAACAAGGGACAAGGAGAACTAGGGAGAGAGGACTAGGGACTAGGAGAGCTAGGGATAGAGGACTAGGGACTAGGAGAACTAGGGAGAGAGGACTAGGGACTAGGAGAGCTAGGGATAGAGGACTAGGGACTAGGAGAACTAGGGAGAGAGGACTAGGGACTAGGAGAGCTAGGGATAGAGGACAAGGGACTAGGAGAACTAGGGAAAGAGGACTAGGGACTAGGTGAGCTAGGGATAGAGGACTAGGGACTAGGAGAACTAGGGAAAGAGGACTTGGGACTAGGAGAGCTAGGGATAGAGGACTAGGGACTAGGAGAACTAGGGAAAGAGGACTAGGGACTAGGGGACTGAGGATAGAGGACTAGGGACTAGGAGAACTAGGGAAAGAGGACTAGGGACTAGGGGACTGAGGCCCGCGGAGGCGGGCTGGGGAACAGGGAGGAACTGGGAGGACTGGTGGAAATCATCTGGGCCGCTCTGCAGGACAGAGGAGATAGTTAATGCACAAAGGGGAAAAAACAGAGCAGGTGCAGAACAGTCCAAATAATCAAAGTGAACAAAGTAATAATATCTTCGTGTGACAAACACACAGGGGGAGATGTAAAGTCCAAAAATACTATTCTAAGTGAGAACCAAAAACAGAGGCAATACGCTGGGAGAGTGACATCACAATCTAAACTCACCCAGCGTATGCGTAATGGTACAGGAACAGGCAGCGGGGCGAGAGCGTCGCCACCGGGGCGCCGGCTGTCCGAGCCGAGGACAGAGTGGTGCTGGAACAGGCGGCGGTGGCGAGGGTATCGCCACCGGGGAGCCGGCAGTCCGAGCCGAGGACAGAGTGGTGCTGGAACAGGCGGCGGTGGCGAAGGTGTCGTCACCGGGTAGCCGACTGTCGGAGCCGAGGACAGAGTGGCGCGCCACACCTTGGTGTGCGCGTCGGAACAGAGAGACGCATCGGGGTGCGTCTGCCAGGAGGAGTGTGCCAAGCACGAGGATCCTTGGAAGATGCGCGTTGCGCGCTGGAGACTGGAGAGCGTGCCAAGCTCGGAGGTCTGGAAGATGCGCATCAGGCTGGGAGTGCGCGCTGGTACGGAGGAGCGTGCCAAGCTCGGAGGTCTAGAAGATGCGCGTCAGGCTGGGAGTGCGCGCTGGTACGGAGGAGCGTGCCAAGCTCGGAGGTCTAGAAGATGCGCGTCAGGCTGGGAGTGCGCGCTGGTACGGAGGAGCGTGCCAAGCTCGGAGGTCTAGAAGATGCGCGTCAGGCTGGGAGTGCGCGCTGGTACGGAGGAGCGTGCCAAGCTCGGAGGTCTAGAAGATGCGCGTCAGGCTGGGAGTGCGCGCTGGTACGGAGGAGCGTGCCAAGCTCGGAGGTCTAGAAGATGCGCGTCAGGCTGGGAGTGCGCGCTGGTACGGAGGAGCGTGCCAAGCTCGGAGGTCTGGAAGATGCGCGTTGCGCGCTGAGGACTGGAGAGCGTCTGCGCTGGTCTGGATGTGCGTCAGGACGAACAGCTGCGCGGGGGTCTGCAGTGGAACGCTGGGGTGCCTCCCGTGGAAGTACAGGGAGCGCAGACCAGTCTCCCCCACAGGCAACGGCGACAGCTGGCGAAGGCTGGAGCAAACATCTCGACGCCGGAGAATGGAACAGCATAGGCAGACAGAGGATCTCCCGAAAGAGTCTAGATGTTTAGAGAATATGACTCGGCAAGTATACAACACGACCCCACGCCAAAACGAGGGGAAGCGCCCTCGTATTTAAAGCCCACAGGGGGACTAATTAGCCTGCCACCACAGGTGCGAGAGATAATAGAATATCAAACAGGTGTGGCCACTAAGGGTAAAGAACGAGAGGGTGGGGGCTAGAGAGAGTGAGTAGGGAATTCCTAACAGTAGGCTTAAAGAAGACAGAGAATAGGGAATTCCTAACAGTAGGCTTAAAGAAGACAGAGAAAAGGTAGTGAGCAGCGGGCAAAACCTCACACATTGACCATATTAATCAAATTGTTTACACTGCCTGTGTTGTTTTTTTACTACCTGTATACTGTGTTGTTTTACTACCTGTACCCCCCCCCCCCCCTCCCCCCCATGCTGCTATGATGCCTGAATTTCCCCAAGGGGATCAATAAAGGAATATCTTATCTTATCTTATTTATTTTGTTGAGTGTTGTATACTGTGTGTCCAGTAGATGGCGATGTGGGCTTGGCTTTTATGTCCTGTTTACAAGCAGTGACACGCTCGCCGCGTCTCTACAATTCGTAGCTCCAGTTCTGCAGACCCCTCTCTGATTGGTTGAGCGAAGCCCCTCTCTGATTGGTTGAGCGAAGCCCCTCTCTAAGGTACGCGAGGGAGGTGCGCGTAAGGTTATCAAGGTGCTTATCGAGGTGCTCTTGCCAAGAAAAGAAAAAGATGTCGCAAATGTAATGCTGCATGTTACGACCCCTGTGAGTCTAAGGGTAAAGGGCTGTAACATAACAGTTGGTTGACAGAAAAGATGGACCACGTTTGTAAACAACAATGATATTTATTGGTAGATGCAAAGGAAGCACATGTAGCTCAGGGGTGAGCCCAGGCCAAAACAACAAACAAACACCACTATACTCCAAATAAACACAATCTAATCTATGGTAAAAGAGATTACATTACCTAAACTACTCTTACCTAACCAAAACAGGAGAAAACAATGTCCAAAGGAAATGGCAGCTCACCCCATCTGTGCTTCCTGAGAAAGAGAGAAAAACACATTAATTATACAGAAACAAAAGCAGAATATATACAAAAACAAACTATAACTAACAATGCTCTCTCTGAGGCCATACACACACAAGGAAATTACTACTAAGCACCAAAGGCCAATAAACGAAAAGCAATACTGTCAAAGTTACAGGTTTACCAAAAACACAACATGCCTAGCCTCATGCCAGAGAGAGAGAGAGACTGAAGTGAGAAGCCATGTTTTAACAGGTGTGGGGTCATCCATGATTGGGTGGTGTGGATTGAGTGTTGGAGTCTGGAAAGCCATCCACCAATCACTGCTGTGTTGCAATAATGGAAGGATTGGCCTGGCAGGGACCAATGGGGAAGGGAACAATGGCTGGAGGGAGGAAACAAAATGGAGAACACACACACATGGAGACACACACTGGGGAATATATACATTGGGATGTAACACTGCAAATATAATGTTATGTTATGTTCGATATATTGAAGTATATATTGAATGTATAATACATTAATATGGCAGCAAATCTCACAAGACACGTCAGCAATGATGAGCGTTTTACCTGTACTCCGCCATGTGAATCTAATGTGGATGCGTACCCTGAACTTGTGGTAGGCCTCGACTTTCGTCTTGTTTACATCAGGGTCCCCCATTTTCAATTCATCGTCTTGTTTACATCAGGGTCCCCCATTTTCAATTCATGATAACATATATGACATACAGGTAGACAGATATACAGTACTGCTACATCTAGACATTTATGACATACCAGATTTACAAATACAGTACTGTTTGTGATACAAAAAGAGTCTAAAAAAGAGAGGCTATACATTTGACGTAGAAACTGTACATTGGAGGAGGTTGGGTGGGTGGGGGGGACTGTACATTGCTTCTTCTAAGTGTCTATGCTTTTTTTTGTCAGTATTTACTGGCTTTCAAAAAAATAACATCTTGTTGCTTGTGTGTTGAAGGACTTTTTACCGAAGGGTTACACATATCATGTCTGCACGTACAGACGTGCGGTGAACCCATCCTGCGTTGACCATACCTCTTTTGAGGCCACTGTGCGAATGACTCACCAGTCTGAGGAGGAGATCCTGGTGTGGGCAAGGTCGATGCAGGTCACCTGTAGAGTGGCCCATACAAGACCCAAGAAGATCATGTTCAGAGTATGTTGTTCTTTTAGAGTTGGTATGGTCAACATTCCCTGAGAAGTGATTTTCCACTTTCAGTACGTTCAGCTGAAAGGTAATTTATGGCTGATACTATAATATTTGTCTCCAAATATATGATGGCTCTGGATCATTTGACTCTTATTTACCATTTCAACTACATTTGCATAACTACAGTGGATGTCATTACTTGGGTTCATGGGTTCATGACAAAGCAACATCTTGGGAGGATCTTTCTGGTAAAATAAATATCTTATAATTTTTATACAGAGAGACTACAGGTGCCAGCACAACACCAGGTGCACACCAACCACACCAACACCTGGCAAGGTGTCTAAAAACACAGGTTGCCCGGCTGGAATGAAGATCACCCTTGTGCGCACTGTGGACTCCAGTGGACGACCGAGCACGTATGTGTAACACACAAACCCATTTACATTCCAAATGGAATTCAAATTTTATATTTTTTGTTTTTTATTTCTCTGTTTAACAATATGTTTTACCACACCAGGAGCACTGATCCCCACATTCCCGCCTATCCCATGAGCGTGTATATCAGCAATATCCACAATCACAACATCCATGTGGCTGATGCTGTGCGTCACAAGGATGTGGGCAGCGAAGCCGTAGAGAAGCTCACCAAGCTGTTGGAGTCTGGACACTCGCCGTCCTCTGCACTGGACGTGTTCAAGTATGATCTGCAGGTCGAACATGGGGATGAGTACATCTACGCCTCAGCAGACCGCTCCATCTGTCCTGACCTGCGGTTCTGCTATGCGTATGTATGATGACTGGATAGTACTGACATTACAAAGTCAGCCCATATATTGTTTGTGGTGATGTATACACTTTCACATGAGACAACATCCTGTACCTGTTTTACCGTGATATGTGTTGTATGTTTCATGCCTTGTATTTTTGACACGGCACATTACAAATTGCTCAAATTGGCACAAATCAACATGAACTGATGTCATATTGTTAGATTTTCAGTGTGTGTCATGTTCTATTTTAACAGACTGTACCACCAGATATTCATGGCAGAGTATGGAAGCTCAGAGGGGAAGGGGATGCGAGAGGCTCTGGAGAGGCAGGTTGAAATGTACAATGCTCAGTGTGGGAGTGACTGTGCCAAAGTGAGCCAGACAGGGGATGGTAGGCAGTTCCTTGCCGTGATCTGCTCTCCTCTGATGAAGAGGGTTCATGCTGGTCTTAAGCAGAGTGGAGAGATGGCCTTTATGGATGCATCCGGTAACATGGACAGACAACACTGCCGTGTCTTCCTGATCCTGACGCACAGCTGTGCAGGCGGTCTACCCCTGGGGATCCTCATCACCCAGTCAGAAGCGAGTGAGGTCATCTACCAGGTAGCCCCCCATTACAATAGCATAATACTATACTATACTATTACTTAGCTGACGGTTATCCTGATATTGAAAAGGTACAGTAAGTGCTAATACTAGTTAACCAAGGTAATCACAGTAACCGGTTATTGCTACATCCCTACTTCCAGGGACTGGAGATGCTGAAGTCCCTCCTCTCTGAGATGCCTTCTCAGGCAGAGGAATGGCAGGTCCACAGATATTCCTGACAGACGACAGCACAGCAGAGAGAGCAGCCATCCACAGGGCCTTCAGGAAGTCACGCTCCTCCTGTGTAGTTTCCATGTGCTGCAGGCTGTGTGGAGATGGCTGCTGAACAAAGACCACAACATCCACATGGCTGACAGGCAGGCTCTGTTCACAGTAGTGAAGAACATCATGTATGCCAGGGAGGAGAGTGAGGCAGATGGCTTCTTCCAACAAGCCTTGCAGATTGATCTTGTGAACAGGTACATATCCCAGACAAATGGGAGACTCTGTACACTCGGAGATCACAAGTACATTTCCCTTTATAAACAAGCATTCAAGTGCATAAATCAATGCTTAAGCATCAATCCAGGGAAAAGCAATACAAATGCACTATATTAGCTCAAGGGGAAGGATCTGAGATGTGTAGGTTTACATGACTGTCGTCTGTTGTCCTCCTTGTCCTGTACATTTTGTTTTTTTGTAAAATGCCAGGTACCCCAACTTCAGGGCATACCTGGAGACGTTGTATGGCCGGAAGGAGTCTTGGGCCCTGTGCTTCAGAGCAGCGTTGCCGGTCCGTGGAAACAACACGAACAACTACGCAGAAGCCGCAAATAGGATCGTGAAGGATAAGATCCTGCACCGGACAAAGGCTTACAACGCGCCACAACTATTTGATTTTCTCACCACTCGCCTCAATGGGTATTACGAGGCACGCATCACAGATGCAGCTCTCGGCCAGTGGGACAGGTTCCATAAGTCAAGGTCCCTGGTAAAGACCAGTGACGTCAAGCCAGAGAACATTTCTCAGGTAAATAACAATCAAACTGGCACAAAAAGGCACACACACCTAATTTATACAGCATGCAATGACTGAGTCTGTTGTGTTTTTGACCTATGTTGATTTGACATTTCTTGCAACAAAATAAGTAAAAAGTAATTGTCTAATACGATAGTAGCACAATAGAACACCTAAAATTCAAGGTTTGCTCAGATTAGAAAATAGGAAATAAATTTATAAAAAAAACGTTCCTTATGACTTACCTTACTTGTGGCGTATCTCTTATGACTTCCCTTTTATATCTGTCATTATGTGTAGATTGATGGGTCAACGTTCACGGTGGAGAGTGCCTCCACACCTGGGGCGGTCTACCTGGTCGACACAAACCTTGAGACGTGCTCATGTCCTGTGGGCGGCTCAGGGGCACCTTGTAAACATCAAGCTGGTGTTATGAAGGTGTTCCCTGGGAACAGCTGCACTTTTCTGCCAGTTACCCCCAGCATGAAGGCAAGACTGTTGTATATTGCCACAGGAAGTAAGTAAGAGAAGGAATACAATTACTCTAGTCTGTAGAGTGTACTGGTATACTGTGTATGTACGTATACGGATATTAACACATGGGCCGGTTACAGACACGGTCTAAGACATGACAGTACTATCTAGAGTTGGTCCATTCAATTAACTATCTGATCCCGGACTTGGTCTAATCCATGGCTACGAAACAAACCCTAAATATTATCAATGAATTATTACTGTACATGCTGACTTTAGCTGGATATTCTATCCTAGATGACTACATCCATGACAGTTTCCTGGAGCCTCTGAACCCTCATGTGATGGGTGTATCCAGTGGGTCACAGGTCCTGGAGCCTCTGAACCCTCATGTGATGGGTGTATCCAGTGGGTCACAGGTCCTGGAGCCTCTGAACCCTCATGTGACGGGTGTATCCAGTGGGTCACAGGTCCTGGAGCCTCTGAACCCTCATGTGATGGGTGTATCCAGTGGGTCACAGGTCCTGGAGCCTCTGAACCCTCATGTGACGGGTGTATCCAGTGGGTCACAGGTCCTGGAGCCTCTGAACCCTCATGTGATGGGTGTATCCAGTGGGTCACAGGTCCTGGAGCCTCTGAACCCTCATGTGATGGGTGTATCCAGTGGGTCACAGGTCCTGGAGCCTCTGAACCCTCATGTGATGGGTGTATCCAGTGGGTCACAGGTACTGGAGCCTCTGAACCCTCATGTGATGGGTGTATCCAGTGGGTCACAGGTCCTGGAGCCTCTGAACCCTCATGTGATGGGTGTATCCAGTGGGTCACAGTTCCTGGAGCCTCTGACCCCTCATGTGATGGGTGTATCCAGTGGGTCACAGGTCCTGGAGCCTCTGAACCCTCATGGGATGGGTGTATCCAGTGGGTCACAGGTCCTGGAGCCTCTGAACCCTCATGTGATGGGTGTATCCAGTGGGTCACAGGTCCTGGAGCCTCTGAACCCTCATCTGATGGGTGTATCCAGTGGGTCACAGGTCCTGGAGCCTCTGAACCCTCATGTGACGGGTGTATCCAGTGGGTCACAGGTCCTGGAGCCTCTGAACCCTCATGTGATGGGTGTATCCAGTGGGTCACAGGTCCTGGAGCCTCTGAACCCTCATGTGATGGGTGTATCCAGTGGGTCACAGGTCCTGGAGCCTCTGAACCCTCATGTGATGGGTGTATCCAGTGGGTCACAGGTCCTGGAGCCTCTGAACCCTCAGCATGTGATGGGTGTATCCAGTGGGTCACAGGTCCTGGAGCCTCTGAACCCTCATGTGATGGGTGTATCCAGTGGGTCACAGGTCCTGGAGCCTCTGAACCCTCATGTGATGGGTGTATCCAGTGGGTCACAGGTCCTGGAGCCTCTGAACCCTCAGCATGTGATGGGTGTATCCAGTGGGTCACAGGTCCTGGAGCCTCTGACCCCTCATGTGATGGGTGTATCCAGTGGGTCACAGGTCCTGGAGCCTCTGAACCCTCATGTGATGGGTGTATCCAGTGGGTCACAGGTCCTGGAGCCTCTGAACCCTCATGTGATGGGTGTATCCAGTGGGTCACAGGTCACTCCAGAGCTGAGCGACCAGACCACATTTATGGGAGCTGACGGCATTGAAGGTGGAGACTTGTTTTTTCAAAATTGTGTTCATTGTCATGGCCAATAGTCAATGTATTTATACATGCATTTATAAATACAACAATTAGGTTGCTCAACACGTGGGATGTCCATTGGCAAGGCGTACCTCTAGGTGCTGACACCTCAAAGGCTTGATCTCCTCTGCTGACCATTTTTTAATTTATATAAATGTTTACACTACAGTTCAAATACAATATCATCTATTGCTCCATCTTTTTTCAGCTGTTTTAGCCAGAGAGAGGTATCGGTCCCAATTGGAGGAGTTCAAAGAGGAGTTCCACGAAATGCTGCTGACCAATGAGGAACTTCAAGGGGGAGCGTCAGCCATGATAAAGACCTTCAATCAGCTGAAGGGGAATCCCTCCAAGCTGCTGTCAGCTCTACACACCTTCGGCCGCTCTGGTATCAGCCATGCATCAAAACGTGCACACGCGCTCAGGCGAGTCGCTAACTGCGCTGGGCCAAGCATAGCGGCTCAACCCACCTCTGTTGCCCGTCGTAAAATGAAGCTCGAGGGTCGACGCCGGCTCGCTGCGGGGAGGCCGAAGAAAAGTGTGGTGAGCACAGACCATCGCTATAGTTTCCCAACAGGAGTAAAGTCTGGATGTAGAGTAGAGATGTGTCGTAGCAATCCGAAGTGACATTGACCACCAATATGCATCTTCTGGCCGCCTCAGACCTACTCCTATCCAAGCTCCCGGAGGGTCATCAAAGAGAAGTCGCCTATTCTCAATCCTTGCCCCACAATGGTGGAATGAACTACCCACCCCAGTTAGGACAGCCGAAACACGTCCAATCTTTCGCCGTCGACTAAAGACGCACTTCTTCAACCATTATCTGAATTTATAAAAAAGAAAAAAAAATGATCTAACCCTAACTAACCATACTGTCATGCACTTGTCCTAATAAACTAACCTACACTGTAGCACTCAACACTTTGACATTGTTACTCAGCTGATAGAGTTGCGCCCTTCCTGATGGCTTGTCGTACAGAACTTGTAAGTCGCTTTGGATAAAAGCGTCAGCTAAATGACTAAATGTAAATGTAAATATAGCATGTACATAAAGACCCAGTGCCTCATCCGGAGCTAACAGTGTATTGCACTACCACAGGACCTAGCATGTCCTACCATGCTCTGTAAATAATATGTACATATACCGATATGCCCTACTCTGTTTACTTGTTTTATTGCACAATGTCATTCTATTGAATTCTATTATATGTTATTACTATTGTATTATGCACATCGTTGCGGGCAAGACCACCCGCATTTCATTGTAAACTTGTATGCAAATAAACAACTTGTGACAAATAAAACTCTTGACTTGACTTGACCACCAGCCTCTCTCTCTTAAGGCATTAACTGGGTTAATTAATCTAAATGTTATATTGTTAACTGTCTAGTTAGGCATTAACTGTGTTAATCTAAATGTTATATTGTAACTGTCTAGTTAGGCATTAACTGTGTTAATCTAAATGTTACATTGTAACTGTCTAGTTAAGGCATTAACTGGGTTAAGTGGGGAGTGCGTCATGGTACAGTTTCAGTAAGTGGGGAGTGTAAACAAGTTGAACGCGTCACGTGAAATAACGTTGTGTGAATAACCCTATAACGTTACAATGTACAGTTTCTGACAGCTGGCTGTGTTGTGAAATGTGCATAACGTTATGAATAAACCGCGAAGTCAATCGAAATAACGTTATAAACGCGAATCTGGTAGTACATTTCTTTTTATCTTCTTGAGATGATAACATTACATCCGCCTTTTACCGCATGACGAGCTAAACCAATCAGAGAGGGGCTTCGCTCAACCAATCAAAGAGGGGGCTGCAGAAATGGAGCTCAACCAATCAGAGAGGGGTCTGCAGAACTGGAGCTACGAATTTTAGAGACGCGCTGTAGTCAGTGACGTTACCACTTAACGTCAGCGAGCAGGAAGCCAACGATCATAATATCAAGCAAAGCGTAGCGTACATGTATACAGCCTGTACAACAAGAACAATAGCCCATATAGCGAGCTGAAAGGTCCCACTACTATCCTTCCTCATCATAACTATATGGCTGAACACAGCTCTTCTGTTCAATGTTGACACTCTGACGTCACGAGACCGCCGCCATCTTGGTATGGGGGGGAAACAAACGGATTTCTACTGATCAAATGTATGCGTTGAGTTCCGTTTTTATTGCATGTGTGACGTATATGGGTACGTGGGTTGGTCATTACCATTATTACTGTATTTATGACACCATCTGAACATCAGGTTAGTATATGTAAATGTGCTGTTTTGTATGTGTGATGTTGTGTCATCTCCTAATCTTCTGTTCTGTTCCGCAGATGCCACTCATCTCCCTGATTGGATTGGTTGCACCTGATTGGTGCATCTTCAGGCAGGCAGTGGAGATGAGTGAATAACAGAGTGGGAAATGACACACGTCCGGGCGCCTCATTTGAATCACTCCCACGTCTCAGAGTGGAGTGAGGAGGTTGCCTTCTCTGCTAGCTGTCGCGGTGGAAGCGATATACATTGTGGCTTTGTGTTAGTGACCACTTGGTGTGGATCGATCCTAGATTGTGGTGGTGTCCTATAAACGGACACGTAGTTATTTTGTTAATTGTTTGTTTGTCTGTATGTTCTCCCCTTACCTTTTTCCCTTTGTGTGGTCTGGGTTTAAATCCCCTCTGAAATAACATCCCTTTTCCCTTTGGGAAAAGCAGTGGGTTTAAAGCCCCACATACAATAAATATTATTTACCATTTGAAACGTCTTCGTTTATTATCTGCCTACCCGGGACTGTTTGAAAAGCATTTACTGAGAGGGGCTGTTTCTGTTCATGTACAGCCTGCTCCAGCTACTATTCTGTGCGGTCGTTAGACCTCTGTACATGACACCATCACTAGTTTAACTCCACATTTGATTAACCCTTTCACTGTCACACTACCAAACGGTTAACCCTTTCACTGCGACAATACAGAGACCGTCGGTAGTGTGATAGTAAAGGGTTAACCTTCTGTAGTGTGGCAGTGGAAGGGTTAAACGGTGCAATTTATTTTATATATTGAGATGCAAAAGGAAATCTCATGGTCATGGAAAAGCTGGAAAAGACATATTTAGGCTAATTGCCTTTTTGAAGGAATAACAACCCAGATAACATATTTCGTGAGTGATTGTTGGAGCTGTCCAAAATAAATATTGGGACATTCAAATCAACTATTCAATGTTAAATGTATGAACTGAACATAGACATTGGCTATTTGTCATATGGAACAGTCACGGAACAGTTCTGGAATTGGATCAACCAAAATGTGTAGGAACCCTGAACTGATTTATTTTCTTTTTTTCTTTAGGTGGCGCACAAATTCTTCCATTCTGTCAAATGAAGTCCTTCCCTGCATATGCTATTCTTCAAATAATTAATTATATCCTATATGAGAACAGGGTCATTTTAAAAGATCTGTGTGTGGGTCTGTTGTAACTTAACTGTATGTCTATTAATGTGAATACATTGTAAATTAAATGTTCAAGTAGCGTGATTTGTTCATGACTGTGTGTTTTTCTCTATTACATTTAAACACTGGACAAATAGGGTGAATAAAACTGGAGGAATTGGAAAAAGCCTCTGTGTGAAGTTTTACACAAAAACACCCCCCCCCCCCCCCCCAATTTTTTAAGATTATTCACAACTACTCTAACAGTCATTTACTGTTGAATGAGATGCTATTCTATTAGACTTCCAGGCCAGTAGATGGCGCTCCTGCGCTCCTGAGAGTGATAGAGGAAGAAACCAGTACAGTCTGGGTCCGTGTACGTTTTGATAGTTCGTTAACCCGTTCGTTAACAAATAAGTTATGAATAAATACATAAATACATGCATACAGATCTATACCAGGGTAACGTTATGATACATATATTTTTTGTTTTGTGCATTTCATTTAGACATGATCTTTTATGTGAAGTAATAGCCTAATATGGTCTGTCCCAAATAGTGTTGTCTAAACGCACGTTACCCAACAGATATCCTAGTTCAGTGGTCGGCAATAGGCGGCTCGCAGGCCGAAATAGGTCCGCCAGCAATAATATCTGCCCGTCAGATTATTTTGATAATATGATTTGTGATGAAGACTCACTTTATTGTATCGGAATCGGGAGACTTAGGTAAAGTTAGAAAGATATTCACACATTCGAATTTCCGCGGTCAATAATTCTTAAGCAAAATGTTTTTAAAACACAAAGGACACCTCTTTCCTATCGTAGTAAGGTAGACAATGAGCTACAACCTTATTTTCACCTAAACGAGGCAAGCCGGCCTCGGAGCTGTACAATTAATAATAATAATAATATTGATCTATATGTGCAGTCGGCCTTGAGGCAAGTGTGCAGCCAGGGACCGTCTAAAAGTGCAACACCGAAAAGAGACACTACAAAAAGATTCAATAACTTCACTGTCATACAGTGTACAGTGTCACCAAAATCACTGCACACATCATCAGTGGTATCCTATTATATTATAGTGTTATACTACAACACTTAGATTTGGAAAAAATGCTTTTTCATAATTCTGGGGATTTTGTATAGGAAAAAACATTAAATATCTTCACTCTTATAGAGTGTAGTGTCACCAAACTCACTGCACACATCAATGTTATCCTACTGGTTATCCTCTTGACTAGCTCGTAGAGGGGGTGGGGGAGGGATTTTCCATGATAGCAGCCAGCTTCCTTCTCATCCCCCTCTCTGCCATCCAGGGGCGGTCCTAGCACATTTGGTGCCCTAGGCGAGATTCACCATTTTTTTTTTTTTTTTTTTTGCTCTGCGCAGTTTTGGCGCACCCCTATATATCTGCAACCATTATTCTTACATAAAGAAAATTCTAACATAAGGGAAAATGAGCCAAAAATCTAAAACAGTCGGTCGGTCTGAGCCCCCTCCCCCCCAAAAAATCAAAACATCGCAGCGCTACCAACCGGTTAACCCTTTTCACTGCGACAATACACCGAAGGTTAACCCTTTCACGACCGTCGGTTGTGTGATAGTAAAGGGTTAACCCTCCGTCGTGTGGCAGTGAAAGGGTTAACAGTTATACAGTAAAGTACTGCACCTATAATTTTTACAAGCAAGAACAAGAGCTAAGAATAAATGTAAAATGCACACTAAAGAATTAAAACAAATAAACAACTTAGCTAACACACAATAATAATAATAATAATAACAAACAATAAAATAATGTGCAAATTTGCTTTAAAAGAAAATTATGTATTGTCAAATATGTTACACATATATAATCAAAATATAATATGCTAAATAAACAAACAAATAAATAAAAATTACAAATTCACTTTGTCTAAAGAACTATTTACATTCCACTCCCTATCATCACACTTCAAGGTTAGCCTGTAGCTCCTACTGGTTTCCATTTACAGTGCAATCGTTCTGGCCTTCCTCGCTGCAAAGTCATCAATCACATCAAATTGTCCAACTCCTGAGCCAGCTCCTTCCCATCCAAATCAGATTGCCCTCCATGGTTTAAGGTGTGTACAAGTGCCTCTGCTTGCTTCATCAGCTCTTGGTGTGGCAGGTCTTGGAAGTTGTACAAAATTGCATACCTTCCACCTTGGCACGTTTCTCGTCTTCTTCTTTTCTTCTATTTTTAAACTGGATAGCCGGATGGCTTTTGCCTCTTCATAGTTCTCTAACGTTAGTCTTTCTTTCCTCAACGCTCAATTCTATAAACACTTGACCGATACCCATCAATGCACAGCGCTCTAGCATGTTCTGACTGTGAACACCTAAAGCTGAGGCTCAGACCGACCGTTTTAGATTGTTGGCTCATTTTTCCCTTATGTTAGAATGTTTTAATTATGTTTTATGTAAAAATAATGGTTGCAGATATAGAGGGGGGCGCCAAAACTGCACAGACAAAAAAATAATTTAAAAAAAAATAATAATAATAATCTTTTTCTTTTTTTCCGCCCTCCTCTGGGTGGCGCTCTAGGCAACCGCCTATATCGCCTGTAGGAAGGTCCGCCCCTGCTGCCATCACCTGACCAGCTTGACTCCCACCACAGAGCTCAGCTTGTTCAGTTTGTTGGTGTCCCTTGAGTTGATGTAGCCCCCCCAGCATAGAAGAGGACGCTGGCCACTACAGACTAGAATGACTGCAGCAGTGACACATTGAAGGACCGGCCCACAGCAAAAAGACCAGTGTTGAATTAGCTCCCTGAACTCTTTTTCAGGGTTTATATATTATATGTTATGGTTTGTAAACAACCCCAACAGCATGACACAGACAGGTATTTCAGAGTTAGCCAAAAACTATGGGCGTATTTATTTACAGACAGAAAAGAGCAAAAAACATAATAAAGCATTCAGGGGGAATGCCCTTGAGCAGAGTAGGCTCTGCGGCTCTGCAGCTCGGCCCAGAGCAGAGTTGGCTCTGTGGTGCTGCGGCCCTGGCTCTGCGGCTCTGCAGCTTATTATATATCCACTCGGGGAGAAACAGAGAAAAAAGGAATGTCAATAAACGAACGTAGGGATACGAGGCAGTCCAGTAATAAAGCAGCGTCCAGTACTAACACAAAAGCGACACTTCTTCAGTGTTTACGAAACACACAAAAACAGCGAGCAGGTCTTGAGTCCAGGAAAAAACGAGGAAAAACAGAGCATCAAAAAAGTATACTTCCAAAACTCACCAAGGCGCAAAGTGAGATACGAGGCACAGGTCCACGGATGGCAGAGAGGGGCAACAGCGGCGACTTCCAAAGGCGTACTGGAGAAACGACGGAGAAACAACACGGGAGGAAACAAGCAGCAGGTAGTGGTAAGCAAAACGACCCGACACTGAACATTCAGAAACCCTGAGTATATAAGGGCTCCCTTCGAGCTGATTTGAAACTCCCTTCAGGTGCGTGAAGGTAATTGGTACCTGGAAGCGTGCGGTATTGGGCCAGCCCTCACAATATAGCTCCAATTAACACTAGTTAAATTAATAGTTAAACATTTAACACTATGCCAGTTATATTATCATATAGCTTACGTTCTGCTCTCTAGTGGAACTATCCCTTTATCCAATCTAACAATGAATAATTTTTCTGTATACACCACTTTAGTTTAGTGCCGAAATAGTTATTCGAAAGGAGTCACGTTATTGGAGAAAAGGAGCTGCGTTGACATTATATCTTTGTTTTCTCTCTCACAATTTTTCGAGGAAATACAGCGATAATGTCTTCGCCATCGGAGTGTCTAGAGAAGATGATGATCATTCTGACCTCCA
The DNA here is from genome assembly GCF_963971535.1 of Notolepis coatsorum. Lineage (NCBI taxonomy): Eukaryota > Metazoa > Chordata > Actinopteri > Aulopiformes > Paralepididae > Notolepis > Notolepis coatsorum. The sequence goes on along the minus strand of NW_028174886.1, from coordinate 751,084 downwards.
TCGGCGCTTCGCATTAGGGGCTCGCGTCGCTGAGGAATCCCCGCCGGCATTGCCTCCGGCTCTGCAGCTGGACACTTTACTTGGGAGGCGATCGGCCGTGTGAGGGCTGATGGCCTCTCTGGGTGGGTGATGTTTTTTTTTTGAAAACTGAAACACTTTGTTTTTTTTTGGTGGGTTAAGGGAACAACCGCCTCCTGTTAAACTACACATAGGGAGGTGGTTGGTTCGCCGGTGTGTTGGTAGCAGAGTCGACTCTCGGGTTGTTGCAGCGTTCTTCTAGAGAACCACAGTATTGCTGCTTGTTGCAGCATTCTTCTAGAGCAGTGTTTCTCAACTGGTGGGTCGCGGTGCCATTTTGAGTGGGTCGCGGATGTGTGTGTAAAAAAAATTAAAAAATTATATAATTTTTTCTTTTTGCACTAGCCATCTTTGTGAAAGTGGCTTCTCAGCTCTGGTCCAGCTGAAGACAAAGCAGAGGAACAGATTGGACATTGAGCATGACCTCAGAGTTGCTTTGTCTACCATCACCCCAGACTTTGAGACTCTTGTCAGGAGCAAACAACATTCCCAGTTATCCCATTAGTTCCCTGGGATGTTTAAGCTAAGAAGTCTGCTAAGAAGGATATATTATTTATTATTATAATTATTTTATTTCATTGTGTTTTTAGCCCTAGTTGTACATTTGTTGCAACCCCAGTTATCCCATTAGTTCCCCCAAACTTACTGTAGGTCTGTTATGTTAAGCTAAGAAGTCTGCTAAGAAGCATAATTATTTATTATTATTATTATTATTATTATTATTATTATTATTATTATTATTATTATTATTATTATTATTATTATTATTATTATTATTATTATTATTATTATTATTATTATTATTATTATTATTATTATTATTATTATTATTATTATTATTTTATTTTATTTCATTGGGTTTTTAGCCCTAGTTGCACTTTTGTTGCAACCCCAGTTATCCCATTAGTTCCCCCAAACTTAGGTCTGTTATGTTAAGCTAAGAAATCTGCTAAGAAGCATATGAGTCATTCCACCAATCCGGTCCGATTTGAGTCCTCTGATGTTTTTAAGTGTCTTTTATCTAATCAGTTACCAAAATGTGCTTTGAAATGCTATTTATTTCAGTTGCAATGTCCTCTTTAATAAAGTGTAAAAACATTGCATGAATGTAATTTCTTTTATTATGCATTATGTTGTTATTTCAGTTGACACCATGTATTTTGACATGTCCCTCGTGGCATTTCATGAAAATGTATTTGGGATATGACCAAGAAAATTTGTAAAAAGTCCATACTTTTTTCCATGAACATACACATCCATCTGTGCTGTTAATGCTGGTAATGATTTATTTCAAAATAAATGAATAATTATTCATTAAAATAACATTATTCAGTCTGTCCCTCAGTAACCCTCAACCCCGTTACACTGAGCATTCTCCCCCCCACAAAAATAATGGTTCAATCCATAGAAGCATGTGAAACAGGAAGTGACAACTTTGAAGTCTTTTGGAGAACACAACACCAGAAACAGGCAAGTAGCTACCTCATTGTACTATGTTTTCAGTCATTTATCATGTAATATTATGGTAGTCAAGCATAATTACTCAACACCGTTACTTGAAAAAAATATAGCAAACTATTACTTGTGAATATGATCTTTGTTATACATTTTCTTTTAGATGCTTTCTTAATATCATGCATGCCATGTGCTCTCCTGGTATTCACCACATGTGGAGTAGCAACCATTTTGTGCAAAAAATCACAACCTCGTTATGTTTGAATGTAACGTTTGAATGTAACAGGGTTGTGAGATTGTAACAGGGTTGTGATTTTAACACTGATTTTGAAGTTATACAATAATAGTTAAATTAATTATTGAGCTTTTTCAACATGCTTATGCCACATACATATTAATTGTAATGTGCATGTTGCTGTGTGTGTGTGCTCACACATTACCCTAGACTCAACCCTGTTACAGCTACATGTTTATTAATTATTTCTTTAAGTTTATGAAAAACAAATTCAACTTTTGAATAATTTTGTCTGAAACGTTTAGAGCAAACATAAGAATATCGATTTTAGTTCAAAATCTGAGGTCAAATCACATTTCTGATGAAAAAGCTTGCGGCCGCTGTCAAAAAAAGGCAAATGTCAGGGTTCAAAATAGCAAAAGTGTAGGATTTATGTAATGTTTAGACGAGCAATTATAGAAATGTGTGAAGGACATCCAATTATTATAGAAATGTTGACTTTAGCACAAATACATGTTTTTTTTATTTTTTTATTATTGATATTTTTTCCCCCTCCATTTTTCCTCCGATTTTTCTCCCATCCCAATGTTAGTCGTATGCCAATTCCCAATCCCTTCCTGGTCGCTGCACACTTACCCCCCACAGTCAGATCATCTGGGAGAGTGGAGGCTACCACGTGCTTCCTCCGACACACGTCCAGCCAATCACCGCTTCTTTTCACCTGGCAGCGCGGATTCTCATTGAGAGGGCGTAGCGTGTGGGAGGATCACACTATCCCACTCAGGTCCTATCCGCGCTTAGCAGGCGCCCCGACCGAACTGTAGGAGTCGCTGTTTACAACGACCCGGACCCACCCCGCCAGCTTCTCCCACCCTCTAATACAGCCAATTGTATTAGTGTGAACGGCCAGCCAAGCTGGTGACAACCCCGGAGCTGTGAGCTACAGGCGAATCCAGCTCACAGCTCCGGGGTTGGTGACGAACGCAATCTCCGCTACGCCACCTAACCGCTCTACAAATACATGTTTTAATCTTATTCAGAGAGCTTCCAGAGTGTCCGTAATGGGGTTGAAGAATAATGGTGTCCATATCATACAATAATGACCAAAAATAATAGAGATTTCATGCCTGAGATGGGAAAATATATTTTTCTGGAAGTTAAATATGTCATTCATATTGAGGGGTGTTCAGAAAAGTAATACCTCTTGGTAAAAAAAAAAAACCCAAATTCCAAATTGGACTGGATTGGTGGAATGACTCATATATTATTTATTATTATTTTATTTCATTGGGTTTTTAGCCCTAGTTGCACTTTTTTGTGTTTATTTCATGTTGTTAACAGTGCATGAAAGATTGTGTATTACTGCAAATTATTTTAATTTTTTTTATTCATAGTCGTTAAAAAATTTGGGTTGCAACTTAATGACTAAGGAAAATGTTGGGTCCCGAGGCTAGACCAGTTGAGAACCACTGTTCTAGAGAACCACAGTATTGCTGCTTGTTGCAGCGTTCTTCTAGAGAACCACAGTATTGCTGCTTGTTGCAGCGTTCTTCTAGAGAACCACAGTATTTTCAGACACCTTTGTTTACAAGGATCCCCATTAGTCATTATCAACGTGTTGACTATTCTTCGGGTCCTCACAGATATACACATACAAATATGAAACATTCAGTGTAAATCAGTCATATATCATACATCAGGATATGGAGGACAGCTTAACAAACTTGGCTTCCAGCCCCTCAAGTCCAGCACCACTATTCTCCCTCAGTTCATTAATAGAACATTGTACATATACACAAAGTAATAGTTAAATTAGCAAAACCACTTAATAAGAATCTTTAGCACACAATGCCAAAGAACATCAAGGTAAACAAACATACAGCAGCGGCCCACTAGCAGGAAGATGTTAACAGCAGAAGAGACTCCATAGAAAATCAATACATGTATAATGCATAATGGAGTCTCAACTAAGACTGCCCATTCATAAACATGTCTAAAGTGATTTAAGACATCCGTCATGTGACATTAGTATTATTACTGTGCTTTATACAAAGCGTCCTTTTCCTTTAAGGTGTAAATGGCTGAGTCGTAGAACCAAGAATCATGACTCACACATGCACTGGACTCCTGGACATAACAGTAACTGAAGGCTAAATACACAGACCCATTTTCAACACAAAGTCAAGTTTAACACATAGCCCAACAAGGAGCGGTAGAATCTCTAGATAATAATAATAATAATAATAATATCAACTAGAATAATATGAACACAAATTGCTAGGAGGCAAAACTATTTAGTTAAGCATTCAAAACAAATATGACTATTATAGTTGTGATAAAAGGAACACGTTATAATACATTTCCAGAAGATAAATAGTTCAAATGATGTATTTAACCTTTATTTTACCAGGTAGTCACTTGAGATCAACAATCTCTTTTTCGAGCAAGACCTGAATTGTATGGGTCTATTATCAGGCTAAAATACAGCATCAGATATGGGTCTATTATCAGGCTATCTATCAGATAATTTCCCCAATGCTAAAATCTGAAACCTGATACCATATTATTTATCTCTAATGGAGATAAATGTATCATATATCTCAAACACTTTTGTCCAATGACCCCAAACTGTCTAAGTCTAAACTGTTCAGTAATAGCGGTGGATCAGATCGGTACTCGATACGGGTGGCTCTGCATGGACATAACTAACCCTAACTATAACCATAACCATAGACACAACTCTAACCCTCACCATAGACACAGTCATCCAGAGGGAATAAAGGCACATCTGGTTGTTCTTTCTGTATAAATAAGACAATATTTACAGACAATAAGTTAGTAACTAGCTGAAAGACTATAGGGGCTTTCCCTATGTGATGTCACACACACACGCGCGCACACACACACACACACACACACACACACACACACACACACACACACACACACACACACACAGACACACACACACACACACACACACACAAACACACACACACAAACACACACACACACACACAGAAACACACACAGAATGACATATTCAGACGGCTCCTCTCCTGCTTATCCCAGAGTGTAGTGACGTTTGCATGAAATGCCGGGAGGACGCTGGCCCGTCCCGCCGGTGCAGACAGACGAATACCCTCAGACTCTCTCTCTGTCCTGGCGTGGCTGTAGTAGAGCGATGCGAGGGGGTGCGACCCCGGTAAGAGACTGTCGGCACCGGACAGAAAACGGTCAGCGTCCCACTTCAGACACCAAAGAATGTCGAGGATTTCGACTGGTCATAGAATGCTTAAAGTGGAAATGAAGCAGTGAGCAATGTGATCCTAGTTTGTTTGTTGTGTACCTTGTGTAAGACAGGGTTCTATAATCAAATGTGAAATCTATCTTATTTGTCTGAAAAATCAAATATAATATCCCTGTTTTCAACATGGGCGCCGCCATTTTGTTGCTGACGTCATGGCTGACGTCATGAAGCTTGTTTGGTGTATACACTGCTGGTTAGTTGCCTATAGTGAATGGGTCAGTCGGTAAATAGAATGTTGCCTACAAAACAACGGGACCGCGGTGGTTCTGTTTGTATTGCTCCTGGCTGTTCAAACTAATTTTACCATGTGAGAGAGAGGAAAGTTGGTTAATTTCCACAAACTACCAGTGAAAAAAACAGTGTTGTTGGCATGTTGGCTCAGGCTGGCTGCACTCAGGCGGCGCGACCAGCCTGTTGGACAGGGAAGGAGGATCTGCAGCGAACAATTCATTGCCTCGGATTATGTTGTTGGGGGTGGAAGGTTTGTCCAGAAGACCACTAATCAGCTGAAGCCTGGTGCGGTTCCCTCGGTCTTCGACAGACAGACCGGCGTTAGCTCTCGGGAGCGATCGCTAGCTAGTTGGCACCAGCCGGGGACCGGCGTTAGCAACCGGGAGCGTCGCGGAGCATTCAGCCTGCTGGCTACACAGCTTGTCGGTGTGCTAATAGCCTCTGCAAGCTAACGGTAGCTGGCTACACAGCTTGTCGGTGTGCTGGAGCCTCTGTAAGCTAACGGTAGCTGGCTCCAGGCTATTAGCACATCGACAAGCTGCTGGAGCTCCCGACGCTCGGCTGGTTGAAGTGGATCTAGGTAGCCAGCAGGCTGAATGCTCCGCGACGCTCCCGGTTGCTAACGCCGGTCCCGAGGTCGGCTCGCTTAGGTGCAAATAAGGTTGTAGCTCATTGTCTACCTTACTACGATAGGAAAGAGGTGTCCTTTGTGTTTTAAAAACATTTCGCTTAAGAATTATTGACCGCGGAAATTCAAATCTGTGAATATCTTTCTAACTTTACCTAAGTCTCCCGATTGCGATACAATAAAGCGAATCTTCATCACAAAAATCATATTCTCAAAATAATCTGACGGGCAGATATTATTGCTGGCGGACCTATTTCGGCCTGCGAGCCGCCTATTGCCGACCACTGAACTAGGATATCTGTTGGGTAACGTGCGTTTAGACAACACTATTTGGGACAGACCATATTAGGCTATTACTTCACATAAAAGATCATGTCTAAATGAAATGCACAAAACAAAAAATATATGTATCACAACGTTACCCTGGTATAGATCTGTATGCATGTATTTATGTATTTATTCATAACGTTATACATATTTGTTAACGTTAGATCGTGCATGGCTTTTACATTGAAAAACGTACTTGTCACCTGGTTCCGTTCTCCATTCTTCACATCAAAAACGAAAAACGAACTATCAAAACGTGCACGGACCAAAATCGGCCCATTATTTACTCTTTTTTCATTTGATTCTGACACCAAAATACGAAAAACAGCTTCGTATTTCAGTTTTCCCCAGTTTTTTCGATTTTGGTTTCAAACGGAAATAGTAAAACACCTCGTATTTCAGTTTTTTTTTCCTTTTTTCGTATATTTCCGTTTGAAACGAAAAACGAACTATCAAAACGTACACGGACCAGTCTGGCTCCAGAGCACCGTGCAGTCAGAGCATCCATCTCTCCGTCATTCACAGGTAATACAATACTTATCTAAAACATTCTTAAAGATGTTTAAAAACGAATGTGAACTGCCAGTGACATGCTATGTAAGGTTTTGAGTGTGTACATGAACACGTTTGCACGTTTGGACGAGTCGTTTTAACTTTTTATTGGTCGAGGTGAATAATGGCTAACTGCTAGCTAGCTGTGTTCATAGTGTTACACCTCTGTTGCTAAGATGAGCTCAACTCAAGCTAAGGTTATGAATAATCATATTCTATATGTACTATTTGTTTTTTGTACATTGAATGTGATTGTTCTGACTACAGGATTAGATATTAACTAAGTTTGTATTTGTAAGTAAGAATACAGATGGAATGTATGCCAAAAGGTGAATGAATGAATGAAAACTGTATTTAACAGATTGCAGAATGGGTACAATACAGTACGGCTCAATACACACAATTGTTAAGGGGATGCAAACCAGAGAAAGACGTTTGTCTTGTTTACATCAGGGTCCCCCATTTTCAATTCATCATGACATTTATGACATTACACAACATACATGACATCATGACATTTATGGCATAGGGACATACATGACATACAGGTATATAGTACTGTTACATTTGTGACATATATGATATGCAAATATACAGTACTGTTACCCATAGATCCTGACAGAGTATATACATATGATGGGGAGGAGACTGTACATTAGGAGGGGGTGGGTGGGTGGGAGAGAAATATACATATGGCTGGTTATGAGCTCTTTCATCTGTTGGAACGCTTGGTCATGCACAGAGTCCCACTGGAATTCACTGCTTTCCTTCACGAGTTGGTGCAGTGGCACGTTCACGTCAGACAGTCCTGGAGCAAACTTGGAGAGGTATGTGACCATTCCTAGGATCGTTTCCAGCTCAGCCGTGTTCTTCGGCGGCTCCATTTCTCTGATCGCTTTGACCTTGTCTGGGTCTGGTCGAATGCCTTCCTGTGTCAGTCTGTGACCAAAGTAGCTTACCTCGGTCACACAGATGACGCTCTTGTCTGGGTTCAGTTTCACTCCTCTTTCCCTTGTCCTCTGTAGCATGGCGCGCAGGTTGGCATCATGCTCAGCTCTGGTGTGGCCGTAGACCAGCACGTCGTCCACGATGGCGGAAACACCAGACAGTCCCTCATATGTGTCGTCGATAGGGTGACCAGGTGTCCCCCTTTTGGTTGTACTGTCCCACCATTTGACCAAATGTCCCGCGTCCCTCATATTGAGAGGATGTCCCTCTTTTCGAAGCCAAAAAAACATGCGTCTAAAAGCCCCTCCCTACAGACAGTAAACGTAGCAACCAGCCTCTTGTCCACACACATTGCTCTGATTGGTTATAGTACTTTAGCGTGCTGCTTGCCTGCTTGTGACGTGACTGAGACTGAGTCGTGACGCTACCTCATATCGCAAATCTGATTGGTAAAAAAAAACACAACAACATTACAAGCGAACTAGTTCAAGATGGAAAGCAGTAAAAAGAAACGGACCTGCAGTTACAACCAAGACTGGCAAACGACACATGACTGGGTGAGGCAGATGGCAGGCAATCCGCAGCAGGCTTTCTGTGTTTTGTGTCATAGTTCGTTTTCAATTGCGCATGGAGGAGAATACAACTTGAAGCGCCACAGTGGACGTGAGTCTCACTTGAAAGTGGCTCACCAAAAAGAAACATCCAGATCTATGGATACGTTTCTTTTTAAACCAAACAATGATAGCCAGACGGACAAGGTCACTGCAGCTGAGATAACAAGTGTCTATCACACAGTACAACACTCCCATTCATACAGGTCAGCCGACTGTGGTAACCTTTAACCTTTGATTTAAATCTATTCGGTGAAGACCATGGCAGTTATTCTAATATAGAAACACAATTTATTTGTATTATTATTTTTGTATTATACTACACTGTTTTCCCTAGTTCTGTGTTAACAGGGAATATCAAACACAAGACATTCCTGTCAAGTGATGACGTTTGAATATTTAAAACAGATGTTAGGTGGTATTTAATTTGTATTTATTTTGATTTAACCTTTAACCTTTGATTTAAATCTATTCAGTGAAGACCATGGCAGTTATTCTAATAAAAAAATTTACATTATCTATCTGTCCCACTTTGTCCCACCAAAATCGTACTGTTGTCCCACTTTGTCCCACCAAAATCTTACTGTTGTCCCACTTTTGGACTTTTTGCATCTGGTCACCCTAGTCGTCGATCCGTCTCTGGAACTCATCCTGCGCTGAGATGATCCCAAATGGGAGCCGTATGAACCTGTATCTTCCATGCACTGTGTTAAAGGTAGTTAACTTTGATGATTGTTCAGTCAGCTTGATCGCCCAGTAACCCGATCTGGCGTAGAGTACACTGAAGTACTTTGCTCCGGCAAGCTTTGGTGTTATGTCATCCAATGTTGGGAGCGGGTAGTGTGGCATCTGGATCGCCCTGTTGAGGTCTCGGGGGTCCAGACACACTCGTAACCTACGGTCGCGTTTTTCCACAACCACGAGGCCGTTGACCCAGTCTGTGGGTTCTGTCACTTTCTTAATGACACTTGACTTCTCCATGCTGTCCAGTTCCTCTTTGAGACGACCACGGAGAGCGAATGGAATGCGTCTGGGGGCAGGGGAGGAAATTAGGCCATTTTACTCGCCAAATGCGAGTATTCTTTATGTTTGGCGAGTGATTCATGAAGAGCACTCGCCACACTGGCGAGTAGTAAACAAAACAAAAAAATCATTCTGCAATCTGCTGATTTGCTCACTGGCACAAGCCAAACTCTGACTCCCCCCTTATGATTCCTCCCATTTCCGCCTCATAATAATCCATAACCAATGAACATCATCGTTGGGCTCTAAGCTCCCATAATGAACACTCGTTTTCTAGAAGATGCCACCCATCTAGGGGAAGTGGATGGACCACTGCGTGCGGCCCTACAGACTCCTGTCACCGGCTTGACAACGTAGACAAACTTAGACAAAAACACATCAGTGGATGAAAATAATTGCATGTAGAGTCGTCTCTTTCGGATATCAGTGCGGTCTGACATGGGGGCGAACAACAGCACGCGACGCGTCTCCTTCGAGTCGGATGAGAATGACAAGTCAACCAGCATTAGCCGGCTAGCTACCTAGCATGTAACAAGCTACCGTAACGCGCATTCAACATAGTGGACGACTATACTGAGCGGCTTTGCTTAAATGCAGCCGAGTGACATTTTATTATTACCGAATTATTACCGGGTTTCCCCCCATATCACCACTCGCCCATATGCCCTTCACAACGGTGATGTTGTCATACTTGTCATTCAGAATACACCTGCTGAACCCCTAGCGTTGATATGAGATTCGATTCCAATGTATTGTCATCATACAGCACAAGTACAGTACAACCAGAATACATTTGGCATCCAACCAGTATCCAGTGCAAATGTAACAAGTCAAGTTCAAGTTTTGTTTTATTTAGCTATTACATTACAGTGAAATGCTTGGTTCTTTCACTGCCCAGCCCAGTCCAGCCCAACCCAGTCCAACCTAGACCAGCCCAACTTCCCCTGCCCAACCCAGTCCAGCCCAGCATATTTCACTGCCCAGTTCAGCCCAACCCAGTCCAGAATAGTTCCCTCTTTCATGTTAATATGTGATATCCTAATATTTTGAAGAGTAGAGACGGTGTGATTAATATATGTTTATGCTAATATTGTGAAGAGTAGAGGGTGACACTTATTAATGTTTTATGGCAATAAATATTTTAAAGAGTAGAGACACGGTGTGATTATTACTATGATTGAAAATCAATTTAGACGAAGACATACAAAGAAGTAATTATCACAATTAGAGATGTATTTATGGCTGGTAAAAAATCTGTTTGGCTGGTAAAAAAAATCATATACTCGCCAGTTGGCTGGTAAGCCAAAAAGTTAGTTTCCTCCCCTGTCTGGGGGGGTATACAACTGCCGTTGCCGCTGGATCTATGCTGATACTGCCTGTTTATGGTTCTCTAACTGTGCATCCACAACGTGTATCATTTCATCAAGTTCAGATCTAGGCATGCTCTTAAACTCAATACAGGGGGGGAATCAGTGGTTACAACATCAAAATCCAACATTTGTATTTTTTCTTTATGCTTACATGTGAGTTTGCATGACTCCTCTACCTTGAGTGCATGGCCACCATATCCTGAGAGTCGGCTGGATGGTGGGCCTAGTGCCACTTTTCCGTACATCTGGCGGAAGGTTGCTGTTGGCATTACATTCGCTTGGGCCCCGTACAGAATTAGTAGCGAACACAATTTTATCCCTGACCATCTCCTCACTATTGGGGTAATTACAGTCTTTCACAAGCAACTTTAGCTCTGTAACAAACTGGTCAACACTTTCGCTAGGTCCTTGGAATTTCTCCTGGAATTTGTACCTTGCAAAGATGGGGTTCGCCTTTGGCATAACATACTCTTCATATTTGTCGTAGTAGCTTTTTAGCTTTTTCCTGTCGGCGTCAGAAAGCTGCCATGTGTTAAAAATGTCTCTTCCCTTTTCCCCGATCCATAGTAGGAGATAGCTGCATTTGATTTCCTCTGTCTTGCCGTTGAACGGTCCACTAAACATTAGCTCGACGTGTTGGCGAAACCTTTTCCATGCGTCGGGTAGGTTTGAGGATTCCCAGTCCATCGTCGGCATTGGTACTGCTGCAGCCTCCATATTATCTTTCTTTCTTTTTCTCTTCCTTGGCATGAGTTCGAAATTATCCGGCTTCTGGCACCATGTAATATTCTGTGTATTGTCACTCTTAGTGTTGAAGGAATGATAGAATCGGGCAACTACTTTATGGGTTACCGTTTATTCTCAGGTCCTGGGCAGCAACGACAACCCATTAAACAGTGCCTGCATATCAAATGACTGGAATACGTAAAACGTCATCACATACGCATCATTGCTGTGCTGTGGTAGGCTAATGTGATTCTCATGAAATCTTGATTTCAAAATTTCAAACATAATAACAAACTTCCATCAACAAATGTCCTTTCCAAGCACTATAAGCCAGGTCTGGAGTATATGTGAATAATAATTAGAAAATATTTATTTACAATTTAACACCTTTTTGAACACATTTTCCAAAATAAGTCCTTCAAATTCTCATTACCGCAACAGTCTTAAAACTTCAAGACAATAAGAAAAGCGTATACATTTTCACAGTTTTAAGAATTGATTATTAACAGTCATAGACACATACCTGAAACTATGAAATAATATATATCTTTAAAGGGGAACTATCTTATAAATGGCCTTTTTGAGTGTTTAGCATTGTTTCCTAGCTATGTGAACTTATATTAATATGATCTATGTCTCTAATTCTCATATTGGCGCATTCTTCCAATTCTCCTCTCACAATATTCACCCTCACTGAACTGAGTCATCTGAAAATGTGATGATTTGTGATGTCAGAAAGACACCGCTGCATGATAATGGCGAGGTACAAGACGAGCTGCACACAGTGGTTGGAGCCCAGGCTCAAAACGGCTCGAGATCTTGAGGTAGAAAAATGCTGTTTTTGAGGACTTGATTAGAAATACAAAACAATGAATAAAAAAAATATATATATTACAGAGGTGTTCCATAGACTCACAGGAATTGTATAAAAGTGCCCAAATAGTGAAAGAAATTGTAAAATAGTTCCCCTTTAAATAATCATTTTTAGAATAGTTTGTCATATTACTCTCATTACCGCAACACCTTCTGCAGTCGTCACCCAAATTTTTGTGATATTTCATGGAAACCTGAATTTGTCTTAAAATGTCATTGTAAACCTGAAAGCACATAACAAATAGATCATGGACATGCCTTTAGAATCAAATTATAATTGTTCACTAAATTAAATAAACATTAAATTAACAGCTGTTATGATAGCTGGTAATGATACATGGGTTTCGGAAATGAGATTAATGATTTCGGTAATGATAATAAGTATGCTAAGTGTTGCCAGACACAACTCGAGGCTTAAGAGCAAGCCTGTTGGTTATTCAAAGCAAACCACTTGGTGTGTCTGATTAGCCACAAACACCAAAGCAGTCAATTACATTAGGTCATTTTACTTGCATCACAAAATTTAGGTAACACAACAAATTACATAATTATGAAAACCTCTAATTTACTGTCCATTTGTCAAGTTAACCTTTTTAATGCGATTATTTCAGGGCTTGCCAACGCTCACTGACTGCAGTGACTGGATGCTTTCATAAAATTGCAACTAAGGCATTTGCATATCCTCTCAATCAAATTAAGAAAAAAATGCATTTGTTCAGCTCAACTCACAATATTATCTAGAGAATAATAACAAAAACAAATAAAACCTTTTCCATAGAACAATCATTGGTTCAGGTCATATACTTCAAAAAGTGCTTTAAATACCAAAAAATAACTCAAACAATCACACATATCATTATAGGCCTGATAACGCAAAATGTGCAACTCTGAACCTTGCTTAGATAATACAATCCATATAGGCCTAAGATAAATGTGTATATTCTGGTTAAAAACAAGTAGGCCTGTACTAAATGAAATAAAAAAAAACAAGGACACAATCATGACAAAATGGTTGTCATGTATAAAACATGCTTAGACCTGTAGAACCCCCCACCCCACAACACGCATTTACACACACCAGTGTTTTAGACACACTTCTTTTTGTATTTAGCCCAGATCTCAGCTGAAACACTAAAATGACGTGCAGAGGATGTGGCAGGTAGTGGCTCCGGGATGACACATTTGATGTCGTCCAAGTAATACCACACTTTCTCTCCATCGAACCTCCGAGATGGAATGTAGAATTTGTTCTCTCCAGCACAATTCATCGTGTCAACCTCATATTGATCATCCACAATCTGTAAAGGACATAGGTAAAAGAAAAAGTACAAAACAGGACTCAGGATTTACCATTAACAAGTAACCTAGTGTCCATCTAAAACTAGTTCTACATATACCTGTGTGATGGTGCCAGGGAACAACTCTGCATCATACTCCACAAGGACCCACTTTCCCACTTACAAAACAGGCCCTGGCTCTGCTTTCTCCGTATCTGACTCCACATTCGCTCCTATGAAGGAGCACTCTTTTGGGAGAAAGCATCCGCATGCACTGCCACAAAAGCAGGATACGTCCCGGGTCTGGATTACCCCTGGTTTTGTAGATGTCAGCTATAAGCATAAATTAAATAATAAATGTATTAAAAAAGCATATGAATCAATCAAGTTAAGCCAACTTATGACAATTCATTAATTAATTAAAACACTCTTAACAGGAGCACTCATTCAAGGGTACTACGACTATGCTTGCACCTCATGGTACCAAAGCACCTCAAAGGCACTAAAAACCAAATTACAAACATCACAAAACAAACTGGTCAGACTACTGCTTGACCTTACTCCTAGAACCCATCTCACCCCTGCCCACTTTGACAACCTACGATGGCTTAGAGTAGACGACAGAGTACAGCAACGTGGGCCTGGTGGGAGTACCACAAATCATGTTCAACCCAGATTCGGCACAAACAAGGGTCTAAACACGTTTCGCAATTATGCCACATCAATGTGGAACGCCCTACCCACAGCCGTAAACATTTTTGAATCCCTACCCACATTGATAGTTTTAATTCATTGATCTGTTGTCAATATCTTATATATCTTCTGTACACCGACGTCAGATGTCTCTGTGTAAACACGGGACCCGATGAAACGGTCTCTGTGTAAACATAGGGCTCCATGAAACAGTTCTAGACACAGGTGCATGATGATATCAGAAGCATGCAAAAGCCCACACACACACCAACACATACACTTTAACACACACACAAGCACACATCACGCAGACACCAATGCACACACATAGAGAGAGATACACACCCCCCCCCCCTTTTTTGTTCGAAAGTGCCAGCTAGACATGCAAACTCATGTCTCTCACTTTAACACACACACAAGCACACATCACATAGACATCAATGCATACACACCGAGAGATATACACACACCATTCTGATAAGATCCTTTGTCCTCAAACTGTGACATGACGGCTATCAATCACCAAGGCAGAGAAGAGGTTGGCCTATGTACCATACTGTATAAAATGTGAGGCGGTCTGTCGTCAAGTATCATTCTGCGGGTGTACTCGAGCAGGTGGTCCGGATTGAAGAGCTATCCTTCCTGTGTTCTCTGTGTACTTCGAGATAAAAACCTTGGCGGCACCAGACTTCAGACTCAACTTGTCTCACTGCTTCATTCAATAAAAGAACTATAAGGGTATTTCCTAACAAATGGGGGCTCGTCCGGGATTGGATTGATCGCGGTGAACCAGTTGTCGTCTGGAGTCCCAACCAAGGTGTCTCGTCTTCAGTGACAAAACAAGCGCTAAAAAATTGAAAAGGTGAGCAGGTTACACCTATTTAACTGAAATTCCTGCACATTGAAAACTCTAAATTTATGATTTGTTCTGAATATTGGTATATGTGAGAGCACAGGAATAATTGATCTATAATCTGTATTTTTTCTCTCCTCTCTGCAAATCGTCCTGGAGAGACGGACAAGGAGTGACGGCTGAAGGAAAGCCGCCCAGGTTAAAGCGGACGCCGGTGTTTTTTCTTCAAATGACAAAACGGTAGGCAAAATTCCAGCCTTTAAAAGTAACTACAGATTGGCAAAAATCTAAATTTAGAATTATTTTTTT